>NC_042615.1:29059409-29780400 GCF_901001135.1 Rhinatrema bivittatum | reverse complement strand
AGTAATGCAGGGAGGGAGCTGTCTCAGACTTCACCATCCTCCCCCCCCCCCTCACCCACACACCATTCACTAGCTGGGACATGGGGGAAGTCAGGAGTGAGGGTCAGGCAGCTCCCCCCTGTCTGTGAAGCCAGCCTCTCACTAGTAATGCAGGGAGGGAGCTGTCTCAGACTGGTATCAGGGTTAGGGCACTGTGTGCAGGAAGATCACACTCCTGGTATTAATAGGGATAGGGCACTGTAAGAGATGACTGTAGTAGATTGAATAAAGATCTGATGTTTCTGCTCTCCTCACACCAAACAAAAACAACACACAAGCAGAGAAGCCCTTCTTACAAAGCTGAGCTAGTGAGTTAAGTAGGAGGAAAAGTAAACATACTGGTGCCAGTGTGGCTACTTAAAAAATACACTTACCAACAATCAATTACATATATTTGAACTGTGTACAGTTCCAGCCAGGACCACCTTTCTAAAATGCACAGTGATTGGCAAATTCAACATGCACTAGCATTTCAGGTGCCTGCTAACAAAAATAATAAACAAACAAGTTCTAGTCACGTGAGTGCTGATCATTACATTACTTTTTTTGTCAAGCTTCCAACTGTTTCCATTTCACATCCCCCCAACCATATTGGTAACATCAATAGATAAGAGCACAGCCAGCCAATAGGAATACATACATACATATTCATTCCTAAGTGATCTTTACTGACCTGGGAAGTGTGAACACTTTGTTTCATTTTCTGTTGGTGTTCGTTAGTTTCCAGTTCCATTTCCCATCCCCCCAACCATCACCTCAGTGGTAACCTTGGTAATATCAATAGATAAGAGGGCAGCCAGCCAATAGGAACACATATTCATTCCTAACTGACCTTCAGTGACCTGGAAAGTGTTTATTTGTATCATTTTCAGTTAGTGCGCACTAAATCGAGTTAGTGCGCACTAACGGGGAGTTAGTGCGCACTAACACGATTTAACGATTTTTAACGATAAATCGTTAGAATTTCTATTGTATCGTGTTCTATAACGATTTAAGATGATATAAACATTATCGGACGATAATTTTAATCGTTGAAAAACGATTCACATCCCTAATATATACCTATAACCGCTATGATGTGTTGCAAACAGAAGTTCTCACAGGTGTCTTCAATAGGATGTGAATATCTCCTCTGAGTCCCCAAGAGGCCTTTCTTCCGCAGACGTTCAGCTTCTTCAGGGGGTATATATGTAGGCTCAATGTAGAAACTTCAAGGAGACGGACGTTTTTCTTTAATTTAATACTCTGGCATGTCCAAAAATGGTTTACAGGGATTAAAGAGACTTTTACTGCAAGGAGCAGTCCTGGGAGGGTGTGTTCCAAGAAACTGTCGGCAGGTTGTGCCAGACCCGGGCATCGACCTGTAGCAGGAACACCAGCATAAGAAAGTTCAAGCAGAAAGTGAAGCATATTTCATGTCTTATACGGAAAACGTAGGTGCAGTACCTCTAAATTCTTGTACTGCATGCATAGTTCTGCATCTGAAATTCAAGCTTTTAAAGCTTTCCATCATTCGTGACCCAGAAAATCATTCTTTAAGCGTAGCACAAATTGCACATCTGTACTTTCAGGTCGGCAGCTTTCATTGCAGCCTTAATAATTCTGGGTCTCCCCTGAATCCGGGATTTATGAACCTCCAACTCATGAACCAGAGTCTGCCAATAGCTGATGAAAGGAGAAGAAACGGGATTTATGTGCTACCTCTGTACACCCTTCCCTTCCTTGCTTTGTGCCATTTTGGTTTTGTCTCAATAATACAATGGTTTCAAATACTATAAATACTTTTCTTTCAAAAAAAAAAAAAAAGCAAGCAAATTCAACAGACGTATTTATAGTTACAAAATAAAGACTGTATTGTATTTATTTTAGCTCTTTGTTAAATAATCTATATTTGGTTTGTTCAGAACAGCATAAATCATGTGCATTGTACAAAATAAAAGAATATTTTTTTTTCTTTTAGCAGCTTAATGGAATAGCTAATAAATTACTGCTGGAAATGCTGCAGGTAAGAAAAAACGCTAATGAACAAGGTACTTAAATCAAATATGCATCTCATGAATATTAATGGTTGGTAGCCTGAAAACCTGAACTGTTGGAGTCTCTTGGAACAATTGTCAAAAATAATAATATGCTGGTTTCAAACATGTAGCTTTTAATGTGCTATTAGGATGAACATGGAGGGGATAATTTTCAGTGGCATCTCGTCTCTTTAATAATGATAATAATACATGGCTGGATTGCCCATATGATAATCCCTTCCCCCCCATCCACACTGCAAACCAAAGTGCATAAGTTGATTCTCACTGTGTGGCTTCCTCACCTGGCCCCACCACCTTTTAAAATGGAGGACGGTGTAGCAGGGACGGATTTAAAACTTTGGTGTCCATAGGCAGTGAAGGTTCCCTCCCCTTCCTGGGGACCTGGCCAGGTTTCCCCCATGTCTCTTGGCTTTCTGTCCATCTCCACTCATCTCTGGGCATGCTGATGATTTTCTGTTTAGTCCAGCCTCAGTCCGCACCAAGAATGTCAGGTAGCTAAAGTCTGCATGGGGCCTGTGAGCTGGGGCCTGTGCTTACAGCCCCTGGCAACTCAGAGCTTGCTACGAGCTTGGGTTTCGATTCCAGGGAAACCCATATGAATGATATAATTGCTCTACTAAACTGAGGAGGAATCAAAGTTATAGCAAGGTTACTGAAGTGACAGTGGTTGTAATCCAATCTTTCTTTTAGGGGTGAGTTTAATAATAAATACTGTAATTTGGTTTTATCAATGTTGTGATCTTTCTCCCTTATTCCTGAGGGAAATCAGAGAATTGTGCTTGCTTTTTTTTTTTCTCTGGGATAACAACTATTGGTTAAAAGAGTATCTTATGAGAAAGATGGTAGAAGGTGAGAAGAGCAACATTCAAGCTTCAATCCCGGCAGCGTTTATGGTTCTCTGAGGAGCTCTCTCTTGAAGATAGATATAATTTCCTCTTGGACCTTCTTTCATAGCCTTGGGGTATTCTTGCCACTTTTCCTGCTGCTTTGCTCCTCTCAAAGTGTACTGGGGTGTTATTAATGCTTTTGTTTAGGATACTTTGCATAGTAATGGTGTCTTGGGCTATTCATGCCTCCCTTGACACCATTTTGCCCAACTCTTGTTCTCTTGATGTCCTCTTCCTTCTGCTGCTAATGTCTGTTTGATAGCAGGTCTAAAGTTATCCAGGTAAGCCGTATCCAGCTTATTACTTTTAAAGGGATTTTCAGCAGCATAGCCATGCTGCAGAATTACTCTTGTCAGCCAGAAACTATTATCCAGCCAACTTACTTATCCAGTTACGTTGAATACCGAAGGGCTGAAATTTAGATACTTAATGGAAGCACTGAGCATATTTGCAAATAGTACCGATGAGGTCAATATTTAAAAGCTCATTAGAGAGATACATGAAAATATCTGTGCTATAAAATACTGTATATGGCTAGAATTAGCCCCATAAATCAGAGGGAAGGGTATTCCGGAGGTGGGTGGGAGGCATTTCTGGGAGGAGCAGAGTTAGCTGCTTAACTTATGTGGTGAATTCTGGTCATGCTGCTGACATGTCCTAACGTTAGCTGCATAAACATATGTGGCTAACTTTAAGATAGCTGGGTATATTCAGCATTGCTTATTTGGCTAACTAGCAGAGCTGCTCAGCGGCGGACTATTAGCCCCCATATATTTATATGTGACATATATAAATACGGTAAATATATATACTAGGGATGTGAATCGTTTTTTGATGATTTAAACAATCGTCAGATATATTTTAAATCGTCAAAAATCGTTAGAGCCGCGATACAATAACAATTCCCCCGATTTATCGTCAAAAAATCGTAAATCGGGGGAGGGGAGAGGGCGGGAAAACCGGCACACCAAAACAACCCTAAAACCCACCCCGACCCTTTAAAACAAATCCCCCACCCTCCCGAACCCCCCAAAAATGTTTTAAATTACCTGGGGTCCAAGGGGGTCCCGGCGCGATCTCCCGCTCTCTGGCCACGGCTGCGTTAAGAGAAATGGCGCCGGTGGCCCTTTGCCCTTATCATGTGACAGGGCAAAGGTAGCACCGGCGCCATTTTGGTTCCTGGGTCCCGACGTCACGCGTGCAGGAGATCGCTCCCGGACCCCCAGGGACTTTTGGCCAGCTTGGGGGGCCTCCTGACCCCCACAAGACTTGCCAAAAGTCCAGCGGGGGTCCGGGAGCGACCTTCTGCACTCGGGCCGATTTGCCAATATTCAAAATGGCGCCG
This sequence comes from Rhinatrema bivittatum, assembly GCF_901001135.1. Lineage (NCBI taxonomy): Eukaryota > Metazoa > Chordata > Amphibia > Gymnophiona > Rhinatrematidae > Rhinatrema > Rhinatrema bivittatum. The sequence continues at coordinate 29,776,090 of NC_042615.1, read as the reverse complement.
GCGCTACCTTTGCCCTCACTATGTGATACGGCCCCCCCAAGCTGGCCAAAAGTCTCTGGGGGTCCAGCGGGGGTCCGGGGGCGATATTGCAAAATGGCGCCGGCCGTACGGCAACACGGCCTTCGATACCATAAATCACAAGTCCATGATTTGTAGACTTAAAGAAATTGGTCGAGATACTACTCTTACCTGGTTTATCTTATTTAACAGAGAGATCATTTAAAGTCAAAATAAACACAGCAGAATCCAAAGTGATGAGACTGACTACGGGAGTGCCGCAGGGTTCATCCCTTTCTCCCACGTTGTTTAATATATACATGGCACCGCTATGTAGACTATTAGCAGGGCTAGGACTGGTTTACTACTATGATTTTCGAACTGTGCTTCAGGCATTATTGTTGACTAAACTGGATTACTGTAATGCTCTCTTTTTGGGCCTTCCACTGGTAACTATTCGCCCACTACAACTTTTGCAAAACGTGGCAGCGTGATTATTATCTAATTCCAACAAATTTGATCACATTACCCCAGTTTTGATGAACCTTCATTGGCTTCCTATCAGCTACCGAATTAAATACAAATGTCTAATGCAGATCCATAAAGCTATTTATGGCAACAATAACGAATGGCTGAATGCAACTCTGCATATTCATACACCCTCTCGTAATCTACGGTCTTTAGACAAGGCACTTCTTTTGGTTCCTTCAATAAAATCAGCAAATCTCAACACAGTTAGGGAAAGAGCCCTATCAATAGCTGGCCCTAAATTGTGGAATTCTCTCCCACCTGAGCTACGTTTACAGCAGAGTATTCAGCCTTTTAAGAAGCAACTAAAAACATGGTTGTACACACAAGCTTTCACCACGACAGCATGATTCCAATCGACTCTCCCTGGGAACTAGAATATAGTCAGGAGATTTCTATTTTTATTAACCCTATTGTTAGTTTGATATTGAATGATTTGTATGTATTTTATTATTTTAACTGCTTATTGTATAATGTTATGTTATATTATTTATAGGGTTTTATTTTATTTTATTTTATTTTATTTTACGATATTCTATTTGTTTTTAGGACATGTCGTTAAAGACAGTCCGTTGCTCTATTGTAAACCGACTTGTACACAATATGTTCGGTATATAAAAATGTTAAATAAATAAATACATAAATAAATAAATAAATATACAGACAACAACCAACAAGGACTGAATTAGATAGTCTGGGTAAACAAATAAGCATGGGTGTAGCTTGCTTATTGCGGCGGTTACTACCCCTAACTAATTAAGCTAGATATTTCACTTAGATGCAGTTCCAACACTGCTCTCTACATTAATGGTGGGGGTGGAAAGGAAATAGAACCAAAAGGTTAGTAAGAGCCAAGAGTAACAGATAAGTATGAGAAAAAAGAAAAAAAAAGTGTGAAACTTGCTGGGCAGACTGGATAGGCCGTTTGGTCTTCTTCTGCCGTCATTTCTATGTTTCTATATTTCTATGTATCCACTAGAGATGTGATTCAGATGAATCTTTCAGTTCGGCCTTTTTTATCGGTCTACCGTGGGAAATTTCATTTTCCCGCAGTTCGGGCCGATTTTATTTTTGTTGCCTCTGAAACAAAACCTGAAACCTGCCCCAACCCTTCAAATGTAATTAATTACAACGGGGGCTTGTAAGAAAAAATGCCGGGCTAGAGACTGCTGTAAAGGATGACATCGAGACTTTATGTCCTGTTTAAAAGAGATCTTATATTAAGAGTTCTCTGACTCCTGAAGAAGCAGCCGTAAGGCTGCGAAACACGGCCGCTGCCGAGTCGGCACCCCATCTGATTTTTGAATACAAGTTCATACACTGTCAAATATATAAACTGAACGGACCAGAGTGTGTGAGATTCAAAATATATACTGTTTCATCCCGCTAGAGTGTTTGAGGCAAATGTACCGTGGGACAATTGAAGTACGTTGCACATTGTGAATTTACACAGTTATATACATCAACATCAATTGAAATAATATCGGAGAATGTGATTTGAACCAACACAGGCTGCAAATGATAGATAAGACCGGACGGCTCAATGTGGTTACATTGTGCACGTCGACAAAGGCTTGCTGATGCAGTCCTGTTCTTCAAAAAATTTAGATATTTCTTTGAGCAGATGGTGTGGATTAGATATTTCTAGGCGATACCTTTTGTTTACATTGGTTTGCTTCGATAGGTTCGCAAATTTTTGCTCTTTGTGTTTTTGCCACTTTCTCTCTAAACATCTTTACTATGTTGTCAGTAGATAATATTTGATGGCTAGTGTCCATAGTTATGCTCGTTAATGTAGTTACCGCTGACTCCAAAAATACTAATGCAGACCATAAAGAATCCTGTGTAATCATGGTAGGTTTTTTTAGAGGAGTTCTAGAAATTAGACTTACCTTCAAATCAAAATCTCCTGCTCCTATGGAAATAACTGCACTTTCCCCAATTCCAGAGGCACCAGCCATGTTGGCCAACCCTGAGGTCCGGCCAGGACTCTCAGCGTGTACGGTGGGGGACACCGCCCCTTCTCTTCCTAGGGCCTCCTGCCCAAGATCTTCCAGCAACATTTCACTATCACCTGGTCCAGCTGTAAAAGGTAGGAAGCCTGCCCAGATGACAAATTGGCAAACAGAGGGGTAGGTGGGATAGGCTCACCTGGACTTAGAGATGTTCCTTTGGCCAGCGACGCCGACTCCCGCTCTGAGTAGGGCATTCACAGCGGCCATCTTTGCCAGCGATGTTGTCGGTGGCACCGCAAAAAAGCTTTCAATCCATGGTTGGTGGTCATCTCGTAGAGGAGAAGAGACAATATTGTCTCTAATCCTTGCTTTCCATTTGGTATGAGGCATTATAAAAGGTAATAGCTTCCAAGATAAAGGATAGAATGGAGAGCTAGCTTTTCAGGTATTTCTTGGGTGGCGGCCATGACTATTGGACGGTTTTAACGCTGGAAATAAATGCACCTTTTTTCCTGGCATTAGACTGTGTGATATACCCGAAATGGCCATATTGCAATTCGCAATACATTTTTAGAATTGCATTTTGGCCATTTATGGGCTTAGGAGAAGGGGAGGTAGAGAAAGAGAGAGAGAGAGAGGGAGAGAAAGAGAGAGAGCACCTCTGGGGAGGGCCTTCCAGTGTGCAGCTATTTATATCTCTATAGGAGGGCCATCTAATAGGTCAAGGTGAGGTGTTGATGGTGCTTTAGGGTATAGCAGCCAGTTTCTTATGTAACGTGAGATGTACGAACAGCACAGTACACCTCGGTGAAGATTCGACGTCATTTGGGTGAGGAAAGTCTCACAAAGATGAGATTTTGCCCATTGAGCTATGGTGAGTCTGGATAGTTCCTGTGGATTTAGAGAGTTCTTTATACGCTTACATTTATGTTCTTCTATCTGGAGCCTCAAGATAAGTTTCAATTTACTTTACTTTTTCTTATGTTTCTTTTTAATGGCCTGTGCCAGGTTACCAGGCCCAGACAGAAAGGTGCATTCTGGCCGATGCATAGCTTTGCCTGCATTTGAACGTTCATTTCGTGAACGCAAACTTGACCACTTATGCTACAAGGAGTTTTGCGCTTAGAAAATGTGCGTTCCTAAAATGAGAATATTACTCAATGCCCTCGCATGGCAATTCCATGCAAATGAAAGCATTAAGCAAGCAGTACTCCCCATAGCAGAGAGGCGTGCAGTCTTCCTCAGTGTTGGAAACTTAACTCCAGGGTCAGAGATGGAATTAAGTTTCCAGCGCAAATGTGCTGAGACTTAAAACTTGTAAGAAGCTGTGAAAAACACTTCACAGATGCTGACTTATCCAGCTCTCTATTGATCCCCCTTAGCTGGATAAGTCAGAACGTATCTAGCTATCTGGTACAATTTGCAGCTACTTAGCCGGATAAGTACTTGTCCGGTTAAGTAGCACCAAACCACAACAGATACCTGGATAAATCAGTATATTTAACCGGCTAAAAGGTGGTGGCTGCCCCCACTTACCCAGAGCACGATCTGCCTGTCAAGGATGCCCATCTCACCTTCCCAAGTCAAATATGCATTCAGCCTGTGTTAAACACACATTTTAGAGGCAACCTGCTATTTTTTTTAAACTCTAATGGTATTTGTATAGCATTAGCTTACTGAATTGGGAGTTAAAAAATGCCATATATAGTTTTGTACTGTATATGTTGAAAAAAGTTTACTCTCAAAAATGGTCCATAAAACCATGGTTTTCTTATCCACAGGTCAATCTACATAGTGCCTGTATTATGGCACTTTTAGCTGTGCAGGCATGTCCTCCCTCCTCCCTTCCAAGTCAGGGTCTGATTGGCGCACTTGGACCCACGTGGTTCAAAGAGTGCCACTGGGACCCCATGGGGGAGGAGGGAGGGCATGCCTGAACAACTGCACGTTTATCATCGTCCTCATAGCAACAGCCATAGATCCGGTGGAGTAGCTGTCTTACCACTACACTGATAGACCACGGGGGAGGAGGAAGGATGTTCCTGAGCAAGTGCCATCAATGTCCAAATAGCAGTGGGTGAATTAAGGAATCAGGATAGGGGAAGGATTCAAACAGGAGGGGCAGCTGTGGGGGAGGGAGGGAAGGATTCAGATAGTAGGGACAGCCATGGGGGAGGGAGGGAAGGATTCATACAGAAACGCAGCCATGGGGGAGGAAGGGATGGATTCAGACAGCAGGGATGGCCATTAGAATAATGACATCTCATCCTCAGGAAAATGAGCACTGAGAAGAACAAGAGAGCATCTTACACTGCATTGCTAAAACTGAAGGTTATAGAATGTGCAAAGGAGGCCAATAATTGTGTAGCTGCAAGAGAATTTGACATTAGTGAAAAACTTGTCAGAGTGGCAAAAAAAATGAAGAAAAGATGCTAGAAATTTAAAAAATCAAAGAAAGACTTACATTTCAAAATTGCGTCTTTTGAAGGAATGGAAAATGATTTGAATGTCTGGGTAATGGAATGCAGACAGAATGGCTACATTGTGACTCGCTCGAGCATTAGGATTCGTGCCCTTTCAAATGGCAAAAGAAGAAAAATATTCAGCGACCTAAGGTCTGAAAAAATTCACAGCATCATCTGGTTGGTGTTTGTGGTTCATGAACTGATATGGATTGTGCCTCATCAGCATACAAAGATGATACAGAAACTGCCTAAAGAGTTTGATGAAAAGATCTGTTCATTCCACAAATTCATGATTCAGCAGAGAATAAAGAATAATTTTGGGGAGTCACGTGATGTGGTGAACGGGATCGGACGCATCTGATCTCGCTCCGGACGCCAGGCTCCCCTCCGCCTCCATCCACTGGTAACAATCTTCTGCGGTACCCTTTTTCTGCTCCAGACGGACTTAGCCTATGTCGATTACCTCGTTTATGTCCAAAACGCCGTCCCCCATGCCTCCTAAGCTGGCAAAACGCGATAAAGAAAAAGGCAAGGGGCCGGATCCCAAGATGGCGCCCGGAACGGCTGTGCCGATGCAGGAGAGCGAAGCACAGGTAACCGTGCCGCTTTCGCTTACGGTGACTGAAATTAAAGAAGCAGTCTTAGCGGCTTTAGACTGCAAATTGACGGGCATTTCAGACCAGATTGGGGCCCTGAGGGAGGTGATCACGGATTATGCGCCACGGCTCAATCAAATCGAGGACCGCACGTCCTCCTTGGAAGACGAAGTCACGGGCCTGCGTGGGCAGGTGGCTACTCTTGATAAAATACTACAAGAGCAGATTACTAAGACTGATGACCTTGAGAATAGGGCCCGCAGGTCAAATATTCGATGCCTAGGAATACCGGAAAGCGTAGAGGAACACCTGCTTAGGCCTTCTCTTATAAAATGGCTGCCAGAGGCTTTGGGCCTGCCGGAATTGGAGGGCGGTCTAGAAATCGAGAGGGCACATCGGATGGGAGCCAAGGGTCAAGACCAGTCACGGCCGCGAGTGGTCATTATGAAAATACTCAATTTCCATCACAGGCAACTACTGATGCAAGCAGCTAGGAAATGTGGTACTGTGCAATTTCAGGGAGCAAACGTTCGGCTTGCACCGGACTACTCGGCGAGAGTGGCTGCAATGAGGAGAGCCTTTGCCCCTGTTTGCGGAAAGTTAATTGACAAGAACTTACGGTTTATCATGCAGTTTCCAGCTAAGCTTCGCGTTAATTATGAAGGCAAATGGCAATCGTATGAAACAGTGGCAGAGGCTACGAAGTTCTTGGACTCCCTGAATTCTAGCCCTTAAGTATTAATACCGCATGGAAGGCTATATAGTTAAAATGGAGGGGGAGGGGGAGCTCTGGAAGGTCCGAGCACTCATGATTGACTCCACTACCAGGCTTATGTGTCTGGACGGGTTACTAGTTGTTGGGGTTATGGGACTGGGGATGGGGGTGGGGGGGAGGGCACTGGTGTTATTGGGATTATGTATGCTTTTGAATTTTCATTTTCCTTTCTTACTGGTATTTCTCTGTGTGATGTACACCTTTGTTGGCTGGACACAGCTATTTACTAGGGAGGGTGAGTTAGGCTGGGAGCTTGCTCTTCCGTTTTTCTTTCATCCTGTGTTATGGCTCACACCATACCTTGGCCGTTATGGGTAGTAAATGCAGGATAATTTCATGGAATGTTAATGGGTTGGGTACCCCTATTAAAAGAAAGAAAGTTTTCCAACATTTAAAGCGTTTAAAGGTTGGTATCGCCTGCTTACAAGAAACACACTTAACTGCCCTTGAAAGTAAGAAACTTTGCAGGGACTGGGTTGCTGCTTGCTATTTCTCGGAAGCTAAGGGGAAGAAGGGAGGCGTCGCAGTACTTATCAATAAGAATATCCCCTTTACACTTATCCAGGAAATCAAGGACCCGGAGGGAAGGTTTTTAATAGTTATAGGAACTCTAGCAGGGAAAACGGTAACTATTGGCACTATATATGCTCCCAACACTCCGGACCCAGCTTTTGTTACTAAGGTAACTAATATCTTACTAACTAGCTCTCAGGGCGAACTCCTTTTGGTGGGAGACTTTAATAGTGTTTTCCAGGCTGGAGTGGATAAATCTTACATTCCAAAAAGCTTCAAGGACTCCGCGGACTCTGGGGTTCGCCAATTCTGTAAACGACTGGGGCTGTTAGATGTTTGGCGCCTCTTAAATCCAGATAATAAAGTTTATACACATATCTCTAGGGCGCACTATACCTTGTCAAGAATAGATTACATTTTACTGTCCAAACCCTTGCTGGACAAGGTGGACACAGCAGATATTGAATCTATTGTGATAGCTGATCATGCCCCAGTGTGGGTGGACCTCTGGCTAGCTGCTCCCAGGACAGGACAGAAGACGTGGCGCTTCCCTGGATCTTTACATGCAGATAAGGATTTTCAGTTGTATCTCCGGAAAAAGTGGGATGAGTATGCTCAGAATAATGAGCAGCATGTAGTAGACCCCACTCTATACTGGGAAACGAGCAAGGTAGTGTTAAGAGGGGAGGTTATAGCCTATTCTATTGCACAGAGGAAAAAATTAAACGCACTCATTTTGCAGCTTGATTCCCAGCTCCACACAGCCCAGAGAGTGTTAGCTAACTCTCCGTCCCAGGTGCATAAAGATGCCTATAACGCTTGTCTCACTGCCTTAAATTCCCACCTTCATCTTCGGGCGCAAAAGTCACTTAAAGCCTCTGATAATTTTTTCTTTCAGTATGGGAATAAATCTAGTAAATTACTAGCACGGATGGTAGCCATAAAACGCCGTAAAACCTTTATTGGGGGCCTAAAAACTCACCTTGGCCATCATGTTACCTCTACTAAAGAGATCTGTACAGTTTTGCGTGATTTTTATGAAAGACTTTACAGTGAGGACAGAGCAGGGGGTTCGGCAGAAGAAGAGGCATTCTTTCAAGATATAAGATTGCCTCAAGTCCCAGAGGACAAGAGAGATTTTCTTTGCAGACCCATTACTGAAGGGGAGATACGGGGTGTTATTAAAACTGGTAAAAACCATAAGTCCCCAGGCCCGGATGGGTTTACCTTAGAATATTATAAAATTCTGAGTGCTTCGTTGGCGGGGCCTTTAGCAGCCTTTTTCAACCATGCTTGTGATATTAACCAATTTCCCCCTTCGTTTAACAAAGCATTTATTACTGTTTTGCCCAAACCAGGGAAGGATTCCACTTTAGCCTCCTCCTACCGCCCCATATCTTTGTTAAATTGCGACTTAAAATTATATGCAAGGATTTTGGCACAAAGAATGAATTCTGTCTTGCCCTCTATTATTTCACAGTATCAGGCAGGGTTTGTGGGGGGCCGAAATGCAGGGGCCCATGTTATTCGCCTACTCTCTGCCATAGAAACATCGCATTCCCTTGGTCTTGAATCCATGGCGGTAGGGTTTGACTCAGAAAAAGCCTTTGATAGAGTTTCCTGGGACTATATGTTTTCTGTCCTGCGGCGTTTTGGGTTTCCCAATAAGATTATACAGGCCATTTCTATTCTATATTATCAACCAATGTCTCATATTGTAGCTAATGACACTATATCGGAAGCCTTTGGTATTGCACGTGGGGTACGGCAGGGATGCCCGCTATCCCCGATCCTATATATTCTTACCCTTGACCCCCTGTTAAGGAAATTGGCTGAATCCTCTATTATTCAGGGTCTCCATTACAAGAATGGGAATTTCAAAGTAGCGGCCTTTGCTGACGATATGTTGGTTTTTCTTTGTAACCCTGCTGCCTCCTTACCACATGTCCTACATTTACAGGCTGTGTTTGGGACATTTTCCGGGTTAAAAATCAACGTGGAAAAATCAGAGGCTTTGGATATACTGGGTACTTTGCACTCGGCATGGCCGGGTACCTTCCCCTTGAGGTGGGTGGGTACTTCTTTAAAGTATCTGGGTATCCACATCCCTGCCTTACCTAGTAAGCTTTATGGGTTAAATGTCACCCCTCTGAAGCAGAAATTGCTTACCCATCTCGCGGCGTGGAGGGACCTACCCTTGTCACTATCTGGAAAAATTTTGCTATTAAAGATGATGGAAATCTCAAAATGGCTGTATCTTTTTCATATGTTGCCGCTATGGCTTAGGAAACAGGATGTACGAGATGTTAACAAAGGACTACAGCAATACCTATGGAATGGTAAAAAGGCCCGCATTCCCTTAAAGACTCTAATGCAACCCAAAGGACAGGGAGGTCTCAATTGCCCGGATTTGGAGAGATATAATCAAGCATGTTTATTACGTCATGTAAGGGACTGGGTCTGTGGCACGGCTTTTTATTCTCCAATGGACCACTACACAGCTTGGCTCTCTCCACATGCTCCTGGGGCTACTCTACACCTATCGGACTCCTCACTCCCAAAATTAATAACTACCAGTGTGGTGGTACGACCCCTGCGTCAAGTATGGAAGCGGCTGTGTCGGCAATTTAAACTTACTCCGGGAGTGACCACTTGCTTACCCATTCGTGGCTGTCAAATATTCCAGCCCGGAATGTCGCAAATGATCTTCAAGTTGTGGTCAATTAAAGGTTTACAGTGTATGTACCAACTCTTGGAGTCGGAAGCAGATCGCTATCGGCTGTGCAGTTTTCAAGACCTCATGGACCGTTTTTCTGTTCCTCATTCTGATCTGTATGGATACTTACAACTTCGGCATTTTATGTTGGAGGAGCAAAAGACCAATCCGACCTTTTTTCAGGGCCACAAGGTCCGTGATTTTTTGATTGGTGATGACGGGAAACGAATGTCTGCCTCACAATATTACTCGGCACTGGCGATACTGACTTTAGCACCAACCTTGGAGAGCGTTACTGCAAAATGGAATAGGGTTTTGCCACAGGCCGTCTCATCGCGGGACCTTCAGGCATGCTTTACACATATCTCTCGGACTGTGATGAATGTCACGCTACGGGACCAGACATACAAGTTTCTACACCAAGCTTTCTACTCTCAATGTCATGCTTATTATATGGGACTTACGTCAGATATACACTGTACTCGATGTGCCGCCTCACACCCTGATTTCTATCATTGTTTTTGGTCATGCCCAACTTTACAGGTTTTCTGGGGGTATTTGCAGTCTTTAGTTCATTCGATGTGGCAACTTGATCTTCCTCTAGACCCTCGACTTTGGCTCCTTGGCATGATGGAGCTGGCGGACTCCGACCTTACAGGCCTCCAACAGGGCTTATTCCAAAAGATTATTCTTATTGCGCGGGCTGCGGTTTTGGCGCAATGGACTCAGCACACGCCTGTTTACATTCCAGTCTGGAAAACTAAATTTCACAACCTCATGCATATAGAACTCTTAACTGCCAAACACAGTTCTAGTGAGAAATACCAAAAAATCCAATTATTATGGAAGGACTATGTGAAACTTCTGCCAGTGGAGGAATCTGGAGTAATATCATGATGTGTATTATTACCTTTGTGTTCTGTCCCCTGTTTTTGACTTCTGCACGTCACACTAACTATATTAGTTAAGTATATGGCTTTTCGTAACCTCTGCTGATAATGTTCTGTTTCTTAGATTATACACCAGTGCTCTGCCCGGGGGGAAAAAAGGGGAGGGGGGAGGCGGGGAGGGTATCTCTGTAGTTTATTATTGTTAAAAAACAACCGGTTTACAGTTTGGTTTCTTTGTGCGATTACCTAACTGGGGTCTTGTGTTTCATAGCTGACTTCCAGATCAGAATTTTTGTTTTGTGTTTCCTTGTACTATGGCTCTTCTTGATGTTGTTGTCGCACTCTTAGCACTTTGTGTGTTTCAGGTGCTCTTTTACCTACTGTACTCCAATAAAAATATTTACAAAAAAAAAAGAATAATTTTGATTTGAATAACATTGGTGATATGGATGAAACGCTGATGACATTTGATATGCCTGGCAATTGCACTGTAGCTGGTGTTGGTGAAAAGACCGTACTTGTAAAAACAACTGGTCATGAAAAGACCCATTTCACAGTGGTCCTGTCTTGCCTGACACATGGTAATATTCAAGAGAAAAATGAGGTTGAAGAACCTAAAAGTTCTAGCGGGTGTTTGGGTTCATCCTAAAGACTGGATGAATGAGGAAGGAATGAAATGGTGGCTGTGCAATGTGAGGGGTAGGCGACCAGGTGCGGGGGCTAAGAAAATGACCATCGCTATTGGTCTGGGATAACAGAGGATGTGAAGGACGATGCAAAGCAAATGGCAATCACGTTAGCAGTGATTCCAAGAGGTCTGGCATCAATGCTCCAGCCGTTAGATGTCTGTCTCAACAAGCCTTTCAAGGACCGATTGCGGCATTTGTGGCAACAATGGATGTGTTCTGGTCAAACAAAGCTAACAAAAGGAGGGAACTGATGAAACCAGACATTGGTAGCAAAATGGGGTAAAGGATGCTTGGGAGTCTATTCCACAAGAAATGGTCAAGAAGTCATTCCTGAAATGCGGCATTAGCAATGCTTTGGATGGATCAGAAGATGACGCCATCTATGAAGACAAAGACAAATCAGCATCGGATGATGATTCAACAGATGGAGCTAGCAAAGACAACATTTACACTGATGGAATCACCAAAGAACAGTTCCAAAAAGTATTCAGACATTCTGACGATGAAGGATTTGAATAAAAGAGGAGGCGTCAAACAGCAGGGACAGCCATAGGGGAAGGAGGCAAGGATTCATCCAGCAGGGACACTTTCTTAAGTTGTTAACAATGTTTCTTATGAGACACTTTATTCTGCATTTAAAAAATAAATAAAAATGATTTTCTTATCGGTTTGTTTCTTAATATGATTTCACCATTTCAAAAACCCCCTAGGTTTTACCCTCAACTTATCTATGGGTGACAGATAAATCTTGATTTGGGGGCCCAAAAAATATCTTCGAGTTATACTTGAGATTGAGATATACACAAGTACAGTGATACCTCGGTTCTCGAACATAATTCGTTCCAGGAGGACGGTCGAGAACCAAATTGTTCGAGAACCGAAGCAATGAAACCCAATAGGAAATAATGGAAACTGGATTAATTTGTTCCAAGCCCCAGAAAATGCCTATTTACTGGCCTAATTTGTATATAATATGTAGAAAAACATGAGTCTCAACAAGAAATAAAAGTGTACAGTATGTATTAAAAAAAATAAAATAACAGCTTTATTCTTAAGGAAAGTAGAGATGGTTGATTTTGGCACGCCATACTCAGCAGACAGATCCGAAACACGTGTGCCCTGTTCATATTTGGCAATGATTTCTTTCTTCAGCTCAATAGTTGTTCTCACAGCTTTCCGCTTACCTTTGTCTGCATTACCACTTCTGGCTTTCTTTGGACCCATGTCTAAGGGTTAAATTCAGTGTAAAGCGTGACTCTCTCCACAAAGCGTGACTCTCTCTCTGCACTCACACTGATGACGCAAGCAAGGCGCGCTGGGCCGAATGAACGCCATTCGGCTCAACTCGGCTCATCTCGGAAGTTCGAGTTCCAAATATTTGTTCGGATTCCAAGACAAAAGTTTCTCGAATCTCCTGGTCGAATACCGATTTGGTCGAAAGTCAAGGCGTTCGAGAACCGAGGTATCACTGTATATATGTTTTTTTTAATCTGAGGGATAAAACTGTGCTAAAATCAAGCACACAGTGTTTTAATGGTTAGCTTTCTGAACTGGTCTGAAAGTTAGCCTGTTAAAGGGGGTTGTATTTCGGCCTTGTTAACTCAGTAGATTTACCTAAATACAATTTACCTAATTATAGCTAGGTAACTCTTTATCAGTATACAGGAAAACAGTAAACAGTACATTTTATTACACACTTAAATTAGACCTCAGAGCATTATACAAGTCAATACCTAATTAATGTAACAAAATAATTTACAATTTAAACATAATAAAATCAGAAAAACAGAGTATTACACAAATCAAGAATATGGCATAGAGCCCCAAACAATATCTTAATAATAATAAATAATAGCAGAACATTTCAAAGAAAATCCTCAGCTAGACAGCCTCTGATGATTCATGAAGTTACTGTACATTGTACACAGAGCAACAGCAAAAAAACCAAAAACCAGCAAAAAGGTGAAATAGCAAACTAAGCTCAAAATACTCATGAAATAATGCAGTTTAACTGTAAATGTTCACATTAAATAGGATGCTAACTCCCAAAGGATTCTTTAAATAATTAAATGTAATGCCTCCCTCTTTGAACTCTGTGCAAAGTTGGGAGAATACAGATTCTGTGATTTGGAGGCCAGGATTCAACCTGCAGTACACAAAAATAAAACCAGTCCACCTCAGCAAATTGTGCTCCATAGAAAAGAAGTTTGCTGGAAAATCAGTCCAAAATCTCAAATCCAAAAAAATGAGAATCAATGCAGTTCCTCCAATCTTGTCAACAATAATCAGAGCCCCTGGTTTCCTGCGGCATATTTTTTTTAAAGATTCTGTGGCAGATTTTTCAAAATTCTGCAGGAATTATATGGCAAACTTGAAACAATATTGCATAAACTTTCATATCTTCAATCATGCAAAAAGAAAAGTCAGTTTTTTAAATTGAAAACCAATTTGTTTTCAAGCAGTATTTAAACTAAATACAAATAAAAAAATGGTAGAGAGCAAGACTAGCTATAAGCCTCTTATAGTAGTTAGGTATTTATACCTCTATATGAGGCCCACCTAATTAAATTGAGGTTTAGGTATTACTGTAGGGGTTAGTGGCCACTTTGAAATTCAAAGTGAGATGTACAAACAGAACAGTGCTCTCTTGTGAAGATTTGATGTCCTTCGGAATGAGGAAACTCACCCAAAGATGAGATTTGTGCAATGTTCTCTCAACCTAGCTTGATGTTACCCAGGTAGAGAGTCTATCAAGTTAGGTTGAGAGAACATTGTACAAATCTGAAGGATATCAAATCTTCACAAGAGTATACTTATGCAGCTAGATGAGGCGGATTATCTGTAGGCCTAACCTGTCAGCATGTACAGATGGCAGAGTAAGCCTCAAGTGATGTGGCCTTGTGTGGTATGCTTACTGTCTAGTTACCAGGATATCTTCCATAGATAAGTGGATAAGTAGGTCTGGAAGGCCTCTTGCCACCCCCTCTCCTGGCCCCAGGTATCATCAACCTGCTGGCCCAGACCCCTCTCGTCAGCCCATTTAGCTGGTGAACATGAAAGTACTTGCCATGACAACAACAGTTGCCCTACCCCTTTCCCTCCATTCCTGCATCCTTGCATCCCCAAAATAAATTGACATAATCTAAATCCACCCCCGCAAAAAAAAACCCACACCACTGTCTTCCCAGAATCTGAAGTTCTTCCAACTAGCCACACCCCCCATTACCAATACAAATAGACCCACTCCGGGTACTGAGTGGAAGAGACTCAGGTACCAGGGCAGGGAGGTTTACACTACAGGTAGATGTCTACTCATCCAGCAAAGTGTCACTGGATATCCAAGCTCTTACATTGCCAAGGGTCTCATCCCACCTTTCGGCTGATTTAATAAAGAGTATGAGGGCAAAGTGGAATGTTAAGATAACAATGCATGAGCCATTTTCTCCTAACTTACACATTTGCGTACTGCTGGTGGCTAAAGTCAGCTTGTGTTAATTGGGTGCACACACGGTGCATTCTCTGGTGTCTGCATTGGTGTGGTAAGGCCTAAACCTATGAGCCCTGCATCACCCCCCGGCCACAGATATCAACAGAGGCTTACACAGCACATCAGTCGCCCAGACACATACAGACACACACATCTGTTAGGACATTGTTATTTACAGACTTCCTCTGGCACTTTGGTTTCCTACTGAGGCCCAGAATAGCTGTTCACGGCCTATACATCATCAACCATGAACTATGCATGTGCCAAATTTATCCCTACCTGCCACTGAGGTAATCAGATTCATTACTAGTCACAGAAGATTGTCTACCCCAGGCAGCCAGACAGACAACTTTTGGAAGTAAATATGCTCACTGAATTATTGTTGTTACTGACTTCGGCACCTCCAGGCCTCAGGTGCAGAAGACAGCATGCCTACCACATGATACCTGATACATTTTGCAGGCTTCAGAAATGGGCTTGTTGTTGGCTCATGAGGTAATCAGCTGACAACTCCTTCTCTTGCCTTCGTGCCATACACATCGAGCGGATGATTGCGAGTCTATCAGCTGCCTTTGTCTCGGTATCCACAGCATCTAGAATGCACTGCCATCAGAGGAGCCACATCCTATAGGACCGCAGCTCTGTTATGTTGCAAATAAGTCATGGCAGCTATGTGGGAAAGCAGGAAAAGTTACACAGGCAGCTTTCTCCAGATATTTTTGCCACTCACCAGCTTACTGAATATTGAATATTTAGTACATAATCCTTAGATATGGTGTTGTATAAAATTGAGTTTGGGTTGCTTAGAAATCACAAAGCAACTATTTACTGGCAGCTGGACACTGCCAGTCTCATTTATGAGCTGTGAATTCTTATCAACAGAAGGAGACATTAAAGTCCAACATACAACTCTTGTAAATGAAACAATACTTGCATTTAAATAAGATTGAGTTGCTGTTGCCTTCCATGGACGCAGCCCATGTAGGAAGCAAAGCAGGTTCTTCTTTAAGTATGCTTAGAGCCTCAATCAGTCAACTTGTCTGACTGATTCAAGCCTTAGGTCCTCTTACATCTGCTTGAGCAACCAAATATTTATTACTGAGCAAGACTTAAGTGGTTCATACGCTGTTACAAAAATTAGCATATTTGTAAATTAAGTTGAAAAGGCTCTGTTAGAACATTGCTGCTTCACTCTGCACATTTGGGTTTTAGCAGTACAAACAATGCCAAGGGACAATTTCTCTTTAGCTTTTCCTAACAGAACTACTAAGCATTTGTCATTTGCTAAGAGCTTGCATTAAGCCCATGGTCCATTTAGGAGGTTTACTGTGACCCTGGCAGGAGGTTTATATAAAAGCAGTTGTTCATTCATGGCAGTTTTATCTAACAGTTCCATTTTATGTAGCATTTGTTCAGTAAAAGATGTATATAATTTGCATGTCTGAGTCTTATATTTTAGTAATGTTTTTGTTTGGTTATGCATTTCAATTGCCCTCAAGGAAAGCAACTGTTAAGGAGAGCAGGAGACTGTCGGGTGGAGAATAAAGTTGGGGTGAGCTCATTTGCATGAGTTTCATACATTCTGCAATCATTTCAAGGTATTTGCTGGGGTAAGAGTGAATATCATTTTTAATTTATTTTGAAAGCCATGCTTTGAAAAGGCAACATGAACATCAAAAGCAATATTTGCTAATCTGTCCTAATTTCTTTACAGTTGCTATGCTACAAGGATACTGAAATCCTATACTGATCATCTAACAGGCAGTTGATTTAGGAATTCTTGCCTTATCAGATATGATAATGTGTCAGGTATGAATTTCAATCAACAAGATAAAATGATTATATATATATATATATATATATTTATAGTATATGTTTAGGTAAATATTTCAATAATATAAACATATATTTAAAAGAACTTAGCTTTTATATTTGTATGTGTTTAAGTCTAAAAAATGGTTTTGTAGTAGTGATCAAAAGAATATCCTCAACAGCCTACCTAACTGCATTATTTTTCAAAATGTGCAAAATGCTGTGGCGGGATCAGGGAGGAGTTTGTGGTGGGAATTAGTGAAATTAGGAGACATAGGGCCGGATTTTCAAAGGTTACGAGCATAAATCCTGGGGGTTAACGCGCGGGGCCGGGCCTTATGCATGTCGAGCCAATTTTCAAAGGGTCTGGCCACGCGCGTAAACCCCCGGGATATGGGTAAGTCCTGGGGTAAGCGAAAGGGGCGGTCCGGGCAGCAGGGTGGGGTGGTCCAGGGGGCGGGGCGGGGATAGAGGTGCCCAGGACAGCGGCCATTTGCTGCTGTGCTGGGGGATCTCGTGCCAGCAGGGTGCCGGCGTGCACAACTTGCTCCGGCTCAGAAGCAGGAACAAAAGGTAGGACAATGAATTTGGGGGGATTTAGGATAGGGAAAGGGGGAGGGCAGGATAGGGGAAGGGGAAGGGAGGTCAAGCTAAGGGGTTGGGAAGTTTCCTCCCAGTCCGCTCCTTAATTGGAGTGGCCTGGGAGGAAACTGGGGAAGGCCCCGATGCATCGCCGTGCGTATTTGCACATCTCTACCCCCTCTTGTGTGTGCCGAACCGGCATTTTATAACATGTGCGTGCCATTTTATAACATGTCTGCTGTGCCAGGTGCCTCTAGCCCTACCCTGCCCCACCCAGAATCGCCCTGCCCTGCTGCATGGCCCGCCCCTTTCACTTACCCTGGGACTTACACATGTGGTCACTAACACCTCATCTCGACTTATTAGGTGGCCCTCCTATAGAGATTTATATACTTAACTACTACGAGGGCCTTGTAAATGGTATTTCTCTCTCTCTGCAGTAACTCCAAAATTTCCCTATGTGTTATTAAGATTTTTTGATGAGGCTAGGGGTACGTTTTGTATGTTTTACACATACAGTGTAACTATAAGTCTGCCAAAGAAAAACAGCAGGAAAATTCAGGGTGAGCTCTCTGTAGTGGGTGCAAGCCAGTTTTCTGGCATAGCAATATTTTTAAATGACAGAAACACACTGCAAGGTGTATATGCTATGTACTAACTTTGAAACAGAGCAAAGGAGCCCCTGTGACATAATAGGTCAAAGGCTATCGGCGCCATTTTGAAACCGGCAGCCGAGGGTGTGAGTGCAGGGGATGGCTCCCTGACCCCCCCCCCCCCCCCCCCGCTGGACCACCAGGGAGTTTTGGTAAGTCTTGGGGGGGGGGTCAGGAGGGTGGGGGGGGTTGTTTAATTTGGCTTTAGGCGGCCGAATAATTCGGCGAAGATTTGTTGTATTCGTGGGGAATCGCAATATGTTTCGCTTCCCCACGAATACAACGAATGGGGCCCTATACGTTGCGGATTACAAATATGTAGGAAACGAATGCACACCCCTACTATTTATGCCATTTTTGTTGCCACATTGACATAGTCTTGATGTCTTAGAGTGTTCTTACTACTTCTGATGATGCCTACGTATACGTTTTATTAGAATTTATTAAAGAACCCCAAAATAAGATGCTTTCCTTCTCTCATTGACTTTAATGGGAAACTAATGAATGAAGCAAATAAATGATTTTTTTGTTATTTGAAACAAACACATTTTTTGGGAAATACTAAACAAATGAACAAGCTGAAATATATATATATTTGTTCCTGTGCACGTACCTAGCATTCAGGGCATCCTGGGCTGAAATGCACTCTGCCAGGCAACATATATTTTGGATGTGTTGTTGAAAGTGAGGAGCTGGATGCCGGAGTGGAGATGGATCAAGGCATCCTCCTCCATAAACAGGCTGGAATGATGGGGGTACAGGAGAAATGGTGCTATAGATGCAGAAATGCTGAATAAAGATATGTGGTCCTTGTCTGTCAATTCCTGTTACTCTTCAGAATTTTTTTTAGGAGATTTAATCCTCTTAATCCTTTTTTTTTTTTGGTGGGGGGGCATTAGATATTAAATCAATGTATCCCCAGTGGGATCAGATGGCAAAGTGTTAACCCCACACTTCCATTTTCTACAGGTTCTGAATCTCAGCCAAAAAGCAGAGCAAGAATCCTGATTTTCTTATAGTTCATATCATGTGCTCAAGTTCTTAGTCAAAAGATTGAGAACTGTTATTTCCCTGCAGTTTATAAAGCATTGGTAGTTTGTTTCCTGACTGCAATAAATGTTTTTTTTTCTATATATGTAAACGTAATAAATGTTTGTTTCCACATGTGTAAGTTGTTTTCCAATTTATTCCTGTCTGACTGGGGTGAATAAATAATGTCTTTCAGGCAGTACACAAATAAAGCCATGAGAAATGGCTCTTTCTTTTTATTTTTTTTTAAGTTACACCTCGTCCCTAACAGAAATAAACTTACGTGACAGGTATCTAGGCACGTGCCCAGGCGTGAAGGTATTTATGCACACATCTCTTGGCCACACCATGAAATGCCCATGTCCTGCCGGACCCTGCCCTTGCCCCACCTGTTGAACTGGGGGTGGACCCTTGGCCTGGTGCAGGATTAGTACGGCCCTCTGGTCGGACCCAGAGAGCGCCTGCCACCAGGAGGCGAAGCACACAAGGAAACAGAGGCTGGCTGGAGCTTCGCCAATAACAGTCCGGGGTTTCCACAGGTTGAGCCCTTGGGTACCAGGACCGCCTGGACTTAGGTGGGCCTTGGATGGTCTCTCAGAGAGGTAGTGGAGGTATGTGCCCACCACTAGCAAGGGTGCGTGGCTGATGTAGAGGTGATGGTCCAGACCTGAATTGGAAGCTCCGGAGACCTCAGAGAGGTAACAGTTCAGGAAGATTCTACGGGTGAGGCAGGCAGTGCCTGCGGGTATAGTCAGGTGAAGGCCGCGGGTGGATTCCAAGCAGGTTGGTCTGGTAGCCTCAGTAGGCCAAAGAGAGTGTCCGAGTGAAGCGCAAGGGTCAGGGCCAGTCTAGAAGTGGTCAGCCAAATCAGGGGTCAAATACCAAGGTCAGTCTGAGTGTAGTCAAGGCAAGCGAGGGTCAGTTCCAGGCAGCAGATGAAGAGAATGGTCAGGCAGGCAGTGTTCAGTTCCAGGCAGCAGATGAAGATAATGGTCAGGCAGGCAGTGGTCAGTTCCAGGCAGCAGACAAGAGAATGGTCAGGCAGGTAGTGGTCAGTTCCAGGCAGCAGACAAGAGAGTAGTCAGACAGGCCAAGGTCAGTACCAGAGATCAGAGGAGGTACTATCTGAGTATGGATACAGGAACACATGGAGACACTGGAACAAGGAGACGCTGGAACAAGAAGACACTGGAACAAGAAGACACTTGGAACGCAGGGTTAGGCAAGCTTACTACACCACAGTGTCGATCCGATTGCCAAGGGAGGTCCTGGGGACAGGGCCTCACTATTTATAGTCAGGATAAGTGATGTCATCACTTCGCATCCAGATCGGGTTTCCCTCGCCTTGGCCTCTAAATAGCAAGACGTCGGCCGCACGCGTGTGCTAGGAGCAGGGCCGAGGTGGCCGAAGACGCAGAGCCCCAGCAGGAGCTCCGCTGTGAGGCCTGCAGCGTGGAGGAAGCCGGAGAGGGCCATAATGAGCGGCAGGAACTAGTGGCAGCGGTGAGACCAGAGCTGGTTGAGGGTAGTGCAAGGTGAGCAGGCCCAGTTGCAGCACCCATGTTGCCAGGATGCGCAACACCACCCCTCTTTGAAAAGTTTTGAGATATGCCCAGCAGGAGCAGGGCTGGGGCTAGTTGTTTTCTTCCCTGTGCAAAAAAAAATTACTGTGCTGCCCCCCCCCCCCCCCCAGGCCCATCAAATAAAGCCCAGCTCTGTCCTGCTATCTATATTTTTAGAAACTGACAAGCCCCCTCCCAACCCTGCCCAGAATAAAGAAGTATATTAGGTATCCTAGGCAAACCTTACAGCCTTGCACACTGCCCCTACCACACACACACACACACACTCCCACAACCTTTACAGACACACACAATTAAATTATGCATTTATAACAAACGTTTCATGAAAAGAACATTTAAGTATACAGTCTGTTGAGGCCAAAATATCACTTACAACATGCATTTTCTATTTACATGCACTCCTGTGGTGCCAACCATAAAACACTTGGAGCTCCTATGGAATTAGACTTTTTGTAATGCGTATAAGATGTGAGCTTGGCCCTCAGAAAGCCGTGAACAAATAGAATTACCATTACAATATACTGAATATAGTAACCCTCCCATACCAAAACAACCCTAACAACCTTATCTATGAGAAGGCAACACTGCACATATTACACCAGGCCCTAGAACACCAATAAAACTCTTATTAGGAAGCCAGGCTGCTATAGATCTCTACACAGAAATTACATGCTAGCAAAATACCTCACCTCAGTCACATACGCAGAACACAGAGAGACCCTGACCAAATACAGAATAAAGAGAACAAAATGTGCTGAGAAGAACTGAACTGGAAAGTCAATGTCGTATAAAAAGAACATTTTTAACAATAAGTTTTTCCTGGTAAATTTTCAAACTTTAAAAATAAAGTATTAAAAAAAAGAATTAAAAAAAAAGAACTGAACTAGAACCCACAACAAGCCAGTCACTATATGAAGAACAAAAATTGAAAAATAGAAGCATTACCATTCTTCATAAAACATTAAATAAAAATAAAATATAAATTACAAAAAAACCCATTAAATAAAATCAAGAAATATAAAAAATTAATCATAATAGTAAAGTCATATTCATAAAAAGAATATTTCAAACCAGTTAATGAATAGAATATAAAAATTTTCACAAACACGAAAAAAATATTTAAAAAATCTGGTGAATAAAAAATCCAATTAAAAATTGTTCTATACCCCCGCCAAAAAAAAATACATATTTTAAAAGAGCAGAATCAACAAATTATACACAATAATTAAGGATTTTAAAATCTGCTCTCCATACCTGGGATCTGATTTCCAGTCACCCTGCAATTGTCGTGGATTGGAAGAGGTAAGGCCGCACAAATTTTATCTTCTCTCTCACACACATGCACAATAAACACATTCATTCTCTCACAAACCTCCTCTCTCTAACAATTACAGGCTGCCGCTCCCTCACCCTCACAGATACATTATAGGTCGGATTTTTAATGGCCTGCGTGCATAAAACACAGAGGTTACGCACGAGGCCGGCCCTTGCATGTGCCACACACATTTAAAAAGGGGTCCGGCCATGCGTGTAACCCCTGTTACGTGCACAAGATCCAGGCCTCTGCAGAAGGGCAGTCCGAGGGCTTGGGAAGGGCGGTCCAGGGGGCGGGGCAGGGTGGGGCTAGAGGCGCCTAGTACAGCAGCCACTTGCAGGATCTAAAAGTAAATTTAAAAAATGGGGGGCCTAGGAAAGAGATAGGGGGTAGGTAGGATAGGGGAAGGGGACTGGGAGGGAACTGGGGAAGCCTGACGATGCGTCACCGTGTGAATTCACAAAATTATACCCCCCTTGCGCGAGTCCATGTGTGCGCGCTGGGTAACGTGCGCACATGGAGGCACATGCATTCTTTTAAAAAATCTACCCCTATGTGTGTGTATGTGTGATGTGTGTGCCTGTGAGAGCCTATATGTGACACATAGGCTCTCACAGGCACACAAACATTCACAAACACACAAGCTCTCGCACAGACACATTCAAAGGCATATAGCTTCTCACACAGACACTCACAGAAGATCTCACACACACACACTCATAGGCTCTTACACAGTCACACACACACACACACATAGGATCTCACAGAGACACACATACGCACACACAAACAGCCTCTCAGGCACACACAGGCTCTCACTCATTCACACATAACATACAAGCTCACACACAAACATGGTCTCCTACTATCATCAAGCCATGGTGGGATGAGCTCCAACACAGCCTCGCAGGCCTCCTGTTATGTTCGGGCTGCACACATGGGCACACATTCTGCTCCCTCCCCGCCACCCCCCAAGCAGGAAGATCAGTGGGCTGTAAGGGCCGAAGATAGCAGGAGGCCCCTGTTCTCTCCTTCTTCGGCCAGCGGCTACGTAGGCTTCATCAGCGGCCTGCAGTCTTTCTTGCTGCTCTTGACCTGCCGCATCCCCGGGTGGGCCGCTCCATGCAAATGCACAGTATGCACCCCTGGTCGTGCTGGTTCTGAGCAAGAGATATGCACGCTTCTGGGCAGCGTGTGCCGGGCTTTTAAAATTCACCTCTAAGTTAGCTGACAAAGGATAATCAGGATCATGCACAATGAAATGAAGCAGTGAACGAATTCTACAGCTTGGAATGGGGAGGAGACAAAGTGCTTCATTATCTGTTAATTTGTGGGCAACTTGCCTCTCTTCAAGCAACCAAACAGGCTTTGTTCTAGGAGTAAATTGCCAAAAGTTTTATTTGCCAGCTGCCCCAGATATCTATTCACCTTGGCCTCATTTAACGTCTTAGAATGGGTAACTTGATCCCACAGATTTTATATAGCAACATTTTTTATTTTTTAAATCTTTCCCCAATCTACAAAATTATTTTAGACTGCTGTAACTGCCCCGCTGGCATGGATGAGCTCTCAGTAAATGTGGAAGTGAGTGGGCTTGCAGTTACTCCTCCCTCCGGCAGGAATGCTTATATGCAGGACTCATAGCTCCCAGAGGGGAATATGAGTCCTGTTATTCCAGTGATTTCATCTTTGGAGGGAATTCTGCAGGTGAAGTGTAGAGAGTGTCTTTCCTAGTTCCACTTGCATGCTCCAAATATCATTTTTTCAGGTCACACTCCAAATATCTTTTAAATGGATATATGACAAGAATCTGATTTTCTGATTTGACCTAATTGTTTTCATGATTTTTGCCTTTCAGAGACATATGTTTACGTGTGTGTGTGTGTGTGTGTATCAAGACAATATTATTCAAAGAAAATCTGAATTTTAAGGTTCAGTAGCAGAGCTTCTGTTTCTTATTTTACATGATTGCTATAACCAATTCCATAAGCAAAACACCTATAAGGTATAACTTGTATTAAAAAAAAAAGTAAGCAAACTGGCTATTTTTGCACACATATTTTAGCATGCATAAAATGCTTGTGATGAGTGAGATGGAAGATTGAGAATACATTTAAGAAATTAGTCCGACAAGGAAAAAAATGCCTCAGAATAGGGTCTCAAACTGCAATCCTCTAGGGGCCACAAACTGGTCTGGTTTTCTAAATTTCCCTACTGAATAATTTTGTGATTTATTTGCATACAGTGAAGGCAGTGCACGCAAATATATTTCATGCATATTCCTTAGGGATATCCTGGAAAACCAGATCGTTTTGGCAACCCCTGAGGATTGCAATTTGACAGCTCTGCCTCAGAGCCTTCATGTACAAAAATATAGCACTTTCATGATGAGAAACTTGAATGCAAAGGTCTAATACTTCAACAATGAACTGTTTATTCACCTGAAGTCAGCTTGATATTTATTTACAATCTGCTCCCTGTCATTTTAAGGTAATTAATTTTGTGATTGAAATGATGTTCATATTTAATATTCATGGAAAGCAAAACAGAAAGGCATACATAATAGCATCGGTTGGTGGTTTATATGAAGCAGAACAAGCAGTGATAGTATAATATCCACTAAAAAAGAGAATATTAATTAGTCTACTGCACAGGTACTAAAAATGTGTGCTTATGAATACCCAAGACTGACATGATGGTACCATGAAACACCAATATCATTTTGCATATCATCCTGCTACTGTGCAGTTAAAGCAAGGCACCATAAACTGAATTTTATCATCACAATTAGTAAGGAAACATTAATTGCCATGCTAATTCTATCACAGTTAAGCAGAGCGCATTATTAAGAGGTCCAGTTTTGTCTGGCACAGTGGCTAAGTAGGGCTAAGGCATTTTTTATGAGGGTTTCTGTAGCATGTGAAAAGCTGCAATGCAATTCCCAGCAGCGCAAGTCAATAGCAGAGTTTTTAGGGAAGGACATGCAAGGTAAGGAAGATCTCTTCTGAGCTGGCCCTGGGGAAGCCAGGAAAAAAAATAAAAATTGGAGGGAGGCAATTACAGATGACCTTGAACTGGTCAGCTGACATATGCTGCTGAATCAATAGCTGGCGTGGCAGAAAGTTGCTGTAAGGGGATGAGTCGTTTCAGCCAAACTTGTAGATGAGGCTCAGAGTCTGCGAGGAGCGACTGATAGAAGGAAGAAGAAATGCTATAAAATGCGACTGGACACTGGAGGCTGAATCAGCAAAGACGCACAATCAGGCATGCAGACGCCAAACACAATTCCAAGCCAGGTTCACTGGGAACGTGGGGGTTGCACATTTTTAATTCAGATCAGAGTAGCAAGGTGGAATTCTCAAAACTGAAATGCCTTTCACTCCCGGCGTCCTTTCTAAGAAGGGCACTGGGTTTAGGGATACCGGTTAAGCATATGCATTGCAATTAGCAGTTCAGAAGAACAGATGCATTGCTTTCACGTTGTTTTTGTCTGCAATGCTATGTATGTTTGAGAGCACCAGAAAAGAAAGGTTTGTGACATTTTTCCCATTTGTTAACTGAAAACAAAGCCGTTGGTCATGAAAAAGACTTCTGAAAGTTACTCAAGAAACAAATGAATGAACCAAGTTGCTAAATTTTATGTTCTTTCTCCACATCTTTACTCCCCTTAGCTTTTTAAAGAAAAAACAAAGGGGGTGCTATAGAGCATTCCCTCTCTCTCTCTCTGCATATATACAGTATATATATATATATATATATATATATATATTGTGATGGCTCACCATCCGTGAGGCCTCGGGCGCCGCTCTTCTGTCTTCAGTCCTGAGCCGCCACCAGTTGCCAAGGTCCCTGGAGTTCGACAGGCTCACGTAACTCCCTGGGTCTGTGCCTCCTCTTCCACTTCCATGGACTCACCGGTATCTACCTCATTACCCTCTATGTCTGCCACCTGTTCGCCTTCAGGCTCTCCTCCCAGGTCTGGTGGTGTTTCAGGGAACCTGGGATTCATAGTTCTTCTCCTCTTCCCCTGCGCCCCCTGCTGTCTGGCTCTGGTATTCCCGTTGCTCTTATGGTAGCCTGTCAGCTCCTGCCTGCAGCCGGGCTGCGCTACATCACAATATGGGGCAGATTTTAAGAGCCCTGCTCGCCTAAATCCGCCCAAATCCGGGCGGATTTAGGCGAGCAGGGCCCTGCGCGCCGGTGAGCCTATTTTACATAGGCTCACCGGCGCGCAGACCCCGGGACTCGCGTAAGTCCCGGGGTTCTCCGAGGGGGACGTGTCGGGGGCGTGTCGGGGGGCGGGCCCGGTCGTCACGGCGTTTAGGGGCGTGTCGGCAGCGTTTTGGGGGCGGGTCCGGGGGCATGGTTACGGCCCGGGGCGGTCCGGGGGCGTGGCCGCGCCCTCCGTACCCACCCCCAGGTCACGTCCCGGCACTCTAGCGGCCCGCTGGCGCGCGGGGATTTACGTCTCCCTCCGGGAGGCGTAAATCCCCCGACAAAGGTAAGGGGGGGGTTTAGACAGGGCTGGGGGGGTGGGTTAGGTAGAGGAAGGGAGGGGAAGGTGAGGGGAGGGCAGTAGAGGATTCCCTCCGAGGCCGCTCCGATTTCGGAGCGGCCTTGGAGAGAACGGGGGTAGGCTGTGCGGCTCGGCGCGCGCCGGCTATACGTAATTGATAGCCTTGCGCGCGCCGATCCAGGATTTTAGCGGATACGTGCGGCTCCGTGCGTATCTACTAAAATCCCGCGTACTTTTGTTTGCGCCTGGAGCGCCAACAAAAGTACACCAACGCGCCTTGTTTGAAAATCTACCCCTATATATATATATTCTACCACTGGGTTTTTGCCCATGGACATAATATAGTGCATTCATTTTACTGGACTGATCACATCTCTTACAGTGGTTCATAAGGAAACTGCTGGCTAGAAACTGGGGAGCAGCAAAAAGCTTCAAACAATGGATAGTTCTGGGGTAATTCTGTGCTACTGTGTAGTGCAGAATTCCCCTTCTGCGCAGCTGTGCAGATTCTGTACTAAATTTGGCAGGCTCCGGCGTGCCACGAGCGGAGGCCGTACTGCTCACGGCGAAGATAAAGCAGTCCCAGGCATGCCGCGATTGGAGGCTGTCCCTGTTATGTGCCCGACCAGCGGAAGTCCGCGGGCCGGTCCCCCACCTACCCCTGGATGCCTCACAGCTGCGGCGGCGTTGTTGAGGCCTGGTCAGGCCGACTGCCTTCTTCGCGGCGTTCCCTCGGCCAGGGAGATGCCGCCGACGTCGGAGCTGGCTCCGCCCCCTAGGCGCACACACATGCAGGGGCTCTGTCATTTAAAGGGGCCAGCGCGAGAAAACCCTGCTCCGCCTCCGGACCTGACGTCAGACACTGCCAGTACTTAAACTGGCTTAACTAGTGTCTCCTTGCCTTGTAACGAGGTTCACTCTTCCCAGAGTTGCTAGTTGCTGTTCCTGATTTTGTCTTTTGTCCACTGGCTCCTGACTTCGGCTTCTGTCCACTGGCTTCTGACTTCAGCTTCATCCTCTGATTCCTGACTCCAGCTTCCGCCGAGGAGATCTCGCTTGTCCAAGTGGCTCGGGTTCTCATTAGCTCCTCTCAGGGGGACCGCAGGCTTCCAGTGGTGAAGATCCGGTAGGCCTCCTGGTCCCAGTTTTACTCCTCCTCTTTCACCTGCTCACAGGAGACCGCTTGTAAGACCAAGCAACCTGGGTCCTCTCGGGCTCCTCCTGGGGGGATCTCGGGTCTCCAGTGGTGAAGATCCTCCTGGTCTCCTGTCTGTGCCGCCTCCCGGCTTTGACATACATTGAGGGCCTTCCCACAGTGTGTCTTCATCTGTCCTAGTTGGCTCAAGGGTCCATGAATCCAACAGTCTCACTCGTACTCAAGGAGCAGGCCCTGATGTACTGCGAGCAGAGCCCATCCTGCTCATGGCAAAGGTGAAGCAGGCCCAGGCCTACTGTGAGCGGAGGCCGTCCCACTTACGCAGAAGATAAAGCAGGCCCCGGTGAGAGTGAGTCTGTGTGTTTGGGGTGGTGAGAGCGAGCAAGCATGTGTGGGGATGCATGTGTGTGGGTTCCAGAGAGAGGGAGCCTATGTAAGGAGATTGTGAAGGAGTGTGTGTGAAAAAGGGATTGTGTTTATGTAAATGTTCTTGTTAGTTTGTGAGAGAGGGAGCTTGTGTGAGGGTTTGTGTATTTGTAAGAAAGAGAGCCTGTGTGAAGAGATGTGTGTATGTGTGAGAAAGATCCTGTGTGAAGGGTTGTGTGTGTGAGTGAGAGAGAGAACCAGTGTGCAAGGGTGTGAAAGAGAGTCATAGGTAGCCTGTGTGAGGGTTTATGCATGATAGAGAAAGGGAGACTGTGTGAGTGTGTGTGTGCAAGAGAGAGAGAAGGAGTCTCTATTGGGGTGAATGTGTATGTGTGTGTATGAGCATTAGAGAGAGAGAGAGAGAGAGAGGGAGCCTGTATGAGGGGCGGTGTATGTGCATGAGGGAGAAGGAGACTGTGTGTGTGTGTGTGTGTGTGTGTGTGTGTGTGTGTGTGTGAGTGTGTGTGAGAGAGACAGAGGGAGCCTGTGTAAGGGGCAGTACTTTGAGAGGGGTCAAACTCTGGGAGTGGAGAAAGAGTGTAACAGGTTGAACTTAAATGGGGAGGAAAAGATTGGCAGGTGGAGGAGCCGGGACCTGAGAGGGCAACGTGAAAAGAGATTGGCCAGGGGAGTAGGGCAAGAGGGTGGAAGAGACACTCTTACAGTGAACTTCTAGGGAAATTCTGCTCAAAATATTTAAAACGCTGCATCTGAACTATTTTTTCTGTATTACATTTCAAATTAATTACTTAAAGACTGTCATGTATATTATGTTATTTTAACCAATATAACGTATGCAGAATTTTAAGTTTTTTTGCCCAGAATTCCCCCAGGAGTAAATGGAAAACACTCTTTATTCATATCTGGATGTTCCAGAAGTCTATTTTTGCCCTGTGTTTACTTTCGCCTTTCTTTTTCTGGCCTGACAGTTTCCTCTTTTTCCTTTGACCTTTCAGTTTAATCAGAGATGCAAGGGTTGCGGTGTCAGAAGTCTCTCCGCACATACCAGGATTCCCCACCCCCACTCCCATTTTGAGGCCCTTTCTATTGAGTCTGTTGATTGCCAGGACTGATGTATTAACGAGTGCCACATTTTGCAAAGTTTGTTTCACAGGCTAAAAACAACAACTTGAGCACGTAAGTTGGCTTTGGGGCATGCAAGTTTTCCTTCTTTGAGCGAGATAGACTTTGCAAAAATTTCTGGCCTCACATGTTTCTTAATCGCTATTAATAAAATGTCATTTATTCAGTGCAACAATTGTGATGCTTATATCCCAAGGCCTAGCATATGAACAATTAGGGATTCTTCAATTTGACTTCAGCTGTCTGCCATGAAAAATGACTAATTTATGGTTGTGGTTAAGTTTATTTCTATGCTGCCACTATTAGGGGTGGCTCACAGCAAAACATACAAAATAAAACAAAGATTAATAAAAACATGATTAAAACAATATAAAATAAGCATAATCAGTGGACAAGTGGTAAAAGACTGTAAAACATCAATGAACAAAATTTACTACATCTCATAATAACCTTTAGAAGATGTGCAAATACCAAAATCAAAGAAGGTTAGTGATTGATATGAGTATCATGCAGGCTAAACTTAAAAGGATAAAATATTCCTAATAAAGTATGCATGCTCAAAAAGAAAGATTTTTAATTGTTTCTTAAAAACCTTCAGGCAAGTCACTGATCTCAACCCGTCCGGTAAGTTGTTCCACAAATCCGGACCTGCCTTTGAGAATGCAGGTTTTCGAATTTCATAGAGAAGAACCTGCTTGAGGGAAGATACTTCAAGCAGCACTCTCTGTGATGAGCACAAGAATCTCAGTGGGCAATGGGGCTTAATCATGGTAGAAGTCCATGATGTCCTGTGCAAGGTCTTAGATTGTGCACCAGACAGGCCATCTTAAATTTAATTCTAAAAGCAACAGAGAGCCAGTGTAAGTTTACCAAGACCGGGATTATATGGTTCCTAACTGGAAGGACAGATATGAGATGAGCTGCAGCATTCTGCACTCCACAGAAGCTGTAGACTTAATGGTGCAAGCTGGAAGACCAAAAATAAGATGTTACAGTAGTCAATCAAGGGTATTATAAGACCCTGAACTACTAGTTGAAAGTTGGTGGGTTACAAAATGACTTTCAATGGCCTAGCAGTTATAACTTCTAAAATCCAGATTTCACTACTGCTCTGATTTGTGGAATGAATGACAGTTTGGAGTAAATAATAACTCCTAAACTTCTTGCTTGATCAATAACTTTTTTAGCATTCCCATCAATGGCTATTGATAATGGAATTGGAGTGGATGAACAATGTTGTAGAAACAAAATCTCTGTCTTCGATAAATTCATAGCTAGTTTATTTGAAGTTAGCCAGGAACTGATTGTGTCCATAATGGCTAAAATATTGGTCTGCATTTCCAGTCAGGTGACCGAAGGTCACATTCACTGGCATATAAAATTGTATAAAACCAACGTTAAATCTATAAATTGCCCAGTGATCAATGAATAAATTATACTGTGAAAAACACGTATCAGGATTTATACGTTCAATGCATCAGCTTAATTCTATTAAATCAATTCTTAAAATGACTTTCATTTTTTGGAAAGATTTCTTTTCCTAAACGCTTTGGACCATTCATAACAGTCTGCGGTTAGCCAAGTTTATAATCTTCACTTGTATATTTACCGCTTTGAGTCATTTTTAATCATCGGTCCACTAGAAACATTTTTTTTTTAGATATATATGGAAACAAATTTCTCTTTTTTCTTAAAAAACGAAAAATGGTACTTCCCTTTGTGTGGTAACTAAAAGACCAGAGCCAGAATCCGACATATATAATATATATATATATATATATATATATATATATATATATATATATATATATATAATCTTATATAACATATAATGGATCCTCCCTGTTGGAACGAACGTTTGCAGATATCCAGAGATTCCTTGCAATAAGCGATAGCTTGAATAAACCAAAGAGTCCCCGAGGCAGCAGCACGCAAAACGTGACTTCACGTCGGACTCTGGCGCTGGTCTTTTACTTACCGCTCAAAGGGATTACCATTTTTCGTTTTTTAAGAAAAAAAAATTTTAATTATAAGTTTTTGTTTCTGAGGTGAATGCCTGCATGAGTGTGTCTTTGATAGAGTTTGTCATGTCATTTGTAGAAGTTAAAAATTGCTCTCTCTCTAAAACCGCATTGTGGCCTTCAAGTGGATGTTTTGAAGTTCCGGGTACAACTTTTGTCTAAGACTTTTCAAATCTGTGACCAAGTGACATAGATTTGCCGGCAGTTTCACTTTGCCATCTTGTTCATGGAGTGTACCAGCTCCTATAGCCAAAAGAAGGTGTGAAAACTCTCCTGCCTTGACGTTGCCTGTCAGGTGCACCCTCATGTTCACTCTCAAGGACAGGACTTTCACTTTGGGACACAGGTAAGAGGACTTGAAAGAGGCTTTAACTTCATCGGCACAGGTCCCATGCAGAACAACTGGCAGAGTCTGTCTGAGGTCCCTGGTGAGCAGTACTGTTAACCTTCCCATGAGGCTGTTGTTGTTTCGGATATCTGGGAGCATCCTATGGAGAGCCTCAATGACGCCTCTGTGGGCCATGGTGCACTCATCCCACACTATGAGTTTGCACTGTCGGAGTACCTGAGCCATGTTGCTCTGCTTGGAGATGTTGCACAGAGGTGTTTCGGTGTTGTTGAGATTGAGAGGAAGCTTGAAGGCAGAGTGTTCCATCTGTCCACCTTCAAGAATCATCACTGCGATGCCAGAAGAAGCAACAGCATGGCAATGTTTGAGTCTCTTCATACTCTGGCAAGCAACAGGTTGTTGAGGAATGTTTTACCAGTACCTCCTGGAGTGTCTAGGAAAAAGATTCTGCCACTTTGACAGTGAACGCTGGTCAAGACTTTGTGATAGACATTCCTCTGTTCAGTATTCAGCTTTGGCTCATTGTTGTCGACTGTCTTGGCCAGATCACAGATGTTATAAGCCAGCTCTCTGAAATAGTCGGGGTTAGCTGCAGCGTGTTCATGTTTGTGTGATGGCACATGCAAGTCGTACTTGTGAAGAGGTTGACCTCCTATAGCCAGTACACAATCCTGAAGGAAGGTGAGGCATTTGTTATAGATTATGGACAACCGTTCTTGGACATTGTCTTGGAGAGATTCTCTCTGCAGCTGAGTATGAATATCGTCTGAAAGACTATCTTTATGTTTTTCCCATAGTGGTAAGGGGTTTGCCATTTGACAGAACATCAACATAATAGCGAAGTGCTGACGGATCCTATGTGGTGAATGTGAGAGTGCAGCTTGATGGAAAGTATTGTCCCAGTGCGTATCGTCTTCTAACAGACTGAGTGCTCAACAGACAGACTGGAATGTGGGTTGTAGCACACCAATGACAGTTTTAAGATATTGAAAGGACGTGGGCCCTCTGACCTCATGAAGCAAGAGTCTGAGATGATAGCACTTCAAATTGTTTGGGTGGACTGTGTACACTCTGCCGAGGACTTGGTCCTTTTTCACTCCTGTGTCACCTGGTACACGCTGTCCCTGTTTTCTCCTAACAAATTGGTTATTTTTCCAAATGTAGTAAGCTGGAACCTCAGAGTACAGGAGCTGTTTGACAAAATTGTCCTGTGTGCAAAGATAAAAGAACTCCAAGTGGGTTATTTAGGGAGGATTGTGTACTTTTTCTACAACATTGTCAGCTGTGAAGTATTGGGATCGGACGGACGGCGTGAAAGGAGGTCGCTCCCGGACCCCCACTGGACTTTTGGCAAGTCTTGTGGGGGTCAGAAGGCCCCCCCCAAGCTGGCCAAAAGTCCCTGTGGGTCCAACGGGGGTCCCGGAGCAACCTGCCGTCTGACGCCAGGACTCAAAATGGCGCCGATAGCCTTTGCCCATACTATGTCACCGGGGCTACCGGTGCCATTGGTCAGCCCCTGTCACATGGAAGGAGCACAAGATGGTGCCGATGGCCATGTGACAGGGGCTGACCAATGGCACCGGTAGCCCCGGTGACAAAGGCTATCGGCGCCATTATGAAACTAGCACCGAGGGTCTGAGTGAGTTCCCGGACCCCACCGCTGGACCACCAGGGAGTTTTGGTAAGTCTTGGGGGGGTCAGGAGGGTGGGGGGGGGGGTTAAATTTTTATTTAGGCCGAATAAAACAGAAATCTGTTTAATTCGTGGGGAGTCGCGATGCGTTTCACCTCCCCACGTATTTAACAGATAGCAAAAAATAAGTTGCGGATTACAAATACGTGGAAAACGGATGCACACCTCTACTGAATACGTATACCCTGGAAGAGAGGAGGTTCAGAGGAGATATGATACAGATCTTCAGATACCTGAAAGGTTTTAATGGTGCATAATCATCAAACCTTTTCCACTGTAAAAAAAAAAGAAAATCAATTGAACTGGTGGTCATGAAATTAAACTCCAGGGAGGCAACTCAGAACCAATGTCAGGAAATATTTCTTCATGGAGAGGGTGGAGAATGACTGGAATGCCCTTCCAGAGGAGGTGGTGAAGATGAAAACAATGAAGGAATTCAAAGGGGCATGGGATAAACACTGTGGATCTCTAAGGGCTAGAGAATGGAAATAAAGAAAAGAGTGCATGGAGGAAACTCAGGGTAACTTGCTGGTGTGGCAGCTGTTACCTTTAACAAAGAAGCCTTAATACTGTTATTGCAACTCCATCATTGCTCTCTACTTCAACAGCAGTGGGAAAAGGGGAATTGGATTCAGACAGCAACCAATGAGAGCCCTAACCTGTACGGTTTGGGGAACAAATAATCATGGGGGTAACTTGCTGATGTGGCTTTTACTACCCTTAGTCACAGAGCCTGATACTTTTTATGCAGCTCCAACATTGCTCTCTGCTTCCACGGCAAGGGTTAAGGGAAATTGGATTCAAATAGCTTCCAAGGGCTCTGACTTTTGCTGTCTGGGAAACTGATAAGCATGAGGGTAACCTGCATAGTGCAGCAGATATTGGCATAAGCTTGCTAGGCAGACTGGGTGGATCACTTGGTCCTTTTCTGCCGTCATTTCTATGTTTCTATGTGACTACACTCCCATTTCCAGAGCTCTATTGAACATATCTTTCAGTGGCCCCACCAGCACATCTCTGAGCTCCCTCAATATTCTGGGATGTACTTCTTCTGGCCCCATGGCCTTTCCCACTTTTAGTTTATTTAGCTCATACCATAAAAAACAATAAAAGAAATGATTAGAAAACCCCAATGTGGGGGCCCAAAATAGGCTAAAATGATCCCTCCTCTGACATTAATGGGAAACAAACATATAAAATGACTAAACTAAAACAAATTTTTCATCTGAAACAAACCAAATGAATGACTGTGACCTATGAAATGAATAAACAAACCTCTGCAAGCATTGTTGACATCCAAAGGTCCTTAAACTTGTCACCTATTAAATGGACTGCCAAAGACTCCTTAACTGTAGAGCAACCCCTTGCCAAGTTAAAGAAACTTTAGATGACAACAATCAATAATAACTTTATAACCTCATGTTTTTGTGAAAGAATTTGAAGCACACAATATACATGTCCAAGGTCATCATTTATTACACTTTCTACAATCAATAACACAGTCCTTGAAGCAAAACTAAGCTAGAGTTGGGCAACTGTTGGGCAACTTTACATTATTAATAAAGACTTGTTTTGATCTATCTCCTTTGTTCACCTTATGGCTACGATAGATCATCTTCCTCGTTGCTTTCTGGGTCTACCTCTATTACTGGGCATGGGAGACTGCACCACCATATCCTCTCCGATATCTACAAGAAACATCCAGTCCCATTCTCTTAAGCTGTACTGGCGTATAATAACATTGATACAGGATCTTATAATTACTCTGTTTGTTGGTCACACATATTGAATTACCATGACTTAATTTACCTACAGTCCGATCCCATTCTGTTTCTTCAATTTCTTTTCCTAAGTTCTCTGTCCATTGTGTAATACACTTTCCTTTCATAATAATGAGATAAATTCATGATATCAGGTCTTTGTTATTTACTTTTTCTAGTTACCAGCCTTTCAAAAGCTTAGGCTTCCTACCAAAATTCTCCTTGTCCTTTCCCTTATTAGAGAGGCTTCTTATCTGTAAATATTTTAGGACTACAGTTGATGCAGTCACTAATTTCTGCTTTGACTGCTGAACTGAGAGGAAATTGCCCTCCTGAATTAACTAATCGGTATTGAATGTCCCTTTCACATAATCATTTAAAATTTGTCTTGTTCTAATAACTGGGGGAACTGTGATTTTTCTCACAACTGTAATAACGATGAGGAAATGGATGAAATGTTCCATTTATCCAGAAAGTTTGGCCAGGAATTTAGAACTCCCAAAAAGAAAAGGAGGGGCTCCAGCCAATCCTCTCTAAGGCCTGGATTTATCAAAATGCGGTAAATATCGCATGCGATGGGAAAAGGGGTGTGTTTTATGGTAATAGGGAGTTTATTGCAATTTGCACTAATACCTATGCGAAGAGCTAAGTTACCGCAAATTGCGATAACTTTTTCGCACTTTGAGATGTGCCAGAATGCATGCAAAAACACCTTAACGCATTTTGATACATTTATTTTATTTTATTTATTTATCGAGTTTTATATACTGTCCTTCAGTTTCGCCATTACAAAGTTACGATGTTTAATAGTGTTTCAAATGGTACATATGGTTGCTAACATGGAGGATATCGTTTATGAACTTGGTTTGTAGATTAATCAAAATATATTACAGAACTGAGTAATAATAACAACTTTCTTGGGTCTATCAGTTTGCATAGAGTTATAGGAGGGGAGTGGTGTTTTAAAGTCAGTGGGTGAGTTAGTAGGCTTTGGTAAACATCCATGTTTTTAGCTCTTTTTTGAAAGTTTTTAAGTTTTCTTCTATTCTGAGTTCGATTGGGAGGGTGTTCCAGAGTTTGGGGCTTCCTAGTGAAATTGCTCTCTTTTGAGTTGAGGTGAGTTGTTTAGATCGAGTAGGTGGGATCTTTAATAGTCCTTTATTTGCTGATCTGAGGTTTCTGTTTGGAGCATGCAATTTTATGGTTGAACATGAGGGGATAAGATTGGTAAAGTAACCCAGGAGTGACTGAAACACATTTGATTGAAGAATCTCTTTCCAGTGCTACCCAGTGTTTATCAGTGGGTTCCATCATATTATTATATTTTTCAGAAAAATTACTTTCTGGGAGAACCCAAAATCAGGCCTAGTCCACCTTGAGGACTTTTTAACTCTAGCTTTTCTTCTTTTACAAATAAACTGAGATAAATTAGAATTAAATTTTGCTAGAAAGGATGCTGGAGTTTTAATTGTAAACATTTTGAACACAAATAGTGCCCTGGATAGTATATGCATCTTGGTATTCCTAAATTCTTCCCAAAAAAGACAGGTGATATGGTAATCATATTTTTTACATCCCGCCTGATTTTTATTCGTGTGGGTGGATTGGGATGGAATAATTTAGAGTACACAATTTATCTACATCTCTGGGAATCAAAACTGAGGCCAGTTTGAACTTTTCATTGGTAGCACCAGGACCCCTAATGAATGCATCCACAAAGTGTGTTTCCATGCCTGCAAAAAGTGCACCCTTTGATTCACAGTCACCCTTATTTCCTTTATTTTCCATATATACCCTGTTCCATACCCTACTCAAAACTGAATCCTTTTAAATCAAAATACTGCCATCTCCTCTCCCAATTGTACCTTCCAGGCCAAAATCATTTTAGGGATCCAATCTTCAGTATTCCTTCAACTAAGGAGAAAAGTCTGCATCCCATCCCAACTTTGCATTTCAGAGTTATTGAGAGTTATTCCCAATCCCCTTTATCAAGAAAGACACAACAAGTGAGCAATATTTTGCTTAAATTCTTTTAAAAAAATGATGTACAGAAGAAAAAATGTTGTTTTGGTCCATTCATTCATTTTGTAGGGCATATCCATTCATTGTATTAGTTTCAAATGAAAAAAAAAAAGGTTTCATTAGCTGATTTTGGAGGTCATTTTCAAAAGAGTAATGCACATAAATGTAAAATACTATTATAACAATTTTCAAAAGCCTGTTTACAAGCTTAAAGTGCATTTAGACATATAGACATGTAAGCATGTAACATTTAGACATGTAGACATGTAAGCATGTAAATCCTTTTGATTACCTTCTTTATTGGTTCATTCGTTTACCATTACAGTCAAAGGGGGAAGCAATGCAGCCTATTTGAGACTCCCAAATTGATATTGGCTAATCATGTCTAATGAAACTGTTGGGTAGACATCATCAAAAGAGTAAAGGCATGTGAATAAATCAAGACTGCATCAACATGACATGAAAAGTGGCAATGAAGACCCCAAGGACTCACAATTGGGCAAACTGGTACAAGCAGTGGCAGGAGATATCCAAGATACCATCAGAGAGCAGAAGAACAATAAAACTGACCATATCATCCAAATGCAGCAAAAGTGATGCAAAGGGAAACAATAATAGTTTCATGAACCACCCCCCCCCCCCCCCCAATCTCCATGAGAGGGGTAAAGCAGCATGAAGTGTGGCATGAATAGCTCAAGCTACCATGAAGAAGGAAAAAAGCGCTAAAAGAGGCAGAACTTCCCCAAGGGAGTGATAGAGGATAAAAGTAATTGAAAGCAATGCATGAAGAGCCCAAATCATCAAAAAAGGTGCAAAACAGCCATCAGTGTGACGAGAACAACCCAAGGCTCCAAATGAGGGGCAAAGGGCACCAACCAAATTGTTAGAAAGCCTTAGGCATAGAAAAGCAAGAGGAAATCTCTGGAGGAAGCCTGATTTCCAAAATTGCTCACTGATTGGGCTTGGAATTGGTTTTTACTAGAGGCTATGATGTTACTGACAACAGGCAGCAAATATTCTTTAGCCATTAGGAGGGTGATATTGATAATTAACCAAATAAGTAGGACTTATCTGGCTAAGTGGCAGCTGCTGAATATTTGGCTATGTTCAGCAGTTGACAATTAGCTGGATAAGTCACTCATCTGGCTAAGTAGTTAGCTGGATAGTCAGTGGGCAGGCAGTGGGAATAACTGAGCAGTGCTTCTTATCCAGCTAACTTAGCCAGATAGGTAGTAATATTCAGTAGAGATGTGAATCAAACCGGAATCGGTTCTGATTCCGGTTCTGATTCACATCATGTTTTTTTTTGTCTGGCCCGATTGGGTTTTTTTTATTGGCTGCGCCCGAGCCGATAAACAAAAAACCCACCCTGACCCTTTAAAACTAATCCCTTAGCTTCCCCCACCCTCCCGACCCCCCCAAAATCTTTTACAGGTACCTGCTGGTCCAGTGGGGGTCCCGGGAGCGATCTCCCACTCCCGGGCCGTCGGATGGCATGGATATCCTGTCACATGGTAAGGGCAAAGGCCATCAGCGCCATTTTGATTAGTGGCAGCCGACGGCCCGGGAGCGGGAGATCGCTCCCTGGACCCCCACTGGACCACCAGGTACCTGTAAAAAGTTTTTGGAGGGGTCGGGAGGGTGAGGGAAGCTAAGGGATTAGTTTTAAAGGGTAGGGGTGGGTTTAGGGGTTACTTTTGTGTGCCGTTTTTCCCACCTTCCCCCAAAACAATAAGAGAACCTGTATGAACAATTTTGTGGGGTTTTCCTATCGGTTTCGGGGAGCCCCCGATTTCTGACGATTTTGAAAATACCGTACGATATTTTCAGGCGTCAGAAGCCCTATTCACATCCCTAATATTCAGTTATTGTTGCATCTGTCGATCTCAGAAGGCTTCGACCTCTGTACCTCACCTTTCTTCCTTCTCTCTCCTCAAGCCTTGGGAAGATGGCTGCTGCCACGCCTTCATGCCACTTTTTCCCCGGAACGGCAATGGTGACGGCGTTTGCCATGATTTTCCTGAGGGCCTCCTGGGATGCATGTGCACGTGCCACCCACGTCTTTATCCATGTCGTGGCGGGTACCTCGGGGGCATCCCCTCCGAGTGACATCATCACATCCTGGTATTTAGCCTGCCCTTCGTTTGCTAACAAACTGAGTTAGCAAGGATTGGATTGCCTCCGGTGTAAGCTGCTCTGCCGCTTCCCAGCTGCCGAGGAAGCTCTCTCTGCCCTTCGGGGTAATTCATCACTAACCTGGGTACCCGCTCCTCGGGGGCCCTTCTGCTCTATTTCAGGTACCTATCTTGGGATACCAGGTACTCGCTCCTCAAGGGCCTGCTCTCCCTAATCTGGTGCCAGCCACTGATCAACTTCTGCCTGCCAGGACATTCAACATACAGCTTCTGCTTCATTGAGTACTAACCCTTTCAGTCTGTCTCATCCTCAGCTTCAGTGCTCTGTATCTCCATCTGGGACCTGTCCCTGCTATGCCGCACTGCCTATCCAGTGGTGACAGCAGTGATGTTAATGAGATTATTAAAAATTGAAACAGTAGGGGCAGAGCAACTCAGAAAGAAGATTAGCTATAAAACCACCAAGGTGTATCTAAAGGGAAGAGATAGAGGAAAAATTGTATCAGAAGCCCAAGGAGTAGGGATGTGCAGAGGGATGCCATACATTGCATTCGGTATTTGTATTTGTTGGGGGGCAGATACGTTGCATTCGGCAAGGGGGGACCCCGATATGTACATGCGTTAATTCGTATTTGTTTCCCAGCTAAAATTGAATTAAGTACAACCTCCCACCCTCCTGACCCCCCCAAGACTTACCAAAACTCCCTGGTGGTCCAGCAGGGGGTCTGGGAGCCATCTCTGGCACTCACACCCTTGGCTGCCGATATTCAAGAAGACTTGCCAAAAGTCCCTGGTGGTCCAGTGGGGGTCTGGGAGCGATCTCCTGCACTCAGGCCTTCGGCTACCAGTATTCAAAATGGTGCCGATAGCCTTTGCCCTCACTATGTCACAGGGGCTACCGGTGCCATTGGTCAGTCCCTGTCACATGGTAGGAGCACAAGATGGTGCCGGCCATCCATTGCTCCTACCATGTGACAGGGGCTGAACAATGGCACCGGTAGTCCCTGTGACATAGTAGGTCAAAGGCTATCGGCACCATTTTGAATACTGGCAGCCGAGGGTGTGAGTGCAGGAGATGGCTCCCAGACCCTGCGCTGGACCACCAGGGAGCTTTGGTAAGTCTTGGGGGGGTCAGGAGGGTAGGGGGTTTGTATAAATTGGCTCCTTTAGACAGCCGAATCATTTGGCGAAGATTTGTTGTATTCATGGGGAATCGCGATACGTTTCGCTTCCCCATGAATACAACGAATATGGCCCTATACGTTGCAGATTACAAATACATAGGAAATGAATGCACACCCCTACCAAGGAGTGGTGCAGCAGGTGTGCAAAGCAAGAGATGGCCAAGGCAAGACTAAGAGTTGGCAATTTCTGTAAGGGAAGAGGGAACTAAAACATGCATAGATTGGAAAATGTTTATCACTTTTCTATTTAGAAATATAGATTTAAAAACATATCTTTTGCTGGAGAGCATGGATTCATTAGTTGTCTCCAGCATGCATTTGTCAGCTGTCTGAAGAAGGTT
This sequence comes from Rhinatrema bivittatum, assembly GCF_901001135.1. Taxonomy (NCBI): domain Eukaryota; kingdom Metazoa; phylum Chordata; class Amphibia; order Gymnophiona; family Rhinatrematidae; genus Rhinatrema; species Rhinatrema bivittatum. Next base: position 29,735,820 of record NC_042615.1, on the reverse strand, counting down.
CACAGGTGTAGTTTCCATTTTGTTTTCCAGGCGGGAAGACCAGATCATGCCACAATTTTATTTAGCAAAATGGTACAGGAAGCATGGAAATTAAGCACCAATCCAATAGAAGAACTTTGAAAACTAGTACTTACTGCATAAACTTTTTTTTTTTTTTCTAAAGAAAGTAATTTAGAACTTTAATGGTCTTAAATTGTCTTTGGTCTTTGAAGTACAAGTTTAAATGTAAACTTAAGGATTTAAAGGTGACCATGGATTACTTTTCTCACACTTGTAAGTTAAGTTAATCCACTCTGTTCTTCAAAAATCCCATCACAGATGTCAGTAACTGTTAAAATTAACATTTTTTTTTTATCTCCACAGTGCAGAATGTTAATTTACATAAAATTGGTTCTTTTCTATTCAACAATATGTGAAAATAAATTCAGGTTCTTAAAAGAGACTTTTCTAAAACATTGTAAAGTCTTTAAGAAAAAAACAAACTATGAAGTGGCTGTTCCATAAAGGATGAGGAGAAAAATTCAGCTGATCAGTCAGCAGTCGTAACTCAACTAATCAAATATGGTCAGATATGCAAAAACATAATTGACTGAGATTTTCAGTTCATACGATGCTATAGAATATCTGACGGAGACATGCAGCATGATCTCCGCACAGCATCCAGCCACTAAAAGATGAGTCAAAGCCAAATGATATAATGGATGACAGCATTAATAAGGGGGCAATCAACCAGAAAGGAAGTGCCCAAGGAAATCAAGCCATCTCTCCAGCAGTCCAATCATTCAGGACAAAAAAAGGCACTCAACAATAGTACTGCCAGACCAGTCAAAGAAGAGCATCAATAACCTGAATTCAACAGAACCCATTCATACTCTGTTGGTATCTTGAACTATACCGCTGAGTAGCCTTAACAAATAGATGCAATATCAATAATTGGATCAACCCTTAGCCATGCATCAAAAGGGTATAAACTATTACAGTGCAAACTGAATTTGCAGGACACTGACTGTGGTCTCCCCAGGCATCAGGTTATGGCTTATTTCTTTTATTCTCCATACATGCCCTGCATCTCTAACTTTTAATTCAATGGTGCTATTGAACTCAAGCTCTATGAGTTATATCAAGTATTCATTTAACCTTACTGTGAATATACATTTTTTAAAAAATGTTGAAAATATTTGAAGCCATTTGAAAAGGATTTTCCAAATGTATATTTTTTCAGATTAAGATTTTCTGTGAGCCTAATAAACCATATGTTCATGTAAATCGTTTCATGTTGGATACATTTTACTTCCAAAAATATAAAATAGGTGTCTCAGATACGGAAGCTAAACTAGAAGTTGTTGGTTCTTTCAAAAGATTAAAATGTTCAATTATTTAATGAGAAATACATTACTTAATAATCTTTGCAAAACTGGCAGGCAGGCAGTTTGCTAGCAACATGTGCTTGAACAGAGCTAAGAAAGATGAGGATGCACTAAGCTGCGAATTGAGCTTCACAATTTTAAACTTTTGTGCATAGTTTGTCACACACAAATTTTATTTAAATTCTACATTAATGAGCTCCTGTGATGGAAAATCATGCATAGCAGTTCATTAAAGTATAAATGTGCAAAAATAGGAACACAAAATATCCTTACAGACCAGTTTTTGCTAAAAAGATAATGACAATGTAGTACAGTTAATTATCATTGCAGTCAGCCCAGGGGGAGTGGTGGATAATTGCCTCAGACTTTTGAAAGCTATGTGAAGAAGCTAAAAGAACAGTTGGGGGCAGCCTATAGGTTGGCTGCGGAGTTTGCCTACAAACCGAGCCAGAGAAACAAGGACTGATATGACCAGAAGGTGAGGCAGAATGACTTGACAGCAGGGGACAGGGTACTCCTAAAGAACCGGGGGCTGAGTGGGAGATACATAATTGCTAATAGGTGGAGGCCAACCCCTTATGTTGTTGAGAAAAAACTGAACAACCTGCCTGTTTACTGGGTAAAGCCAGAGTGGGGTGAAGGACCAGTAAAAATGGTACACACAAACCATCTCCTGCTCATTGGACAGTTGGTATTTCCCCTAGAGGAACCCCAAGTTATAGTTGAGCCCCCTATACCCCAACTAAGAAGAAGGGGAATAGTAAGACCTGAGACCCAACCTCATTGGGAGTTTGACAGGAATCCCCATTGGGAACTGGTATGGAGCCCTGATTATCCACTGGAAGACAGTCATAGTGGATATGACAGTGAGGATCCAGAAAGAGAGTTAGGTAGGGAACATTTGAGGTTCACTTGGGAGCCACATTGTGAAACTACCCCTAACCAACAGGCACATGATGGGGACTGAGTAAGATAGCTCCCGGTATGGAAACTAGAGATGAGCTTCTTTTTTTTTCTACTGGGTAGTATTTTTTCCTCGGTTAGTTTTTTGGAAAAACGAACAAAAACTAAATGGGGAAAAATGAAATGGGCCCAAAAAACGATGTGGGAAAACGAAGTTAAAAAAAAACCACCCCAAGCGTTAAAATTTACTATAATACATTAAATACAACCCACCACCACCACCATCCTGATCCCTCCCCAAGACTTACTAACATCCCTGGTGGTCCAGTGGGGTCCCGTGAGGGATTTCTCCCTCCGTGCTATCGGGCTGTCTGGCCTGCCTCGATCAAAATGGCGCCGATAGCCTTTGACCTACTATGTCAATGTTGACATAGCCTTTGACCTACTATGTCAATGTTGACATAGCCTTTGACCTACTATGTTGAAATGTTGTGAGTGACATTATGGACGGGATAGAAGGTAAGGTTTGTCTTTTTGCAGATGACACTAAGATATGCAACAGAGTGGAGAGAATGAGATGGGATTTAAGGAAGCTGGAAGAGTGGTCGAAGATATGGCACCTGAGAGTCAATGCCAAGAAGTGCAGAGTCATGCATAAGGGGAGTGGAAATCCAAATGAACTGTATTCGATGGGGGGAGAAAGGCTGATATACACGGAGCAGGAGAGAGACCTTGGGGTGATAGTGTCTAATGATCTGAAGTCGGCAAAACAATGTGACAAGGCCATAGCTAAAGCCAGAAGAATGCTGGGCTGCATAGAGAGAGGAATATCGAGTAAGAAAAGGGAAGTGATTATCCCCTTGTACAGGTCCTTGGTGAGGCCTCACCTGGAGTACTGTGTTCAGTTCTGGAGACCGTATCTCCGAAGAGACAGAGACAAGATGGAGGTGGTCCAGAGAAGGGTGACCAAGAGGGTGAATGGTCTTCATCGAATGACTTATGAGGAGAGATTGAAGAATCTAAATATATACACTCTGGAGGAAAGGAGGAGCAGAGGTGACATGATACAGACTTTCAGATACTTGAAAGGTTTTAATGATCCAAAGACAACGACAAACCTTTTCCATCGGAAAAACATCAACAGAACCAGGGGTCACGATTTGAAGCTCCAGGGAGGAAGACTCAGAACCAATGTCAGGAAGTATTTCTTCAAGGAGAGGGTGGTGGAAGCCTGGAATGCCTTTCTGGAGGAAGTGGTGAAGACCAGAACTGTGAAGGACTTCAAAGGGGCGTGGGATAAACACTGTGGATCCATAAAATCTAGAGGACGTGAATGAAGAGTGGGTGGCTCGCGGGAATGACAGCTACTACCTGGAGATAATACTCTTATTCAATAAACATAGACATGGTTAATGCGACTCCAACATTGCTCTAAGCTTCAACGACAAGAGGAAATGTAGATAAAAGGATTTGCATTCACAAAAAAGTGGGGAGTAGCTTGCTTGTTATGGCGGTTACTACCCCAAACCAAATAAGCCTGATACTTCACTTTCAATGCATATCCAGCATAACACTCTGCTTCGGCAGGGGGAATGAAGTAAAGTGGATCTATATACAAACAACAACCAACAAGGACTAAATTATATAGTCTGGGTAAACAAATAAGCATGGGTGTAGCTTGCTTATTGCGGCGGTTACTACCCCTAACATGATACAGACTTTCAGATACTTGAAAGGTTTTAATGATCCAAAGACAACGACAAACCTTTTCCGTCGGAAAAAAATCAGCAGAACCAGAGGTCACGATTTGAAGCTCCAGGGAGGAAGACTCAGAACCAATGTCAGGAAGTATTTCTTCATGGAGAGGGTGGTGGATGCCTGGAATGCCCTTCCGGAAGAAGTGAAGACCAGATCTGTGAAGGACTTCAAAGGGGTGTGGGATAAACACTGTGGATCCATAAAGTCTAGAGAACGTGAATGAAGAGTGGTTGGCTCACAGGAATGACGGCTACTGCCTGGAGATAATACCCTTATTCAATAAACCTACACACGGTTAATGCGACTCCAACATTGCTCTAAACTTCAACGGCAAGAGGAAACATGGAAAAAGATTTGCATTTACAAAAAAAGCGGGGAGTAGCTTGCTTGTTACGGCAGTTACTACCCCAAACCAAATAAGCCTGGTACTTCACTTTCAATGCATATCCAGCATAGCTCTCTGCTTCATCGGCATGGGAGAAAGACTGATACATCACATATATTGAGCATAGCTCTCTGCTTTAATGGCAGGGGAGAAGTCTCATAGTTCACTTTCAATGCATATCCAGCATAACTCTCTGCTGCTATGGCAGGGGAGAAGGACTGATACTTCACATTCAATGCATATTCAGCATAACTCTCTGCTTCAACAGCAGGGGGAATGAAGAAAAGTAGATCTATTTACAGACAACAACCAACAAGGTCTGAATTATTTAGTCTGGGTAAACAAATAAGCATGGGTATAGCTTGCTTATTGCGGCGGTTACTACCCCTAACTAATTAAGCTAGATATTTCACTTAGAGGCAGTTCCAACACTGCTCTCTACATTAATGGTGGGGGTGGAAGGGAAATAGAATCAGTTTACTAAGAGCCAAGAGTAACTGATAAGAATGAGAAAAAAAAAGTTCAAAACTTGCTGGGCAGACTGGATGGGCCATTTGGTCTTCTTCTGTCGTCATTTCTATATTTCTATGTTTCTATGTCACAGGGGCTACCGGTGCCATTGGTCAGCCCCTGTCACATGGCCATCAGCACCGTCTTGTGCTGCTACCATGTGACAGGGGCTAACCAATGACACTGGTAGCCCCTGTGACATAGTAAGGGCAAAGGCTATAGGCGCCATTTTGATTAATGGCAGCCGACGGTCCGAGTGCAGGAGGCCACTCCCGGAACCCCGCTGGACTTTTGGCAAGTCTTGTAGAGGCCAGGAGGGTCCCCCGAGACTTGCCAAAAGTCCCTGGAATAGACTTAGTTTTTGGGTACTTGCCAGGTTCTTATGGCCTGGATTGCCCACTGATGGAAACATGGTGCTGGGCTTGAAGGATCTTGGTCTGACTCAGTATGGCATGTTCTTATGTTTATTTATTTATTTATTTATTTACGATTCTTATATACCGTACAATGGGTAGGGGACTATCCGTCTAGGCAGTTTACATATTAGTACATACACAAGCAATATGTTAACCCTTCAAATTTACTTAATTACAACCCCAGTGGTGGAGCGGTCCACCAGGAGGATGAAGATCCCAGAGACAGATTTTAATGATGACCCTGGGTCCCCCTTGAGCAAAGGGACACAGCAGCAGATCAAGTGATCCCCCAGGAGGATGTGGACCCCAGCGACAGAATGAGTAGAACCACAGGAGGAAAGGGACACCAGCAGCAGATCTGGAGGTAACCCTAGGTCCCCCTTGAGCAAGGGTATACTAGCGGAAGTTGGATTTGTCCTCCAGGAGGGTGTGGACCCCAGAAGCAGATTGAGTAGTCCTCCAGGAGGAAGGGCACCGCAGCAGCAGATCCAGAGGCATAGCTGGGTTTCCCAGAATAGCAAGGACCTCATCAGCTTTCCAGGAGGTCGAGTAGGGCCAGTAGGGTATGGTCTCTAGCGACAGACCGGGAAGTGGAGTTGGGTCCCCAGTAGGGCATGGGCCCCAGGATTGGCACAGGCCTTTTAGCAGAGTAGAAGTGGCACTGAGGAGATGGCAGGAGTATAGATACAATTGAATCCCCCCCCCCCCCAAGACGAACACTGCCCAACAGTCCAGTTGCTTCTTTTCACATGGGTGAGACTTGCATAAAAAGGGGAGAATAATAATAATACTTGATTAAGCGGGAATGCAATTGGTCCCTTCTATTCTATATGGTCATATACTGCGGGGGCCAACAACCTCAAATTGCCAAATTTTAAATCTTCTTGCTACCTTGCAGGAATGTAAAGAGTTGTGTGACAGCGTGCACATGTTATAAAATCAGGTGTACATTTGTGCGTGCCGGGTAGCGCGCACAAATGTACCCCACGCTCGCTCGTTTAAAAATCTGCCCCTGTATGTTTATTTTCATTACATAGGAAGCTCAAAGGTACAGGTACTCTCAATTAGGTGATTTTCTAAGTGTAGCATACATCAGTTAGTGCCATAGAAGTCATTAGTAGTAGTAGGCATAGCAATTGTCAAAGTATATAGGAACATAAGAAATTGCTATACTGGGCCAGACCAAGGGTTCATCAAGCACAGCATCCAATCCAGGCTATCCAAAACTAAGTAGATTCCATGCTACAGATGCCAGTAATAGCAGTGGCTATTCCCTAAGTCGACTTGATTAATAGCAGTTAAATGACTTCTCCTTCAAGAACTTATCCAAACCTTTTTTTAAACCCAGCTACACTAACTGCACTAATCATATCCTCTGGCAACAAATTCCAGAGCTTAATTGTGCATTGAGTGAAAATGAATATTCCCTGATTAGTTTTAATGTACTACTTGCTGAATTCATGGAGTGCCCCCAGCCCTTCCATTATCCAAAAGAGTAAATAGCCGATTCACATTCAGCCATTCTAGGCCTCTCATGATTTTTAAAGACCTTAGTTATTTCTTCTCTAAGTTGAACAGCCCTAACCTCTTTAGCCTTAAGAACATAAGAACATAAGAAAATGCCATACTGGGTCAGACCAAGGGTCCATCAAGCCCAGCATCCTGTTTCCAACAATGGCCAATCCAGGCCATAAGAACCTGGCAAGTACCCAAAAACTAAGTCTATTCCATGTTACCATTGCTAATAGCAGTGGCTATTCTCTAACTGAACTTAATAGCAGGTAATGGACTTCTCCTCCAAGAACTTATCTAATCCTTTTTTAAACACATCTATACTAACTGCACTAACCACATTCTCTGGCAACAAATTCCAGAGTTTAATTGTGCGTCGAGTAAAAAAGAACTTTCTCCGATTAGTTTTAAATGTGCCCCATGCTAACGTCATGGAGTGCCCCCTAGTCTTTCTACTATCCGAAAGAGTAAATAACCGATTCACATCTACCCGTTCTAGACCTCTCATGATTTTAAACACCTCTATCATATCCCCCCTCAGTCATCTCTTCTCCAAGCTAAAAAGTCCTAACCTCTTTAGTCTTTCCTCATAGGGGAGTTGTTGCATTCCCCTTATCATTTTGGTAGCCCTTCTCTGTACCTTCTCCATCTCAATTATATCTTTTTTGAGATGCGGCAACCAGAATTGTACACAGTATTCAAGGTGCCATCTTACCATGGATCCACTGAGAATTAGATCTAAAATTGCTCCCTCTCTCGTCAGTTCCTGAACCAATTGCTCCATAAAGCTATCATTTATTCCATCCAGGAACATTATCTCTCTAGCGTGACCCGATGATACATTTACCCAGTCAATATTGGGGTAATTGAAATCTCCCATTATTACTGCACTACCAATTTGGTTAGCTTCCCTAATTTCTCTTAGCATTTCACTGTCCGTCTCACCATCTTGACCAGGTGGACGGTAGTATACCCCTATCACTATAGTCTTCCCCAACACACAAGGGATTTCTACCCATAAAGATTCAATTTTGTATTTAGTCTCATGCAGGATGTTTATCCTGTTGGACTCTATGCCATCCTGGACATAAAGCGCCACACCTCCTCCCGAGTGCTCCTCTCTTTCATTGTGATATAATTTGTACCCCGGTATAGCACTGTCCCATTGCTTATCCTCTTTCCACCATGTCTCTGAGATGCCAATTAAGTCTATGTCATCATTCACTGCTATACATTCTAATTCTCCCATCTTACTTCTTAGACTTCTGGCATTAGCATACAAACATTTCAAAGTTTGTTTTTTGTTTGTATTTTCATTCTGCTTTTTAATTGATAGGGATAAGTTAGAATTTTTTAGCTCAGGTGAGTTTTTAGTTACAGGCACTTGGACTACTTTTCTAATTACTGGAACCTCACTGTCGGGATGCCCTAATTCTAATGCATCATTAGTATCCTTTAAAGATACCTCTCTCCGAACCATGCACTGCTGAGCGACTGTCGGCTTTCCCCTTTGTTCTAGTTTAAAAGCTGCTCTATCTCCTTTTTAAAGGTTAGCGCCAGCAGTCTGGTTCCACCCTGGTTAAGGTGGAGTCCATCCCTTCGAAAGAGACTCCCCCTTCCCCAAAAGGTTCTCCAGTTCCTAACAAAACTGAATCCCTCTTCCTTGCACCATCGTCTCATCCACGCATTGACACTCCGGAGCTCTGCCTGCCTCTGGTGACCTGCGCGTGGAACAGGGAGCATTTCAGAGAATGCTACCCTGGAGGTTTTGGATTTAAGCTTTCTACCTAAGAGCCTAAATTTAGCTTCCAGAACCTCCCTCTCACATTTTCCTATGCCGTTGGTGCCCACATGTACCACGACAGCCGGCTCCTCCACAGCACTGTCTAAAATCCTATCTAGGTGACGCGTGAGGTCCGCCACCTTCGCACCAGGTAGGCATGTTACCAGGCGATCCTCACGCCCACCAGCCACCCAGCTATCTACATTCCTAATAATCGAATCACCAACTATGACGGCCGACCTAACCTTTCCCTCCTGGGCAGTAGGCCTTGGGGAGATATCCTCAGTGCGAAAGGACAATGCATCACCTGGAGAGCAGGTCCTTGCTACAGGATCCTTTCCTGCTGCACCTGGTTGGTGCTCTCCCATCATGAGAGCTTCTTCCTCCAAGGCAGCACCAGGGCTGCCAGTCTGAAGTTGGGACTTGACTACTATGTCCCTGAAGGTCTCATCTATATACCTCTCTGTCTGCCTCAGCTCCTCCAGGTCTGCCACTCTAGCCTCCAGAGATCGGACTCGTTCTCTGAGAGTTAGGAGCTCTTTGCATCGCATGCACATGTACAACTTCTCACCAGTGGGTAAAAAATCATACATGTGACACTCGATGCAAAAGACTGGGAAGCCTCATAGTGGAGCTGTTCCATCCCCTTTATCATTTTGGTTGCCCTTCTCTGTACCTTCTACAGTGCAGCTATATCTTTTTTGAGATTTGGCAACCAGAATTGTACACAATACACAATACTCAAGGTGCAGTCTGATCATGGAGCACTACAGAGCCATTATGACATTTTCCGCTTTATTTACCATTCCCTTCCCAATAATTCCCAACATTCTGTTTGACTGTTTAACTGCCAGAGCAAACTGAGATGACAATTTTGATGTTTTATTCACTATGACGCCTATGACGCCTAGATCCATTTCCTCGGTGGTAGCTCCTAATATGAAACCTAATATCATATAACTACAGCCTGAGTTACTTTTCACTATATGCATCATCTTGCACATATCCACATTAAATTTCATCTGCCAGTTGGTTGCCCAATCTTCCAGTCTTTCAAGGTCGTCCTGCAATTTATCACAATCTGCATGTGATTTTACTCTGAATAATTTTGTATCATCTGCAAATTTGATTTCCTCACATCATATTCCTTTCCTGATTATTTATAAATATATTGGAAAACAGCTTTCCAAGTAGCGATCCCTGAGGCACTCCACTGTTTACCCTTTTCCACTGAGAAAACTGATCATTTAATCCTACTCTCTTTTTCCTGTATTTTATCCAGTTTGTAATCCATGAAAGGACATCGCCACCTAGCCCATGACGTTTTAGTTTTCTTTCAAGCCTCTCATGAGGGACTATCATGAATATCTGAATATCCAAATAAACTACACCTATTGGTTCCAGTTTATTCACATGTTTATCAAACACTTAAAACAAATGAAGCAGATTCCTGAGGCAAGACTTTCCATGTGTAAATCCATGCTGACAGAATTCCATTAAACTATGTCTTTCTATATGCTCTGTGATTTTGATCTTTAGAATAGTTTCCACTATTTTTCCTGGCACTGAAGTCAGGCTAACTGGTCTATAGTTTCCCAGATCACCCCTGGAGTCCTTTTTAAATATTGGTGTTACATTAACCACCCTTCAATCTTCTGGTGTAATGGATGATTTTAATGATAAATTACAAATGTTAACTAATAGATCTGAATTTTCATATTTGAGTTCCTTTTCAACCATTGGGGTGCAAACCATCTGGTCCAGTTGATTTGCTACTCTTTAGTCTGTCAATGTGGACTACTGCATTTTCCAGGGCCACAGTGATTTGGTTCACTTCTTCTGACTCATCATCCTTGGAAACCATCTCCAAAACAGATATCTCCCCAAAATCCTCATTAGTAAACACAGAACCAAAGAATTAATTTAGTCTTTCCACAATTGCCTTATCTTCCTAAAAGCCCCTTTAACCCCTCAGTCATCTAACTGTCCGACCAACTCCCTCACAGGTTTCTTGCTTTGGATATATTTTTTAGGGATGTGCATTCATTTTCAACAAATTTGCAATCCACAACAAATAAGTCCCTGTTTGTTTGAATTGTGGGTTCGCGAAAAGCATGGCGATCCCCCATGAATGAAACATATTATATTAGTTTCATTCTTTTGGTTCACAGTGCTTTCTTAGTGGCCGTTTGAAATAGGAGAAGGCCATGTTAGAGTATCCATAGCAACAACCAGACCTTTCCTGTGAGTCATAAGTGACCTCACAGTACTTTCATAGAGTAGGTCAGACAGGTTGGCAAGGAAACAAGAATGCCAACATATCAGAGCAAAGCATTTTTCTAATTCAACCAATCACTGATAATTTTTTGCCTCTATGGCCAACTTAAAATTCTCTCTTGGCCTGTCTTATCAATGCTTTATACTTAGCTTGACAATGCTTTTGCTGTTTCTATCTCTTCAGATGGATCCAATTTTTGAAGGATGTTTTCTGGATAAAATAGCCGTTTTCACCTCACCATTTAGCAATGCCAGTACTCTTTTTGTCTTCCTTCACCTTTCTTAATGCATGGAAACATCTGGATTATGCTTCTAAGATTGTATAATTTAAAAATGTCCATGTCTGTTGTACACTTTTAACCTTTGCAGCTGCACCTTTCAGATTTTTTCTATTTTCCTCATTTTATCAAAGTTTCCCTTTTGAAAAATTAGTGTTAGTGCTGTAGATTTACATATTGTCCCCCTTCTAGCCTCAGATTGCCTGTGATAGAGTATATGACAGAAAGCCTCATACTGCCTTAATGGACCGGCTCCAGCTATCTGGCCCAGTCCACCTTAAGACAGACTGGAAAGGGATCCTTGGGTGGGGGCATTTCCCTGAGGTAAGGGATACAAAGGTGAGGCCCTGAGAGTGTTAGAGGCCCCAGGGAGAAGAAGGAAGCTGTAATGGAGTGCTATGCTGTTTTGAAAAAATGTTCTTGCATTGTCAGTCTGCTGAGGTAAGCAGCCATTTTGATTCTGTCTTGCTGAACTTTTTGTAATTAAACTGTTGAAAAGCAGAACAGACTCCAGCATGGTCTGTTCTCTGACCTTCTCCTGTCTTAGACTGATCCAAGGGCATCACATTTGGTGGCAGAAGTGGGATTACCTGTTCTAAGCGTCATCAGGGCTTGCCATTGGCCAGCCCCTGTCACATGGTAGGAGCACTGGATGGTCCGCCCCATTTTTATAGATTTATTTATTTTATTTATTTATTTAAAACTTTTTTATACCGACCTTCATAGTAATAACCATATCGGATCGGTTTACAAATAACAAAGGGATAACTGAGGCAAAAATAAAGTAAATAACAATAGAGGTGAATAAGGCAAAGTTACATTTAACAAGGAGTACGAACTTGGAAGCTTAAATAGCTGGAAGAAAGGTAAAGGTAGGAAGAAATTGTAACATCATACAAGAAGAATATGGTTAAAGCTTAAGGTGCTTTAACCTGGGAAAGCATGGGTCCATTGTTCAGGAGGATAGAAGATCATTTGTCCATGTGAGAATAATGGCGACTAGTGCCATCCATAGATGGCGCCGGCCATCCATTACTCCTACCATGTGACAGGAGCCGGCCAATGGCACGGATACCCTGTCACATGGTAAGGGCAAAGGGCCATCGGCGCCATTTTTATCAGTGGCAGCCGACGGCCCAAGAGCGGGAGATCACTCCAGGGACCCCCACTGGACCACCAGGTAATTTTAAAATATTTTGGGGAGGTCGGGAGGGTGGGGGAACCTAAGGGAGCAGCTTTAAAGGGTCAGGGAGGGTTTAGGGCTTGTTTATATGTGCCGTTTTTTCCCGCCCTCCCCCAAAATGATAAGAGAACCCCACAAACAATTTCATGGGGTTTTCCTCTCGGTTTCGGGAAGCCCCCGATTTCTGACGACTTTGAAAATATCGTACGATATTTTCAATCATCAGAAATACGATTCACATCCCTATTATCCACATTACATTTCATTTGCCATTTGGATGCCCAATTTTCCAGTCTCATAAGGTCTTCCTGCAATGTATCACAATCTGCTTGTGATTTAACTACTCTGAACAATTTTGTATCATCTGCAAATTTGATTATCTCACTTGTATTTCTTTCCAGATCATTTATAAATCTATTGAAAAGTAAGGGTCCCAATACAGATCCCTGAGGCACTCCTTTGCCCACTCCCTTCCACTGAGAAAATTGTCCATTTAATCCTACTCTCTGTTTTCTGTCTTTTAGCCAGTTTGTAATCCATGAAAGGACATCACCACCTATCCCATGACTTTTTACTTTTCCTAGAAGCCTCTCATGAGGAACTTTGTCAAACGCCTTCTGAAAATCCAAGTACACTTCATCTACCGGTTCATCTTTATCCACATGTTTATTAACTCAAGTGAAGCAGATTTGTGAGGCAAGACTTCCCTTGGGTAAAGCCATGCTGACTTTGCTCCATTAAACCATGTTTTTCTATATGTTCTGTGATTTTGATGCTTAGAACACTTTCCACTATTTTTCCTGCACTGAAGTCAGGCTAACTGGTCTGTAGTTTCCTGTATCACCCCTGGAGCCCTTTTTAATTATTCGGGTTTCATTAGCCAACCTCCAGGTACAATGGATGATTTTAATGATAGGTAACAAATTTTTACTAATAGGTATGAAATTTCATTTTTTTAGTTCCTTCAGAACCCTTGGGTGTGTACCATCCAGTCCAGGCGATTTACTACTGTTCAGTTTGTCAATCAGGCCTACCACATAGAAACATAGAAAATGACAGCAGAAAAAGACCAGTTGGTCTAGTCTTCCCAACAAGCTTCCACACTTATTTTCCCATACTTATCTGTTTAATCAACCTTGTTGGTAACTGCTTGATTCAAATTTCCTGCCATCCCCTTTCATTGATGTAGAGAGCAATGTTGGAGTTGCATCAAAGGTGAGAATAAGGCTTATGGTTAAGGGTAATAATTGCTGCATCCAGCATGTTACCCCGATGCTTGTTTGCCCAGACTGCACAGATCAATGCTTTGTTGGATGTTGTCTGAATGTAAATCCTTTTTTCCTCATTTCCCCCTACTGTTGAAGCAGAGAGTAACACTGTATATGTTCAAAGTGATGTATCAGGCTTAATTGTTTTAGGGTAGTACCACCGTGATAAGCAAGCTTCCCCCACTCTTATTTGTTTTCCCAGATTGTGAAGTTCAGTCCTTTTTGGTTGCTGTCTGAATACAAATCCTGTTTTCCACATTTCCCCCTGCTGTATATGTATTCAAAGTGATGTAACAGGCTTAATTGGTTTAGGGTAGTAACCGCCGTGATAAGCAAGCTACTCCCACGCTTTATCCAAATTGTGAAGTTCGCCCTTCTCTGGACCGCCTTCATCCTGTCTCTGTCCCTTTGGAGATTTGGTCTCGAGGACTGAATACAGTACTCCAGGTGGGGCCTCACCAAGGCCCTGTACAAGGGGATCATCACTTCCTTTCTCTTACTAGATATTCCTCTCTCTAGGCAGCCCAGCATTCTTCTGGCTTTAGCTATCGCCTTGTCACATTGTTTCGCCGACTTCAGATCGTTAGACACTATCACCCCAAGGTCTCTCTCCTGCTCCGTGCTGATGAATCTTATTATCAAGTGTAAATTGACTTAACAGCTGCTTTTGACACAGTGGCCCATAACCAGTTATGCCATCAAATGAGAAGCAGTGGGATCGACAACATAGTTCTCAGTTGGTTCTCCTCATTTCTTTCTAACAGAACATTCCAAGTCAAACTGGGCAACCACATATCTGACACTTTTGGGTACGAAACAGGTGTCCCTCAAGGCTCAGCCCTCTCAGCAACACTATTCAACATCTACGTGCTCCCACTGTGTAAATTATTGATGAATCTAGGTATAAATGTCTTCTTATATGCTGACAACCTACAGATTTATATCCCACTCTCCAGATTACTCAAAATACAGCTTCAATACTCTCTACTTACATGAAAGCAATACAAGAACTATCACAACTTAAACTTACACTAAACCCTAAAAAGACTAAAAACATTTGGATGAGTAGAAACACATCAATAGTTAATCCACCTGCCCTAGACCTGAGTAATTTTCAAATTAACCCCACAAATCATGTACAGGATTTAGGAGTACAGATAGACAAGAACCTCACAATGAAAATGCACATCAGTAAATGAATTAAGAGAGATTACGCCAAGTTACATTTATTTATTTATTTATTTTTAGTTTTTATAAACCGACGTTCCTGTATAAAATACATATCACACCGGTGTACAGTGAAATAAAAACTGTCGCCACGTGGGTGGCTTACATTGTAACAAATAACATTTAAATAACAATATAAATACATTTAACATTTTAACAGATACAGTGAAGATTAGAGGAGATTTGAGGAGATTACAGTAAACAATCTGGGTAGATTAAGATTCAATGATGAGCTCTTCAAGAATTAATGGACAACAGGTGGGTCCGGACAAGAACTTATGGACAACAAGTGGGTCTGGTCAGAGGTTAAACTGATAAAGTATCAGCTCAACCTGCACTTAGTTCTCCGGGAATGCTTGTGTGAAGAACCAAGTCTTTAGTTTCTTTTTGAATGTGTTATGGCAGGATTCAAGGCGAAGGTCTGGAGGGAGTGAATTCCAGAGTGTGGGGCCCGCTGTGGATAATGCACGTTTCCTTAGTGAGGTTTTTGCCAGCTGGGTGAGTGAGGTTTTTGCCGGCTGGGTGATTAGCAGGTTCTTGTATGCGCTTCTGGTTAAAACATTATTACATTATTACATTGGTTAAAACCATTATTAACTTTTGAGGTTTCCAAACTGTATTGCAAACTCTAATCTTCTCAAATCTTGACTAGTGGAACTCCTTACTATTAGGTCTTCCATCAAGTCACCTAAAACCACTACAACTATTACAAAATGCTGCAGTAAGACTATTACTAGGATCTAGGAAATATGATCACATTACACCCTCACTGATGTCACTGCACTGGTTGCCAATACAATCCAGATCTACTATAAAGTACTAACAATAATATTCAACATCATTCATTCCAATAACACCAACTTATTAGGGGAGACACTACAACCTTACAATCCTCAGCAAACACTAAGATCTCAAAATAAAGGACTATTGACTATTCCCACAATCTGACGCAAGTAAGAGATCACATGTTTAGGTTCACTGTGATTTGGTTCAGTCCATCTGAATCATTACCCATGAAAACCTTCTCTGATACGGGTATCTCCCCAACATCCTCTTCAGTAAACACTGAAGCAAAAAAAAATAATTTAATCTTTCCACCAGGGCTGGTGGAAGCACTAGGCAAACTTGGCCTAGGTCTAGGGCACCAAGCATTAGGGGGCGCCGAGCTGCTGATGGCCGACATGAAGGCTCATGTGGCCGCCGGTGGACCTTATCCCACTGGCGGCTGAGCAGTGAACTACTGCTGTGCTGTGTGCCGGATACACACAGCAAGAAGATCGGCAGGGCCGTGGTGGAGCTCACGTCACCACGGCCCAAAGAAAAAGGTCACATCTAAACGTGCAGGTGATCCTCCTCCTTCCTGCCCACGTGGCCCTGGAAGAAAAATGTTGCTGGAGCCCCGTGGGCAGGAAGAAGGAGAAGCATCAGCCACGTGCAGAAGAGAAGCAGCGCTTACGGGCCATCATAAATCTTAAGTTGCAGTGGCCTTAGAAGAGGAGGAGGCCCGGTAGCAGGGCCGCCACCGCGGATCCCACATTGCGGGCAGCCCGAGAAGATCATTAGTATCCTTTAAAGGGTTGGGATGGGTTTTTGTTTTTTTTTTTAACTTTAATGGGAAACGAATCCCATATGTAACTAATGGACGAATCGGGGTCCCCCAAAAACGGATATAACGGATTTGGGTCCCGACGAATACAAATACCGAATTGAACGTATCCGTCCCTGCTGCACATCCCTATGACAGATATTTGGCTTGATTCAGCATACATATTTCTTATTAGGGGTGTGCATTCGGATTGACCGCATTAGTAAAACGCAACTCATATTTTTTTTTTACTTAAAAAATTGATTCGACATAAACGATCGGATTTCCCACATATCGAACATAGATATGTTCGATATGTGGGAAATCGCGATTGTTGAGCCAAAATAAAAATATAAACCCCCTCACCCTCCTTAATCCCCCCCCCCCGACTTACCACAACTCCCTGGTGATGGAGCGAGGAGTGAGGACGCCATTTCTGCAATCCTTGGCGAGAAGCATGTGACGTCGGCGGCACGTTGAGTGACGCCGGCGTCACGTGATTCCCGGCTCGTTCGCGCCGGACGGCTCGTTCGGCCCAAAAAGAACTTTTGGCCAGCTTGGGGGGGCCTCCTGACCCCCCCAAGCTGGCCAAAAGTTCTTTTTGGGCCGAACGAGCCGTCCGGCGCGAACTCGCCGGGAATCACGTGGCGCCGCGTCACTCAGACGCGACGTCACGTGATTCCCGGCAAGTTCGCGCCGGACGGCTCGTTCGGCCCAAAAAGAACTTTTGGCCAGCTTGAGGGGGTCAGGAGGCCCCCCCAAGCTGGCCAAAAGTTCTTTTTGGGCCGAACGAGCCGTCCGGCGCGAACTTGCCGGGAATCACGTGACGTCGGCGTCACGTGATTCCCGGCTCGTTCGCGCCGGACGGCTCGTTCGGCCCAAAAAGAACTTTTGGCCAGCTTGGGGGGGTCAGGAGGCCCCCCCAAGCTGGCCAAAAGTTCTTTTTGGGCCGAACGAGCCGTCCGGCGCGAACGAGCCGGGAATCACGTGATGCCGCGTCACTCGACGTGCCACCGACGTCACATGCTTCTCGCCAAGGATTGCAGAAATGACGTCCTCACTCCTCGCTCGATCACCAGGGAGTTGTGGTAAGTCTGGGGGGGGGATTAAGGAGGGTGAGGGGGTTTAAATTTTTTTTTTGCACATATGTACATATACCCAACTCATTGGATTTTTTCTATGTCCATATT
The DNA here is from genome assembly GCF_901001135.1 of Rhinatrema bivittatum. Taxonomy (NCBI): domain Eukaryota; kingdom Metazoa; phylum Chordata; class Amphibia; order Gymnophiona; family Rhinatrematidae; genus Rhinatrema; species Rhinatrema bivittatum. Next base: position 29,718,178 of record NC_042615.1, on the reverse strand, counting down.
GGCCGCAAGTGGGACCCCCTTTCGGACATAAAAAATATGAACATAAAATTTTGCTCTGCACATCCCTATTTCTTATATTCATGCTCAGGTGATGTCTCTCCCCTGTTAAAAAAGATAATAGGAGTGTACATCCCTACTTTGTACAGCAGTACATTTTGTTTTCTATTTTTATTATCTCTCATGCACACCTTTCTCACCCCTGTCTAAAACTACATTCTTATTTTTTATAACTCATCATAGCTTTGAAAACAAAAACTAATCCAACCTACAGTTTACTGCACATTCAAGCAAAATTATCCTTAGCTCATTTTGTAAATTGGTGAGCTGATGATGGAAGCACAAGTCTGAAAAGCTGGTGAAAAATGCATTAAGTTTGTTCAATAAAAGAGATCACCTGCAATACATTTGTTAACTTTTATTTCCACTTATCTAAGTGAAACAGCATGGCAGCCACAATTCTATATTAAGAATTGTGCAAGGAAACTGACTTTTTGCAGCCTTTGTTTGGCCTTTTTTTGCTTGATCCTTCAGTCTGGCCCTAAGATTTCTTTAAGGCAACTATCCTAATTCTTGTTTGCAAAAGGGAAAAAAATTAAAGCTGAAATAACTTGTCAACTTGCACATTTATCTCAGTCATATGTGTACTTATTTTTGCTAAATGTCCAAATGTGTTTGTGCATGTGGTAGTTTAAATTTAGAAACTGCAGACCTATTAAAAATGTTATCATTGGACAATGCATTTTTCTTTTGTCGAAAATTGTTGTCAGTTTGCTAAACTGTTAATATTCAATGATGCCTAAAGGCTGATTTAACCAATCCAAAAAGAAACAAAAGGTTTGGCGAGAACTGTCTGAAATTGCTGATACTGTCTTTAATATTTTATATCAAGTAAATACCTAAAAGTGACTGAAATGGTTATTGCAGTGCTTACAATTTCAGAAGAAGATAAAATGTAGCCTACACGTACAAGGTTCCTAGTTCCCAGGTTCACTACCTTCTTCATAATTCCCTTCATCAGGCAGGTGGCCTCACATATCCAGGTTTTTTCATTCTTACCTCCCCATTTTTTAACAAATCTCCTAGTGTACATCAGAATGCCCAAACTTTGTGTCTTTTCAGGTTACAATTAAATGCCCGATATAACCAGCATTCCTTGATGTCTAGTTCTCCATTCTTCTTATGGGGGCCAATGCAATAAGCTGCAGTAAACCTTCCATGGGTTTTTGCGTATGTAATTGCATGGGTTTTCCCGTGCTGATTTCACATGTGTATGTAATAATGCTTTCAGTGCAGAAAAAAATGTGTACACAAACCCATGCATAAAACCTGCAGCAGGCTTTCTGTGAGTGCATGCAAATTGCATGTAAAGGAGGCAATTGTTCATTCCCAGGTTATGCAGGGAGCTGCGCTAGCAGAGAGAGCAAATAGTGCGGACTTTGTTAAGTGGATGTTTTAGCGCCCTCGTCAGAGCAGGAGTTACGCGAAAACACCTGTCTGGAGGCACCCGGTACTTGCTGATTGTGATCGCTCCTACTGCTTTGGCAGCCTTCAGTCCTAGTCTTTGTCCTAGTGATGCTGTGGCTCCAGGTGGTTTCAGCACTTGCATGTAGCCTCCAGAGATCTCCAGTCCCTCCGTCCCAGCTCTGCTCTCTCCAGGTGGTGCTGATCCATGGCAAGTGGCCCTGAGTGTCTGGGAAAAAAAAAAAAAAAGTTTGCATGGACACACAATCACACTAAAGCCAGAAATGGAATAAAAAGGGCCAGAGCGGTAGGAGCTGAAACAATTTATTTTTGAATAATAGTAACCTGAAATAGGAAGAACTGAGTCTGCAACATTTTTCCATGAGCGCCTATTTTACTATATTTTCTCCTGCAGCTTTCTGCATCAGGGCTTTTATGTGGGTATTATAGTTTACTGTTGAAATGCACCCTGGAGAAAAAAAAAAAACATACAGTATACCAACTTACATAGATGCACTAGGAATAAAAAATAGTTCAAATATCTTCCATTCTGCATTTGTCCTTTCAAAAATCTCTTCAGATCTTCATAGAATTGACTCATTGTCCTATTACAGTGGCACATTGAACTCTAATTAGTAGGATCTTTGGGGAAGACAGTTTAACCAATTATATGTACAATTCACTGAAATAATTCTGTAATATTGTATTCATCAATTTCAAAGGCTAGCTTATTATAATTTTAGGATTTTCTTGATTCAAATATCTGGTACTGCAAGTACCTGGATCAGCTGGTACGAATGTGATTATTACTCCAAGAATTTGTATTACATTGACAATAGCAAACACGGATTAGAACATATGAACATAAGGCTTGCCATACTGGGTCAGCATGAGGGTCTATCAAGTCCAGTGTCCTGTTTCCAACAGTGGCCAATCCAGGTCTCACTCCCAAAGAGTAATTAGATTCCATGCTGCTATCATGCAGTGATAAATAGTGGCTATTTCCAGGGCGGATAATTATAACATGTGTGAGTGCGCTGATGAATGTGTGTAGATTGGCAGTCCAATCAAACATATTTTGTATCCTGCACACACTATACAAACCCTGCTGATTATACATGCATTTGCGCATACGTGCCATTTGCGTGATGCGCAAATGCTCACATGCACAAGCTTCCTGAAGGTCAGCACTTTCAGTTCTTCTGGGGCATGCAAAGAGCTTTACAGTGCTACTACCAGCAAGGCAACTTAATTTTACCACCAGAGACATCGCCCGTTTAGCATCCCTGGTGGTGGAGTAAGCATGGGAGAAGAGGACCGGAAGGATCTTTTGCAAAGCATTCCCTATAGCCCCTGGGAGAGCACTCCAGAGGTCACAGTGTACAATCCAGGCTTTCGACTCCATAGCCTCAGCTTCCAGAAGCCCCGCACCCCTTGCAGCAGAAGAGCACCGGAAGACTTATCTGCATGCTCTTCCTGGCATCCCCTAGGAGAGGACTCTTGAGGTCACAGTGTATGAGCCAGGCTTTGAACTCCACAGCCCCTGTTTCCAGAAGCCCCACTCCCTATGCAGCAGAAGAGGACTGGAGACTCATCTGCATACTGTTCCCAGTAACCCCCTAGGAGATGACCATACAGTCAGCAATCCAGGCTTTCAACCCCCACAGCTCCAGCTTCTAGAGGCCCCTCTTCTTTTGCAGCAGAAGAGGACAGGAAGTGTGTACCTAATGGGGCATGCAACAAACCTTCTTACTATACTATTCTCTATCTGTTTACTTTGCTATAACTTATCTTTTTTTATTTGGTGTTATATATTTTGATTTTACATGGCAATTCTGTTTGGTAGGAATAATCTACTACAGATTTTATACAGAAGGAATTTAATTCAAACAATAGTCAATAAGTTGGGTAACTAGGTAGATATAAATAGATTAATTGCAGTATTTTAAGGTTAACTTCCAGACAAATATAAAATCAATCTATAGATTAAAATAATTTTAGATTAGCTTTATATTCCTGTTCCCTTACAAGTTTTAACACCATAGCAAATCAATAAAATTATGATGCAGAAAGTAGTCCAGCAGTGAGAGGGAAGCTTTCCATTCTTTTGCACTGAGTGCCACATGTATGATTATCTCCCAGCTGGCGAGAGGTCATACATGTCCTCTTGGTGTAAAGTACTCCAAGCCTTCAGAGAATAAATCTGACCTCTACAGGCTAGAGTGGCAGACCTGAAGAGCTAAGGGAGAACATAAGAACATAAGAAATTGCCATGCCGGGTCAGACCAAGGGTTCATCAAGCCCAGCATCCTGCTTCCAACAGAGGCCAAACCAGGCCACAAGAACCTGGCAATTACCCAAACACTAAGAAGATACCATGCTACTGATGCAATTAATAGCAGTGGCTATTCCCTAAGTAAACTTTATTAATCACAGCTAATGGACTTCTCCAAGAACTTATTCAAACCTTTTTTAAATCCAGTGCACTAACTGCACTAACCATAGTCTCTGGCAACAAATTCCAGAGCTTAATTGTGCATTGAGTGAAAAAGAATGTTCTCCAATTAGTCTTAAATGTGCTACTTGCTAACTTCATGGAGTGCCCCCTAGTTCTCTATTATCCGAAAGTGTAAATAACTGATTCTCATCTACTCATTCAAGAACTCTCATGATTTTAAAGACCACTATCATATCCCCCCTCAGCCGTCTCTTCTCCAAGCTGAAAAGTCCTAACCTCTTCAGCCATAAGGAAGCTGTTCCATCCCCTTTATCATTTTGGTTGCCCTTCTCTGTACCTTCTCCATCGCAACTGTATCTTTTTTGAGATGCAGCAACCAGAATTGCACACAGTATTCAAGATGCAGTCTCACCATGGAGCGATACAGAAGCATTATTACATTTTCCATTTTGTTAACCATTCCCTTCCTAATAATTCCTGTTTGCTTTTTTGACTGCTGCAGCACACTGAGCCGACGATTTCAAAGTACTATCCACTATGATGCCTAGATCTTTTTCCTGGGTGGTAGATCCTAAAAAGGAACCTAACATCGTGTAACTATAGCAAGGGTTATTTTTCCCTATATGCAACACCTTGCACTTCTCCACATTAAATTTCATCTGCAATTTGGATGCCCAGTCTTCCAGTCTCGCAAGGTCCTCCTATAATGTATCACAATCCACTTGTGATTTAACTACTCTGAATAATTTTGTAACATCTGCAAATTTGATATTGTCACTCGTCGTATTCCTTTGCAGATCATTTATAAATATATTGAAAAGCATCAGTCCAAGTACAGATCCCTGAGGCACTCCACTGTTTACCCTTTTCCACTGAGAAAATTGACCTTTTAATCCTACTCTCTAGTTCCTGTCTTTTAACCAGTTTGTAATCCACGAAAGGACATCGCCTCCTATCCCATGACTTTTAGTTTTCTTAGAAGCCTCTCATGAGGGACTTTGTCAAACACCTTCTATCTGAAGATCCAAATACACTACATGTACCGGTTCACCTTTATCCACATGTTTATTAACCCCTTCATAAAAATGAATCAGATTTGTGAGGCAAGGCTTCCCTTCAGTAAATCCATGTTGTCTGTGTTCCATTAAACCATGTCTTTCTATATGCTCTGAGATTTTGATCTTTAGAATAGTTTCTACTATTTTTCTCAGCACTGAATTCAGGGTCACTGGTCTATAGTTTCTCGGATTGCACCTGGAGCCCTTTTTAAACATTTTTCCTATTTTCTTCAGATGGATCCTTCTTCAAATGTTTGTATAATTTTTTTTGGCTAAAATAGCCTCTTTCACCTCACTTTTTAAACATGCCAGCAATAATTTTGCCTTCCTTCCACCTTTCTTAATGCATAGAATACATCTGGACTGTGCCTCTAGGATTGTATTTTTAAACAATGTCCATGCCTGTTGAACACTTTTTACCTTTGCAGCCGTACCTTTCAGTGACGAATGGCCCCACCACCGTTACCTCTCTCACCAAATCCTGCGTTCCACTAAGAATTAAATCTAAAATAGCTCCCTCTCTTATTGGTTCCTGAACCAATTGTTCCATGAAGCAGTCATTTATTACATCCAGGAACTTTATGTCTCTAGCATGTCCTAATGTTACATTTACCCAGTCAATATTGGGGTAATTGAAATCTCCCATTACTGCACTGCCAAATTGGTTAGCTTCCCTGATTTCTCTTAGCATTTCATCATCTGTCTGACCATTTTGTCCAGGTGGACGGTAGTATACTCCTATCACTATACTCTTCCCCAACATACATGGGATTTCTATCCATGTAGATTCCAATGAGCATTTAGTCTCTTGTAAGATCTTTATCCTGTTGGACTCGATATCCTCCTGGACATAAAGTGCCACACCCCCACCAAGTTGATCCTCCCTATCATTGCAATATCATTTGTACCCTGATATTGCACTGTCCCATTGGTTATCCTCCTTCCACCAGGTCTCTGTGATGCCAATTATGTCAATCTCATCATTTACTGCTATAAACTCAACGGGGCTGATTTTAAATTTATGCTTGGGGGGTACATTTGTGCGCACTACTCAGTGCGCACAAATGAATACCCGATTTTATAATATGCGCGTGCTGCCTCAAGCATGTTATAAAATCTGGGGTCGGTGTGCACAAGGGAGTGCACACTTGTGCACCTTGTGCGCGCCAAGCCCAAGGGGAGCCCCAATGGCTTTCCCCATTCCTTCCAAGGCCGCTCCGATTTCGGAGCGGCCTTGGAGGGAACTTTTTTTGGATTCCCCCACCTTTCCCTCCCTTCCGCTATCTAACCCCCCTATCTGGCCCTACCTAAAACACCCCCTACCTTATTTGATGGGGTTACACCTGCCTCTGGCAGGCGTAACTTGCGCGCGCTGGTGGGCCGCTGGCGCGTGAACCTCCGGCATGGCCGATGTGTCGGACGACTTGGGAACGCCCACGGTCCACCGCCACACCCCCGGCCCTGCCCCGATCCACCCATTTTCAAAAGCCCCGGGACGTACACGCATCCCGGGGCTTGTGTGCGCCACCAAGCCTATGCAAAATAGGCTCGGCGCACTCAGGGGTAGGTTTTCAGGGGTTACGCGCGTAACCCTTTGAAAATCTACATCTATCTCTCCCATCTTACTTCTTAGACTTCTGGCATTAACATGCAAACATTTCAAAGTGTTTTTTTTTGTTTGTATTAACAACCTGCTTTTCAGTTGATAGGGATAATTTGGAAATCTTTAGCTCAGGTGATTTTTTACATATAGGCACATGGACTATATTTGCTTTTATTGGAACCTCTCTGTTGGGATACCCTAACTCTCCTGTTTCATTTGTATCCTTCAAGGTTACTTTCCTCCGAACCATGCACTGCTGAGTGACTGTTGGATCTCCCCTAGAGTTCTTTTTAAATATCAGGGTTACATTGGTCACCCTCCAGTCTTCAGGTACAATGGATGATTTTAATCATAGATTAAACATTTTTACTAATAGCTTTGAAATTTCATTTTTTAGTTCTCTCAGAACCCTCGGTTGTATACCATCCAATCCAGGTGATTTACTACTCTTCAGTTTGTCAGTCTGGCCTACTACATCTTCCAGGTTCACCATAATTTGGTTCAGTTCATCTGAATCATTTCCTTTGAAAACCATCCCAGAACAGGTAACTAAGAACATAAGAAAATGCCATACTGGGTCAGACCAAGGGTCCATCAAGCCCAGCATCCTGTTTCCAACAGTGGCCAATCCAGGCCATAAGAACCTGGCAAGTACCCAAAAACTAAGTCTATTCCATGTTACCATTGCTAATGGCAGTGACTATTCTCTAAGTGAACTTAATAGAAGGTAATGGACTTCTCCTCCAAGAACGTATCCAATCCTTTTTTAAACACAGCTATACTAACTGCACTAACACATCCTCTGGCAACAAATTCCAGAGTTTAATTGTGCGTTGAATAAAAAAGAACTTTCTCCGATTAGTTTTAAATGTGCCCCATGCTAACTTCATGGAGTGCCCCCTAGTCTTTCTAGTATCCGAAAGATTAAATAACCGATTCACATCTACCCATTCTAGACTTCTCATAATTTTAAACATCTCTATCGTATCCCCCCTCAGTCGTCTCTTCTCCAAGCTGAAAAGTCCTAACCTCTTTAGTCTTTCCTCATAGGGGAGTTGTTCCATTCCCCTTATCATTTTGGTAGCCCTTCTCTGTACCTTCTCCATCTCAATTATATCTTTTTTGAGATGCGGCGACCAGAATTGTACACAGTATTCAAGGTGCCATCTTACCATGGATCGATACAGAGGCATTATGACATTTTCCGTTTTATTCACCATTCCCTTTCTAATAATTCCCAACATTCTGTTTGCTTTTTTGACTGCCGCAGCACACTGAACCGACGATTTCAATGTGTTATCCGCTATGACACCTAGATCTCTTTCTTGGGTTGTAGCACCTAATATGGAACCCAACATTGTGTAATTATAGCATGGGTTATTTTTCCCTATATGCATCACCTTGCACTTATCCACATTAAATTTCATCTGCCATTTGGATGCCCAATTTTCCAGTCTCACAAGGTCTTCCTGCAATTTATCACAATCTGCTTGTGATTTAACTACTCTGAACAATTTTGTGTCATCTGCAAATTTGATTATCTCACTTGTCGTATTTCTTTCCAGATCATTTATAAATATATTGAAAAGTAAGGGTCCCAATACAGATCCCTGAGGCACTCCACTCCACTCCCTTCCACTGAGAAAAGTGTCCATTTAATCCTACTCTCCCCAACATCTTCTTCAGGAAACACTGAAGCAAAGAATTTGTTTAGTCTTTCTGCAAAGACCTTATCTTCCCTAAGTGCCCCTTTAACTCCTCGATCATCTAATGGTCCAACTGACTTCCTCACAAGGATTTTCTTTCGGGTATATTTTAAAAAGTTTGTATTATGAGTTTTTGCCTCTACAGCCACCTTCTTTTTAAATTCTCTCTTTGCCTTTCTTATCAATGTCTTACATTTAACTTGCCAATTGCTTTATCCTATTTTACTCTGATGGATCCTTCTTCCAATTTTTGCATGGAGGTCTTTTAGCTTTTGCCTCTTTCACCTCTCTTTTTAAACATGTCGGCAATCGTTTGGCCTTACATTACACCTTTCTTAAGCTGTGGAATACATCTGGATTGTGCTTCTAAGATGGTATTTTTAAACATGTTGCCCTTGTTGCACACTCTTTACCCTTGTAGCTGCACCTTTTAGGTTATTTTTTAATTATTATTATTTTCTCATTTTGTCAGTTTCCCTTTTGAAAGTTTAGTGCTAGAGCCATGGGTTTACTTACTGTCCCCCTTCCTGTCATTAATTCAAATTTGATCATGTTATGATCACTACTGCCAAGCAGCCCCCACCACCATTACTTCTCTCACCAGATCCTGGTCTCCACTTAGAATTATATCTAAAATTTCTCCCTCTCTTGTTGGTTCCTGAAACAATTGCTCCATAAAAATGTAATTTATTCTATCCAGGAACTTTATCTCTCTAACATGTCCTGATATTACATTTACCCAGTCAATATTGGGGTAATTTAAATCTATATAGAAACACGTGGTATTGAAAAATTAAACAATCACAACGCTATGAAATTTTATCTTATATGTTTAAGGACCATCATACCACCCACAGTGCTCACAAGTCAGACTTGCATCTCATGCACTTTCACGGGGTCACATTTAATCAATTGGTCCAGATGGAAGGCATCAAAGTTCAATTTTGTGTACTTTTTATGAATTTTTTGCTATATATATTAAAAAAGGCAACTTCTCTTGTTTCTGAGTTATCGGGATTACTTATCCCGTTTGAATATGGATGTCTCTGAAGCAGCTTATGTGGTGAAACGCGCGCGTCGGACAAGTTTCCCCGACAGCTACGGGATAAGTAATTCCGATAACTCAGAAACAAGGGAAGTTGCCTTTTTTAATATATATAGCAAAAAATTCATAAAAAGTACACAAAATTGAACTTTGATGCCTTCCATCTGGACCAATTGATTAAATGTGACCCCGTGAAAGTGCATGAGATGCAAGTCTGACTTGTGAGCACTGTGGGTGGTATGATGGTCCTTAAACATATAAGATAAAATTTCATAGCGTTGTGATTGTTTAATTTTTCAATACCACGTGTTTCTATATAGTTCATTTTAATCGTGGGATTTTTCATTAAGAAAATTTGTGTGTTTGGTAATTTAAATCTCCCATTATTACTGCACTACCAATTTGGTTAGCTTCCCTAATTTCTCTTAGCATTTCACTGACCGTCTTATCATTTTGGCCAGGTGGATGGTAGTATTGGAGAAATTACTTACCTGATAATTTTGTTTACTTTAGTTTAGACAGATGGACTCAGGACCAATGGGTCATATAGAGGAGACCTTCAGGGACATAATAGAGAAGTTGCACCTTCAATCTGGTAGCCCCTGTACAGCCTTGGAGGATAAAGTTCACCTGGAAGGAGTGTATCACCTTGATGAGACAGAAATCAATCCTGCCACTTGGACTTGCACTCAAGGTGTCAGAGCATCCTCTCACACCAAGGATAGATCTCCAGGGGTATATGCCCACAGGGGAAGGGTTAGGATGGCCATTATAGTTGGTGATTCAATTAATAGCTGGGTAGCTATCTCTAGCCTTGGCCTAGGTCCGATGGTTAATTTTTTTTTTTCAAAATGAAACTTGAAAACCAGTAAAATTTGGTTGGATTTTCAATGGCTTTTTTTTTAGAATGAAATGAAACAAAATAGGAAATGTTGTTGTCATTTACTATTTCTTTTCTAAGGAATGCACTCCCCTAATAACTGAATATAGTTTATGGTAGTAACAAAAATAGGGGACATGAGTTATAAATTATGGAGACAATGTGATTTATAATATACAATGTGGTACATATAATAGAGAGAAAGTGTAGTGCATATTGTATACTATAGAACATTTCATATAAAAGGACTGCACAGTATATTTCAAAAAGACCATATCATATCTGAAATGGAATAATTAGGTAATAGATATCATAACTGTGCAGCCTGGTGAGCCCAAGGGAAGGGCTGAAGTAGTGGAATGGTGTAAAGCTAATTAGGAGAGATAGGCCTGATGAAACAGTCCAGTTTTAACAGTATGGCAAAATGATAAAAGTTTAGAAACCAGCCTGGCATCTACTGGAAGAGAGTTCCAAAGCTTAGATAGGAACTGGGAGAAGACACGTTGATGGATGTGGGCCATTCTGAAGTCTTTGGGAGCATGAGAGCATAAGAGTGCCCCTGTAGGAAGATATCTCGTGTTTTACCACTGAATCACAAAATATGAATCATAATAGCCAAGGAACATACAGGCCAGTGTACTGACAGGCCCCAAAAGCACTGTCACAGCAAGGGAAATAACGTTTTGCCCAAATGTACTTTAACAGCACTGTTTCAGTGGGAAAAAACAGTATACACTGAAGGATACTTTATCAAGATGTGTCTGTAAGTTCCTGTTTAAATAAAAAAGAAGACAGAAGGACAATACAACTTAAGCATATAAGCAGGTGTCAGGGACCAGCTGAGGTGAGTCCATAGGTCAGAAAGACCCCCCACCCTTGGGGGCAGTCGGAGATGGAGAAAAACACTCTGACACAAAGCTTGGCATACAAAGTGGCAGTTCTACCCCTGCAGAAATGGGGAAGGAGAAAAGATCTGCAATGTGGCAGGACCCCCTCCCATAAAGAAATTTGGAGGGGGAAAAAGATCTACAATGTATAAAAGAACCTCCACCCACCACATGATTATGTATGAGTTTATGCATATTTATCAGCTGGGAAGTATAAGACAGAGGGATAAAGAAGAAGAAGGGAGCAAGACCCGGGTGAATCCTGAGAAAAACACTGAAACCAGAGAAGGGACCCCTGAATGAAAAGAAAGGGGAGCCTGAAGCAGACCAGCATCTCTGCTATCAAGGAGGGAAAAGACTAGTTGTGGCCAAGAGACTGGGGCAGGAGACCAGAGAGAGGAGCCATCCATCTCAGGTGCAGAGAGTGACATGGAGTCTGAGATGGTGAGGGTTGAGAGTAAGCCCAGAAAGCCCAGCAAGTACCTGAGCCAGAAGCAAGTCTCCTTCCAGCACTGCCTGCCAATTCTGGCAGTACCAAGCCCAGGAATCAAATCTCTCCCCTGCCCACCTTCTCAAGACCTCAAGCCAATGTCTGCTTTAGAGATAAAACAGAAGCATATCACCTGAAGCTGGGACCAGGGGTAAGTAAGTTATCCATAAGCATTAATAATTTAAGCAGGCTAAGGTTTATGGCATGTGTGAAACCAACCTTGATACAGACATTTCTTTATGGAAAACTGGTGCATAGTAGCCAGGATGTTAGAGACAGGAATTGTTATTTTATAAGTGTTATATCCTGCCAAATCTGATAAATAAAAGCTTGTTTCTGATGAGAATACACATTGCCTTTTCTTGATTTAGGATTGTGAAGTGAGGTGAGAAGGTAATTGGAAGTGTCCTGTAACAGACAGGACCTTGTAACCCTAAACTTGTTTAGGTACCTGTTTTGTATCCTGCCAATGTGTAAGCAGTCTCTCAGATAAGTTACTTATAAGGTACTTATCCTTTGAGAGACTGAAGGCTATACAGAGGGCTTGAATTGAGCTCTGTAGTGAATTGTTAGCCAGTGTAGGACAGAACTGGTGTGATGTTGTGTTTGTAGCTACAACTAGACAACAAACATCCATGAACTAGGTATAGACAGTATAGGAGCTTGTGTTGGGAGACCCACATATAGGGAATTACAGTAGTCTAGCTGGGATAGAATGAATTACAAAGGTCAAGGTGGCCAGATTGTCTTTCTCCAGGTATGATTTTATTTGCTTCAGTTATCAAAGATGGTGGAAAATATTAATGGTGACTGTGAAGATTTGTGTTTTCATAAGAACATAAGAAATTGCCATACTGGGTCAGACCAAGGGTCTATTAAGCTCAGCATCTTGTTTCCAATAGAGTCCAAACCAGGCCACAAGAATCTGGCAAGAACCCAAACACTAAGTAGATCCCATGCTACTGATGCCAGTAATAGCAGAGGCCATTCCCTAAGTCAACTTGATCAATAGCAGTTAATAGACTTATCCTCCAAGAACTTATCCAAACCTTTTTAAACCCAGCTACACTAACTGCCTAACTGCACTAACCACATCTTCTGACAACAAATTCCAGAGTTTGTGTGTTGAGTGAAAAAGAGTTTTCTCCAATCAGTTTTAGTAGGTGTTGGTGTTTGAGGTAGTTATGGGTGGATCCTTGGGCTGGTGGCAGATGACCACGCCCCCGGGGAAGATCCCAAGAGGGACCACCGGTCAGGCTCAGAATATGGACACAGACACACACTAGTTCTTTTATTAAACAGTATATTGAACCACCATAGGTGGCAGTAGTGATCTGGAAGTGCCCAGCAGGTCTGTAATCCCTCAAGTACTGGAACAACGATCCTGGATAACTGAGCTGTAAAGAAACTGAATATAGTGAGTAGGCAGGGTATGAAGAGTTCAGGAACAGGACCTTGATGGTAACACTCACACAATAGTCTCTAGAAGTAGTCCAGGTGTTGAAATGAGTTAGGCCCTTGAGGAGCGAGTACCTGGTTCCAGGGAAAGCTCTGAGAGAGAGATGGTAATTCACTGGTGTCGTAGGCAGCGATGACTTCCAGGCAGAATAAGTATTCAGCAACCAGTCCGGGAACATGGGCCCTCGAGGAGCGAGTACCGGTTCCTAACTGTGACCTGAAAAAACAAAGAGAGAGCGAGGCCCCTGAGGAGCGGGTACCCCTGGTAAGTCCGAGGAGGCAGAGCAGCTTAGGTACAGAAATCCCTTCCTTTGCTAACTCAATAGTTAGCGATTTCTGAGACCTTATATATCCGGTATGGATGACATCATCTCAGAGGGACGCCCCTGAGGTTCGCGCCACTGCTGGTACATCAGTCGGGGCCGTGCCGCATGTGCGCCCTTTGGCTTTTGTGAATCATGGCAGATTGCAGCATCGAGCCATTCTGGGGATGCCAGGAGGAGTCGCAGAAGACGCCACAGCAGCCAACCTTCCACTTGAGCAAGAGGGTGTCGCCAAGGAGGTAAGGAGGGTGGAGTGGAGACGTCGAGCAGCAACGGTCACAGCAGTAGGAGAATGAAAAAGGATAATTTTTGTACTTTCCAAATCTATATGTTAACATGACCTAGTTCTGTCTACTATGCTCTCACCTCCAGTCCTAACTAAATGGAATCTTCTTTGCCAGATTTCAGATTCAACCACATAACTTAAATGTGATATATGAGCTTGCAGAGCACCTGATCTAGAGCCAAGAAATTACCCTTTTCAAGAGACTCAGGAGGTGCAGAAATAGGAGTTGAGGACCTGAATTGATTGTGAACGTAGGCATCCTTTAGATACTTACACATCTATGATATGAAACATCAACATGTAGCATGTTTACTATTGTAGGGAGTTGAGATGAGGAACAGGCATGGCCAAGGGGCCTGCAAAGGTCACGTCACCGCTTATGGCAACTGCCCAAAACCTCAGAGAAGGAAGAGGAGGAGCAACATGAAGGGTCACTCATGGGAGAAGAGCAGCCACAACCATTTGTTGAGTCACAGCAATAGCCAGAGTATGTGATGCAGGAGTTGCCAGTGGAGGAAGAGCAGCAAGCTGGCCTTGATACCTTAATAGAGGAGGTGGGTGCATAACACCCACAGGTGGAGGCCAGGCCAACAGAGTGCCTCCTGATTGAGCTGATTGCTCGAATGCTTGAGGAGGTGGCCGCACTGCATCCTGGACTCCAAGGCCTGCAGGAGGCAATTCAAGAAGAGGGATAGGCACTAAGAGAAGAACTGAGGGGCCTGCATCAGGAAATGGCAGAGCACATCACTTTATGGAGGGAGTTGCTCACCACAGCACCACAGCAGCCACAGCCACCATCAGCACTACTAGCAGTCTCTAACCAACCAGAGACACCCTTCTGCAACCACCTGCATGAAGATCCTCTGAAGGACCATCACTAAGGAGGAGTGCAGCTTGCCGAGTGTCATCCCTCCCCATAGCCCAAGAAAGGGAAAGCATTCCCGAAAGACCCATTACATTTAATCTGTATAGTACTTTGATTAATTTGCACTTCATACAATAATAAATTCACTGTCACTTATGAAAATATTTTTCTGTCAGAGTGTTCTTTTCATCTATAACCTGTCTTTGATGTGGTGATTTATCACTTGCAATTCCTCCTGACTGAACTATTCTTCCTCCTCTTCTTCCTTTTCATCTGTGTTCTCCTCTAGTCCCTCTGGAAGAGGCATGCATTGGATTTGCCCAAGTTATGTAGCATTCAGCAGGCTAGGAAGATCTGTAGAGGAGTCATCCCCCTGATCTGTCCAGTCAGAGGAAGTGTGTTTTGAGTAAATCAAAAGTTATCTCGATGACTGCTATGGTCATTCATTCTATGGTGTGGCCACAGGGATTATGAACCAGGTTTTGAGGGAATAGCTTCTGTCACCTGTAAGAGAGAAACCATAGCAAAGCTGTTATATAGGATTTCTGATTGGACTGGTCTTAAGATGATTAGGCTGGGTTGGAGAGCTCCTCCAGGACATGTGGGACCCCACAGAGGAGGCTAGCAATGGATTGTTTCTTACCTAGTAACCAGTCCCCATGCTGTGTCCTTCCTAGAAGTGGTCAGGAATTCATGGCTGTGAGAGGATCTAGGCATAAAGAGAAGACTCAGGAAACTTGGGGATGACCTCCAGGATGAGTCCTTTATTGTCACAGACCACCTGCATATTGAGGGAGTGGAATTCCTTCTGATTGTGGTAGGCACCTCATCTCCTCCTGTTGACCTTATAGGATTGTGTGTGCAATCGATTGACCCCAGGATGAAAGAGAACCATGCCACCTGACAGAAATCCTGCAAGATTTGTTCTTGACACATCTTCTCAGGGAAGGATATATACTGGCTTGTTTACCTTAGCAAGGCAGAAAGCACCTGATCAATGCACATGGAGATGGCAGACTGGCTTACGATAGCTGTGACCCCCGGGAGAGTTTGCAAGGTGCCTGTGGCAAAAGAAATGCTAAAACGGTGGTAATCTTGAGATGTTCTGGCAAGGCATGGCCCCTCTGGTTGGTGGATTGGTGGTCTTTCTGTAACTGCTGGCATAGGTACTCTATGGTTTTCCTTATTAAACCTGAACCTTCCTCCTCTGACAGATCTAAAAACTGAGTCCATGTCCTGTAGACTCTGTAGGTGGGATATCTTTTCCTCCTCCTCCTCTCTTATCTCTCTCTCTCATGTGCCTTAAATCCAGTGATTATAGTCATTTTGTTATGAAAGGGTGTCCGCGTGTCTCAAACCCCTCTATGTGACTGCTACTCCCACTCTAACTCACCCCCAGGACTAGGGGGCATTCCATGAAGTTAGCAACTAACACATTTAAGACTAATCAGAGAAAATTATTTTTCACTCAAGGCACAATTAAGCTCTGGAATTTGTTGCCAGAGGATGTGGTTAGTGCAGTTAGTGTAGCTGGGTTCAAAAAAGGTTTGGATACGTTCTTGAAGGAGAAGTCTATTAAATGCTATTGATCAAGTTGATGTAGGGAATAGCCCCTGCTATTATTTGCATCAGTAGCCTGGGATCTTTTTGGTGTTTGGGTAATTGCCAGGTTCTTGCGGCCTGGTTTGGCCTCTGTTGGAAGCAGGATGCTGGGCTTGATGGACCCTTGGTCTGACCCAGCATGGCAATTTCTTATGTTCTTATGGTTAGATCCGGCATTGGTGGTCCTACACATCAAATCTTAAAAGGCTTGTTTTACCCAAACCGCTTGAAAAAGCACTTATGTTGTAATATAGAAATTACCAAAAATGAATTTTTTTTTTTTCAAAAAGCCTCCCATTCTATAGCGGAATTCAGTCCCTGAGGCATAAGGGTCTGCCATTCAAAAATGAAACATTGCTCACAGCGCTGCAAAGAAAATGAAACATTGCCTCCACAGGTGTTTTAAAGATGATCTAGGACAAAAAACTTTAAATCCGCCTCAGATTGAGAACAAACCAAACAAAGCTGTACTATAGGGGCATCAATTGTTTGGGTCCGAATACAACTTTTATGCTGTACTATGCACGAGGTCATATACTCAATTGATTGCCTACGTCATAAAATCTATATTGGCCATACTAAATTATCAGTGAAGACGCATAAAAGACAACATAAAAGTTGTATTCACACCTAAAAGGTTGATGCCCCTATAGTACAGCTTTGGTTGGCTTGTTCTCATTCTGAGGCGGATTTAAAGTTTTTTGTCCTAGATCATCTACAAAACCCCTTTGGAGGCAATGTTTCACTTTCTTTGCGGCGCCGTGAGCAATGTTTCATTTTTGAATGGCAGACCCCTAATGCCTCAGGGACTGAATTCTGCTCTAGAATGGGAGGCTTTTTTATAACAACTTGTCATAAATATTTTTTCAATAAATTTTAGTGCTATTGATTGATTTTTGTAAGCTTTCACTAAAGAATGTTTTATTTTTTACTTCATTAAAATATTGTTTTCCGGTTGTTTTGGATATTTAAGGACACAACTGTCCAAGCTTAGTTAGCCTCAGTTTAGGTTCCCGCACATTTTGACAGTGAGAGGAAGGCTCCGGTAAGCTCCGTTCTGGTAATCTTCTTTTTCTTTACTATTGCTGTAATGAAAGTTAAAGTTATTGATATTTGTTAATACAACCTTTTGCAGATATCATTTAAACACATCTGTGTTAGTTTGTATAGCATTTGCTCTGACTGTGGAATTGAATGAATTTGGTATACCGATGCTGTGAGTAAACAATTTAGACATTTTTATTCTTATGTAGTTTTTCTATCTTCTTCTTTTTGTGGACTTTAAGTGTTTTTATTGGTTTTTGTAGAAACATTTGACAAATTATATACCCCCTGATAAAGCCTCTCCGGGTGAAACAAAAAGGCCTTTGTCGGGGTTCTCTTTGAAGATTTGTATTCTTATGTTCTTCTCGTTCAGACCATCATCATTCTCCATTGTCGTCAGCACCTGACACATAATATTATTGGACTTGCACCATTTGATTCGTCTACAATCTATAATGTGGTTTTTCTTCAGTTATCCTTTATCAACAGTTATAATGAGAATTATGATGATTCCTGACAGCTTTATTTAAGTCACAATGTTCACAGTCTTTGTTAGTGATTATATAATTTATGTATACATTTTTTGTAAAAAAAAAAAATTCTTTTTTAGTAATTTTTATATTATAGCATAAGTACTTTTTCAAGCGGTTTGGTTAAAACAAGCCTTTTAAGTTTTGATAAAAATAAACATATATCTTTAATATTTGGGATATAAATTGCTTCATTAGTGTTCTTTATTGTTACCTGGTATTTATAAATATATATATATATATATATATATATATAAACTAAAAGGCAATATAAAGCTAATTGTGTTCTAGTGTAATACAATATTAGGGGTAGATTTTCAAAAGGTTATGCCCGTAATATACGTGCGTAACCCCCGAAAACCTACCCCTGCGCGTGCTGAACCTATTTTGCATAGGCTCGGCAGCGAGCGCAAGCCCTGGGATGCGCATATGTCCCGGAGCGTTCAAAAATGGGCATTCCGGGGGTGGCGGTCCGGAGGTGGTCCCGAGTCCTCCAGCACAGCGACTGTGCCGGAGGTTCATGCACCGGCAGCTGGCCGACACACGCAAGTTACACCTGCCTCGGGCAGGCATAACTTTGACAACAAATGGTGGGGGGGGGGGGGATTTAGGTAGGACTGGGGGGAGGGTTAGATAGGGGAAGGGAGGTGAAGGTGGGGGGATCCGAAAAAAGTTCCATCTCTCGGAGCGGCCTTGGAGGGAACGGGGAAAGCCATCGGGCCTCCCCTAAGGCTCGGCGCGCACAAGGTGCACAAGTGTGCACCCCCTTGCGTGCATGTTATAAAATCAGGTGTACATTTGTGCGCGCCGGGTAGCGCGCACAAATGTACCCTGTGAGTGTAAGAATAAAAATCTGCCCCTTAATGAACAAATAACCAATAAAACTGGAACGCTTTTGCCATAAACTGAAAAATAGCAAAGCTATTACGTTTTACAAAATATATGTCACCAGAAAAAGGGAAACTGCAGTCACATAGGACACTAGACTGTCCTGTGTCTGCAGTGTCCAATGACTGCAGTGACAGGATACCACAATGTATAGCTCCTAGGTGTTTAACACAAAAATAAAAAATCATGTAAGGTACCTTGAGATGTGGTTTTTAACATTAATAGGACATTGCCTTACTGATTTACTGACTGTGCAATAGGTCAATTGCATATAGTTAAACTCAAAAAGCTAAATTTAGCATCACTGTATACAAACTCCCTTGAATAAAGAAATGAATGCTCACTGGTGGCCAAGACAATTTGGGTTAATGCATTTTGATGATAGCCTTCTAGTTAGCTGTTGCTGTTTTTCCAGATACAGGGACCCAAAAGGCTTTGCTTTTAACAACAGTTCAATAATCACCTTTTCTACTGCCACATCTTTCTGCTGTTGTTGCTGCCATATTAGTTTTCAAGGTCTTGAAGTTCACAGCATATTTTTTTTTTCTCTCTCCCCGCACGGGAGCATTGATACTCGCTTTCTGAATAGTAATTTTATTCTCTGCCACTGCCGCTGAACAGGGTGACATATAGACTACCTGCTTTTCAATATTCCACCACAAATTCCTCCGGGGCCCTGTGTCAGCTGCACATTTAGCAACCTTGAAGAAAAGTCTTCTTTTTCTTGAAATGGCTGTATTTATTTTAAAGCTATCCTCCTCAGAATAGTCTCATGGCATGTGGCAATTCATTGTCATGATGATCCTAGAGGAACATCAAGGCCCTTTACACATAATGAATAGCAGCTAAATCATGCTAAGATGTTCATCGCATTAAAGCATGATTTAGACACAGCCCCAGCAGTATGACGTTTATGGTTCAAGTTATCAAATAATTTTTGTGGGGGTCCTAAAAATGTTAAAAAATCATTTGATCATGAGTACGACCGTCTCTGGTGATGCCGCCTCCTTTATAGCATGCTTATTTCTTTGCTTTGGGGCAAATCTTTAAATACATTTAGGGTTATTTTATTATTTATGTTATATTTATGGCACGCAATTTATCTGTTAAAGGAAGGCAGCCAAGCACTGCATTTTAAAATGAACAGACCTCCAGAATCCTCTTGACTGTTTTGCTTTTTATTACCTGCTGAAATAATAATTATGCTTTGTTTTTTTTTTTGCCAGTAAAAGGCTCTGTGGGTTGTCAGCCCATCAATAAATGACACCTTTACTGAATGTTTACACCTGTTGATAATCTTAAAACTGATGGCAGGTAAAGACTCCCAGGCCCAGCTAGTCTGCTTATTCCCCCCTACCTATTGTAACAGCTCAAACCTTACTTAATCTTCAGTTTTAACCTCAGTTCCCCATCTGTGTGTATAGGGACATGAAGCAGTCAGAAAATTGTTTTTTACCTATGCTTAAAAAAAGAAAAAGATAACTAAAGAGCTTATCTACTAAAACTCATGCTTAAATGTTTTATAGCTTAAATGTGCAAAAAAATATCATGCACGCTAAAATTTCATTTAACATGTGATGCTCTAAATATTTTAGCTCATGTGCCTTAATACTGTAGACATCATATCGGTTTACAGCAGAGCTACAGGCTAGAAATTACAATAAACAGGTATCGGGAAGGGATTACATAGGAACAGAGATGCAGCAAGGAATTGGAGATACAAGCAAAACAGGCTGCTTGGAGGAATATGTAATACCAGAAAACAGTTAATTTTTATTTATTTTATTTATTTGTGAGTTTTTATATACTAAAGTTTGGAACAAGCCTTCACTCCGGTTTACAGTTAAAACAACTTATTACAGCAAAAAGTTATAACATATAATTTAACATTGTTAGCAGATAAAGTTTGTGCCTTACTATTTTTAGCAGATAATGTTTAACTTTACTGACAGTGATATGGCTAGAATTAATATAACGTTTAACTATATCAAGGTTATAAATATAACATCTTTTTAACAAATAACGTAGACCCCTAAATTGTTTCTTTTAAAAAAGTTACAAACACTGAATGCATACATTTAGGATTCTTATTTCACTTGAATCCTAAATTTAGGGGTCTAAAAAGAGGGTGGGTACAGGGAAGAGTTAGGAACAGGAAAAATGTTAGGTGTTAGAACTGATTTTCAGCACTAGGTACATATTAAAAAAAACTACAACTATTAAAAAATGCTGCTACAAGACTTTTAATTAGACCAGGAAATTTGATCACATCACAGCCTCTCTAATAGCCTCTGCATTGGCTACTGATACAATACCGAATCTATTTCAAGGTATTAACCTTAATTTTTAAATTCATCCACTCTGATTACCCAGGACTTATAGGCGTGACAATATAACCATATGCACCACAACAAACCCTGTGGTCCCAAAACAAAGGACTATTAAATGTACCAACAATCCGGAGCATACACCTGATGCAAATAAGAGATCACGTGTTCTCTGTAGCAGGCCCTAAACTATAGAACTCGCTACCGAAGACAATAGGACTGATCCCAGAAAGAAAGATATTCAAATGTGAACTAAAGACTTGGCTATTTAAAAACACCTATAACCTAGCTTCAATTGCATCAGAATACAGAGTTACAATAACAAAAACAAAGACTGAGTAGGTGCTTTTGAGCATATTAAATGAGGAGGTGGTGTGATTGAAGAGCTGTTTTTTTTTATTATTATTTTTGCTCCTTGCCCTTACTTTTGCTGATATCACAAAAGGAGCATTTGGTTTCCTCTTCCCAATTACAGATACCCATGAGAGTGATTCTGCTAACAGGAAAGGGATAATAAGAGACAAGGATATTGTAATGAAGCTGATAATGAGTTACACAATTTTAAGCAGGGGACAGACTAAAAACCAACATAAAGGGTTTTATTTTATTTTTTCCATTTAAAAAGTTTATTTATTGAGTATTTGCCCTTTCAATCAAATACAGCACCACTCAAAATTCTCCCATGAACAACATCTCTCAGGTATGCCAACATGTACCAGGTTACAAAACAATTGGGCCGATTCAGTAAAGTCCGCAGGAGAGTGAATGCCCGCTCTCCCGGCGCATGCACAGGCCACTTGCCTGTGAGTGCGATTCTGTATTTATATGAGGCCCGGCAGTAGAAACAGGCAAAAGGAGGCGCTAGGGACAGTAGCGCGTCCCTAGCGCCTCCTTTTGGCCCGGCGACGGTTCTCGAGCCCGCTGATAGCCATGGACTCGGAAACTGGATGCCGGCAAAATTGAGCATCCAGTTTTCGACCCGACAGCTGCGAGCCAAATTCAAATTTAAAAAAAAATTTTTTTTTACTTGTTTTACCCTTCGGGACCTCCGACATAATATTGCCATGATATTAAGTTGGAGGGTGCACAGAAAAGCAGTTTTTACTGCTTTTCTGTACACTTTCCCGGTGCCCGAAGAAATTAGCGCCTACCTTTGGGTAGGCGCTAATTTCTGAAAGCAAAATGTGCGGCTTGGCTGCACATTTTGCTTTATGAATCGCATGGGAATACCTAATAGGGCCCTCAACATGCAAATGCATGTTGAGGGCCCTATTAGGTTCGGCGGGTTGGACGCGCATTTTCAGCCGCTTACTGAATAAAGGGTAAGGGAAAACGCGTGTCCAATGGCGGGTTAACAGTGCGCTCCATCGGAGCACACTGTACTGTATCGGCCTGTATGAATGTAATGAATAGAATGAGTAAGTGGTCTCCTAGACTATAATGCCTAAACAGTTTTCTACTTGAAATTTAAATGGCAACCCTGACTCTAGCCTTCTACATCCTTAGCCAGACAGTCTAGGTGTTAGTCAACTACTTTCCCACACTAGTTGACTAGCATTAACTTATTACCTTTCCACTCTAATCTCCTCTATGCCCCCTTCTTCCTCATCCTAGTCTATTCTGTCTTAGTCAGCCATTGGTAGATTTTCACACATATTGCATGAAATGCAGGAAGACAATCTGGTTGAATGGCTATCAGCTTCTCCTTGCAGTAAATATATTCTAGATGCTTAATCACTTTATCATCTCCCAGTACCTCTTTCTGCTACCAGGTTCTCATAATTTCACACCTTTCTACTAAACGTATATAGGACACTATTTTGGTGAGTGGACTTGGGAAATCTTCTGCTGAAACTCTACAGTGCAATTCATGATGCTCTTTGTCATATTACACACTTCTTCCCAAAACTTTACTATTACTGGACACTGCCACCAGGTCATCGAGCCTCTATCTCTGCATCGTCTCCAGCACCAGTCTGAAACCCTCTTATATATTGTGTTGGGCTTGACAGGGGTCAAGTATCATCTCAAATAGATTTTATATGTATTTCTTGCTAGTGTAGCAGACAATGAAGATTTTTCCACAGATCCTCAAATCCCTTCCCAAATATCCTCTTCATGTTCCCTACCCAAATCTCATTCTCAAGCTAACTCATGTCTTAACTTCCGCTTCTCCATGCCCAGTAACCAAAGGGAGACTTAGGTGATAAATCCCTTACATCCCTCGCCCTTAAGCCTCATCATCAAACTCTGTTAGTCCTTTTTAGAGTTGGTGGTCCCCCACTTAATGAAACAGATAGTGCTCCACCTGCAAGTAATCAAAGTATTTTATCCTATCTAGATTATATACATTTTGAAGCTTAACAAAGCTCTTTACTCCATCTTTAGAATAAGTTGGCCTTAAGAACATAAGAAAATGCCAAACTGGGTCAGACCAAGGGTCCATCAAGCCCAGCATCCTGTTTCCAACAGTGGTCAATGCAGGCCATAAGAACCTGGCAAGTACCCAAAAACTAAGTCCATTCCATGTTACCATTGCTAATGGCAGTGGCTATTCTCTAAGTGAACTTAATAGCAGGTAATGGACTTCTCCTCCAAGAACTTATCCAATCCTTTTTTAAACACCATATACTAAGGGGGTAATTTTCATAAGGATTTACATGCGTAAATGTAACTGCTATTGTAGCAATTTTCAAAAACCATTTACTTGAGTAAAGGACACTTACGTGAGCAAATCCTATGGACAATTCATGGCATATATTGTAGCAATTTTCAAAAGCCCACTTACATGAGTAAAGTGCATTTACTCGAGTAAAATCCAGTTTTAAGTAAGTAAATGCTTTTTAAAATCAGGCCCTAACTGCACTAACCACATCCTCTGGCAACAAATTCCAGAGTTTAATTGTGCGTTTAGTAAAAAAGAACTTTCTCCGATTAGTTTTAAATGTGCCCCATGCTAACTTCATGGAGTGCCCCCTAGTCTTTCTACTATCCGAAAGAGTAAACAACTGATTCACATCTACCCGTTCTAGACCTCTCATAATTTTAAACATCTCTATCATATCCCCCCTCAGCCGTCTTTTCTCCAAGCCTTGTCGTCTCAATCCCTTTTCTTCCCATCCTTTAAATAGCTCATTCTACCTCCCTGGAGCAAAGCCTTCACTTTGTCGAATTGATGCCACCAGCAATTAACTCTCCCAGGAAATTAACTGCTGTCTGACTTTGGCCCAAATCTCTAGCGGCCATTTTGTATACGGATTCTGAATCTCTTTTTGCATTTGAGTCAATGTTCTATCCCACGGAACATGAAGTAGCGGCACCTTTCCTGCATTCTGATGTTCTATGTTTATCCACAGCTTACACTGTCAATTTTCCCCTCACTCTAAAATCGCTCTCAGCTGGGCTGCCCTATAATATTTTCTAGACATAGCACTCCCAACCCTACCACACCATGAGAGCAAAATAATGTCTGTTGTTTTACCTGTGGTAGTCTCTACCTTCAAATAAAGTCTAATAGGCTTTTTTGCCTCATAGGGAGCACCCCTTTTGGTAGCTCAATTGGTAGGGTTTGGAATGGGTAAAGCAGTCTGGGCAAGATATTCATCTTTACAATGGCTATCCTCCCCAGCCATGTACTAGCTACCCTTTCCCAGATCTCCAAATCTCTATCTATTGTTCAATTCACCCACTTTTCTTCTTCCGGTATTATTTTTACTCCCAAGTTGTATTTATTTTTATTTTTGTTATGACTAGAGGAGTGGACCCTTGGTCTGGCGATGTCTGTAAGGCCCACCGTTGGAAGGCAAGGTCAGTCCTAAGAATTGCTTGTAGGGTTGAAGAAGATCTGGATGCAGGCGCCTCCTGCAGGTCATGTTTTCCAGATAACTGGCGCCTCCAGCAGGTCGAGAGAGCAGATGCTGACGCCTTCAGCAGGTCAAAGAGCCAGGATCAGAGAGCGCTCAGCAGCCACTCCAGGGGTCGAGAGCCAGAAAGTACCGCAGCCAGTCCAAGTGTCGAGAGCCAGAAGGTACCGCAGCCAGTCCAGGGGTCGAGTGCCAGAAAGTACCGCAGCCAGTCCAGGGGTCGAGAGCCAGAAAGTACAGCAGCCAGTCCAGAGATCAAGCACAGAGGAAACACCTCATACCTGCCCACTTCAGAACAGTATTGCAAACACTTATCTTTTCTAGCACTGACTACTGCAACGCACTCTTACTAGGACTCCCAAGCACATCGATAAGACCACTCCAGATACTTCAAAATACTGCTGCCAGAATACTAACGGGAAAAAAGAGGAGGGACCATATAACCGAAACTCTAGCAGACTTACATTGGTTACCCATCGAATACAGGATAAAATACAAAGCCTTATGCACCATACACAAACTAATATATGATAAAGAAGCAGACTGGCTAAACACAGCCTTACGAGTACACGTTCCACAAAGAAACCTCCGCTCAGCAAACAAAGCATTACTAACAATCCCTTCAGTAAAGTCAGCAACATTAACCCAAGTGAGAGAAAGGGCTTTATCATTGGCTGGGCCCATACTATGGAACATGATGCCCCCCAAACTCAGATTACAGAATAATCTCAAAACTTTTAAGAAAACTCTAAAAACATGGCTCTTTAAAAAAGCCTTCACTAAAGAGTGTGGAGGGTAGAGAATGAAAGTACAGGGTAATGCAGATGAGAATGAATTTACTCAATCCTACATTTAAGAAGTAATATCTCAAAGCGACAGTAACTCAATAATACACCTGGACTTGACCAACATTATTCAAATAATGATTTTATTTATGAAATTGTAACCGAACTTTATTGGCAACTGTTAGAATGTACGAAATCCTACATTTACTTACCTTAGTCTATGTGCCTATTTGTAAACCGTTGCGATGGTATATAACTTAGCGACGGTATAGAAAAGTTTTAAAATAAATAAATAAATAAATAAACAAGCAGGAACCATGATCAGGAACAAACACAGGAGCTAAGAAGCCAAGGCAAGGTCTGAAGGCTCAGACCTTGCCTTAAATAGTTCCCTGAAGATTGGGGCTAGCAGGAAGGAACCAACCTACTTCCTGTAGGGGTTCCTTTAAATCAAGACTATAGCCGCCCGCGCGGCCCTAGGGAACTTCAGGGGGTGGAGCTTAGCCGTGCGGGGAAGACGCCGCAACCATGTTGAGGCACCAGCCGCTGCTTCTGAAGGAACCACCGACGCCGGCCTCAGCATCGGTGGTCAGCCCTGGTGCTAGGGTGAGTGACTGGCCCCGGTTGCGGCTTGCCGCGGCTGGTGGTCATAATAATTTTCAAATGCTTATATTCCACACCTTTCAATTGGGTGATTGTTCAGTGCAGATTACAACAATTTCAAAATTAAAACATTACATCACCCATTTCATAATGCTAAAATGCATACATACATAAACATGACCATCAACCAAACAAAATTGACTTTAACTGCTTTAAGCATTTTATGGTTCATTTAGCCCACTGAAAGGAAAACGTTTGTTTAAGATTCATTACGTGGGACTCTGCAAGAATTGTATTCAGTACCTTCAATCTGGCAATATTTATTTTTGAAACATGAAACTCAACTACTCTGCTCCATTTTCTTTATTAAGTAAGGAGATACCTGGTTTACTCACCGAAAAGATCACCTCTTCATAATCCTCACACTCACTAAGCTCCAGCAGACCATGGAATAACAACTTATTCCATTGCAGACAGTTCTCAAGATCTTCCAGTTTGTCTGCAAATTCTGCTGCCTGATTTTTTCAACTGCTCAGTCTCCTTAGCCAGGCTCGCAGTGTAGTCTGACTGTTGCTCCACCCTTTGCTTGATCTCGTCAATACAGCTGCCCATTTCCACTATTTCACCATTCAAATCTGCGATCGTATCCAAAATTTCACTTTTGTCTCCTGCCAGATCTTGCTTTAACTCTCAAAACCACTGCTTTAATTCACTTCATGGGGTGCTTGCCACTGCATGCCCTCCAAGCTCCCTCTCATTCCCTTCCTCTGAATTGGAGGAATCCTGCGCACGTGTCTCCTGCGCTTTCTGGCCTTGATTTTTTCCAGAGCCCCATGCGCCAAAGTAAGACTTAATCTCTCCACTTTTCCATCTAGCTGCCATGCTAGGGGTCTTCAGGAGCCCAAATCCGCTTTTTGATGGAATCCCACACACTAGTATCTCTTCTTGTGAATGCTAATTATCCAACCATGAGCAGGATTAAGAGGCTATTCAGGGACGTGATGTTACTTCCTCCCCACATAAAGGGATTTATTTGACATTCCCAAGACTAGATAGGCTCTGAGCAGGACTTTTTAGAAACCTAGAATGCGATCATTTTTATTCTTCAAACTTGATTGAATTTCTATCCCTGAAAAAGTTTCTAAGTTCCAAATTTGGGAAAACAGAGTCCAAAACTGCCTTGACCAAATGATCTGCTGAACATTTTCTACAGATGGGACAGATTCATGCTATGAAAAGTAGACTTGGCCCAAACAGTGATAACTGTTCTTAAGAAAATGTATATCAATGTATATATGTCACGAGAAGGAGCAGCCTACTGGTTAGAACCATGAGCTATAAACCAGGGGTCAAATCATTTGTCCCCTACTTGCTGGTCTTAGAAAAGTAGATGTATTATTTGTTGCTTCAGGTACCCTCTTAGACTGTAAGCTTTTTGGGGAAGGGCTTATTGTTGCTGAATTCCAATAATGCTGTATACCTTCTCGAACACTGGAAAAAATGTACTAAAAATCCAAGGATTATTGTTCTCACTTTTATTTATCAAGCTTTCAGAAATATTCACCATGGCCTTTAGTTATAAAATTGATAGAAACAATATAAATATTGAAAAGGTGACTATATCCCAGGTAGTAAAATAACATTTTCAATCATAAAGAGAAGCAAAACAGCAACAACAACAAAAACAGGCCCAATAAATAAATAATGGGGCATTTTCATCAAATTCAAATGGAAACCTAATGTTCTTCAGATATTAAACTGTCAGTAAGTGCATTATTTGAGAATGTAAACAATTCACACAGCTTTCTATATGATTTTATGACTATTCTATATCTGTTACAGTCTTTCAGGCACGGTGCATTGGGATGTCAAAGGACTCTGCTGATGTCAATGAAGTACAAAAGTTGTTTGTCATCAGCAGAACTCCGAGGTACCTTAATGAGTACTGTAATTTACTTTCCGCAAGCTCCTGCTTTACAGAACACATAGTCCCAAAGTCATTACAACATAATTAAATTAAAATATTAATGTTAATATCAGGAGAGTACTTAGTATCATGAAAGCATAAGGATAATATGGACAAAGCAGCATGGAAATCAGTACAAGTAGTTGATTGCAAGGGCAGACAACCAAATACATGGCTAAAGAAAGCATAGCAGCCATGGGCAGTCAACTCCTTTATATAAGAGCCTTAGTGTAGTCAGAATTGTCTGGGTTGCAAGCGTGTGGAAATCAACCTGTTTATTAAACCATGTAAATCATGAATTGTCATTGGGAACACATTGAAAATTAGATCAAGTTGCTCTTCTCGAAGTTAAGTTGTCATCCCTTAATAGCATTCCCTGCTTATTCTAGGACAAAGTTGTACCAATAAGATCCTGGAGGACCACAAGTAAAATAGGTTTTTAGGAGATCTTTAATGAATAGTCATCAGATATCTTTGCATTTATGAGGTATGAAATCAGGATCATATTTATTTTTTGGTTACTCTGAAAACCAGAAGTGGTTACTCTATCTGAACACTGGATTTACACATTCCTATGCTAGAATATTAAAAAAAATTTCAATGGGGACTTAATTTTCTAATCGTAGTAGGAAGGTGGAAAGTAGGCAATTATTTATTTCAGTTGAAACATTAGTCACGACAGTGCATCACACTATCCTAAAAATACAAATAAATTACAGCCGGCTTTTAATTTAAAAAAAAAAAAGCTAAAAAACTATATATAGAAGCATACAAATAGAAAATATTAGGAATGTGAGTTCCATCTAACTTGACCAATTTCATTCCTATTGAAATTCAATAGACCCCGGTTGATCTCTGGCTTTTCCCTGTCACTCAGTTCTGTGCTTCTCCAAAGCTTTCTTGAATTCTGTTACTGATTTTGTCTCTACCACCTCCCCTGGGAGGCTCTTCCATGCATCCACCAGCTTTTCCATGAAGAAATATTTTCTGATGCTGCTCTTGAATCTATCCCCTAGGTACCTATAACTTTGACCTCTTGTTCTAGCACATTCTTCCTTCTGAAACAAAGCTTTGCGTCTTGTACATGTATACCTTTCAAGTATTTATTTATCTCTGTCTTATCCCCCGTCTCTCCTCTGTTCCAGAGTATATTTTGGTCAATAAGCCTCATATTGCTTGTGGTGCAGTTTTGAAACAAAATCTTGCCCAATGAAATAATTATCCTATGGAATTCAAATGCTGATAAAATCTTAGGGATGTGCATCTGTTTAAAAATGAATGGTAATCCAAACTGAAAGAGGCATTTTCTTTTTTATTTGTTTTATTCCAAAATAAATGCGCAATCCCAC
Organism: Rhinatrema bivittatum; assembly: GCF_901001135.1. Lineage (NCBI taxonomy): Eukaryota > Metazoa > Chordata > Amphibia > Gymnophiona > Rhinatrematidae > Rhinatrema > Rhinatrema bivittatum. Next base: position 29,688,701 of record NC_042615.1, on the reverse strand, counting down.
CAAAATAATATTCTGGTTCATTTGTTTCAGACAAAAGTGTACAGTATTTGCAAATAGTGTATGTTATTTTAGAAAGCAAATAAAAATTAAAAACAAACAAACAAACAAAAAGCTATTAACAGTGAACTCCTAACCATCTACATACTGATGAATAGCCACATGGAATTTTTAAAAAAGCATGGGGGGGGCACATTTGAGCAGCGACTAAGATGGCTGCCTAACTTCGGAGCTCCGCCAGACCTCGCTCATACGAACTTGAAACCCACTTAGTTCTCAACTGCACTGGATCGGAAAACGTACCAGCTCATTGTGGAAATGTCCTCCTCCAAATCGGGGAAGATTGAAGCCGCCTTCGCTGCAGCCTCAGGCTCTAAACGAGCTGAACAAGATCCTCCCACTCCGGAGAAATCATCTGCGCCAAAAATAATGGCGTCCGCAGATTTGGTCCTCTTGGAGCTGAAGCAGCTTAAAGATATGCTACAGCTCAATAATGATGCGACTGCAGCTATCCGGAATGACTTGCATGCTGTAACCTAGCAAATGGCCAGCTTTCAGACTCGGCTGGAGGATGTCGAGGCACAAACTTCTTCCCTGCTAATCACCACTGTGGTGCTGCCACGACTTGGAGCAATTACAATCTGAGATTGAAGACCTCTCTAACAGAAATAGGCGAAAAAATCTTCGGCCCTTAGGCGTTCCGGAAGGCACTGAGGGACCCGATCTGATGGCGTTTTTACTAGACTTTATTCCATATTGCTTAAAAATTAAATTTGATCACCCCTTTGAAATTGAGAGGGCGCACCGGGTTCCAACTAGGCCCCTCCACGATTCCTGCCACCTGCGGCCTATTATTTTCAAAGTGCTCCGATATCCCCAGGCCCTCCTTATACTTACCACAGTGAAAAGCCAGGCACCGCTACAATTTCAAGGCAACAATATTTTGCTGGTTCAGGATTTCGCTAAGGCCACAGCTCTTTAAGATCATGAGAGGTCTTGAACAAGTAGATGTGTATTGGTTATTTACACTTTCGGATCATAGAAGGACTAGGGGGCATTCCATGAAGTTAGCAAGTAGCACATTTAAGGCTAATTGGGGAAAATTATTTTTCACTCAATGCACAATTAAGCTCTGGAATTTGTTGCGAGAGGATGTGGTTAGTGCAGTTTGCGTAGCTGGGTTCAAAAAAGATTTGGATAAGTTCTTGGAGGAGAAGTCCATTAACTGCTATTAATCAAGTTTACTTAGGGAAAATCCACTGCTATTAATTGCACCACTAGCATGGGATCTTCTTAGTGTTTGGGTAATTGCCAGATTCTTGTGACCTGGTTTGGCCTCTGTTAGAAACAGGATGCTGGGCTTGATGGACCCTTGGTCTGACCCAGCATGGCAAATTCTTATGTTCTTAAAATTTTGGGGTGCAGCCTCTGCGAATCCTTGGGCTGGCCTCAGAGCAGGCCCCAGGGAAATCCTGGGGAGGCCTTGGGGTATATCAGAGAGAGGTATGATTTTTTGGAGTCCTCAAGGGGAGACCATGGGCAGGCTGCAGGGACACCTCAGGGCAGGCTGTGAGGAAACCTGGAGCAGGCTTTCAAAAAGGAATGAAAGAAAAACCAACAAAACTTTATTGGTTTTCATTTATTTCTGAAATAAAAATCCTTGGGGGACAAAAAAACACATCCGCCACAGTTATTCCAAAGTTAATGGCACAAGGCTAGGTTGCGAGGAGATCAGTCTAAAAGATTAGGCTTGAGCTTCATTAAAAGTATCCTGCAGCATCTCAACTGCAAGGTTTTGAGAGACGTGCATGGAGATGGAGTTATGAATCTATAAGTCAAAAGTCTTTTTCTTCATCAGGATGTTATACATATGCATATAATCCTAAAGTCAATATTGCTTGGAGATTACCAAGGTTCACAGGCATATCATTGGTGAGCTTCTTCTTAGTTGATTCATATATGTATATCTTATGGGGATAAAGACGTGAATTGGAAGATATTTGGTGAAAAATACTGGGCCTCATAATCAGATACAAAGTTTTCAATGCCACAAGCTATCAAAATTGTGACTGATACCAGCTAAATTGTAAGGTGAAGACAGATTGGTCAATATGGTGAACAATAGCAGCTTCTTCTCTGTGCAGTTATCTGGCATTCAAGGACCATCACCTGACTTGATTTCCATCTTGTGTTGCTCAGGTGTGCATACATGTTGGTTCAGTTGCACACTCCTTTTTAGGGTGATTAGCTTATCCCTACCGGAGGAGGCTGTACAAGAAAGCAGAATAGCTCTTCTTTTCTCTGTTCCGTCTACTCTAGGCTCACACCCTACCCTTCTGTTTCCTGCACACTTCCTGGTCTACGTTTGTGTGTATAGGTGGGGGAGTGTGGGCTGGGGGAGTCTGGGGCAAGAAACAGAGTTCTCTGATGCATGACATTTCAGACACTGACCAATAAAGTCATAGGGGCAGAGCCCTGTGTGCTTATGACTAGTGAAGCCATTGGTGCAGCCTCAAAAAACTGAGCCAATCTTGGTGATTGCCTAGTGGGCCTAATGGAAGAACTGGCCCTGAACCATTGAGAGGCATGATGTCTACCTGTGCAATTAACCTTTTTGATCCACAGAATTTTGACAATTTTTCTTTTGTGGAAAGTATAGAGTAGAAAATTGTTTTCAACAGATACTGTGCCTTCTCATCTGTTTAGTCTTGTACTTATATACAAAGCAGGTCTGTAGTATAACAACAATTTTATTATCCAAAGCAGCCAGCCAAGAGAGCCAGGGTTAATGATAATTGAAGATAGACCTGGAAATACATTTTTATTATCAAATATTCTTCATATGCTTTGTATTCATGAATCATACCATTCTTAAAGTCTGCTATCACTCTGTAACCTTAATAATCAATTGTAATGAGAAGGTTATGTTGAAGCCAGTAATGGAGGTGAACGACCATGAGTACAGAGAAATAATGACATTTCCATATATCCGAGAAGATATTATAATACAAAGATCTTCAGTAATTGCAAAACTGCAATAGATATAATTTTGTTTTTCCATCCTGTTAAACCCTTCTGAATATCGTAAATATATTTTGCTAATTCTTCTTTGCATATAGTACAGCCTAGTCCCTATTGATTGAATTCATATCTAAAAATTGACCATATTTAATTATTAGGCAAAATATAGGACAAATGACAACTGCAAAAAGCCCACAATTAGATTTAATTCCATAATTTTGAAACAGTACATCTTTTGCCCACTGATTTTTTTTTATTTTAATGAACAAAATTGTCTTTAGCCTCTAGAAGGTGAATAGAGCCAAAAGACTTAAAAAAAATATTGTATAAGCAGATATTTTGGAAATATTTAGTCAAAATAGGAAATACTTGTTATCACTTTAAAAAAAAATTCCGAGAGGGCAGGAAGAGCAGAGATGGGTCCACCAAACACTCATGCACCTGAACTCATGACCTCCAGGAGCTCTGAGACACAATGGCAGCAAGTTTCAATAGGCTGTTGAGTTGCAAATTGCAAGCAGACTATTTAAATGCAGGGATGGGTGGTTTCTTTTTTTAATATTTGTTTGTATGAAGTGCACACTTACAAAAGGTCCCGTATATTTGTGTGGGCAATCATGCATAGATGCAAAAAAAAAAAAAAATCAAATGATAGGAAGCTATTCTCTTCCCCCTAAGACTAAACATACCCCAATGAATTCCTTTCTGGTAACTCGTCATTACCTTCCTCTGCCCAGCTCAAGCTGGGCATACTTTCAGCTGGGCAGAGGTTGGCAATTTTCGGACAGGCAAATTCACTCAGGGGTAGATTTTAAAAATTTGCGCGATCGCGTACTTTTGTTCGCGCACCAGGCGCGAACAAAAGTACACTGGATTTTATAAGATACGCGTGTAGCCGCGCGTATCTTATAAAATCCGGGGTCGGCGTGCGCAAGGGGGTGCACATTTGTGCAACCTGCGCGCGCCGACCCCAGCGCGCGCTGCCTGTTCCCTCCGAGGCCGCTCCGATTTCGGAGCGGCCTCGGAGGGAACAGCCTCGGAGCGGCCTTGGAGGGAACAGGCCGCTCCGATTTCAGAGCGGCCTCAGAGATAACTTTCCTTCGCCCTCCCCCCACCTTCCCCTCCCTTCCCCTACCTAACCCACCCCCCCCAGCCATATCTAAACCCCCCCTTACCTTTGTTGGCAGATTTACGCCTGCTAAAAGCAGACGTAAATCTGCGCGCGCCAGCGGGGTGCTGGCGCACCATCACCCGACCCGGGGGCTGGTCCGGAGGCCTCGACCACGCCCCCGGGCCGGTGCCATGCCCCCGGGCCCGCCCCCAAAACTCCGCGTCATGCCCCCGAAATGCCGCGTCATTTCGGGAACACCCCCGACACGCCCCTCCCCGCCCCTTTTACGAAGCCCCGGGACTTACGCGCATCCTGGGGCTCTGCGTGCACTGGCGGCCTATGCAAAATAGGCGCGCCGGCGCGTGCAGGGCATTTAAAATCCGCCCCTCAAGTACATCACCATGTATCAGGTAAATGGCTAAGGAAAGTGTTCAAATGAAAAAAATGGAGCAAAGGCACCTTTCAAATATTGGAAAAACCCAAGTAACTATATGTAAAAAGGTATCCTATCATTTAAATATAACAGACATTTTTTGTAAATAAGAAGGAGTTGGGATCAGTTGATATTCAGGAACAACATTTAACTCACAGTCTCTTCCCCACAATGGGCTACAAACTGTATCATGAAAAAACTCTATAAATCATATCATTTACTAATTCCAACCTCCTATCCTATTTTAAAAAACATATCTTTATTAAATAACTACTCAAAAAAGTTTTTTAAATCTTTTATCATTTATTACATAAGTATTAATATCAAAAGCTCTCAGAATCAAGTAGTTAACTATTTATATGCCCATTATGATCCCGCCAGCAAAAATCACTCTCTTGAAGGAATCCCAGAAGTGCTCCCACTCTAGTAACCACACCTCCCTTATATAATTATATATGAAGGCAAATGTGGAACTAAAGGATGTAAAAATGCATCCACAAACCCTGATAGCGGCTCAAGCAGAGATCCCTTAGCCAAGATAATCAGCTGACCTGGCAGTTCATTAACGGTTTTGTGGATTTTAGGAAAATGATAAAAAAAACAAAAACATGTATGATAGGGTAAGAGACCTGTAAAAAATGAAATTCCCTCTGGGTAATCCACCCATTTTGTAAACCACAATCTAATAAAGTGTTCACATAATATTTCAATGCTGGTGTTGGATCTTCATTTAAGGGTAGGTAAAAATTTTTGTACATCAATTGAGATAGTGCTTCTGATTTGTAAGAGGATTTATCCATAACCTCAGCAGTAACTCCTCTATCTGCTGGCTTCACTTCAATGGATGAATCCTATCTAAGATCTTGTATAGCTCTCATTTCTGCACAACTCAAATCAGATGCCATTTGATCAAAATTAGAATTGGATACTTTCATAGACCAAATGTGAAAATGTCAGAATAAACAATATCATTCGGGCCTGGAGGACACCACTGAGAATGAGGGACCACAACTGAATCATCTTGCTGTTGCACCTGAGTTGTGCTAAAAAATAATTTTAAACATAGAGACCAAACAAATTGCTCAAAACATTGACTCACTTGAAAAGCATCAAATTGAATAATTGACCTGAATGAAAGTCCCTTTTCCAAGACAATTTACATGGTGTATACTAAAGGGTAGATTTTAAAAGATGCACGTGTGCACACATGGATGCACCAATTTTATGACATGCGCGCACCGGCGTGCTCATGTTATAAAATTGGGTGGTTGTGTGCACATGTGCGCCACATTTTACAATCTGTGTGCACATGTGCAGGTGGCGCACGCAAGGGGTGGTGAACATTTACAAATTTCGCGCGGCAACACATCCCAACCTTCCACAGTTCCCTCCCAGTCTGCTCCAATTAAGGAGCAGCCTTAGAGGGAACTTCCCTACCACCTACCTAAACTCCCTCCCTCTTTACCTTTCTTCCCACCTTTCTAAAGCCTACCTGTCTATCCTTTTCTTGTTTGTTTTTCAACTTACTTCAGGGCCGGAGCTGAAGTAAGTTGCACGCGCTGGCCAGCTGTCGGTATGCGAGTCATCAGGACAGCATACAATGGCGCCGTCCCGTCCCGTACTCCAGCCCGCCCTGGAATTTGTGCATGTACTGGGGTTTACGCACATGGCTGGGCCCCTTTGAAAATGTGTGTGGTACGTGCAACGGGTTTTACGTGCGTAGGCTTTTTAAAATATGGTCTTAAGGGTATTGGCTGATAAATTTATCACTGCCAACTTAGTTAAGGCAAGTTCGATGTAGCGGAATGTGTCCGATTGTATTGCCGTCCTGTCTTTATTTACATTTGAAATTTGGGGGCAGGAAATCCTGCCTGGAACCTCATACACCAATTCTATCATGGTCCTAAAACAAATGAAGCAGAGGAAGAGGCCGTAGAATTATTATTTTGGTGACTATCTATCTGTGACAACTCTGCTCCTGAGGAGTCATTGGAGGCTGAATAGAAAGAAACATTCTGCTTAAAATGCTGCTTTTGCAAGATGTTCATCCATGAATAAACTGAATCACATTTATAATCCTGTTCTTCTCGCAAAAATTTATTCAACATTTATTGTTTTAATTCATGAAATACTCCCTGTTCCACGCACAGGTCACCAGAGGCAGGCAGAGCTCCGGAGTCTCAATGCGTGGATGAGACGATGGTGCAAGGAAGAGGGATTCAGTTTTGTTAGGAAATGGGGAACCTTTTGGGGAAGGGGGAGTCTCTTCCGAAGGGATGGGCTCCATCTTAACCAGGGTGGAACCAGACTGCTGGCGCTAACCTTTAAAAAGGAGATAGAGCAGCTTTTAAACTAGAACAAAGGGGAAAGCCGACAGTCGCTCAGCAGCGCATGGTTTGGAGAGAGGTATCTTCAAAGGATACTAATGATGCATTACAATTAGGGCATCCCGACAGTGAGGTTCCAATAATAAGAAAAGTAGTCCAAGTACTTGTAACTAAAAACTCACCTGAGCTAAAAAATTCTAACTAATCCCTATCAATTAAAAAAGCAGAATGAAAATACAAACAAAAAACAAACTTTGAAATGTTTGTATGCTAATGCCAGAAGTCTAAGAAGTAAGATGGGAGAGTTAGAATGAATGGCAGTGAATGATGACATAGACTTAATTGGCATCTCAGAGACATGGTGGAAGGAGAATAACCAATGGGACAGTACTATACCGGGGTACAAATTATATTGCAATGACAGAGAGGAGCACCCGGGAGGCGGTGTGGCACTTTATGTCCGGGATGGCATAGAGTAAAATAGGATAAACATCCTGCATGAGACTAAATGCAAAATTGAATCTTTATTGGTAGAAAGCCCTTGTGTGTCAGGGAAGACTATAGTGATAGGGGTATACTACTGTCCACCTGGTCAAGATAGTGAGACTGACAGTGAAATGCTAAGAGAAATTAGGGAAGCTAACCAAATTGGAAGTGCGGTAATAATGGGAGACTTCAATTACCTCCAAACAAGAAGTGCAGAGGAGAATATTCAGTCCCATTGAATTTCAATCCAATTTGTTAAAGAACAAAAATTGTTTATTATTTAAATATGGCAACTCCACTGACTTCTTGTTTGGATATCATTGGTTTAAGTGCAGCAGTGCTCTGTTGTGTTTTTGGTTCTTGCTAGACTTCAATTACCCAAAATATTGACTGGGTAAATGTATCATCGGGACACGCTAGAGAGATAACATTCCTGGATGGAATAAATGATAGCTTTATGGAGCAATTGGTTCAGGAACCGATGAGAGAGGGAGCAATTTTAGATCTAATTCTCAGTGGAGCACAGGACTTGGTGAGAGAGGTAACTGTGGTGGGGCCGCTTGGCAATAGTGATCATAATATGACCAAATTTGAATTAATAACTGGAAGAGGAACAGTATGCAAATCCACAGCTCTCGTGCTAAACTTTCAAAAGGGAAACTTTGATAAAATGAGAGAAATTGTTAGAAAAAACTGAAAGGAGCAGCTACAAAAGTAAAAAATGTGCAAGAGGCGTGGTCATTGTTAAAAAATACCATTCTAGAAGCACAGTGCAGATGTATTCCACACATTAAGAAAGGTGGAAAGAAGGCAAAATGATTACCGGCATGGTTAAAAGGGGAGGTGAAAGAAGCTATTTTAGCCAAAAGATCTTCATTCAAAAATTGGAAGAAGGATCCAACAGAAGAAAATAGGATAATGCATAAATGTTGGCAAGTTAAATGTAAGACATTGATAAGACAGGCTAAGAGAGAATTTGAAAAGAAGTTCGCAGTAGAGGCAAAAACTCACAGTAAAAATTTTTTAAATATATCTGAAGCAGAAAGCATGTGAGGGAGTCAGTCGGACCGTTAGATGATTGAGGGGTTAAAAGGGCACTTAGAGAAGATAAGGCCATCATGGAAAGATTAAATGATTTCTTTGCTTCGGTGTTTACTGAAGAGGATGTTGGGGAGGTACCTGTACTGGAGAAGGTTTTCATGGGTAATGATTCAGATGGAATAAATCAAATCATGGTGAACCTAGAGGATGTGGTAGACTTGATTGACAAACTGAAGAGTAGTAAATCACCTGGACCAGATGGTATACACCCCAGAGTTCTGAAGGAACTAAAAAATGAAATTTCAAACCTATTAGTAAAAATTTGTAACCTATCATTAAAATCATCCATTGTTCCTGAAGACTGGAGGATAGCTAATGTAACCCCAATATTTAAAAAGGGCTCCAGGGGCGATCCGGAAAATTATAGACCAGTTAGCCTGACTTCAGTGCCAGGAAAAATAGTGGAAAGTGTTCTAAACATCACAATCACAGAACATATATATAAAGACATGGTTTAATGGAACAAAGACAGCATGGCTTTACCCAAGGCAAGACTTGCCTCACAAATCTGCTTCACTTTTTTGAAGGAGTTAATAAACATGTGGATAAAGGTGAACCAGTAGATGTAGTGTACTTGGATTTTCAGAAGGCGTTTGATAAAGTTCCTCATGAGAGGCTTCTAGGAAAAGTAAAAGAACATAAGAACATAAGAACATGCCATACTGGGTCAGACCAAGGGTCCATCAAGCCCAGCATCCTGTTTCCAACAGTGGCCAATCCAGGCCACAAGAACCTGGCAAGTACCCAAAAACTAAGTATATTCCATGTTACCGTTGCTAGTAATAGCAGTGGCTATTTTCTAAGTCAACTTAATTAATAGCAGGTAATGGACTTCTCCTCCAAGAACTTATTCAATCCTTTTTTAAACACAGCTATACTAACTGCACTAACCACAGCCTCTGGCAACAAATTCCAGAATTTAATTGTGCGTTGAGTAAAAAAGAACTTTCTACAATTAGTTTTAAATGTGCCACATGCTAACTTCATGGATTGCCCCCTAGTCTTTCTGTTATCCGAAAGAGTAAATAACCAATTCACACCTACCCATTCTAGACCTCTCATGATTTTAAACACCTCTATCATTTCCCCCCTCAGCCACCTCTTCTCAAAACTTAAAAGTCCTAACCTCTTTAGTCTTTCTTCATAGGGGAGCTGTTCCATTCCCCTTATCATTTTGGTAGCCCTTATCCACATTACATTTCATCTGCCATTTGGTTGCCCAATTTTCCAGTCTCACAAGGTCTTCCTGCAATTTATCACAATCTGCTTGTGATTTAACTACTCTGAACAATTTTGTATCATCTGCAAATTTGATTACCTCACTTGTCATATGTATTTCCAGATCATTTATAAATATATTGAAAAGTACAGGTCCCAATACAGATCCCTGAGGCACTCCACTGCCCACTCCCTTCCACTGAGAAAATTGTCCTTTTGTGGATTACAAACTTGCTAAAAGACAGGAAACAGAGAGTAGGATTAAATGGACAATTATCTCAGTGGAAGGGAGTGGGCAGTGGAGTGCCTCAGGGATCTGTATTGGGACTCGTACTTTTCAATATATTTATAAATGATCTGGAAAGAAATACGACGAGTGAGATAATCAAATTTGCAGATGACACAAAATTGTTCAGAGTAGTTAAATCACAAGCAGATTGTGATAAATTGTAGGAAGACCTTGTGAGACTGCAAAATTGGGCATGCAAATGGCAGATGAAATGTAATGTGGATAAGTGCAAGGTGATGCATATAGGGAAAAATAACCCATGCTATAGTTGCACAATGTTAGGTTCCATATTAGGAGCTACCATCCAAGGAAGAGATCTAGGCGTCATAGTGGATAATACATTGAAATCATCGGTTCAGTGTGCTGTGCCAGTCATAAAAGCAAACAGAATGTTGGGAATTATTAGGAAGGGAATGGAAATAAAATGGAAAATGTCATAATGCATCTGTATCGCTACTTGGTGAGACCACACCTTGAATACTGTGTACAATTCTGGTTGCCACATCTCAAAAAAGATATAGTTGTGATGGAGAAGGTACAGAGAAGGGTGACCAAAATGATAAAGGGAATGGAATAACTCCACTATGAGGAAAAACTAAAGAGGTTAGGACTTTTCAGATTGGAGAAGAGATGGCTGAGGGGGGATATGATAGAGGTGTTTAAAATCATGAGAGGTCTAGAACGGGTAGATGTGAATCGGTTATTTACTCTTTCGGATAGTAGAAAGACTAGGGGGCATTCCATGAAGTTAGCATGGGGCACATTTAAAACTAATCGGAGAAAGTTCTTTTTCACTCAGCGCTCAATTAAACTCTGGAATTTGTTGCCAGAGGATGTTGTTAGTGCAGTTAGTATAGCTGTGTTTAAAAAAGGATTGAATAAGTTCTTGGAGGAGAAGTCCATTACCTGCTATTAGTTAAGTTGACTTAGAAAATAGCCACTGCTATTACTAGCCACAGTAACATGGAATAGACTTAGTTTTTGGGTACTTGCCAGGTTCTTGTGGCCTGGATTGGCCACTGTTGGAAACAGGATTCTGGGCTTGATGGACCCTTGGTCTGACCCATTATGGTATGTTCTTATGTTCTTAAGACTACAAGGTTCACCTAATTTGTTTATGATTGATTGGCAGATGACCGTGGAATATGAGAGAGGGGGAGGGAGAGGAGGAGGATTTGGGGGTGAGGGGATTTCAAGAGAACAAGAAAAGATGCAGCTGCTGAGAGAAAAGACAAGGGGGCTGACAGCTGGAGATGGTAAAAGGAGCAGCTCAATGATGGGGGAGATGGAGGACTGAGAGGGGGCAATAAAGAGGTGAGTTGACGAGGTTTAGGATTTGCAAAGAGAACTGGAGAGAAAGAAGGGGGATGAAATCTATATGAGTGGATAGAGAGGCCGAGATAAAGAGAATGAAGAAGAAGGAAAAGAAAATGGAAAGATCACTATTACACATTGGTGTAGAGGAACTGAAGAAGACAGGAGGAAATAGATAAAATGAAAAATGAACAGGAAACCCTGCACAGGAGTTAAGAGACCAAGAAATGAAAAACAGTAGAAAGAGATGAGGAGGACCAAAGTGATTAGAAAAATAAAATGTCCAGAAAGCAAGGGTAGAAGAAAGCTTTTTATATTCAGTTACGTGAAAGGAATATGACAAATTTGGGGATGTGCCGCTCATGATATCTTTTATTTGCACAGTACAGGAGGAAACGTTTTTCTGTTTCTATTTCTCTGGTGTTGCATGGAATGCAGAGTCTGGCTTCGGGGGTTTTCCCCCACTTCCGTTCTTGAATGAAGGCTTACAGCATGTTATCAGGATCTCCGTACTGGTTCCGATTGCGCCGAAAGCCCAAAAGAGCAGGAGAAAACGGCTGGGGTAAAATAAACTTGGAAACGAAGGCCCCCTCCATGTAACAGAGTCCCCCAGCTTGTGGTGCTCTATGTTGTGTTCCGGGTGAAGGCGCACATTTTTCCTTGGCCATAGGTGCCTCAGGGCCTGGCTGCAGCTCTGGCGATTCATCTTTTTCTCTTCAAATAAGCTGGCAAGAAGTTGATGGTGATTGAACATGCTAGAAAGTGAGAGCTTTAGGTAAACTGAACCTGCTCTGGTCTTTCCTTGTTTTCCCATTTCTTTCATAAAACATTTGTCATAAGTGTCCAACAAAATTTGTGAAAAATATAAAATAAGTGAAACTATAAATCTGGATTCTGAACAATGTGGGAATAGTTGCAGTGATAGAAAATAGTTATACTGTATGCTCATAAACAAAGCCTGTTCTTATAAGACTGTCTCTGTAATGTCTCCATGCCTTAGATTAGTGACACGTAAGGGTAGCCAAGAAGACATTTTTTTAGCCCAGTTCTTATTTTGCCTTAATTTCTGGACCTGCCATATTAGCTTCTTAAATTGTTTATATTCTGCCTGAAAGATGCTGTAAAGAGGATTACATTCAGGCACTGTAGAGTATTTCCCTGTCCCCAGAAGGCTCAAATCTAAGTTTATACCCAAGGCAATAGAGGGTGAGATGAGTTACCCAAGCAATAACAGTGGGATGTGAACTCCAGCTGTCCAAGTTCATAGCCCACTGCTCTAACCACTAGGGCTATACCTCCTAAAAAATGTATTAGCGCAATAACATTTTTCTTTATGGAAGCCAACAATAGGTTCTTTATACACTTGTAAACCTGCTCCGTCACTATGGAGAGCAACAAGAGCTATTGAATGACTTACACTTTAACTGAAGTATTTTGGACTGTAGTTTGTGGTGTACTTTGAAGCAGACAACCTATGGCATCGGGAGACCAGGGTCCAATTCCTGACCCCCAGTTTCTGTTCTTCAGGCTGGCCAACTGTCACATCGATAGTTTGACCTGAACAAATGACTACGGTGGTGGTGATGCTGGTGGTGGGAGGGGGTTGGTGATATAGCATCAAGGAGATATTAAACATTTTAGATCATCCCTCCCCTAAGAGGTTGTGAATGCATGCTCACGGTGCCACAGCCCCTGTAAGTGGCTGCTTCCAGTTGAGCTGAAAGCTCAAAAGGGCAGGAGAAAACTGCCAACCTTGAAAAATAAAAAAAAAATGTAGCAGAACTTAGAAATGATTATCATTTTCTCAGCATGATTCTATTAAGCTAACATTACTGTATGATGGTTAAAATTATAATACCCTGAAACAATTTAATGTTAAGATTTGGTTCAATAAAAACTGGATTCAAGATTTTAATTTTTGTGCATTGGATGGAATATTGCCCTGTTTTTTTCATGATGTCATGAAGCTGTGCACTGCTACACTAAAGAGAAGATAAGTAGCCTAGGGGCGAAGTAATGACCTAGAAACCTGAGTTCAGGTCCTGTTTTTGTCACTGACACTTGCTGACATTGCCTAAGGGGAACCATGTAGATGATAAATTATTTATGTATTCAATTTGTTGTACAACCCTCAAGCTCACTGCATCCTGTAAATACCTAACCAAATGAACAGGTTTCAATGGTGCCATAAGATTTTATGACTTTTCTACAGTATTCCAATTCAAATTCTCTATGAAGTCAATATGAATTCAGGCATCCGGGATTTAGAGACTGATTTATTAAGTTTGCCTGAACATTTGCCCATATTTAGGTGGTCAGAATGTGACCACCAAAATTGATTTGGATTTTATTATTCAGTTTTCCCAATTTGAGCTCAAGGCAAGTTACAAATTCAGATATAGTTAGGGCTTCTGTTAAAAAGTATCTATAATTGTGAGGTTCATGTTCAGTCAGATTGCAAAGTTAGCCGAATAAACTTATTTAGCTAACTTTGGAAGTATATTATTCAATAGTGCAGCTGCACTATTGAATATAACCAGCTAACTTTAGGACGGGTCTTTGGGTCAACCAGACTTAGCCAAATCATGTATTCATATAACAGGCTTATAAGATTTATCGGGTGATTCATCAAGCCATATTAAGGCTCTAACACATGATGTATTGCGTATATCGATCTATATCACTGTGATAATGCATTATCATGGCATCCTCCCCTATCACCATGACCTTCTTTGTATGTGATTTCCATGCATGAATAATGAAAATGCATGCAAAGAAGATCAGTACTAATAAATTTTATGTAAATATTTTATCATGATCGACCAAGAAGGTAGTCAGTCGTGATAAAATATCTACACCTATTTGAAATGTGTTAGATGTGCGGTGTGAGGCCCAGGACCTTAATGCTGGTCCCGAGGCTCCTGCCTCACATTTAAAGTGAGAAAGCAAATATTGCTTACCTGTAACAGGTGTTCTCACAGGACAGCAGGATGTTAGTCCTCACAAAACCCGCCCGCCACCCCGCGGTGTTGGGTTCGTTACGTTTTCTTATTTTATTTTTTGGCAATTCCTGTAGCTTTAAACAAGTCTGGGGGGAGGCCCCTGCTGGCTGCAGGTTTGGTGCCGTGCTGGGCATCCCCAGTGGGTGTCAGTCGGAGTTCTGGAGGCTTTGGCGGGGGTGTTCCATGGTTGGGCTCCATCCTGTGGTGTCACCCATATGTGAGGACTGACATCCTGCTGTCCTGTGAGAACACCTGTTACAGGTAAGCAACATTTGCTTTTTACATGCTTGATGTTTTGAAAATTCACCCATAGTGAAAAGAAGAGCAACTCTGCTGTTTCCAAGACAAAAGAGATCTTTTTCTTAAGAATATGCCATGCTAGGTCATACCAGGGGTTCATTGAGCCTAGCATCCTGTCTCTGACAGTGGCAAGTCCCAAAAAGTAGTTCCAGCAACAAGTCATGGATCTCTTGGAGTTACTTGGTTAATAATTAATTATGAACTTTTTTTCCAGAACTTGTCCAAACCCATTTTAAACCCAATTATACTAGCTGCTTTCATTCACATCCTCTGGCAACAAATTCCATAGCTTGATTGTGCGTTGAGTGAAAAAAAAATACTTTCTCCAATTTGTTTTAAATCTACTACCTGTTAGTTTCAAGAAGTGTCTCCTAGTCCTAGTGTTATTTAAAAGGGAAAATAACCATTCTCTATTTACCTGTTTCACCCACTCTTGATTTTGTAAACCTCTATTATATCCCCTCTCAGTTGTTTTTTCTCCAAGTTCTTTCTTCTCCTGTTTAGCCTTTCTCAATAAGGGTGGTATTTCATCCCCTTAACTATTTTTGTTGGCCTTCTCTGTACCTTTTCCAAGTCCACTCTATATTTTTTGAGATGGTGTGACTACAATTGCACATATTATTCAAGGTATGGCTGCACCATAGATCTTTACAGAGGCATTATAACCAACAACGTCCAGAACACCAAACTTAACGCCAAGATGACCTCATCATGGTCTAACTTTGATACTGCCTCCACTCTAGAAATTCAATCTATAATAAATAAAATGAACCCCGCCAGCCATCCAATAGACAACATCCCAATAACAACCCTCAAAACAATTGAACCCACCATATCTAAAACCATCACCAAAATCGTCAATTTATCTCTGACTGAAGGTAATTACCCCAAATGCCTCAAATCTGCTATTATCAAACCAATCCTTAAAAAGAGCAACCTCGATCCTGAAATCCTTACCAACTACCGCCCCATATCAAACCTTTTGTTCATTGCCAAAACCATTGAAAAAGTCATACACACTCAGCTAGATGACTATCTTGAGACAAACAGCATCCTGCCTCCATCCTACTATGGATTTAGAAAAAACCAAAACACAGAATCTCTCCTCATCTCCCTAAATTACATTATTATAAGAGGTTTTGACAAAGATGAAACATACTTGCTCATACTTCTTGACTTCTCAGCCGCCTTCAATAACTGGCACCACCTTACAATGGTTTTCTTCCTATCTATCTGATCAAACATACCAAGTGTTAATCAATAACAACACATCAAAAATAATCAACCTCAACAATGGAGTCCCACAAGGATCAGCTTTATCCGCCACCCTCTTCAACATATACCTTCTCCCCATCTGCCAACTACTAAAAGAACATGGAATCACACACTTCCTGTACGCTGATGACATTCAGCTTCTAATTCCCATACAAAATTCGATCGAAGACACCTACAAGAAAACCTCAGATCTACTTATTTCAATCAAACATCTCCTAAATTCTCTGAAACTCATTATCAATTTCGACAAAACTGAAATAATACTCATGGACAAAAAACTCAATCCAACTCCACCACCCCTAACAATACTAGACAAACAAATGAAATCTATACACCCTACCACCCACACCAGGAACCTCGGAATTATCCTCGATAAAGAACTTTCTTTCAAGAACCACATTTCTAATAAAAATAAAAAAGGATATCACAAACTCCTAACCCTAAGACATCTAAAACCATTTCTTAACCCTTACGATTCAGAACTGTCCTTCAACTACTTATTTTCTCCACCTTCGACTATTGCAACTCATTACTAATTGGAATACCTTTTTCAACCCTCAAACCACTCCAAATTCTGCAGAACTCAGCTGCCAGAGTCCTAACAGGAACAAAAAGAAGTGAACACATAACGCCCATATTGACCTCACTTCACTGGCTCCCTATTAAAACACGTATTGCTTAAAAATCAATGACCATCATTCACAAAATTCTTAACAATGCTCATCAAGGTCTAAACACCCTAAACATAATCCCTCAAAATCCTACAAGAAACCTACGCTCTAATAACTCAGGTTACCTAAACATCCCCACCCCATCAGAGATGCACATCTAGCAACAACAAGAGAAAGAGCCTTTTCCATTGCCTCCCCGAAACTTTGGAACAACCTACCTAAAGACCTGCGAACACAGCACAACCTAAAAACATTCAAAAAAGACCTAAAAACACTAATGTTTCGCAAATTCTACATTGACCCTCTTATGTCTGATCATCCCAACTCTCAATTGAACTCTCATCTATAACCTCCTAATACCTTCTCTCCAACCTGAACCCTCATACCCTCCTCACCCAACTTAAGAATGCTTTCTGGACTTGAAATGTTTATTTTCTGTTAATGTTCACATTGTTATACTACTGCACAACTGTTAAGAAAAATGTATACGATGTAAACCGTTATGATGGCTCTACTGAATGACGGTATATAAAACTCAACAAATAAATAAATAAAGCAGCAAAAAACAAAAGTCACTGCAAACAGGGAGGTTGAATGGGGTCATTGCTGACCCCCCCCCCCCCTTCTCAACCTGGAGTCACTGGTCAAGGGAAACTCGACCTCCCCAAAATTTTAAAAAGTTAAAAGTAGTGCCGGCATCACAAACAAACAATTATTTTCAGGCCCTGGCATCACTTTCCATACCCACCCCCACCGCCCAAGTCAACCCATTAAGCCCTCCTGAAGTCCCTCAAGCAAACACCCCCCACCCCCAGAGTCCATTGATCAAACCCCCATTTCTCCAAAACAAATTGGTGCAGGACCCCACCCCCCACCCTGACCCCTCCATAACCCCCTGTACCTTAAAATATATCCTGTGACAGGGCTGGGTGTACCCTTATACTCAGTCTGGTTAGCACCATTTTGTAAAATGGAGTTGACTGGGCCAGTGCGAAGGTGCACCTTTCCCCTTCATGGGATCCAGTTTAAGGCACAGGGGTTTTGAAAGAGAGTCAAGGAGGGGGAGGGTGCAGGGTGTGCTGGATGGGAGTCCTGCACTTTTTTTTGTTTTGATAGAGTCATTGGGGCCTGAAAGTAATCATTTGTTGGGGGTTGATTTTGGAACCGGGGGGGTGGGATGGGCATTTAATCATGGAACTTTGAGGGGGGCCTGGAGGGAGGGAGCTTTGTTGAGGGACTTTGGGGGCTAGGGGGTGGGGGGGTTGGTCTATCAACTTGGAGGGGCCAGGATGGAAGTTTCATTGAAGGACTTTGGGAATGTTGTTGCATTGACTTAGGGGGGTGGGGGCTTGATTGTTTACCTAGGGGGGTGGGGGGAAGGAATGGGAATAGGCACAATGGCCTGAAAGAAATTGTTTGTTAGGGGGCTGCCACTGCACACATACTTTCAACTTTTATAACTTTTTAGGGGAGGTCAGCATTGAGCCACTCTCAACCTCCCAATTTGAAGTGTATTTTGTTGAGGGCCAGAAGCCCTTTAGGCAATGGCAGTCCTATGAGTTTGGAGCTGCCATTGCGTTAAAGGGCCACATGCTGCGTTTTTTTCTGCCTTGGTGTTTGGCTGCAATACAAAATAATGGGGCGGATTTTCAGAGCCCTACTTGCCTAAATCCGCCTAAATCCGGGCGGATTTAGGCGAGCAGGGCCCTGCGCGCCGGTGTGCCTATGTTCAATAGGCATACTGGCGCGCGCAGACCCGGGGACTTGCGTAAGTCCCGGGGTTTGGCGAGGGGGGCATGTCGGGGGCATGTCGGGGGGGCGGGCCCGGTCGGCGTGGCGTTTTGGGGGCGTGTCGGCAGCGTTTTGGGGGCGGGCCCGGGGGCATGGCCGCGCCCTCCGTACCCACCCCCAGGTCATGTCCCGGCGCGCTAGCGGCCTGCTGGCGCGTGGGGATTTACGCCTCCCTCTGGGAGGCGTAAATCCCCCGACAAAGGTAAGGGGGGGTTTAGACAGGGCCGGGCGGGTGGGTTAGGTAGGGGAAGGGAGGGGAAGGTGAGGGGAGGGCAAAAGTAAGTTCCCTCCGAGGCTGCTCCGATTTCAGAGTGGCCTCGGAGGGAACGGGGGTAGGCTGCGCGGCTTGGCGCGCGCTGGCTATACAGAATCGATAGCCTTGCTCGCGCCGATCCAGGATTTTAGCGGATACGCGCGGCTACGCGCGTATCTACTAAAATCCCGCGTACTTTTGCTGGCGCCTGATGAGCCAGTAAAAGTACGCCAATTTGCGCGGTTTGAAAATCTAACCCAATGTGCCATACAGCCGCAATGCTTTTTGGGGGATGAGCCCCACTATCGTGATGACACTCTCCCCATGATAGTGGGACCCCTCCCATGAGAAAACATCATGGCTTAGTACATCTAGGGGTTAGCCGGCTAATACAACTCCAAGTTTCGCCCTCCAAAATGCCCCTAACTTAGCTGGCTATCTTATTATCTGGCTAGAATTTAGATGGCTAAATGCCCTAGCTAAGTGCATGAGTGTGGCAAAAAATACAGCATGAGAGTGGGTTGGTGTATACGAGCATGAGTAGGTATGTAAGAGATGTCAATGGGCCAAGAACTGTTAAGGGTGCGAAGAGGGCTGAAGGATAAGTGAAGTGGGAGCAAGAGTCAGGAGGGACAAAGGAAGGGAATGGTGAAAAGGCCTCATGTTACTCTCTTGAGGATGAGTAGAAGGATGAGTAAGAGGTTGGAGAAATGGGAGGAGGTGCTTAAGGAAGGGACCAATGGAGAGGCAAGGCTCTGAAAAGGAGGAAGCTGTAACATCAGCAGCTCGCCTTGGTCAGGTGAAACTTCAATCGGCTCTTTATTTTTTAATCTTCCTCCATACAACTTTTTGTTTTGTAGCCATCTGGGGAAAGAAACCCAACAGCAATTCAGTGGAGAAAGAACAAATCCAAGCATTGTGAAAGCTTTTCTAAAGGAACAGTTTGATCTTGTTGTTACTGTGTGGTGGCATCATTAACAGTCTTGAAGTTGCTGTTGAAGCAAGTCTTGGCACTGGATAAAAACCGAGGTACATATAACTTGCTAAACAATAGCTTGCTGTGGAGAGTTTGATTGATAGAGCTCTGAACTGTATTTCTTTCTGTGGAAATTTGATTGTATTTTGAAGTACATTTCTTACTGTTCAGAAGTGTGAATGAATTGACTGTGATTGCGTTTTGTACTCACCCACCCACCCTGTCTCAAATCTACATTTATACACTACTGCCCAATCAGGAGGCAGAAACAAAATTATTGATGTACTTAATAGGAACTGACTAGAGCTTTGGACAAAAAGGTGCAAAAGAAACTCTCACTCAGACTTGGTTTATAGAAAACTTCCCATTTAGAGGGCTGGGAAAATTAATAGTGCACAAAGGAGTCAATTAGTGGCCTCACAAAAATAAGTGCAAAATTAATCTTGACTGAAAAAAAAGCAGGTCTATTATAGATCATTGGAAAACAGATTAGGAAATAATAATATTTCTTATTATTGGTTTGAGAAATTTCTGCTTTATACTAAGATGTGGAGAGTAAGTAACTGATTTAGGTCAAAGTTTGATCATCTGCAAATATCTAAAATTAAGTACAATTCAGGGGGAGTTGATTGGTGGCATCTTGCTATATCTTTGTAATAATTGCTTCTAATTAATTGTTCTTGTTTACTTCTATCAATATGCACATTTTGCTTTATGTTTCTGTGCAAGCCTGCTAAATAACTCAGCTCATCCTACCCATCATAAAGGCCAGTTAATTTACTGCCACAAAGCCCAGTTAATGTACTTTGTCACCTATCTTAGAATCCTATTCAATCATTTTTTCCCCTATAGGCACAGAATATGGGAAACTATTTTTTAACATAGCCCTTTAACTAGTAAACATTGTTTCCCTTTCCTGTATATTCCAAAACTGACAAACCTGATCCACTTACTTATTGAAGGCCAATCTCTTTGTATTCTGAATAGACCCTCTTATACACCTACTAGGGATGTGCAGAGCAAAATTTTATGTTCATATTTTTTATGTCCGAAAGGGGGTCCCACTTGCGGCCAATATGGACATAAAAAAAATCCAATGAGTTGGGTATATGTACATATGTGCAAAAAAAAAAATTAAACCCCCTCACCCTCCTTAATCCCCCCCCCAGACTTACCACAACTCCCTGGTGATCGAGCGAGGAGTGAGGACGTCATTTCTGCAATCCTTGGCGAGAAGCATGTGACGTCGGTGGCACGTCGAGTGACGCGGCGTCACGTGATTCCCGGCTCGTTCGCGCCGGACGGCTCGTTCGGCCCAAAAAGAACTTTTGGCCAGCTTGGGGGACCCCCTCAAGCTGGCCAAAAGTTCTTTTTGGGCCGAACGAGCCGTCCGGCGCGAACTTGCCGGGAATCACGTGACGTCGCGTCTGAGTGACGCGGCGCCACGTGATTCCCGGCTCGTTCGCGCCGGACGGCTCGTTCGGCCCAAAAAGAACTTTTGGCCAGCTTGGGGGGGTCAGGAGGCCCCCCCAAGCTGGCCAAAAGTTCTTTTTGGGCCGAACGAGCCGTCCGGCGCGAACGAGCCGGGAATCACATGACGCCGGCGTCACTCGACGTGCCGCCGACGTCACATGCTTCTCGCCAAGGATTGCAGAAATGGCGTCCTCACTCCTCGCTCCATCACCAGGGAGTTGTGGTAAGTCGGGGGGGGGGGATTAAGGAGGGTGAGGGGGTTTATATTTTTATTTTGGCTCAACAATCGCGATTTCCCACATATCGAACATATCTATGTTCGATATGTGGGAAATCCGATCGTTTATGTCGAATCAATTTTTTAAGTAAAAAAAAAAATATGAGTTGCGTTTTACTAATGCGGTCAATCCGAATGCACACCCCTAACACCTACTACTTGACTAAGTAAACAGAATCCAGCTCTACCAAATAGTCCAAGTTCAACATGTTTTACTAAGGTCCTGAGTTTTTTCCAGCATATTATGACTTGGAACCCTTACATCCCTTCATTGATCTTCTTTTAGATACAACATTTCAATAACAAAAAGAGTCATTTATTTACCTGAATTGCTTGACAATTAGATGAATGAGAGTTAAAATCTTGAATCTGCTTTTATACCAGGGACATTGATCTTTATTTTTACCTACCCATTTTTCTGCATATTGGTGAACCTCTGAGGAAAAAATAATTGCCTATTTGTTCCCCCCTCCTCACTGATGTGGTGGTTGGGAAATGGGGGATATTGTTGCACTTGGAGGTGGACCCTTGTTCCGGAGCAGTATAGGGCAGCTCCCTGGTCGGACCCACGAAGCACCTGCCACCAGGAGGTGGAGCACAGGAGGAGACAGAGGCTAGCTGGAGCTTCACCACTGGAAGCCCATGGTCCCCATGGGTGGAGCCTTTGGGGACCCGGGCCACTTGGACTTAGGTGAGCCTCACACGGTCTCCCAGAAAGGAAGTTCAAAGATGGCCCACCAGGATCAAGGGTGCATGGTCTATGTCTAGACTGGAGGCCTGAGAGATCAAGGAAGGCCAGTACAGTGTCTATGATGACAAGGCTAGGAGCAGGGCCAGAATCAAAGAGGCATGGTCAGTAGTAGCAGAGGTCAAGTTCCAAGGATCAGTCTGAGAGTTGTCAACCAAAAGCAGAGGTCAAGTTCCAAGGACCAGTCCGAGAGTAGTCAGTCAAAGCAGGGGTCAGGTTCCAGAGATCAGACATGGTCAAGGAGGCAGACAGAGGTCAGAATCCAGGCAGCGATCAACTTGGTCAAGAATAGGCAGAGGTCAGTACCAGAGAGTCAGTCCAAGAGGTACTACTTGGGGGAACGCAGGAACAGACAGACACTGGAACAGGAGGACGCTGGAACAGGAGAACCCTGGAACAAGACTGGAATAGGCGATGAGACATGGAGGCAAACTAGTACACACATATGGTGTCGACTCGATTGCCAAGGCAAGGAAGTGCAGGCAGGCACTTCCTCTTGTACTGCGTTCAATCATGGAGCACCGTGGAGCTTGGACCTCACCTGGCCCTATAAGGGACCGTGTAGTCCGCGCATGCACCTAGGGGTGAGGCCGACACCACGGAGGATGCCAAGCCCTGCCGTGAAGACTGGTGTGCTGAGGAAGGCCCGGTGACCGCCACCATGGGACGCCGAGGCCTGGAGGAGCTTGCAGCTGCTGCTGGGGAGGCCGACCCGGGACCTGCAGAGGAGGAGAGGTGAGCAGGCCCATGCATGGCCCAAGCGCGGACAGGGCGCGCAACAGATATGATAGGAAAATATGTTTATTATTATTATTATTATTATTATTATTAATTGAATTGAATATACCACATTACTACAAAAACCAAAATGATTCACAATAGATCATAAACATTAAAAGCAATACAGTAAAAAACACACACAATAAGAAGTAAATAAAATTATAAATAATTCAAATTATTTAAAACTGGCTCCAGGAGTGATCTGGGAAATTAGAGACAAATGAGCCTGACTTCAGTGCTGGGAAAAATAATGGAAACTATGCTAAAGATCAAAATCACAGAGCATATAGAAAGACATGCCACAGTCAGCATGGATTTACCCAAGAAAATTCTTGCCCTACAAATCTACTACATTTTTTTGAAGGGGTTAATAAACATGTAGAAAAAGGTACACTGGTAGATGTAGTGTATTTAGATTTTCAGAAGACTTTTGTCAAAGTCCTAAGAAAACTAAAAAGTTATGGGATAGGAGGCAATGTCCTTTTGTGTACTGCAAACTAATTGACAGGAAACAGAAAAAAGGATTAAATGTTGAGCTTGTGGGTGGACCCTTGTCCTGGAGCAGTAGAGAACGGATCCCTGGTAGGGACCAGGAAGCACCTGCCCCCAGGGGGTGAAGCACTGGAGGAGACAGAGGTTAGAATGAGCTTCATCACTGGAAGCCCGCGGTCCCCCCTGGTGAATCCTGTAGGGACCCGGGCCACTTGGACTTAGGTGGGCCTCGCAGGGTCTCCTGGAGAGGTAGTAGACAGGTGTGCCCATGAACAACAAGGGAGCATGGTCGGTCTCGAGGCTGTAGGTGTGATGGAGCAAGGAGGACCAGAACAGTGTATGAGATGACAAGGCAAGGGACAGAGCCAGAATCAGGAGGCATGGTCAATCAGGCAAAGGTCAGAATCCGGGAGACAGTCTGAGGAGTAGTCGACGAGGCAAAGGTTAGGTTCTGGAGTTCAGATGAGGTCACAAGGCAGGCAGGCAGCAGACAGAGAGGTCAAGAGGCTGAGGTCAGTACCAGAGAGACAGTTGGAGTGTACTACCTGGGAGATGGATGGACAGATGCAGAAACAGAGGAATGCTGGAACAGTAGGATCCTGGAACAAGACTGGAACAAGGCTTAGAACAGATTTTTTTTTTTAAGAATTTCATTTTTTTTAATTTTTGGGGCCTCCGACTTAATATCGCTATGATATTAAATCTGAGTTTTTCTGCTTTTCTGTACACTTGCCCGGTACCATCTGAAATTAACTCCTGCCTTTGGCAGGAGTTAATTTCTGAAAGTAAAACGCACATTTTGCTTTCTCATCAACATGATGAGTGCTATTAGTTTAGGGGGGTTGGCCACACGTTTTCCATGAGCTATTACCCTTTACTGTATAAGGGGTAATAATAGCACGTCAATAACACGCGGCCAAACGGGGACTAATCGTGCGCTCAGCCGAGCGCACCATTCTGTATTTATTTATTTAACAGTTTATATACCGCAGTTCAGGTAACAAAGTTACTAATCACTTCGGTTCACATTTCAACAATTACGTATTGTTCTGAATGTTAGGTTCCTTATTAGGAGCTACCATACAGGAAAAAGATCTAGGTGTCATAGTGGATAATACACTGAAATCACTCCACACCGGAAGGAGTGGAGAGAATGAGACGGGATTTAAGGAAGCTGAAAGAGTGGTTGAAGATATGGCACCTGAGATTCAATGCCAAGAAGTGCAAAGTCATGCATATGGGGAGAGGAAATCTGAATGAACTGTATTTGATGGGGGGGGGGGGGAAGGCTGATGTGCACGGAGCAGGAGAGAGACCTTGGGGTGATGGTGTCTAATGATCTGAAGTCGGCGAAACAATGTGACAAGGCGATAGCAAAAGCCAGAAGAATGCTGGGCTGCATTGAGAGAGGAATATCTAGTAAGAAAAGGGAAGTGATTATCCCCTTCTACAGGTCCTTGGTGAGGCCTCACCTGGAGTACTGTGTTCAGTTCTGGAGACCGTATCTCCAAAGAGACAGAGACAAGATGGAAGCGGTCCAGAGAAGGGTGACCAGAAAGGTGGAGGGTCTTCATCAAATGACTTATGAGGAGAGATTGACGAATCTAAATATGTACACCCTGGAAGAAAGGAGGTGCAGGGGTGATATGATTCAAACTTTCAGATACTTGAAAGGTTTTAATGATCCAAAGACAACGATAAACCTTTTCCGTAGGAAAAAAATCAGCAGAACCAGGGGTCACGAGTTGAAGCTCCAAAGAGGAAGACTCAGAACCGATGTCAGGAAGTATTTCTTCACGGAGAGGGTGGTGGATGCTTGGAATGCCCTTCCGGAGGAAGTGGTGAAGACCAGAACTGTGAAGGACTTCAAAGGGGCGTGGAATAAATACTGTGGATCCATCAAGTCTAGAGGATGTGAATGAAGAATGGGTGGCTCGCGGGAATGACGGCTACTAGGGGTGTGCATTCGTTTTGAACGCATATGTAAAACGCAACTTATTTTTTTTTAACTTAAAAAAAGTGATAATGCGCAATGCATCGCATTTTCAACTTATTCAACATAGCTACGTTGAATACGTTGAACCTAAATAAACACTTAAACCCCCACCCTCCTGACCCCCCCAAGACTTACCAAAACTCCCTGGTGGTCCAGCGGGGAGTCAGGAAGCCATAGCTGGCCAAAAGTTCCGGTTGGGTCCAATGGGGGTCCCGGAGCGGAGGCGCGGAGAAACACGTGACGTCGGCGTCACTCCGACGTGACGCCGACGTCACGTGCTCCTCGCAAAGGAAAACAGCGATGGCTTCCTGACTCCCCGCTGGACCACCAGGGAGTTTTGGTAAGTCTTGGGGGGAGATTAAGGAGGGTGAGGGGTTTAAATTTTTATTTAGGGAACCGGTGAACGTATAGACAGACCCTCAACTTATGGGATTCTCCATATGCCATATTGAACGAAATTGACCCTCACCTTCAACTTATCAACTTATGAACGCAAACTTTTTGTCTGCACATCCCTAACGGCTACTGCCTGGAGATTATACCCTTATTCAATAAACATACACACGGTTAATGCGACTCCAAAATTGCTCTAAGCTTCAACGGCAAGAGGAAGTGAGGAAAAAAGGATTTACATTCACAAAAAGTGGGGAGTAGTTTGCTTGTTACGGCGGTTACTACCCCAAACTAAATAAGCGAGATACTTTACTTTCAATGCATATCCAGTATAGCTCTCTGCTTCAACGGCAGGGGAGAAAGTCTGATACTTCACTTTCAACGCATATCCAACATAGCTCTCTGCTTTAACAGCAGGGGAGAAAGTCTGATATTTCACTTTCAACGGATATCCAACATAGCTCTCTGCTTCAACGGCAGGGGAGAAAGTCTGATACTTCACACATATCCAACATAGCGCTCTGCTTCAATGGCAGGGCAGAAAGTCTGATACTTCCCGCATATCCAGCATAGCTCTCTGCTTCAACGACAGGGGGAACGTAGAAAGGTGGATCTATATACAGACAATAACCAATAAGGACTGAGTTACATAGTCTGGGTAAACAAAGACATGGGTGTAGCTTGCTTATTGCGGCGGTTACTACCCCTAACTATGGTAGATATTCACTTGGATGCAGTTCCAACACTGCTCTCTAAATTAATGGTGCGGGTGGAAGGGAAATAGAACCAAAAGGTTACTAAGAGCCATGAGAGAAATTAAAAAAAAAAAAGTCAAAGCTTGCTGGGCAGACTGGATGGGCCGTTTGGTCTTCTTCTGCCATCATTTCTATGTTTCTATGCTCAGTGTACTGTGGTGGTCAAAAAAGCAAACAGAATGTTAGAAATTATTAGGAAGGGAATGATAAAAAATATGGAAAATGTTATAATTCCTCTGGTGCATGGTGAGACTGCACCTTGAGTATTGTGTGCAATTCTGGTTGCTGCATCTCAAAAAAGCTATAGTTGCACTGGAGATGGAACAGAGAATGGCGAACAGAATGATAAAGGGGATGGAACAACTCCACTATGAGGAAAGGCTGAAGAGGTTAGGACAATTCAGCTTAGAGAAGAAATGGCTGATGGGGGGTGGGGGGGAGATATGATACAGGTCTTTAAAATCATAAGAGGTCTAGAACGGGTAAATGTGAATCGGTTATTTACTCTTTCAAATAATAGAAGGACTAGGGGACACTCCATGAAGTTAGCAAGTAGCTCATTTAGAACAAATTGGAAAAAAATCTTTTTCACTGAACTCACAATTAAGCTCTGGAATTTGTTGCCAGAGGATGTGGTTAGGGCAATTAGTGTAGCTGGGTTTAAAAAAGGTTTGGATAAGTTCCTGGAGGAGAAGTACATTAACTTCTAATAATCAAGTTATGCCCACATTTTCAAATGCCGGTGCATGTAAAATCCAGGAGACACGCGCGTGGCAGGCCTGCTCATGCTGAGCGCATTTTAAAAATGGCCTGGCCACGCGTGTATCTTCCGATATGCACAGAAATGCTGGGCTCGATGAAAGGGGCAGGCTGGGGGGAGGGGGGCGGTGTGTGTGTGGAGAGGGGCCGGATAGGGTGGAGCAGAGGCCAGCTGGGACAGCAGCCATTAGACCCTGTCCTGGGGAAGCACACGCCAGCATCCAGCTGGCGCATGAAACTTATACTTGCTCAGAGGAGCAGATAGGTTTTTAAACAAAAAATTCTAGGATAGATAGAGTTAGTTTAGGGGTCAGGACGGAGAGGTGAAAGGGAAGGAAGAGTAGGTATGGGGTATAGGAAAGTTCGCTCCCAGTCCGCTCCTTAGTTGGAATGGAATGGCAGGGAACTAGGAAAGGCCTACTTGCGTCGCCGCACGTTGTTTTTTAACACACCCCCCCCCCTTTGTGAGCGCGAGAGGCCACCCTCCCGCACATGTGCATACAGATATTAAAATCCAGCATGCATGTGTGCATGGGAATTGTATTTTATAACATGCACGGTGAAACACGCATGTTATAAAGTAGCCTCATTCATGTGCATATGCCAGGAACCATGCCTGCAGGGGTTTTAAAATCGATCCCTTAGGGAATACCACTGCTGTTACTGGCATTGGTAGCATGGGGTCTACTTAGTGTTTGGGTACTTGCCAGGTACTTGTAACCTGAAGTGACCACTGTTGGAAACAGGATGCTGGGCTTGATTGGACCCTTGGTCTGGCCCAGAATGGCAACATCTTATGTTCTTATGTTTTTATAAAATCATAAAATATATAAATATCATTCAATGATAACAAAAAAATCCCAACACATAAACCAGCCTGCCATCACAGCCATGATAGAAAATCTTATAAAGGTCTAATCACCTATAAGGGACTGCTTAAACAGCCATGTTTTAACAATTTTTTGTGAAGTTAAAAAAATATTATCTCCAAGAGAAACTCCGTTGCCAATAGAGTCCATTGAAAGAGTCCTGCAAATGTTTGTTGGGTCCCTCTAATCTCCCTGTCATTAAAAGGCTTCTGGATGGAGTCTTCTGCAATCTTGCTCCATATACCAGGATATTCTTTGGTGAACTGGATTTGATAGAAGGTGTTGGCCATGCCTATGGCAGATTCCATGCTAGGCTTGATGTGTTGGCATAGCCATTGCTGCATGGCTGTGTGCAAGCCTTCTATGAATTGTTCAAGCAGGATGATTTTTGACACTTTCCGGCCTGACTTTGTAGTGGACTGTAGTTATTTCCACTCAAAATCTTTGACTGGATGGAAAAGATTTCTGGTTTTCTCCAGATCGAATGGTGCCTTTACAGGCCTCTTGGGTACAGCTGGCCCTCTTTAGAATGTGCATTTTAACATTGGCTTAGCTGGCCAAGCCATCCGGGTTTGCAGCCTGATACATCACTTGGCTGTTGCCGACCAAGAAGTTTATTAAATAGATAGTCCATACATCTTCTGGCCATTCAGCTAGTCTGGTTATCCACTCAAAGTTTACAAGAACGAAGAGCTTCCGCGTTTCCGCCAGGTCTAGCTTTGGTAATGTGGGCACTATTTGACTATGTCATGATGTACCTGTTCTCAGCGCCTCTACCATGAGACTCCATTGCTTGGCTATCTCTTCCTGTAAACTTTCTAATTGCTCTATCTGGCAGTGATATTGAGCTCCTTGGGCATGCACAATAGCTTGCATCTGTGCCTGTCCCTCCACAAGGGCCTGTATTATCTGTTCCATATTTAAAACATTTCCACTTTATGATGCTACAGCATGGGAGAGGAGAGAAAAAAAAAATTCCCATTTTGCACACAAAGTATACTCCTCCCTGGAGATTTCCAGGCATGCACTAAGCTGTGAAAAGCTGAGCTCCCACTGGGCCTATTATTTTTAATACATTTGTCATCCATTTCTCACTACAACAGCTCAACATGTTCTTTTCTAAAGAATCTGGATAACACTCGACCCCAGATATGTGTGCCAAGCAAAGCTCAAAAATGCAAAAAAGCAAACAAAATTAGATCAACGTAGTCAGACAATATGGTGGCCACAATGGGTTTGGATGAAGACCTGGATCAGATAGTAATTGATGTGACTGGTGCTAAAGATAAAGTTACCTCCTTGCTAGAGGCCTTTACTTATAAAATTATAAAGTGGTTTGACATGTGGCTAGGGATAGCTGTGTATAAAATACTACGATTGGTGGATGCAGTCTGAAGCAATTTATCTCATCTTAATGGAGTAGAAACCCATTTGCCAGATCTGGAAGGCATGCTAAGCTCAGTGAGTGCCAAAATGAAGAAGCAGGAATTATCGCAGGGTTTCCTGGAAAACCATTCCAGACGGAACAACATAAGGATGACTAGATTCCCAGAAAAACTGGAAATTAAGGATCCAGTTTCTATTGAAGCATGATCCCTGCCCACTCTCCCGGCATGATTAAGAATGACCATTAAAAACAAAACCACACTGTGCAATTTGGTCAAAGAAACTGAACAGTTACTGGACACAATTCAGCAAAATGTGACTAAACCAGACTAGCATACATGTAAGTCTTTGCAGAGTTGTGGTGAGCAATTTACAGCAGGAAAGGCTCAATGACTGGCAAAGAAGATGAATGGAGAAGCTGGGATAGATGATGGAGTTTTTATTGTAAACTTGAAGTTTGGCCAGTTATGGGAGATGTCTTCCTGCTCTGTTTGTTGACATTGCTTTGGACAGAAACTGTTTTTCTTACCACTCCAATATTCTTGAAATAAGAAAACAGTAAACCTGCAGGTCTTTTAGCAAAATTTGGGCATCAGGTTGAAACTGTTCAGGGAAGATCTGTGTTCTAATGGTTTGCAACAGATCTCTTTATTAATGGCATTTAGACTGAACAGCTCAGATGATGTTACAAAATGATATGGCCTTTTGATTACCTGCAGTGCCTGGATCAAAAAACTCAGTGCTTATTCAAGCTCAGGCATCTCCATGACCAGTAGTGAGGTTTCCTTGTGCAACTCAGTGGTTAGAAATTGAAGGTCCTATCTAAAAGCACATGTTCAGGACTGGGGGACATTATTTCAAAGTTGACAATTTCCTATGGTAAAGGCCTATACAGACAATGTTGTCCTCCACATTAGTGTGAGGATTCTGGAGACTCAACTCGCAGGCCATCTTAAAGCTACCCTCGGCAAGGAAATGAACATAAACAGTCAGGGAAGAGTTAAAGTTTGATGGGTTGGAAGTTGTGGGAAGGTTCTTGGGAGGTTTCTTTTTTTTTTTACAAAAAATTGATTGGCTCTTGTCCAGTTTAGGCCCCACTGAAGGTTGATATGGTGTGACGATGTGTCACCAGTGTATTTGATAACGTTCATAGGGAGAGATGAGGGTGGGGTAACAAGAGTTGGATTGTTGGTCAAGGCCGCAGTTGACCTGGGTTTAATATTTCATGTAAGGGACAAGGTTGTACCTAGGGAACAATGGTTTTATTTTTGTTATTTCAAGTTATTTCGGGAAGTTGTGGGTTGGGGGGGGGGGAGGCATACTGTTTTTTGTCAGTATTTTTGCTATTCAGGTATGGACAGAAAGAAAACTCTGCTACTAAGGTCCCAAGAGTATTGTTTGTTTTTTTTTTGTTTTCTTTTAATGTATATTTTTTGTTCAGGAAATAAACCAATCTGAAATACACATTAACGAGCTGATTTCAAATGGCCGGCGTGCGTAAAAAGTGGGGGTTAGGTGGGTGGCCAAGCCTTGCGTGCACTTTGTGTATTTTAGAAGGGGCCCAGCCATGCACGTAACTCCTGTTACATGCAGAAGTGCCGGGCCAAAGAAAAGGTGCAGGGAAGGGCGGGAATGGAAGTGGTCAGTATAGCGGCCATTTACAGCTGTACCGGGAAAGGGAGTGAGGAGCAGTATGTGACAAAATAAGGCCATAAAAAGGTAAGGGAAAGTGTTTGGGAGGAGTGGGGAGGAGTGGGGAAGGGTAAGGGAGGTTAGGGTGAACTGGGAGGGAACTGGGGAAGGCTGTGATGCGTCACCACGTGAAATTTGCAGAAAACTACCCCCTTTGTACATGCTGCACACTGATGCGCATGTCTATTACAAAATCCGGTGCGCATGAGAGGTCTTGAACGAGTAGATGTGACTCGGTTATTTACACTTTCGAATAATAGAAGGACTAGGGGGCATTCCATGAAGTTAGCAAGTAGCACATTTAAGACTAATCGGAGAAAGTTCTTGTTCACTCAACGCACAATAAAGCTCTGGAATTTGTTGCCAGAGGAGGTGGTTAGTGCAGTTAGTGTAGCTGGGTTCAAAAAAGGTTTGGATAAGTTCTTGGAGGAGAAGTCCATTATTGGCTATTAATCAATTATACTTAGGGAATAGCCACTGCTATTAATTGCATCAGTAGCATGGGATCTTCTTAGTGTTTGGTTAATTGCCAGGTTCTTGTGGCCTGGTTTGGCCTCTGTTGGAAACAGGATGCTGGGCTTGATGGACCCTTGGTCTAACCCAGCATGGCAATTTCTTATGTTCTTATGTGAGCAAAGCGCACGTCAGGGAGCACGCACACATGAACATGCACGTACATCTATTAAAATGTACCCCATATGAACAAAAAAATGAAGAAAAATAAATCCTCAGAATGAAAAAAAAGAAACCAAAACAATGTTTTTTGGCCTGCATATCCCTTTTTAGTAGGACAGTTTTTGAAACATTTATTGCAAGGTAGAGTCAGACCTCTCCTATCTTTGTAGGCAATTTCAAGAAAGCTTACATAGATGCCAAGTACCCGAGTACTTTGCACATACGACATGGGTCGTTTTCCTTTGCATATTAGCTAGCATAAATTATGCACACTTGGGCCCTAATTTTCAAAAGCATTTGCATGCTTAAAAATGGGTTTAACATGTGTAAATGTTCTTTATTCATATAAGTGTAAGTGAGCTTTGGAAAATTGCTACAATATATGTCATTGAATCATCCATAGGATTTATTCGAGCAAGTGCCTTTTCCCCTGTAAATGGTTTTTGAAAATTGCTACGATAGTATGTTACATTTACGCACGTATCTCCTTTGAAAATTTACCTGTTGGAGGATAACTTTCAAAACTGATCATTTATGCCCATGTATGTGTGGACATGGGTGCACGCAAATGTACTAGTCTATTTTATAACCTGCATGTAAATGGTATGCGCAGGTTGTAAATACAAGAATATTGCTTTCAAACATGCTCATTTATGTAAAAAATGGAAGATGTGCAAGTTTGGACTTATCTGAATAAGTAGCAGCACTTATTCAGATATGTTCCCATTTATTGGACTAAGCATCGGTACTTCAGACAAGTCTGAAAAGCACTAATAAACCGTCTAAGTAGCGTCTGTCAGACAAATCTTGGCATGAAGGATAGCCTGATAAGTCTAAAAAATGTGATATTTAGCTGGATAAGTCTTAAAATACTACTTATCCAGCTAAGGCCTAGATTTTCTAAGCTATCATGGCTTCCTGAATCTCGCAGTAACAGGGGATGGGGGGGGCGATGCGGGGGACGGTGCGATTGCTGCCGGCTTTCGCACCATCATAAAAGGTGGTGCTATTGGGCACGCCATCAGCGAAGTCATCGCGGAGTCCTCCCTGACTCCTCCCCTTCCGGAGTGGACTCCACCCCCGACTCTGCCCCGATTTAGTGATCGCACGCGAAAAGGGACTTTTCACGTGCAAAAATCCCTTTTCGCGTATGATCGCTTTGGAAAATGACCCCCTAAGTTTTAAAATGCAACTTATTCAACTAAGTCAGTTAGCCAGATAAGTCTAAAAACTGCTAAATACCTGGCTAAATAAGTAGAGTTTAAGACTTATCTGGATAGGTTGTGCTTTTTAAGACTTATCTAGCTATCTTTAATACCCAGATAAGTCCAAAAAGCACTGCATAGACAGACAGACGGCCCTTTTAAGACTTATCTAAGACTTTTAAGACTTATCTAAGTATCATCTACTGTTACTCAGTAAATAAATTGAAATATAGCTGGATTGGTGCCACTACTTTTCTGGATAAGTTCAAATTTGTCCATTTAAGTAGCAGCAAAGGTGCTTCTTAGCTGGATGTCAGAACTTAGCCAGATAAGTGTGCACGGATATTATCCCTGTGTATTTGTACTTCAAAACTTAAAGAGGTATGTGAAAAGATTCTACTTGCATTATTTAGATGCATTTCCTCACTGCAAGTCGGCTTTTCCATGCATTAGTAAAAAGATTTCTAACATGCACAAGGCAATGAAATAACCAGTTTTACCAATTAGTATACGAGTTTGCCCAGTCGATTTCTACCTCATGAAGACCCTCTTTTCTCCCAGACCACCTACCTATGCATTTTTCACTTTTAAGATATTTATGAACATTTACTCCTGATATTGCACAGTTGGACACTCCCTGGAATGCCGCTGGCCCTCCCCTTTTTGCATATGTAAATTTATTCTCAGACCTTGATTTATGCTTGTATGCTGAGGTTTTTAAAATAGTATCTACCTGCTTATATGCTATCATATGTGCACAACCTTTGAAAATTCAGCCTTAAAGAGGTAATTTTCAAAGGAGCTATCCAAAGTAAATGTAAGATACAGGGGAGGTGATTTTCAAAGGATGTATGCATGTAAAATATTATCATGGCAATTTTCAAAAGCCCATTTATATGCTAACAGGTCAATTGTAATAGATTTATTTTCTGCTTTTCAGAGCACTGTCAAAGTGGATTACATTCAGGTGCTGTAGGCATTTCCCTATCCCCAAAGGGCTTATAATCTAAGCTTGTATCTAAGGCAATGGAGGGTAAAGTGACTTGCCCAAGGAGCAACAGCAGGACTCGAACCTTGGTGTCCTGGTTCATAGCCACTGCTCTAACCACTAGGGTACTCCTCCAATCTAATAGGGCACCGTCTGCAAAAATGGCCACATTTCTGCATTTTAAGAAGCCGCAAATTACGTAGTATGTAGGTGTCAAGAAGATGGGGCAGAAAAGGGGTGAGGCCTGGGTAGGGCATAGGAATTCTGGGCAGGACTAAGAATTACACATGTAAATCCTCATTTAGAAAAAGTTAACCATGGATCGCTTCGGCTTGTTATCCCAGTAACTTTGCTTCTGGTCTTGATGAGGATCAAGTCTGGAGATCTCAAGTTTTAGGGCACGTTAGGGCATGAGGGTTTGGCGTCAAGTGGGGCCCTTGCAGGATGAAGAACCAGAGGGGTCCTGAAGACCTTGATATGAACTGGACAAACTGGTGGGTTAGTTGTAAAAATGGATTTTTCCCTCATGCGAGCCTGTTTTAAAATCTGCCTGCATGCACCTGTAAAAGACGCTAAAACCCTGGCTGAAATACATGCAGAGGGGTTACTTTAATATGATACATGCCTGCTTGTGAGCACAATTTAAAATAGCAGCTTTTCTCCCCTCGTGTGCTGATATAATCATTTATGGCTGCAAGGGTGTTCCTTTTAAAATTACCTTGTAAAAGTGCATTTAACCAGCGTAAAACCTATTGACAATTCAATGGCACATTGTAGCAATTTTCAAAAGCCCATCTTGCATGTATAAAGTGCATTTACATGTCTACATGTCACAGATGTGAGCCCTTGGGCTGTGGCATGTTTAGCGCAGCCTAGCAGGCGAACCTATTAGGCCCATGCCGACAGCTGGTGTGATTTGCTCCTAATAGGCCTGGTGCTAGGGCTTCACCTATACCGGACCCATTCCACACGGATTGTTGCCCTTGAGTTCCAGGGACTGGCAGGGCTTAGGCGGGAGTTCTGTATGCAGCGGTCGGACAAAGTCAAGTAGTGGTCAGGGCAGGCAGCTAGCAAACCGTATCAAGATCCAGGCCAAGGTCAGGACAGGCAGCAGTCCAATAGAGGAGTCAGAGTCTGAAGCCAAGGTCAGAACCAGAAGTCAGGCAGAGCTAGACAGACAAGGCACGGGGGACCAAGACAAAACAGAGCAAGGCTAGGCAACAACTAGGCAGGATGGGCAGGTGGCAGCAAGGCAGATGAGGCAAGGGAACTGTAAGGCAGGGAACGGAGCAAGGAGGCTAGACAAAGAAGTCAAGACAAGGCAAAAGGGACAAGGGAAACAGTAACACGCACTGCAGGACTTGTTGCTTAGGCAAGGAGTCGAGCGCAGCTGGGGTTTACATACCCAGATGCGTGACATCATTGGGAGGCTCTGCCACTGGGATTTCCCAGCATGCACATGCACCTAGGAGGAGCACCAGCACTTCGGAGGGAGGCATTCTTGCTTCATCGAGTCTCAGGGGTGTGCCAGGTCAGTGCGGCTGGTCACAGGGCTATCCTGCGGCTGGCTAAGCATTACAGTAAATCCCCACTTTTAAGTGTGTAGATCCTTTTTAAAATTAACTCCTAAATGCAACCACATACTTTGCACCTGCTATTTGTGCAGGTAGTTGTGGGGGGTAAATTAGCATTGCCTACTTTTGAAGATGCCAAGTGCATGTGGAGGACCAAAATAAAAAGCCATTTCGATGGATAACGTAATAGTTATTCATCTAAAGAATGGCACAATCATCTGTAGCAACCGGCATAAGACAAGGGCTAAAATGATAAAATCCCTTGCTCAAAAATCCCTTTAAAACAGTTAACTTCCACTCAGGCCAACACAGAACGGTGCGCTAGGCCGAGCGCACCGTTAGCCCCCGTCTAGAAGCGTGTTTTCGACGCACTATTATTACCCCTTATACAGTAAGGGGTAATAGCGCAAGGAAAATGCTAATAGTGCCTGCAACATGCAAATGCAGGTGGTTGAACCTATTAGTTATTCCTGCGCCGTACAGAAAGTAAAATGTGCTGCCAAGCCACACATTTTACTCTAAGAAGAACCAGAAGGGTCCTGAAGACTTTGATATGAACCAGGAACCCGGAACCAGAACCAGAACCAGAACCCGGAACTCAACATTCTTAAAAAACTCAAACCCCTCCTGCACGCTCAAGACTTCCGCTTAGTACTGCAGACCACCCTTCTATCTAAACTGGATTACTGCAACTCCCTTCTCCTGGGCCTTCCCGCATCCACCACTAAACCTCTACAAATCCTACAGAACGCTATGGCCAGGATCTTAACTAACACTCGCAAAAGGGACCATATCACCCCCATTCTAAAGGACCTGCACTGGCTGCCAATCCCCTTCCATATTCAATACAAAACCCTCACCATCCTATACAACACGCTGTGCAAACACAACCACACCTGGCTCGAGGAAACGCCGCATTTCCGCACATCCAACCACCCTTCCAGAACCTCCCTAAACCACCCTGGTGGGTACCCTTCATTGCCCATCACTCATTGCCCATCCCTCAAAACCGCTCACCATGTCCTCACTAGGCAAAGAGCTTTCTCCATCACTGGCCCTTCCCTCTGGAACTCCCTACCTTCCAATCTTCATCTAGAGCAGTGGTTCTCAACCTTTCTAATGCCGTGACCCCGAAATACAGTTCCTCATGTTGCGGTGACCCTTGCCCCACCCTTGCCCCGCCCTCGCAGGGCGAGGGCGGGGTGAGGGTGGGGCTTTGGTCATATGGGGGCGGGGTTATGGATGGGGTTGGATTTTAGTGCATACTTATTTATTATGACATTTATAAACAGAACCACCATTCCTCATAAAACAATAAAATTAAGAAACATAAAGCATCAGTTATAATAGTAAAACCATACTAATAAAAGAATATTTTAAAATTACTGATAAATAGAATTTCTATTAATTAAAATCATATACATTTTTATAATTTCCCACACACCAATAATATTTCAAAACAGCACATATATCAAGTAACACACAATAATTAAATCTAATAAGGATTTTAAAAAGCCCCTGCTGTCCATACATGGGAGCTCTTGATTTCCAGTCACCCTGATATTGTCGAGGATTAGGAGGTTATCCTCTCTCTCTCACACATACTCACATGTCCATTCTCTCTCACACATACACTGTCACATACTTACACATTCATGCTCTTATACCCACCATAACCTCTCACTCTCACAGACACTGATACACTCTCAGAGTGTAAGACACTCTCTCCCCCCCCCCCACTCACACACACTCTTACTCCCCTGGATTTTCTCATACACACTCATGCTCTCACTCTTACTGGCTCCCTCACAACCTCAGAGCCTCTCAGATAAAACTCTATGCAGCAGAAATAATGCTGAATGTTGAGAATTGTGTTATGCAGACTAATCTGGAAAATGCACTAATTTCTACATGAGTCATAATGAATCAGTCCTCGGCTGCAGGCATCAATTGATTATCCTGGCTCCCTTTATGTTTGCCAAATACAGTTCATGTGTAACAGCAATCCTAATTCTCCACCAGATCAAGCTGATTTCACATCCCACTTCATACTTTGTCACCTCCAGCTGAGTCAAACAATTAATCTAATTACTGCCACTGCTGCCACGTGGCTATTGGGGAGGCGCTGATTGCTGCTATTGGCACTGAAGCCCATTCTGCTGCCTCCTCTGTGCAGGCCCCGTGGGTTTCCACTTCCTCCATGTTGATCTCGTACATTGTGAGATCCGCCATAGAGAAAGTGCTACTCTTGCACATTCCCAAAGATTACATGTGCCAATCAGTAAAAAGTAATTTATTTTTTTTTTTTACATCTGCTTCCCTTTCTAATTTTTTGCCATTTCCTTTTATATTGCCTTTTTTTCTATTTCTTTTCTCTCCACCTGTCTTCTTCCCTCAAACACACAGTCAGGTTCTCATTCTCACATGCATTTCTCTCTCACACACACATACACAGGCTCTCACTGGCACAGGCTATCTGAGTCTCACACACAGGCTCTCTCACACCCCCACATGCTGCCTTGCTCAAGCACAGGCTCTCACTCTTACATGCTGTCTCTTTCACACACACAGAGGCTCTCACATGCTGTCTCTGCAAACACACACAGTCTCTCAACTCATCTCATACTCGCACACACCTCTCTCTCACCTCTGGGCCTCTTCTTTACGGGTTGCCACAGGATGGGCTCTGCAGTGGCCCTAGTCTTCCCGGCCCCGCTGCTCCTCTTCTGCACGCGGCTGAAGCGCCTCTTCTACCCACGCGGCTGACGCGCTTCCTCCTTCCTCCCCATGCGGCTCCGGCAACATTTGTCTTCCGGGGCAGGGCAGACAGGAAGGCAGTAGGAGGAGCACCTGCAGTGGCTGATACACCTCCTTCCTGCCTGCGCGGCTCCAGCAACATACGTCACTGCGACGCGCTACCTTTTTGGGCCATGTCTCTTCTCTTTTGGGGTTGGAGGAGGCAGGTCGCCAGCTTCGCCCCGCCTCCCCGCAGCAGCCGTGGCGCCACGGACCGGCAAAAAACCCCAACGGCCCGGTACTGGTCCGCGGACCGGTGGTTGGGGACCTGCTTTAGGCGCAGGGCCGGTGCAAGGGTATTAGGCGCCCTAGGCGAAACGTCAGCTATGCCGCCCCCCCCCCCCCCCCTGCCTCCACACACAATTAACTTACATTGTGCATTAATGAAAATAACGAAGTCTGTATTTATAACAGAACACTTATTTGACATTTTTATGCCATGTAAACCATTGAGATGATTTGTCCTATCTACGGTATAGAAACTCTTTTATAAATAAATAAATAAAAATATATAAAATAAACATAAACCAAAGCTATACTTGTTGCTCAAAACAAAAAAATCAGACACATCACATAATATTAAATAATTAAAATGGCAGTCAATCAAGAAAATGAACTTAAAAAGCCATCTTTACTTACCCCCTCCAGCAGCTCTCTTACTCTTCTTCCATGCAGGCTGTAGTACACACCAGAAGCAGCAGTAGTGGCTAAGCTCTATACTAGGGGTCAGGAACCTTTTTGGCTGAGAGAGCCATAAACGCCACATATTTTAAAATGTAATTCCATGAGAGCCATACAATATGTTTAAAACTAAATACAAGTAAATGTGTGCATTTTATGTAAGATCACACTTTTAAAGTACAATAAGTCTCTGAAAATATTACACCAGGCCTTAAGACACCAATACATCTCCTATTAGGAAAACGGACCAAGTCAGGCTGCTATAGAGTCCTATACAGAAACAACACACCAGCAGAAAACCTCACCTGAATCACGTGCTGTCCCTCACCTAACATAGAATAAAG
Source organism: Rhinatrema bivittatum (assembly GCF_901001135.1). Lineage (NCBI taxonomy): Eukaryota > Metazoa > Chordata > Amphibia > Gymnophiona > Rhinatrematidae > Rhinatrema > Rhinatrema bivittatum. The sequence goes on along the minus strand of NC_042615.1, from coordinate 29,649,253 downwards.
AGACCAAAACGCATAACAAGAAGCATGCAGAAAAAACTGAATTGGAAACTGCAACAAGCCAGAGTCTCTGTATGCAGTGTAACAAAGGAAAAAAGAAACATCACACATCCTTATAAAACAAATCAAGAAATATAAAATCATCAGCAGTAAAACTGTACTAACAAAAAGAACATATTTCGAAACAGCTGATGAGTGGAATATCCAATAATTAAAAACTCATATAAAACATTTCCAGATACCAACAAAATATTTAAAAATAGCAGACACAAAGACCCAGTAATGAAAAATAATAAGGATACAAAAATTTTTTTGCTCTGCATACCTGGGAACATTTGATATCCAGGTGTCCTGAGATTGTTCTGAATTAGCAGGAGGTGGGGTGGTTTGCTTGGAACTTTCTCCTCTCTCAGTCACATACCAGCGCTCTCTCTCACACTGGCTCTCAATTACACACCTATACACACATGCTCTCAGTACTCACATATACACATGTTTTTTCTCTCTCATATAGGCTCTTAATTACACATTTACACACATGCTGTCTATCTTTTCACACTTACGCACACACACAGGCTTTCAATCACATAAATACATGCTGTCTTTTTCTCTCACACACAGACTCTCATTCACATGCTTACAAACATGTCCTCTCTTTCTCTCATTTACACACAGGCTCTCAATCACATACTCACATGCTCCCTCACCTAAACCAGCTGTCAATCAGACACAGACACACATGATCTCTCTCTTACTTATACACACAGGCTCTTAATCATACATACACATGATTTCTCTCACACACAAAGGATCTCAATCATACACACATACTCTTTCACACAAACTTACACATACAGGTTCCCAATGGTAAACTTACATTCATGCTCTCTCTCTCACAGGCAGGCTCTCAATCACAGACATACTCTCTTTCACATATACAGGCTCTCAATCATTCACATACATGCAATCTCTCACTCACACACACAGGATCTCAAACACACATGCTTGCTCGTTCATTCATTCACTCTCTCTCTCCCCCACCCCGGGAACTCGCGGCAGCAGCCTCCTCCTCCCAACGCTAACCTCCTTCATTTTCAGCCCTCACGGAGGCGGAGTCCCATCGGCCGCGGTTGAAACTCCATTTTCCTCCGAGCCACGCTGCAGTCTTCTTCCCGTCGGACACTAGCGTGGCCTCTTCTTCCCGCGCAGGCACCCGATGACTCCAGTCGTGCCCGGCGTGCTCTCTTCTCCTCCCCCCCCCCGCGGCCCGGAAGAGGAAGTGGAGAGCATCGGGTGCCTGCGCGGAAGAAGAGACCACACTAGCGTGGTCTCTTCTTCCCGCGCAGGCACCCGATGCTCTCCACTTCCTCTTCCGGACCGCGGGGGGGGCGGGAAGAAGAGAGCACGCCCGGTGCCGCTGACTCCAGCTGTCCTGCCGCGTTCCGCCCGGGCTGACAGCAAAGGACTCACATGCTTGAAAGCGCGGCTCTCTTAATTTTACCGGGGCAGTGCCGCCCCTGGGAAGCTGGCGCCCTAGGCGACCGCCTAGTTCGCCTTGTGCTTCCGCCGGCCCTGTTTAGGCGACCCCTGCGTTTTGGTTGTTCGACCCCCGCCGGGGTCGCGACCCACAGGTTGAGAACCGCTGATCTAGAGCCTTCCCAACTTCAAAAAAGGAATCAAAACATGGCTTTTCAAACAGGCCTACCCCGATTTGAACCAAACCTAGCCCAACACCCACTATCCACACCCTATTGAATGCCATTTACCCCATTTCCCGCTTTCCCTCCCACAGCCCCTCCCCGCCTTCCTTTCCTTCAGAACCCAACATTGCTACTTCATAAGATTGTACAGTGTAAGATTGCATTTAATTAGCCATGTTTTTGTAGTCATAAGATTGTATACAGTGTAAGATTGCATTTACTCATCCATGTTTTTTGTAATCACATTTCAAGGTTATGCTCCGTTTCTTTCCATATAATTGTTCCTCTCATTTTCCTTCACTAGCTCTCTACTTTCCCTCTTTCCTCTCCCTTCCTCTCTTTCTAGCCTTCTCCCCCTTCCCCACTCCCTGTTCATTGTAATCTTTCTCCATCTTTAATTGTTAATTGTAAACCGGCGTGATGTTTCATACGAATGTCGATGTACAAAACTTTATAAATAAATAAAATAAATAAATAAATAGCGATATTAAGTCGGAGGCCCCCCCCCAAAAAAAAAAAAATCAGCCTGCGTCTCGTGGGTTGGAAGACGGACACTCAATTTTGCGGGCGTCCGTTTTCCGAACCCGTGGCTGTCAGCGGGTTCGACAACCGATGCCGGTAAAATTAAGCATTGGCTGTCAAACCCATTGACAGCTGCCGCTTCTGCCAATAAGGAGGCGCTAGGGACGTGCTAGTGTCCCTAGCGCCTCATTTTTACCGCGGGCCCTCATTTGAATACAAAATCGCGTGCCCGGGAGAGTGGCTTGGGCGCTCATCGGAGAGCGGGCGCTCACCTCAGAGCGCTGGCTCTCCTGCGCATTTTGCTGTATCGCCCGACAGTGTCTCACCAAAAAGCTACTCAAGAACAATTAATCCCCAGCTCTTTTCCTTTGTTGTTATCTGAATGCAAATATAGATAAAACCTCTAGGACTCAGTCCTTCAAGATACTAAACCAAAATAGTCATAAAGCAATCAGAAAGTTGACCTTCATCAACAATAGGCCTTGCAACTCAGTGATTCATGTTACTGTGTGACTCGAATGGCATTTCTGATGTTTGGGGTCAAATCTTGAGCACTCATCTTAATGTATAGTGCAGGAATGTAGGAACTGTCAAAAGGCGTCAAGATAAACTTCTGATCCACCAATGATTGCACTTCCTGGTTGACTAAGATAAAATCTGAATGTGAATATAATTCCAGATTTACAGTTTGAAGTTCCATTTCCCTCCCAGCTGATGGTGCCAGGCGGCTGGCTCATGAAACACAATGTAAAGTTTCTGAAGTCTGCCTGAATGTAGCCAGTAAATTAAAAAGTTTGTCCATGGGGGTCACATGTGAAGCAGGTTTTGCAAAAAAAAGGACAGAGAAAGAAAAGTGAATCACTGCAAACCCAATCACAACCTCACCACTTGGGCTTGCCAAAAAAAAACGGATGTAATGTTTTGCAAACTGACTAGGAAATCTGAGTAAATAAAGAATGCAAACATTTATGAGGTTAAATTACCTGGAAAGTTACTGCACAACAACATAATGCATTAATGAATCAATTGCTCCATAGCAGAGGTTTATGTGAAATGTTAATACGAAGGCTGGTTAGAGCAAGGCATGTTGCTTTTTTTTTTTTTTTTCTTTTTAACTCATATTTGGAAAGTTACTCTTTTTTTTGGCAAAAGCATGACCATGCTAATTTACTTCTGAAAGATCTTTTATGATGTTCATTAGGAAGATATGAGTATCTAAGGGCTGTTTTTTCTTATTGGTTCCAATTTTAAAGAGGCATATTACTTATTTAAAAATTATGTATTATTCATATCCCATTTCCTCAAAACTGTTTGTTTTTCAGAGCTCTTTTCTACATGAAGCATAATTCTTGTCTTATTTACTGCATAACAGCTGCTCTCATCTCCTGTTACATTGCCAATTTCCCTATAAGAAAACATAACTCAGGGTCCAGTTTAGCAAGAGTTAATGGTAGAGGGCACATTGCCTTAGCTAGTTAGCAACTAAAAAGCCTGAATATAAATAATTGGTAGGAAAACGTTTAATAAAATACAGAACCACAAAGCAGCTCACAGATTCTAACTTTGGGTAGGCTACCGAAGCATTTTCATGACTGAGTTCCTTTGAGTTCATTTTCATTCATTCTTAAGTCAGAGAAGACAGAGACATCGTCCACTATAGAAAATCTGTCCCATCTGCGGATGCTTTCTTCCACAGCAGTTGGCAAGTAGTAGGGATGTGCAGAACAAAAGTTTAAGTTCATAAGTCCATAAGTCGAAAGGGGGGGTCATTTGCGGTCAATATGGACATATGGAGAATTCCATAAGTTGAGTCTATGTCCATATGTGCAAATAAAAATTTAAACCCCTCACCCACCTTAATCCCCCCCCCCAGACTTACCAAAACTCCCTGGTGGTCCAGCGGGGTCAGGACGCCATTTCTGAACTCCTTTGCAAGGAGCACGTGAGGTCGGCGTCATGACGGAGTGACGCGGCGTCATGTGATTCCCCGCGGGTCCGCTCCCGGAACCCTCGTTGGGCCCAAAAGGCACTTTTGGCCAGCTTGGGGGGAAATCCGATCGTTTACGCCTCATCACTTTTTTAAGTTTAAAAAAAAAAATAAGTTGCGTTTTCCATTTAAATTCAAAACGAATGCACACCCCTAGCAAGTAGGATATCATTCCAAACAAACCAAGCATAGGCAGAATCCATAATATATCGGGCTTGGAGTGTGTCCGTCAGTGATAGCGGATGTTCCGCAGCCCGTCGATAGATGGCGCTATAATATATTGGGCTACATGTTTCCCAGCCCTCCGATAGATGGCGCAGGCGGCTCAAACACGGCACAGGTAGGAAGGACAGCCGCCATCGCGGGAGAGGCAGAATATAGCAGAGGAGATCCTGGCATGCCGCGAACGGAGCGCATCCCGCAGCACACTCTCTGTTCGCGGCGAGGAGGAAGGGCCAGCGCGCTGTTCGCAACAAAAAGGGAAGGCCCCCATGTGCTGTGATCGGCGTGCCCGGGCCTTCATCTTCGCTACAAATGGAGCGTGTGCCATGGGACGTGCTCCGTTCGAGGTATGCCGGGGTCTCCGCGACTATTTTCTGATCTACGCTGCTATTTTCTGATGACGCCGAAAATGGAAGGCCCCTGTGTGTCGCGTATGGTGCGCCAAGCCTTCATTTTGCTGCGAATGGTGCAGGTCCCATGGCTTGCCGGTGAGAGATAATGTTTGTCGGGGAGGGGAGGGTGAGAGAGAACAGGAGGGTATGAGACAGAGCATGGGAGGGGGATGCCAGTGAGAGACAATGAGTGTGTGAGAGGGGCGGGGTGACAGAGAGCATGGTTGGTGAGCGGGGGTGGGGAGGCTGTGAGGAGCATGGGGGGAGATGCCAGTGAGAGAGAATGTGTGTGTGAGAGAGGGGGGGTGACAGAGAACATGGTTGGTGAGAGGTGGGTGGGAACCGTGTGAGAGAGGGCATGGGAGGTAAGAGGGTTGGGGGGATGCTTGAGTGTGGGTTTCAGAGACAGGGAGCCTATATGAGGGGATGTGTATGTTTTATTTATTTATTTATTTATTTATTATTTTTACTATACCGGCTCTCATGACATGGATCACATCAAACCTGTTTACATTTAACAAAGTGTGCAAGATAAGAGATAACTCAAACAACTGTAACAAGAGGATTGAAAGGAGAGTGACAGTTACAATAAAACAGGGAAATAAATAACTGGGAGGTGAGAAGAGGGGGATTTAACTTAGAGCAACTTATTTACAAGGTTACAAGATTGAGTGTGTGAGAGAGGGGGTGTAACAGAGATATATGTGTGAGAGAGAGGGGGTGTAACAGAGAACATGGTTGGTCAGAGGGGGTGGGGAGGGTGTGAGAGAGAGCATGGGGAGATGCTGGTGAGAGAGAATGTGTATGTGTGAGGGGGTGACAGAGAGCATGGTTGGTGAGCGGGGGGTGGGGAGGGTGTGAGAGAGAGCATGGGGGGGATGCCAGTGTGAGAGAGAATGTGTATGTGAGAGAGGGGGGTGACAGAGAGCATGGTTGGTGAGAGGGCGGTGGGGAAGGTGTGAGAGAGAGCATGGGAGGTAAAAGGGTGGGTGGGGGGATGCTTGTGTGGGTTTCAGAGCGAGGGAGCCTATATGAGGGGAGGGGGATGCCGCTGAGAGAGAATGTGTGTGTGAGAGAGGAGAAGGGGTGTGGGGGAGTGCAAGAGACAGCTTGGTTGGTAAGAGGGGGAGTGCGTGGGATGCTTTTCTGTGGGTTTCAGAGAGGGAGCCTATATGAGAGGATTTGTGTGTGTGCCAGAGAGTGAGGGAGCCTGTAAGAGGGTGTGTGTGTATGTGGAAGGGACACTCTTACAGTGAATTTCTAGGGAAATTCGGCTCAAAACAAGAACAGATGTGCCAATAAAAAGGCTCGCCGCCCGGGCGTAGAACGGGAATAGTTGCTAGTTATTAATACTAGTTTACCTGCACAAATTGTGCTAATCAACCACAAATTTAAACCACCTTTTAAACGTGACCATCCCTGTAGGATGTAGGATCTAAACCTGGAGCTTCATGCTCTATAATCTGAATCACAGGGTGAGCCTGATGCACATTTTTTACGTACTCAGTTCAATGGCAGAATATGTTCAAACATCAAGAAAAAGTTATTCAAATCCACAAATATTAGTGTGTATTTAGGATGCAGAAATCTGTGGGAGCAGATTCCGATTCATGTGGGGACGCGATGGAGATACTGATGGTTAGCGATCAGGAAGGAGACCTTGCAATCATATATCCAAGGACTTCAAGGTTGCAAGACACCATGACAAGACAATGGCAAAACTGCCAACTACCTAGAGAAGTCAAAATGTATCGGAATGAGTGGCACAGACCTTTTGTATTCCAGTATTTGTGCTCTCTATTTCATCATTTACACATGGAGATCAAAACGTGTTTATTTTCTTTAGCCCCTGCCGGCTTTTATGACAGTTTTTCAGCTGGAACTCACCCAATTTTAAGCATGTAAATCATTTCGAAAATCACCCCTTAAAGTGAAAACATTCATGTTAAAATACTCCCTCATGACATTACCAAGGTATTCTTTTTGGCTACTGGTATTCCTGTGCAGAGAAGACTTTCAGAAGAGCTAAGTATATTTTTTGCTGGTTAAATTAACTTAGAGCCAAGTATAGGAATGGTCTCTATTTGCATTATTGTGTGCCTTTGGCTTTTTGAGGGAACAGATTTAATTTAAGAAAATAATGTGGAATCTAGACTACATTTATAGTTTTATAAACTTAAGGAAAATATATCCCTAGCTCTCAGTAGGTTAGATAAACTCACACTAAATGCATGACAGGAAACATTTTGTTTACTGGTAACCTCAACTGTTAAAAGCCTTTCCACTCTACCCACCCACCCCAGAGCTTGCACTTCTAATATAGTCTTGCTGGGGTATATAATTCAGTAATCAGTAACAAGATAAGCTGTTAATCTTTATAAGATTAAATGAGCTGTCTAACAATTCAAATGAACAACATGACTATTTTTCAATGTGACAACTGTGGTGCCTTTGTTTTGAGGCAATCCATCTGGAGGCTCAGGGATTGCCCAATTTTTCACAACTCTCATCAGTGAAAAAGGAGTTTACTCACCTTAAAGCTGAATTAGCTGCAATAAAAAAGGAATTAGAAACTACCAAGGAAGCCTCATCAGCTTTACAGCATTTAAAAACATTTCCCTGACTACCACAGAAAATTCAGAAACCCAGAAACTAGAGATTTATAGGGATGTGAATCGTTTTCCATATCGTCTTAACGATAGAAATCGTGTGGCAGGGCAAGAAAATCGTCTTAGGCACGATTTTTTAGTTAAAAAATCGTTAAAAATCGTTTTTTCTGATTAGTGCGCACTAACTCAAGTTAGTGCGCACTAACGGGAGTTAGTGTGCACTAACTGGGAGTTAGTGCGCACTAACTGAAAATGATACAATTTGACACTTTTCAGGTCAGTTAAGGTCAGTTTAGGAATGAATATGTATTCCTATTGGCTGCCCTCTTATTTATTCATGTTACCAAGTTTCCTACTGACAGTATATGGGGGATGGGAAATGGAAACAGTTGGTAGCTTGACAAAACAAGTAATGTGATCAGTCAATGTGACTAGAACTTGTGCCCTAACCCTGATACCAGGGGTATTGTGATCTTCCTGCACACAGTGCCCTATCCCTATTAATACCAGGAGTGTTGTGATCTTCCTGCACACAGTGCCCTATCCCTAATACCAGGGGTGTTGTGATCTTCCTGCACACAGTGCCCTATTCCTGATACTGGGGGTGTTGTGATCTTCCTGCACGCAGTGCCCTATTCCTGATACCGGGGGTGTTGTGATCTTCTTGCACACATCCCGGTATCAGGGATAGGGCACTGCATGCAGGAAGATCACAACACTCCTGGTATTAATAGGGATAGGGCACTGCATGCAGGAAGATCACAACACTCCTGGTATTAATAGGGATAGGGCACTGCATGCAGGAAGATCACAACACCCCTGGTATCAGGGATAGGGCACTGTGTGCAGGAAGATCACAATACCCCGGAGGAGTGAGGGTCAGGCAGCTCCCCCCTGTCTGTGAAGCCAGCCTCTCACTAGTAATGCAGGGAGGGAGCTGTCTCAGACTTCACCATCCTCCCCCCCCCCCTCACCCACACACCATTCACTAGCTGGGACATGGGGGAAGTCAGGAGTGAGGGTCAGGCAGCTCCCCCCTGTCTGTGAAGCCAGCCTCTCACTAGTAATGCAGGGAGGGAGCTGTCTCAGACTTCACCATCCTCCCCCCCCCCCTCACCCACACACCATTCACTAGCTGGGACATGGGGGAAGTCAGGAGTGAGGGTCAGGCAGCTCCCCCCTGTCTGTGAAGCCAGCCTCTCACTAGTAATGCAGGGAGGGAGCTGTCTCAGACTTCACCATCCTCCCCCCCCCCCCTCACCCACACACCATTTACTAGCTGGGACATGGGGGAAGTCAGGAGTGAGGGTCAGGCAGCTCCCCCCTGTCTGTGAAGCCAGCCTCTCACTAGTAATGCAGGGAGGGAGCTGTCTCAGACTTCACCATCCTCCCCCCCCCCCTCACCCACACACCATTCACTAGCTGGGACATGGGGGAAGTCAGGAGTGAGGGTCAGGCAGCTCCCCCCTGTCTGTGAAGCCAGCCTCTCACTAGTAATGCAGGGAGGGAGCTGTCTCAGACTTCACCATCCTCCCCCCCCCCCCCTCACCCACACACCATTCACTAGCTGGGACATGGGGGAAGTCAGGAGTGAGGGTCAGGCAGCTCCCCCCTGTCTGTGAAGCCAGCCTCTCACTAGTAATGCAGGGAGGGAGCTGTCTCAGACTTCACCATCCTCCCCCCCCCCCCTCACCCACACACCATTCACTAGCTGGGACATGGGGGAAGTCAGGAGTGAGGGTCAGGCAGCTCCCCCCTGTCTGTGAAGCCAGCCTCTCACTAGTAATGCAGGGAGGGAGCTGTCTCAGACTTCACCATCCACCCCCCCCCCCCTCACCCACACACCATTCACTAGCTGGGACATGGGGGAAGTCAGGAGTGAGGGTCAGGCAGCTCCCCCCTGTCTGTGAAGCCAGCCTCTCACTAGTAATGCAGGGAGGGAGCTGTCTCAGACTTCACCATCCCCCCCCCCCCTCACCCACACACCATTCACTAGCTGGGACATGGGGGAAGTCAGGAGTGAGGGTCAGGCAGCTCCCCCCTGTCTGTGAAGCCAGCCTCTCACTAGTAATGCAGGGAGGGAGCTGTCTCAGACTTCACCATCCTCCCCCCCCCCCCCCTCACCCACACACCATTCACTAGCTGGGACATGGGGGAAGTCAGGAGTGAGGGTCAGGCAGCTCCCCCCTGTCTGTGAAGCCAGCCTCTCACTAGTAATGCAGGGAGGGAGCTGTCTCAGACTTCACCATCCACCCCCCCCCCCCTCACCCACACACCATTCACTAGCTGGGACATGGGGGAAGTCAGGAGTGAGGGTCAGGCAGCTCCCCCCTGTCTGTGAAGCCAGCCTCTCACTAGTAATGCAGGGAGGGAGCTGTCTCAGACTTCACCATCCTCCCCCCCCCCTCACCCACACACCATTCACTAGCTGGGACATGGGGGAAGTCAGGAGTGAGGGTCAGGCAGCTCCCCCCTGTCTGTGAAGCCAGCCTCTCACTAGTAATGCAGGGAGGGAGCTGTCTCAGACTGGTATCAGGGTTAGGGCACTGTGTGCAGGAAGATCACAACACTCCTGGTATTAATAGGGATAGGGCACTGTAAGAGATGACTGTAGTAGATTGAATAAAGATCTGATGTTTCTGCTCTCCTCACACCAAACAAAAACAACACACAAGCAGAGAAGCCCTTCTTACAAAGCTGAGCTAGTGAGTTAAGTAGGAGGAAAAGTAAACATACTGGTGCCAGTGTGGCTACTTAAAAAATACACTTACCAACAATCAATTACATATATTTGAACTGTGTACAGTTCCAGCCAGGACCACCTTTCTAAAATGCACAGTGATTGGCAAATTCAACATGCACTAGCATTTCAGGTGCCTGCTAACAAAAATAATAAACAAACAAGTTCTAGTCACGTGAGTGCTGATCATTACATTACTTTTTTTGTCAAGCTTCCAACTGTTTCCATTTCACATCCCCCCAACCATATTGGTAACATCAATAGATAAGAGCACAGCCAGCCAATAGGAATACATACATACATATTCATTCCTAAGTGACCTTTACTGACCTGGGAAGTGTGAACACTTTGTTTCATTTTCTGTTGGTGTTCGTTAGTTTCCAGTTCCATTTCCCATCCCCCCAACCATCACCTCAGTGGTAACCTTGGTAACATCAATAGATAAGAGGGCAGCCAGCCAATAGGAACACATATTCATTCCTAACTGACCTTCAGTGACCTGGAAAGTGTTTATTTGTATCATTTTCAGTTAGTGCGCACTAAATCGAGTTAGTGCGCACTTACGGGGAGTTAGTGCGCACTAACTCGAGTTAGTGCGCACTAACACGATTTAACGATTTTTAACGATAAATCGTTAGAATTTCTATTGTATCGTGTTCTATAACGATTTAAGACGATATAAACATTATCGGACGATAATTTTAATCGTTGAAAAACGATTCACATCCCTAGAGATTTATAGTGGGTTGAGGTAGGATAAGACGTGTGACCAAAAGGTACCCCCTCTTCCCAATTATGCAATCCAGATGTCCTCCCCCACTTTCACAAGGTATCCAGAAATCCAAGAATAAATGGATTACAGTGAGTCTGATAGAATAAGATCTATGATGCTGGGACAACCATTCTCTCAGATGGCACACATACAAAATGCCTCCTCTGTATTAGAAAATGAAGATGCTCTAGCAACAGGCCTAGATTTCCCAATAGGCATACTAGGCCTGTATCTAGGTTGACAAAAATCTAGGGGAGCAAGAGGCCCACCGAAGATTTGCTGCCACCCAGCTATGCTGAATCTCACACATCTGAGAACAGTCTTTTGCTTCCTGCTGTAGCCTGACACCCCTCCCCCCCGTGCAGAGAACTGGAGGTAAAGGTTAAGCCTGGAAGGGATATAGTGAAGACAGCCTGCTCTATTTCCTACTCCATCCCCTCCCCTTGTGGTTTCTACAGGGAGCATGAAGAGAATGGTAAGGTGAGAGTAGACAACAAGAAGCAAAGAAAAGCTACTCTGTTCCCTAATTCTGCTCTCTTCTTGTCATTTAGGTATATGCGGGGAGGAGGTAAGAGTGGAGCAAAAAATCATGTGCCCACTAGGGGCGTTAAAATCCTGAATTCATCTCTGTCTAATAATGAAGACTGAAGTGGATTCTGAAAGGAAAGAAGAAACCTAATGCACACAGAAATTCCATTACACATCCAAAAACCACAAGAAGACGCTCATTGTGTTTTGACTCAGTCATCAGAGGCACTTTTCAAGGGGAATATTATAATTAAATGCTTTCCAGAATCCTCAGCTGGCAGAAACACAAATCAGAAATGTGATCAAAGAAAGAGTAAGGACTCTGATATTGACTTTATCATCCATCTGAGAACCAATGAACTTATTTATATTTATTTATTTATTTAACAGTTTTATATACCGAATTTCTTGTGAGAAGTTACAAATCAATATGGTTTACATTGTAACAGATAACAGTGCCTCATAGAGTGCAAATTACATTGAACAAAGGAATACAGAACTAGATCATGAAAACTGATGAATAAACAGTGGGTATAACTCATAAAACTATGTAAAAAAGCTAGTAGGGTGAAGATTAGGTTTGAGAAACAGCATACAAGCAGTACAGAGAAATTTCCAGACTCAGGGGAAAGAGATTGGGCACATGGCTCAGGGAAAAGAGATTGGGCACATGGCAAAAACCAAGGCCTTTTCAGAAGTGTTACCTATTTATGAAAAGGGGAAGGATAGGCTAAGTCAAAATGACAACTTCAATATATAGCTCAAAATCTGGTGTAAGGAAGAAAGTATTGGATATATTGGGGGCTGAGACCATGTTTGAAACAACAAATGGCTCTATGTCAAAGATGGCTTACATATGACTGTACTATTCCGATAAACCAATATTCATCTATGCTGCGTTAAAAAGAGATGATGGCACTTTCATTTACATTGGTGTGGTCTGCAGGCCTCCAAATCAACCAGAAGAACTGGATAGAGATCTGTCCAAAGACTTCCAAAAGGTGGGAGGGAAGAGTGAAGTTTTGCTCATTGGAGATTTTAATCTACCTAATGTGGATTGGAGTATCCCTACTACTGAATTTGTGGATGCCCTTCAAGGGGCTCAAAAAATTGGTGATGGAACCCATGAGGGGAGGAGCACTATTGGATTATGTATTCACAAACGGAGACAGTATCTCAAATGTCCAGGTAGATGTCCACCTGGTCACCAGTGATCATCAAATGGTATGTTCAGTCATAACAGCTAAAAAGGAGTGACGTCACATGAGGGTCAAGGCTCTGGATTTCAAAAACACTAACTTTGGTAAAATGGCTACTTGCCTCGAGGAAAAATTCGAAGACTGGGAGGAAATGGGTGAAGTGGAGCAGCAGTAGGCCAAAATAAAAGGAGCTGTTACAAAGGCAACAAACATTTATATAAAAAAAAGTAAATAAAGGTAAGAGAAAAAGGAAACCTATCTGATTCTCCAAGGTGTTGGCTGAGAAAATAAAGGCAAAAAGATTGGCATTCAAAAACTATGAGGTAATTCAAAAAGAGGAACACAGGCAAGAATATCAAGTAAAGTTGAAGGAAATGAGGAATGAAATCAGGATGGCAAAAACTCGAGTGGAAGAAAAGATCACCAAAGAGGTACAGTGTGGTGACAAAACATGTTTCAGATTTATTTATTTATTTATTTTCTATGCCGGCGTTCATATCCTGTCATATCACATTAGTTTACATCAAACACAGGAGAAATACATCAAACAGGGAGTAAAAACTTGGTCGGAAATGGAGTAATCACATTTTGCAAAACCATTTAGAGAATAAAACGTTGTAACTTATAACTTATCTCTACAGTGTCTTAAGTATCCAGGGCTGAGTAATCACGGGAGGGGGGGGGGGGGGTGTGAGGAGACCTTGTGGTGGGAAGGGTGAGGGCGGGGAATCCTGGACGGGGGGGGTAGCATGAGGGTTGACAGGAAGGGGGGTAAAGGGAATTGATGGGGGGGGGGGGGGACCAGGGGTAATGGGGGGGGGGGGGGGTGCAGGAAGGTAGGACGGCTGGGAATTAAGGCTGTACAGTAATGCAGGTCAGAGAGGGTTTACAGTCTACAGTTCTATATATTAGAGAAAGCAGGAAGACAATTGGAAGCATTTGAAGATTAAAAGGAGATGAGGAGCATGATGTGGAAAAAGATAAAGACATAGCAGAAGTATTTAACAATTGCTTCAGTTCAGTTTTCAGCAAGGAATACCTTGAGAAAGACTACTACTGGCTAGCAAGGGTACAGATGAAAATGGTGTAGATGCATCCCCTTTTATAAAAGAGAGCATTTGGGAAGAACTAGACAAATGAAAGTGGACAAGGCCATGAATCCGGATGAGATAATTCCCAGATACTTAAAGAGCTCCAAAACATGCTGGTGGGTCCACTAAGGACCTGTTCAATAGACCCTTGGAGAAAGGAGTAGTGCCGCAGGACTGGAGAAGTACAGTTGTGGTCCCACTTCACCAAAGTGGCAACAGGGAGGAGGCTGGAAAATACAGGCAGTTAGCCTTATCTCGATGGTGGTATAATTAATGGTGAGACTGCATTCTTTCTTTTATATATTTATTATTTGCTTAACGAAAGGATAACAAATTATCTGTAATTCAATGGATTACAAACTCTGAGATAACATGGTTTTTACCAGCAGAAGGTCCTGTCAAACAAATCTAATTGTTTATTTTTTATTGGCTGACTAGAGAATTGGATCAAGGAAGTGCCATTGATGTGTTTACCTGGATTTCAGCAAGACTTTTGCTATGGTCCCACATAGAAGGTTCATAAATAAAATGAGAAATCTTGGAGTGGGTCCCAAGGTGATAGAATGGATTACAAATTGTCTGAGAGACAGATGCCAGCAACTATTGGTAAATGGAACCTAATCTGAAGAAAGAAGAGTGATAAGTGGAGCTCCTCAAGGATCTGTTCTGAGACAAGTTCTAATTAATATTTTTGTGAGTGATATTGCAGAGGGTAGGATGTGAATCATTTTTATGGCAATTGAAAATATCGTACGATGTTTTCAAAGTCGTCAGAAATCGTGGGCTCCCCGAAAGCGATAGGAAAACCTCACAAAATTGTTCATGGGGTTCTCTTATCGTTTTGGGGAGGGCGGGAAAAACGGCACACAGAAACAACCCCTAAATCCATACCGACCATTTAAAACAGATCCCTTAGCTTCCCCCACCTTCCTGACCCCCCAAAAACTTTTTACAAGTACCTGGTGGTCCAGTGGGGGTCCCGGGAGTGATCTCCCGCTCTCGGGCCGTCGGCCGCCACTAATCAAAATGGCGTCAATGGCCCTTTGCCCTTACCATGTGACAGGGTATCCGTGCCATTGGCCGGCCCCTGTCACATGGTAGGAGTACTGGATGGCCCGTGCAGCTGATAAAAAAAAAACAAATGGACCGCACGAAAAAAATTTCACGATGTGAATCGGAACCGGAATCAGAACCGATTCCGGTTCCAATTCACATATCTAGCAGAGGGATTGGAAGGTAAAATTTGTTTTTAGCGGATGACATTAAGATCTGCAACAGAGTGGACACATCTAAAGGAGCTGAGAGAATGAGAAGTTACCTAAGAAAGCTCAAGAAGTGGTAGAAAGTTTGACAATTGGAATTGAATGCTAAGAAGTGCAGAGTCATGTATTTAGATTAAGGCCATCCAATGCGTTACAATGACATACATCAAAATGGCGCTGTCTGTTTAGGTGAATGTGCCAGATTTAACTCAGGATGGTGTCAGTTGACTGCAAGAGCCGAAGATTGAAGAATGGAAGAGAAGTGCTCTGAGACCTGGGCTCTGAGTCCTGTCTGGACCCAGCCTCTGGGCCTAGGCTGTAGTAGTTCGCTGTGATTTTGGCCTAGAACTTATGCAAGGACAGTGCTCTATGTTTCAACGGCAAGAGGAAATGTGGATAAAAGGATTTGCATTCACAAAAAAGCAGGGAGTAGCTTGCTTGTTAAAGTGGTGGTTACTACCCCAAACCAAACAAGCCTGATACTTCACTTTCAATTCATATCCAGTGTAGCTCTCTGTTTTATCAGCAGGGGTGAATGAAGAAAAGATGATTTTATATTCAGTCAACAAACAACAAGGACTGAATTACACAGTCTGGGTAAACAAATAAGCATGGGTGTAGCTTGCTTGTTATGGGTGGTTACTACGCCAAATCAATTAAGCCTGATACTTCACTTTCAATACATATCCAGAGTAGCTCTCTGCTTCAACGACAGGGGGGAATGAAGAAAGGTGGATTTATATTCAGATAACAACCAACAAGGACTAAATTGCACAGGGTGGGTAAACAAATAAGCGTGGGAGTAGCTTGCTTATTGCGGCGATTACTACCCCTAATCAATTAAGCTAGATATTTCACTTAGAAGCAGTTCCAGCACTGCTCTCTACTAGGGATGTGCAGAGCAAAATTTTATGTTCATATTTTTTATGTCCGAAAGGGGGTCCCACTTGCGGCCAATATGGACATAAAAAAAATCCAATGAGTTGGGTATATGTACATATGTGCAAAAAAAAATTTAAACCCCCTCACCCTCCTTAATCCCCCCCCCAGACTTACCACAACTCCCTGGTGATCGAGCGAGGAGTGAGGACGTCATTTCTGCAATCCTTGGCGAGAAGCATGTGACGTCGGTGGCACGTCGAGTGACGCGGCGTCACGTGATTCCCGGCGAGTTCGCGCCGGACGGCTCGTTCGGCCCAAAAAGAACTTTTGGCCAGCTTGGGTGGGCCTCCTGACCCCCCCAAGCTGGCCAAAAGTTCTTTTTGGGCCGAACGAGCCGTCCGGTGCGAACGAGCCGGGAATCACGTGACGCCGACGTCACGTGATTCCCGGCAAGTTCGCGCCGGACGGCTCGTTCGGCCCAAAAAGAACTTTTGGCCAGCTTGGGGGGGCCTCCTGACCCCCTCAAGCTGGCCAAAAGTTCTTTTTGGGCCGAACGAGCCGTCCGGCGCGAACTTGCCGGGAATCACGTGACGTCGCGTCTGAGTGACGCGGCGCCACGTGATTCCCGGCTCGTTCGCGCCGGACGGCTCGTTCGGCCCAAAAATAACTTTTGGCCAGCTTGGGGGGGTCAGGAGGCCCCCCCAAGCTGGCCAAAAGTTCTTTTTGGGCCGAACGAGCCGTCCGGCGCGAACGAGCCGGGAATCACGTGACGCCGGCGTCACTCGACGTGCCGCCGATGTCACATGCTTCTCGCCAAGGATTGCAGAAATGGCGTCCTCACTCCTCGCTCCATCACCAGGGAGTTGTGGTAAGTCGGGGGGGGGATTAAGGAGGGTGAGGGGGTTTATATTTTTATTTTGGCTCAACAATCGCGATTTCCCACATATCGAACATATCTATGTTCGATATGTGGGAAATCCGATCGTTTATGTCGAATCAATTTTTTAAGTAAAAAAAAAATATGAGTTGCGTTTTACTAATGCGGTCAATCCGAATGCACACCCCTACTCTCTACATTAATGGCGGGGGTGGAAGGAAAATAGAACCAAAAGGTTACATTAATGGCGGGGGTGGATGGGAAATAGAACCAAAAGGTTACTAAATGCCAAGAGTAACAGATAAGTATGAGAAAAAAAAATAAGTGTGAAAGCTTGCTGGGCAGACTGGATGGGCCATTTGGTCTTCTTCTGCCATCATTTCTATGTTTCTGTGTTTCAGCCTGGGCCTAGCCCTCAACAACAGATCCCCCAAGAACAAGTAAATGGGAGCCAGTATTCTGACCCTGGCAATTTTTTGGGAGGGGGATTTGGGAGTCCCTGGGAGACCCCATTTCTTTTTTTTAAATATTTATTTATTTTTTAACTAAATAAACAAAATAAACATTTTACGAAACAAAATTAATTGAAAATCAAACCCCTGAAAACTAAATGAGAAAGAAAACAAAAATTGTCTTCTTCCCACATCTAGTGCTGTTTTTGGTTCTAACTTCTGCTCTGTACAGGTAATCTCAATGTAAACATATTTAGTTCTATCAGTCTCATCTCATATGGCTTTTGGGGCAGTTCCCATACCTTTTTGGTTGCCTTTCACTGAACCATCTCTGCCCTCTCTCTCTGTCCTTTCTGAGATAAAGTTTTTAGAACTACTCTCTCTATTCCAGGTGAGGCCTATACAAGGGCATATTCACCTCCTTTTTTCTGCTTATTATACCTCATCCTATACACCCTAGCACCCTCCTTACTCTGGTCAAATATTTATTGCACTGTTTTCCTATCTTGAGATCATCAGACACTGTCATCCCAAGGTTTCTCTCCTAGTTAGTGCACATCAGCTCTTCACCTCCCAATATGTACCACTTTTTCAGATTTCTGCATCCAAAATGCATGACTCTACACATTTTGTCATCGGGTCTTAACTGCCAAGGATTTGACAATTTTGCAGGGTTTTTAGATCACTTCTCATTCCATCTACTCCCACAGGGATGTCTACTCTGTGGCAGATATTTGTGTCATTTGCAGAAATGAAAACCTTTCCTTCTAATGCCTCCTCAATGGTCCTCAAAAATATATTGAACTTGAACAAGCCCAGGACCGATCCCTGAGGCATGCTACTAATTATCTTTTTCTCCTGAATGAATTGCTTTTACCACTACCCTCTGGCATCTATCACTGAATCAGTTTCTAATCAAGTCCATCAGCTTGGGACCCACCCAGGCTGCTCAATGTATTTATGAGCCTCCTATGGGGGACAGTATCAAATCCTTTGCTAAAATCCAAGAAATCTATATTCAGCTCATGGCCTTGATCTAATTCTTTGGTATCCCTCCCCCCCTCCAAATAAAAAGAAAGGTAAACATCAGCAATCAGCTATATTTGATTTGATCTCTCTTATAAAGCCATATTGCCATACTTTAGGCAAGCCACTGGCTTGTAGATACTCCAATATTCTTTATTTTGATAAAGTTTGCATTAATATTCTCACCATCCAAGCCAGACTAACTGTCCTGTAGTTTCCAACCTCCTCTCTATCATCACATTTAGGAAAAGGGACAACATTTGCCCTTCTCCAGTCACACGGGATCAACCCTGTCTCCAAATATCTGTTGACCATATCCTTCAGCAGACCCATCACAACCTCTGTGAGCTCCCTTAATATTCTTGGATGCATTCCAATTGATCCCAAGGTTTGTCCATGCTTTAGTTTTTCTAGTTTCATTCAAATATTCTCCTCTGTAAATTGTAGGGATGTTCAAACTAAACAATTTCCTTTCAGTTCGTTTTTTGTTTTGGAGTGAGCGGGGTCAGATATTTGCTTTTCTGTTTGTTTTACTGTTTATTTCAGTTCAGTTTGCCAAACAAAAATAAATATTTAAAAAATGGACCTCTCTAGGCCCCCGCTGCCATTTCTGGGATCTCCCAGGGGTCACCTCTGGCCCCTTCCACATCTCCTAACCCCATCAATGAGTCAATGCTGGGACTATGATGGCACATGATTAATTTGTTATTTATACCACTCATATTTTCATTATCGTGCCTTGCTGTAAACCGTTGTGATGGTTATCTAACTTAACGACGATATAGAAGAGTTTTTAAATAAATAAGTAAATTAATAGATTTATAAATAAATAAATAAACTACCCAGTTGGGCTGAGACAATCCTAGCTGGAACCTCTCCAGGCCCCTCCAACCCCTTGTGCACCCCCTGAAAATAAGCTGGGGCTGGGGGTTCCCCTACTTACTTCTTTCATAGGGGGTCTTCCACAAAGAAAGGAGCAAGAGTGATCCTCAATTGCTCCTGTCCCATCAGTGTCCCCTAAGAAATGGTGCTAGCCATCCCTGAAATCAGCACCATGTTGACATCAACAAAACACTACTGGTCGTCTCAGGGCTGGCCAATGCCATTTTAAAGGGATATTGCTCCCTTTCTTCTTTGAAAATCTCCACAAAAGGGATAAGTAGGGGCCAGGATATCTGTGGCCCAGGATCATTTATAGGGAGGGAGGTTTATCAGGATGCTGGGGGTCATAGGGGCCCTGGAAGTCTCTGCCTGGAGTTGACTCAGTCCAGCCAAGTAAGCCCCAGCTCTGGCTTATTGGCAATGGATAAGAGGATTTGGAGGGGCCCAGGGAAATTCTAGGGCGCCACTTTAAATAAATAATGTTTTCTCAAAACAAATGGGAAATATTCAAAATTTTGGGATATTTTTGGGCAAGCCGATTTTCAGTTCATTTCCTTGACTATTTCTGAAAAAAAACCCCATTGGTTTTCTAACCCCATTCCCATATGTATCATTGACATCCAAGGACAGTCCTTTTCCTCCATGCCTTTCATCAGTGAGCACTTAATGAAATTATTTGTTTAGCATTTCTGCTTTTTCCTTCTCTCTCGCTACCTATTTTGCTTGTCCATCTTTTGGTCATCTTTCTTTCGCTGATATACCTTGAAAAAAGTCATCGTCTTGCCTTACTCATTAGCTGTTTTCTTCTTTTATGCACACTTTTGGCATCCCTGCCTCTTTCAGCTTTATCAGATATTCTTTTTGTTTGGGGCTCCTTTGTACTTTTTGAATACTAATCTTTCTGGCCTTACTTTTTTTTCCCCTTTACTTTTCTTTATTTTCATGACATAAGGATCTTTTGCTCCTGGTACAGCTTCTTTTATTTAGCCCACTATTCTTCCATTTCACCTGCCTCCTCCCACCCTTCCCCAGTCTCCATAAGGTACATCCCATTTCACCAAAGTCAAATAGAAGATGGTGAGCTCTGTGTGGCTTATTTCCATCTTACTTCCATCCAATAAAGATCCAAGGAACCGAACCTCTCACACTCACCGTCATCGCTAATGTTATGGCCGCCGGCCGCGGCGGTCCGTGGCCGGGGCCAAATGCTAAACCATGGCATTGGGCCACTTCTGAGGCTCCTGCAGGTGCAGGCAGCCTTCTTCATCGCTCTCTTCGCAACCGTGGCTGCTGCTGAGGCCCGGCCGCATGGCTCCTTCCCAGCTGGGCTGACTCCTCCCCTTCCAGGTTAACTTAGAGCCGCGAGCGCGGCTGAAGGTTTAATTTAAAGGGGCCATGACTGGAAGTTGTCATGGCTCCTCCAGGGGACTCCTCCCATACTTCGGGTATATAAGGCAAGGTCTGCTCCTCAGATCTTGCCTTGGTATCGTGGTTTCTGGTCCATTAGGTTCCTGAGTTCCTAATCCTGGTCCCCGCTGTTAGACTACCTCGTTCCTGTTCTTCGGATTCCTGCTTCAGCTTCTCCTCTCTCGTTGGATGGATTCTCTGGGTTTGACTCTTGGACTGGCTTCCGAACGTTCTCCTGGCTTGACTTTGGACTGGCTTTCGACCATTCTCCTGGATTCACCATTGGATCGGCTTTCAACCATTCTCATGGATTCATCTCTGGACCGGCTTCCGACCCTTCTCCTGGCTTTGACCATTGGACTGGATTCCGACTATTGTTCAGCCTCACTTCTGGACTGACTGACCTGCTGGAGGTGCCAGCTGTCTGGATTTTACGACCTACAGGAGGCGCCTGCATCCAGACCTATCTTCAGTCTTCTACGAATCACCTAAGTCCAAGTGGTCCCGATCCCTACTGGCTCCTCCTGGGTTGATTCTCTCCTAGGTAGCGCTAACCCTACCTTGGACCAAGGGTCCACCTCCTCGCCGTAACAGCTAACACATTAAAGTAGAGATGATCATAAACCTAATGGTGACTAATCAATGATGGTATCAGATAAATGGACACAGTACATAGTCAAAGAACTGCAACCTTACCAAAGTGTGTAAGGATACACTTAGAGCAAGAAATCAATCATTTACTAAAAATCATAGCAAAGATAAAGTCAAAAATGTCCTGTTATTTTCTACATTTTTTTCATTTGCACATAAAATCACTAAATATGTACTTAGCTTCTCATAATGATGTGTATCAGAGCTCTGACTCAGAAGCAGAAACAAGCTGTCCACTGTAACTGCCGACATACCAGAAGTGGGAAAGCTGTCAACTTCTGCCCACACAACCTGACATTGACAGTGTTTTGGAAGTTATTGCCTGCCTGCATCCGGGATTTCTTATCTGCTGAAAAGTCTCCATGCTGTAAAACTATTCCACTGTTTCAAACAGATATCTTACTTACTGTGGTACATCAGTAGTAACAGTGGCCAGCTTGTTCCTACTTTTGAGTCAGAGCTCTCACGCATGTCATTACGAGATGCTAAGCATATATTTATTGATTTTATGTGTAAAATAAAACATAGAAAATAAATAGTGGGACATTTTTGCCTTTATCTTTCCAATGATTTTTTGTAAATCTAAGCAGTCAATATGGCATTTCCTTACAACGTTGTCAAGGTTGCCATTTTTTCACTAAATACTCTGGCAATTTATCTGATATCATCATTGGTTAGTCACCATTCTGTTTATGACCACCTTCTTTCCATCTTGTCCGTTATATCAAACTAGACTGTCTGATGATAACTGGTGCTCAGGTGTAAGTACCAGGTCTAATATAGCTCCTTCCCTAGTAGGATCCATTACCATTTGTCTTAGGAGAGCAACTTGAAAGGACCCCAGGATCTTTCTACTTCTAACCAAGCCATCAAACTCATATCTGATAGGCTATAATCTCCCTTGATCAATACCTTCTCCTTCATTGCTACTTTTTGTATATCTTTAACTAGTTTTTTATTCAGTTCTGCCTGAGCTGGAGGTCTATAGCCCATAGTAGTCTAGATGAAAGTGCTACCTCCCCTTTCCTAGACAGTCTGGAATACCTTCCTGTTTTCCAAAATATCCTGCAGTTCCATCACTTAGTCTGGTCCTCCTCTACTGTTAGGGCTTAGAGATCTGGAATTTTATGGGTGGGTTAGCTAGGGGAAGGGAGGGCAAGGTGCGGAGGGGTGGGTGGAGGGAACGGGCAGCGTGCACTGGGCTCGGTGCGCGCAAGGTGCACAAATGTACACCCCCTTGCGCGTGCCAACCCTGGATTTTATAAGATAAGTGTGGCTACGTGCGTATCTTATAAAATCTCATGTACTTTTGTTCACGCCTGGTACACGAACAAAAGTACGCCCGGGCGTAGCTTTATAAAATCTACCCCTATGCTTCTTGGCATCCCTATGACATTGACCACAACCTTATCTCAAGGTTTACCTATTTTTAGATCATCAAATGCAATCACTCCAAGATCTTTCTCCTGGTTGATGTGAATAAATATCTCACCCCCATTCTCTACAGCTACAAACCCCCCCCCCCCCCCCATGCATGATTCTGTGTGCCTTAGCTTTGAATTTTAAATGCTAAGTACCTGCCCACTTCTCAAGCTTTTGTAGGTCATACCTCATTCTGTCTAGTGTCTCCTACTAAAGGGATATCAGTTCTGCTGCAGAACTTAGTGTCATCTGGAAAAAGGCAAATATTTCCTTTAATTCTTCCACTATATCATACACAATGACTTAGAACTGAAGTGGTGTTAGTAAAATCCCATAGGCAATCCAGTAATCACACTTTTGTCCTCAGAGTGAATACCATTTACCACCAACCTCTACTGTCATCCAATTTGGACCCACTTCCAGGCTGCTCAATTTCTTTTTCAGCTCCTTCATGGGGCAGTATCAAAATCTTTTCTGAAATTGTTTACCACTTAAATGCACCCAATCAAATCAAACCAAATACATTGATCAGATTTGGCTCAAACAGGAAGAGCTAGGTAACAGCGGCAGGAGGAGGTGGGAGATGGTCTGGTTCAGGCCCTCCCACTGATGTCAACTGTATGTGACAGGATACCCTATAAAAGACATTAGCTATGACATAAAGCAGTTGGCATATAGGCTAAGGCATGATCCAAGGAGGTGCAACTCTTGTGACCCCATGGGGAGCACCATGGAAGCAAGTGGTCAGCTGTAAGTAATCCCCATTTTACCAGAACTTGGTCTTGAATAGTTTTTGTGATTGGGCTTCCCTCTCCCCCCCCCCCCCCCCTCTTATTGTCTATAGGCTAGAAAAGGAAGTGCACAAGTATTGTCCTTTCCATTGGAGACTCCAGTATCCATGAAAGGGACTTTGGACTTTTGAGTAGTTAACCATTTTACTGGAGATCCTCTAGGAGGGCTATCAGTAGGAGAGTTTGATTGTATTCTTTGCCCTGAAACTTGGACCCTTCCATTAATACCATTGCCCACTAGAATTCTTTGTGTAAGCTCTAGAAAAGCAGCTATGCTGGACTCCTTAGATAGTAAAGAGGTCAGTAGTAGAGGTCTAGTGCTTGATGGCATGTATGAAGAGGGACTCAAAGTTGAGTTGGACCCTTTTGCCTTTCTTTACTTCCAATCTCCCACTCATGTAGTAGTCAGGGGGAGTGTTATCATGGGAATAGAATGGAATTGCTGGAAATTCCCCTAAATTGATCTTAGTTTCTATCCCCAGCTTAGAGAGTGACAGAAGTGGCATTATAAGTAAGCACTTTTCTTTGGAACATCTGAGTCAATCCCAATAAAGAGTGGGAACTATCCTGGAAGGCTGTGTTTCACACTTATGTATGCTGTAGCCAAGTCTGAAATTTGTGATTCATGTTTGAAGAACTACACAGTTTGGTTAGGTATAATCTTCACTTAGGTTTCTGAACTCCAAACCTCAAAAACTATCTTGAAGGATAATTTGTCTCTCCGAACTAAGTGGAGAATCTTGAAAATAATTCCAGGTAGAAAAACTTAAGTTTTTTGAATTTTCCTAGGAAAAAAACCCTAGTATCTCTGAATTATATGGTAAAAAATATTTTCTTGAAAATCTAAAGATTTTGCCTCAAAATACACTGTCATTATACTCTAGCATGGAAACATTCTTCAGTAGCAGAAGGAGGGAATGTGAAACCACTGATTTCAATTGACAGTGTGGATGTTACGGCTCTACTGGATACATCACAGGAAAAGATTTTTTTAGTTAGAGAGACTTTGCATCTTTTGCCCTAGAAATATAATTCAAATAAATAATAAATAATAATAGTACTAAACAATAGGTACCAATGCAAAAAACTCGAGCTGAAAGCGATTGTGCGCCCCTAGTGCCTCATTGACAGCGCAAGCCGGAGAGAGGTCCGCTGTTGGTGGATGTTCGCTGGTTAAGAAAATGGAAGCTGAATTTATCAGCGTCCCATTTTCCTAAACAGCGCAAATGCAGGGGTTAGGAAAATGGATGCTGATTCAGCGTCCATTCTCCAAACCTGACTACCGGCACCAGAAGGAGTGTATAAAATCAATATTAAAGTGTCGGGCACTTAATATTCATTTATTCACTCCTTCACTTATTGCAGTTTGGTCCCTTTACTGTCACATGTCAGTGAAAGGACCAATCTCCTTTCAGAAGGGTGTCCTGAAAGGGGATTGGTCCTTTCACTGACAAATGTCAGTGAAAAGAACCAATGGGCAATAAGTGAAGGATTGATGGACTCTACCTGGGTAACAACAAGCTAGGCTGAGAGAACATTGCACAAATCTCATCTTTGGGTGAATTTCCTCACTCCAAAAGTGATCAAACCTTCACAAGAGAGCACTGTTCTGTTTGTTAGGGATGTGAATCGTGTGCCCGATCGTCTTAACGATCGGGTTCGGCTAGAGGGAGAAAAAAATCTGATCGGTGGTGATGTGAATCGGAATCGGTTCTGATTCACATCGTAAATTTTCTTTTAGTGAGGCCCGACCCTTTAAAATTGACCCCTTACCTTCCCCCACCCTCCCGAACCCCCCAAAACATTTTGCGAGTACCTGGTGGTCCAGTGGGGGCGTGGGGACCGATCTCCCGCTCTCGGGCCATCGGTGCCATTTTGGCTGCCACTCAAAAATGGCGCAGATGGCCCGATAAAAAAAAAAAACCACCCGACCCTTTAAAAATGACCCCTTAGCTTCCCCCACCCTCCCGAGCCCCCCAAAACATTTTAAAATTACCTGGTGGTCTAGTGGTGGTCCCAGGAGCAATCTCCCATTCTCGGGCCGTCGGCTGCCACTCATAAAAATGGCGCCGATGGCCCTTTGCCCTTACCATGTGACAGGTTATCTGTGCCATTGGCCGGCCACTGGCCACTGGCCGGCCAATGGCACGGATACCCTGGCAAAGGGTAAGGGCAATGGCACGGATACCACTGGCCGGCCAATGGCATGGGCAAAGGGCCATCGGCGCCATCTTTATGAGTGGCTGCCAACAGCCCGAGGAGATCGCTCCCGGGACCACCACTAGACCACCAGGTAATTTTAAAATGTTTTGGGGGGCTCGGGAGGGTAGGGGAAGCTAAGGGGTCATTTTTAAAGGGTCGGGTGGGGGTTTTTTTTTATCGGGCCATCGGCACCATTTTTGAGTGGCAGCCAAAATGGTGCCGATGGCCCAAGAGCGGGAAATCGGTCCCCGCGCCCCCACTGGACCACCGGGTACTCGTAAAAAGTTTTGGGGGGGTTCGGGAGGGTTGAGGAAGGTAAGGGATTAGTTTTATAGGGTCGGGGTGGGTTTAGGGGTTGTTTTGGTGTGCCGGTTTTTCTGCTCTCCCCCCTCCCCTGATTTACGATTTTTCACGATAAATTGGGGGAATTTCTATTGTATCGTGACTCTTAACGATTTTTGACGATTTAAAAAATATCTGATGATTTTTTTAAATCGTCAAAAAACGATTCACATCCCTACTGTTTGTACATCTCATTTTGAATGTCAAAGTGGCCCCTAACCCCTACATTAATACCTAAACCTCACCTCGAGTTACTAGGTGGGCCTCCTACAAAGATATAAATACCTACCTAGAATGAGGGTATTATGGCTAGGTGTGCGTTCTCTCTCTCTCTCTCTCTCTCATTACTTAGCACTATTGCCATAAAACACACTCCTTTTCCTTTCACATGTGATATTTGATGAATCCAGGTCCAAGTTTGTAATGTGTGGTCTTTCAGTCTGTATTTGGTGAAGGTTTGTGTGTCTGACTGAGATGTGGTATTTTACTGGAGATCTGTATCAGTCTTATTTGTAGCATTTTCTCCCTAGAACATGCCTTGGAGGTGCACTGCTGCTTTTCATAAGGAAGGCTTATTGAGTCCTTGGAGTTAGTGCTGCTATGGCATGGCAGGTCTTCTACACATATATTGAGGGGATTTTTTTCTTGTGGTTTTTTTAGGTTTTGTATTATTTTACAATGCCACACCTACTGTTCTGTTCAAAAAACAATGTCAACCAATCCAGAACAAGATAGTGTTATAAAGGATAATATATTAATACTTTATTTACTAATTAAATGATACATGAATTTGAATTTTCCTGATTGATGACAACCTATAGTGCTTCAATACTTAAATTGAAATGCAAAATTCAATTCATCCTACTCCACATCTATTAATCTAATACCCTATGTTGCAATAGATCTTTTGACTATCGCCATGAAGAAATTTTTTTTCAATTTTGACCAGACTTTTTTTTCAACAGATTAAGGGTGTCACAATGGGGGCCTCAATGGCCCCGGACATTGCTAATCTGTTTGTAGGAGTGTTTGAAGAACAAATGTTTACAGTTTGGCAATAGAAAGACAACATTGTAATATGGAAAAGATATATTGACAATATTATTTTGTTGTGTTGAGTATCTGGAAGTGTTTCTAAGTTGGTTACAACTTAGAAACACTTAGATACAAGACCCCAATTTGAAATTTTCATCTAATTTCAGTGGTATTATGAAATAGAAATAACATTAGCTCGGTGGTGTTAGTTCTCTTTCAGATACATATGCAGAATTAGAAATTAGAGATGTGAATCGTGTCCTCGATCGTCTTAACGATCGATTTCGGCTGGGAGGGGGAGGGAATCGTATCGTTGCCGTTTGGGTGTTTAGAATATCGTGAAAATCGTTAAAATCGTGAACCGGCACACTAAAACCCCCTAAAACCCACCCCCGACCCTTTAAATTAAATCCCCCACCCCCAAATGCCTTAAATTACCCTAGGATCCAGCGGAGGTCCATAGCTAAATCGGGGGAAGGGGGAGGGTAGGAAAACCGGCACACTAAATCCCCCTAAAACCCACCCCGACCCTTTAAATTAAATCCCCCCCAAATGCCTTAAAGTACCCTGGGGTCCAGCGGCGGTCCGAAACGGGCTCCTGCTGTTGAAGCGTGTTGTCTTCAGCCGGCGCCATTTTGCAAAATGGCCACCGCAAAATGGCGGCGGCCATAGACCAACACGATTCGACCGCAGGAGGTCGCTTCCGGACCCCCGCTGGACTTTTGGCAAGTCTTGTGGGGGTCAGGAGGCCCCCCCAAGCTGGCCAAAAGTCTCTGGGGGTCCAGCGGGCGTCCGTGAGCGATCTCCTGCCGCAAATCGTTTTCCATACGGATAATGGCGCCGGCCATACGCGTATGGCCGGCACCATTTTCCGTACGGAAAATGGCGCCGGCAGGAGATCGACTGCAGGAGGTCGTTCAGCGGAGGTCCGGAACCCTCGCTGAATGACCTCCTGCAGTCGATCTCCTGCCGGCGCCATTATACGTACGGAAAATGATTCGCAGCAGGAGATCGCTCCCGGACGCCCGCTGGACCCCCAGAGACTTTTGGCCAGCTTGGGGGGGCCTCCTGACCCCCACAAGACTTGCCAAAAGTCCAGCGGGGGTCCGGAAGCGACCTCCTGCGGTCGAATCGTGTTGGTCTATGGCCGCCGCCATTTTGCGGCGGCCATTTTGCAAAATGGCGCCGGCTGAAGACAACACGCTTCAACAGCAGGAGCCCGTTTCGGACCGCCGCTGGACCCCAGGGTACTTTAAGGCATTTGGGGGGGGGATTTAATTTAAAGGGTCGGGGGTGGGTTTTAGGGGGATTTAGTGTGCCGGTTTTCCTGCCCTCCCCCTTCCCCCGATTTAATTTAAAGGGTCGGGGGTGGGTTTTAGGGGGATTTAGTGTGCCGGTTTTCTTGCCCTCCCCCTTCCCCCGATTTAGATATGGACCGCCGCTGGACCCCAGGGTAATTTAAGGCATTTGGGGGGGGGGGTTCGGGAGGGTGGGGGATTTAATTTAAAGGGTCGGGGTGGGTTTTAGGGGGTTTTAGTGTGCCGGTTTTCCTGCCCTCCCCCTTCCCCCGATTTACGATTTTTTGACGATAAATCGGGGGAATTGGTATTGTATCGTGGCCCTAACGATTTTTGACGATTTAAAATATATCGGACGATATTTTAAATCGTCAAAAAACGATTCACATCCCTATTAGAAATCAGGGGTGGAGTTATCTCAATCAGTGATATTGGGGTTGATGTGCCCTACTATTGGTTAAGGGATATTTAAATAGGGATTGGGGTTGATAAGCTTTCTAAAGGTTTGGGTTTGCTGTGCCAAGTTGCCTTCTTGCTGCTCATTTTATGAGGTGAGTAGTTTGCCTCCGCCAATGCTTATTTTGGTTTCTGCTTTTAAGAGACTTTCTTTTTTATTTATTGTTTTAGGCTTTGGAAGAGCAGGAGTAACAATGGACTTAATCTCCTTGAACTAATGTTTGCCTCTGTTTGGGAGGTTTCTGAAGAGCTGGAATAACAATGGATGCAGTCCCTTTGAGATAATTGTGCCCTACATTTTTGCATGCTCTGCCAAAGAGGTGTTCAAAAAAGGCGTAAATAATGATACACTTTGGCAGTATTTGCCTCTTGAGATAAATGAATGGATTACAATGTCATTGGCCACCTATACGAATTTTGAATACAGGATAGAGAGTTGACAACAAAGGGACTTTTTTGGACATTTGAAATATTAGCTATATCTACGGCTCGATCTATTCATCAGGAGTCCACAATTAGAGAAATCTTTGGAAATTGAACGGCATTTTTCCATCAACATTAACACTTCACTTGGAGTTCATAATTAGAGAAATATTTTGACAGTGGATAACATACTTCTGGTTTCCTGTTTCTTGAAAGGGACAAGAGAGCATTTGATTCACAGCATTTGTATATTGAGAACCTTGTATACTAACATTTTTAGTTATATTAGGATTTTGTTTTGGGGTATTAAGATAGTGTAGAGGCTTAATACACTACCTATTAATAATAAGCAGTGATAATGAATGAGTGAGAGCTTGATGTTGCAACACGTGCATGCATAAAATAGCCCATACGCGAATAAATGGCTTTTTAAAAAGGAAACATACAGTTAATACAGAGACTTTGAGTAAATTTGCACATAGGTAAAGGGGGCAGAACAGAGGTGAGACAGATGTGTTCCAGGGAGGGGCCAGCATGTACGTGTGTAAGTTGCTATTTTAAAACCTTCCAAAGTGAAACGTGTTAGTCTTTTACTGCGTATATTTTCTTCTGGTCAAAATCAGGTGTAAGTGATTGTACACATCTTGAAAGTGAGCAAATGAACAGGTGATGGGTCTGGGTGGCATGGGGGGACTTCAGGCTGGTCTTCACAAGGCACAGACAGACTGGGCAAACTGGTGAACTAAAACTGCTAATTTCCTTCTCGTGTGCATATTACCAAATTCTTGGAAGTACGCACGTAAAAGCCAACATTTGCTAAGAACAATACGTGAGTTGCATCTTCTCATGTTAATGATTACAATTAGGAGCACAAATATGAAAGTAGAGCTGAATTGGGCTACTTATCCAGATACATTTTGACTTCTCCAGGTAAGGGGTGGCCTTGCTGCCACAGTTTAAAAAGCCGCTACTTATCTGGCTATGTAACATAGGCAGATACGTGTTAACATGGTACTTATCTGGCTGTGTTCAACATTACTTGACATGGATCTTTTAGATATGTAACATGTTGTTGCGTAGATTTATGTGTATTTTTTATCTTACGCTCAAAAGTGTGTGCACAATGCAAAATACATGTCCATGCATCCTCGTGTCCATTTATCTGCATATGTGGGCACGTGCGTGCTTATTTTAAAGTTACCTTTTATATCTTAACATTTAGCCCTGTGACGGTCATGTGTTCAGTGTGTTGCACATGTGAGCATCATCTTTCAGGTGTGTTCTGACAGAAAAAAAGATTGAAAATTACTGGTTAATTTATTAACATTAATTTAATTATGTATATACCCTGCCAATTTGCTTTTCTTGCTCGCTTCACTGTACATCGAACTAATAATAACTATAACCTGTTCGGTCACATAAGGATCTTGAACCTTATCCATAAATACCTTTGACAGTTTACATGCATCTCATAACGGCAAAGCATGACTTCAGAGATAAATCACAAATAAATCTGGCAAGTCTAGTGCTGATATATTTTTCTCCTAGGGCATTTCTAAACGTATTCATACTACACAGTGTTTAAGGAGAAAAATCATATACTAAACTGGGCACAGACATATTTCACTTCTCTTCTTTCATGCGGCACTGATCTAGAGGAAAGAGTCAGAGACAGTGGCTCCCATTGCTCAGATTTATGGCTATGGTAACTTGAAAAATAATCAAATGCATTTAACACATAAGGGAATGATGAGTTGTTGCTGACAGATTAGTAAAGAAACAGAAATAATGGCAGAAAAGGACCAAATGGTCCATCCAGCCTGCCCAGCAACCTTATGGTAGTATCTGCCATGCCATACGAGTCACCCCTATACTTCACAGTTTCCCAGAGTATCTAAGTCAGGGCCTTTGTTGGTTGCTATTTGGGTCCAATTCCCCATTACCTTTTGCCATTGAAGCAGAGAGCAATGTTGGAGTTGCATCAAAAGGATCAGGCTTATTGATTAAGGGTAGAAACTGCCACACCACAAAGTTACCCCCGTGCTTATTTGTTTTACCAGGCTTTAAAATTCAAAGTCCTTGTTGGTTACTCTCTGAATCTAATTCCCCTTTTCCTCTTTTCCCTCTGACATTGAAGCAGAGAGCACTACTAAGAGTAGTAAATGCTACACCAGCAAGTTACCTCCATTCACTCTTTTCTTCATTCTCATCTTCTAGCCTTTAGGGGTCCACAGTGTTTATCCATTTCCCCTTTGAAACTTTTAATGTTTTTTCCTTCACCACTTCCCTTGGAAGGGCATTCCAGGCTTCCACCACCCTCTCTGTGAAGAAATATTTACTGACATTGATTCTGAATCATCCTCCCTGGAGTTTCATTTTGTGAACCCTAGTTCTACTGATTTCCTTCCAATAGAAAAGGTTTGTTGTTGATTGTGCATCATTAAAACCTTTCAGGTATCTGAAGGTCTGTATCATATCTCCCCTGCACCTCCTCTCCTTCAGGGTATACATATTTAGGTCCTTCAACCTCTCCTCATAAGTCATTTGATAGAGACCACCCAACATTTTGGTCACCTTTCTCTGGACCACCTCCATCCTATCTCTGTCCCTTTTGAGATATGGTCTTTAGAACTGAATGCAGTATTTCAGGTGAGGCCTCACCAAGGACCTGTATAAGGGGATTATCACCTCCTTTGTCTTGCTGGTTCTTCCTCTCTATATGCTGCCCAGCATTCTTCTGGCTTTAGCTATCGCCTTGTCTTCAGATCACTAGACACTATCACCCCAAGGTCTCTCTCTTGCTCCATGAACAACAGCCCTTCACCCCTCATCACATACAGCTCTTTTGGACTACTGCACCTCAGATGCTTGACTCTGCACTCCTTGGCATTGAATCACAGCCATATCTTAGACCACTGTTCAAGTTTCCTTAAATCACGTCTCATTCTCTCTACTCCTTCTGGCATGTTTACTCTGTTGCAGATCTTAGTATCATCCACAAATAGATAAACTTTAACTTCTATCCCTTCTGTAATGTCGCTCACAAAGATATTGAACAGAACCAGTCCCAACACCAATCCTTGTGGCACTCAACTTAACATCGTTCTCTCTTCAGAGTAGGTTCAATTTACCATTACATGCTGTCTTCTGTAAACCACTTTGTAATCCACCACACCACTCCCAAGCTTCTCATTTTATTCATGAGTCTTCTATGTGGGACCGTATCAAAAGCTTTACTAAAATCTAAGTAAATCACATTGAGTGCTCAATCTTGATCCACGTCTCTAGTCAACCAATCAAAAAAAATCTATTTTCCCCTGGTGAATCCATGTGCTTTGGATTGAGCAAACCATTGGATTGTAGATAGTTCACTATACTTTCCTTCAGCAGAGTCTCCATTAATGTTCCCACCATTGAGGTGAGGCTAATTGGCCTGTAGTTTCCAGCCTCTTTTCTGCTTCCACTCTTGTGAAGCGGGACCTCCACCTCCCTTCTCCAATCTTTTGGCACTACTCCTGTTTCCAGGGATATATTGAAAAGGTCCTTAAGCAGACACGCCAGCACATCTCTTAGCTCCCTCAGTATCCTGGAATGAAACTCATCTGGCCCCATGGCCTTGTCCACGTTCAATTTTCCTAGTTCTTTCCATACACTCTCTTCTGTAAATGGAGTTTAGTCTACTCAACCTCAATCCACATTCTTGTTATCTAGCGACGGTTCTTCTCCAGGGTCTTCTTTAGTGAATACCAAACTGAAGTATTTGTTAAAAATGTCGGCCATTTCTTCATTTCTCTCCACATCTTGACCTTTATCACTTTTCAATTTTACTATACCACTTCGGACCTCTCTCCTTTCTCTGATATATCTGAAAAATGTTTTGTTTCCTCTCTTTACCTGTTTGGCAAAACTTTCTTCCACCTGACTTTTAGCTTTCTTGATTTCTTTCTTTGCCTCCATTTCACTAGATATTCTTCCCTGTTTTCCTCATTTTGGGATCCTTTATATTTCTTGAATACTGTTATTTTTGTTTTTATTTTATCATCCTCTTTCTTTGAGAACCAGATCGGTTTCTTATTTCTCCTACTTTTGTTTACTTTTCTAACATATAGATTTGTTGCCTTTGTAATTGGTCCTTTTAGTTTGGCCCACTGTTGTTCCTCCTTTCCTATTTTTCCCAGTCTTCTAGTTCGACATCCAGGTATATCCCCATTTCAACAAAGTCTATATTTTTGAAATTCAAAACCCGGGGCTTTGAATGACTTCTCTGTATCCTATTTGTGATATCAAACCATACTGTTTGATGATCACTGGAACTGAAGTGGGCACCCACCTAGACATTAGAGACATTACCCTCATTAGTGAGCACTAAGTCAAGAATCATATCCTCCTTCATAGGTTCCATTACCAATTGTTTGAAGAGAGCCACTTGCATGACATTCACTATCTCTCTACTTCTGGTAGATTCCGGAAAAGGGATTCTCCATTCTACATCCGGCAGATTAAAATCTCCAACAATCAACAATTCTACCTTCTTTCCCAACTTTTGGATGTCTTGAACCAGATCTCTGTCTAGTTCTTCCATATTATTAATTCTCAAACACCTAAAACCATTCCTAAGCAAACCCGAATTCAGAACCATTCTGCAATCCCTGATATTTTCGAGCTTCGACTACTGCAATTAACTTTTGATAGGCCTTCTCAAATCAACCACACGCCCACTACAAATATTACAAAACACCACTGCTAGAATCCTCACCGGCCACAAAATAACGGATCATATCACCCCTGTTTTAAAAGACTTGCACTGGCTACCCATAGAAAAACGAATAGAATTCAAAGTACTAACCATTCTTCACAATTCGATACACAACAGTGAAAATGCCTGCCTTAACACCCTAATTCAAAAACACAATCCTCAACATAACACCAGATCAACAAACAAAGCACAGCTAGAGATCCCATCAGTAGTCACCGCTAAACTTACCACTGTAAGAAAAAGAGCAATCTCAATAGCTGGACCTCGTCTCTGGAACACCCTACCGGAAAGCCTAAGACTACAAAACAACAAAAAAATCTTCCGAAAACTACTTAAAACCTGGCTACTCAAAACCTGGCTATTCAAACACACACAAAGATGGGATAGGATAAACAAAACCTGGCTATTCAAAACCTGGCTATTCAAACACACACAAAGATAGGATAGGATAAACAACTCAATTTGACACTACCCTAACAAAGAAAAAAAAAATCACCGATAATCACTCTACCACCTTATAACTCTACCTAGCCTTTGTACTTGACATTACAACCAGCTGATCTCAATATAACCAATAGTTTTTCCTCCTGTAATATATATTCATTAGGATACAAAACCTCACTATGAAACCTCTAAAATTAACTGATATAATTAATAAACTATACCCCCATTGTAATTAATGTAAATAGTAAGATTTTGTTATACCACTCTCCCACAGTTCTTGTTGTAAACCGTTTTGACTGTTCATATAGTCTGTTGTTATACTCGTTTATAGGAGTAAAGGCCTGCGACAGCTCACATAGTTATTTAATGTAAATCGTTTTGAATTTCCATGTAAATCGTTGTTATACCTGTAAACCGGAGTGAAGGCTTGCGCCAAACTTCGGTATATAAAAACAAATAAATAAAATAAATGAATAAATATGAGTTAGAGGCCTGTAAACCACCCCAGTAACAATGGATGCCCCATCATCTTTTTTTAGGATGACCCATAATGCTTCTTCTTTACCCCTCATTCCTTGCAGTTCAGGTGCTTGGATATTGTTTTTGACATAAAGAGCTACTCCTCCCCCTTTTCTGACCTTTCTGTCCTTCCTTAACAAGTTATAGCCTGAGATGGCTGTATCCCAAGCATGAGAATCTGTGAACCATGCCTCCGTAATGGATACAGTGTCCAAGTCTACCTCCAAGATTACAGCCTGCAGGTCTGGGATTTTATTGCCCAAACTGTGAGCATTTGTAGTCTTAGCTTTCCAATTTTTCTCCCTTGATTTGTTGCACTTCCTAGTCGCCTTTTCTGCTTTTTTAAAGTGAATGATTTTGTTATTTTCTCCTCCTGCTTCCTGTATTGCTTGGGGGTGACATGTCAATTTCATTGACCATCTCCTGCCACCCTCATTCTTTAATGTAAATGCATGATAATAAATTATATGAATTTCTCACTTAGCATCCTCCTTCCTACTACAGACAAATGTAGGCCATCCTTTCCATAAAGCATTTTACTGTTAGTATTAGTAAGTGAATGGGCCCTTTGGCTGAGGTGAGAGGTGTAATCGCCCAGGGGAAGAAGCCCCGCTGGGTCTCACCATTGGGAGGCAGAACCTTGGCTGCAGGATGGGATACAGCAGACGTAGAGGTGTAGCAAGAGGGTGACCTCTGGAGGCGTGTCACCATACGGCAGCAGAGATGCTGACGTCAGACTCAGCTTGAGAGATGAAAGTCTAGGGGAGAAGAGGCACTACCCGAGGAGCGGGGAATGCCGAGAAAGTATAGTCACTGAATCTGTAGTGAAGTATGCAGGAGGGTTCCTCGATGGGAGAACACAGCAGTAGTCAATAGAGTGGGGTACACCGGTGAGGGTTCCTATGATGGTATCACGGCACAGGTCCGCAGAGCAGGGAGGAACCTGGGAATGAGTCCTTATGGCAATGGTCCACAGAGCGGGGTACACCAGCGAGGGTTTCTCTGATGGTGACACGGTGCGGGTCCTGCGGAGCAGGGGGAAAACCCGGAAGTGACTCCTCATGGCAATGGTCCGCAGAGCGGGGTATGCTGGAGAGGATTCCCACGTAGAATCACCACAAGGATCCAGAGGAAGGTACTCACAGTGACTGGAAGCAAAAGCAAGTCCCGATGTAGGCCTCAGGGATGAGGCAAGCTGAAGTCCCGGTGAAAGGCCCTCCAAGGAGAGGATAGCCAAGAGACAAGGGGGGCCCCTAAGTGGGTACCCGATAGTCTCACACCACAGAAGCAGAACTGGAACAAGCTGAAGAGAAGCTGTGGAATGCAGCAAGTGAACTTGTTGCCAAATTGCCAGCTGTCTGGACTGACGAGTATAAGTATGGGGAGTGGAGTGACATCATCTGCTAGGTTCCCGCCATGACATGATTAAAGCTGGTCGCAGGGCGCATGCAAATGCCTAGGACATCCCACAGGTAATATGGCAGTCGGCAGCATCCATGCTGTTCGAGCAGGCCCGGGAATGGAGGCTGGAAGGCCGACAGTTGTTGGCCGAAGCCGCAAGTTCGCCTAACGGAGCCAAAGTTGTAAAAAGAGAGGTGAGCAATGGTGGCCATAGCTGTCTGTCGCCGTGGATCATGACAGAACCTCCCCCTTCTTAGGGGGCCTCCCCAGGGGATTGGGTTTTCCAGGATAGAAACATAGAAACATATAGTAACATAGAAATGACGGCAGAAGAAGACCAAATGGCCCATCCAGTCTGCCCAGCAAGCTTCACACATTTTTTCTCATACTTAGCTGTTTCTCTTAGCTCTTTGGTTCTATTTCCCTTCCACCCCCACCATTAATGTAGAGAGCAGTGATGGAGCTGCATCCAAGTGAAATATCAAGCTTGATTAGTTAGGGGTAGTAGGGGAAGTAACCGCCGCAATAAGCAAGCTACACCCATGCTTATTTGTTTTACCCAGACTATGTTATTCAGCCCTTATTGGTTGTTTTTCTTCTCCCCTGCCGTTGAAGCAGGGAGCTATGCTGGATATGCGTGTAGTATCAGTTTTTCTTCTCCCCTGCCGTTGAAGCAGAGAGCTATGCTGGATATGCGTGAAATATCAGTTTTTCTTCTTCCCTGCCGTTGAAGCAGAGAGCTATGCTGGATATGCGTGAAGTATCAGTTTTTCTTCTCCCCTGCCGTTAAAGCAGAGAGCTATGCTGGAAATGCATTGAAAGTGAAGTATCAGGCTTATTTGGTTTGGGGTAGTAACCGCCGTAACAAGCCAGCTACTCCCCGCTTTGTGAGTGCGAATCCTTTTTTCTTCTCCCCTGCCGTTGAAGCAGAGAGCTATGCTGGATATGCGTGAAGTATCAGTTTTTCTTCTCCCCTGCAGATGAAGCAGAGAGCTATGCTGGATATGCGTGAAGTATCAGTTTTTCTTCTCCCCTGCCGTTGAAACAGGGAGCTATGCTGGATATGCGTGAAGTATCAGTTTTTCTTCTCCCCTGCCGTTGAAGCAGAGAGCTATGCTGGATATGCGTGAAGTATCAGTTTTTCTTCTCCCCTGCGTTGAAGCAGAGAGCTATGCTGGAAATGCATTGAAAGTGAAGTATCAGGCTTATTTGGTTTGGGGTAGTAACCGCCGTAACAAGCCAGCTACTCCCCGCTTTGTGAGTGCGAATCCTTTTTTCTTCTCCCCTGCCGTTGAAGCAGAGAGCTATGCTGAATATGCGTGAAGTATCAGTTTTTCTTCTCCCCTGCCGTTGAAGCAGGGAGCTATGCTGGATATGCGTGAAGTATCAGTTTTTCTTCTCCCCTGCCGTTGAAGCAGAGAGCTATGCTGGATATGCGTGAAGTATCAGTTTTTCTTCTCCCCTGCGTTGAAGCAGAGAGCTATGCTGGATATGCGTGAAGTATCAGTTTTTCTTCTCCCCTGCAGATGAAGCAGAGAGCTATGCTGGATATGCGTGAAGTATCAGTTTTTCATCTCCCCTGCCGTTGAAGCAGGGAGCTATGCTGGATATGCGTGAAGTATCAGTTTTTTTTCTCCCCTGCCGTTGAAGCAGAGAGCTATGCTGGATATGGGTTGAAAGTGAAGTATCAGGCTTATTTGGTTTGGGGTAGTAACCGCCGTAACAAGCCAGCTACTCCCCGCTTTGTGAGTGTGAATCCTTTTTTCCACATTTCCTCTTGCTGTTGTAGCTTACAGCGATGTTGGAGTCACAGTAACCATGTGTATGTTTATTGAATAAGGGTATTATCTCCAGGCAGTAGCCGTCATTCTGGCGAGCCACCCACTCTTTATTGGCGGCCTCTTGATTTTATGGATCCACAGTGTTTATCCCACGCCCCTTTGAAGTCCTTCACAGTTCTGGTCTATACCACTTCCTCCGGAAGGGCATTCCAGGCATCCACCACCCTCTCCGTGAAGAAATACTTCCTGACATTGGTTCTGAATCTTCCTCCCTGGAGCTTCAAATTGTGACCCCTGGTTCTGCTGATTTTTTTCCTACGGAAAAGGTTTGTCGTTGTCTTTGGATCATTAAAACCATTCAAGTATCTGAAAGTCTGTATCATATCACCTCTGCTCCTCCTTTCCTCCAGGGTGTACATATTTAGATTCTTCAATCTCTCCTCATAAGTAATTTGATGAAGACCTTCCACCTTTTTGGTCGCCCTTCTCTGGACCGCCTCCATCTTGTCTCTGTCTCTTCGGAGATATGGTGTCCAGAACTGAACACAATACTCCAGGTGAGGTCTCACCAAGGACCTGTACAAGGGGATAATCACTTCCCTTTTCTTACTCGATATTCCTCTCTCTATGCAGACCAGCATTCTTCTGGCTTTAGCTATCGCCTTGTCACATTGTTTCGCCGACTTCAGATCATTAGACACCATCACCCCAAGGTCTCTCTCCTGCTCCATGCACATCAGCCTTTCTCCCCCCATCGAATACAGTTCATTCAGATTTCCACTCCCCATATGCATGACTCTGCACTTCTTGGCATTGAATGTCAGCTGCTATATCTTCGAACACTCTTCCATCTTCCTTAAATCCCGTCTCATTCTCTCCACTCCTTCCGGCGTGTCCACTCTGTTGCAGATCTTAGTGACATACCTTACCTTCTATCCCTTCCGCAATGTCACTCACAAAGATATTGAAAAGGACCGGTCCCAACACCGATCCCTGCGGTACACCGCTTAAAACCGCTCTCTCTTCAGAGAGAGTTCCATTTACCATCACACATTGTCTTCTGTCCGTCAACCAGTTTGCAATCCAGGCCACCACCTCGGCAGTCACTCCTAAGCTTCTCATTTTATTCACCAGTCTCCTGTGCGGGACAGTGTCAAAAGCTTTGCTGAAGTCCAAGTAGATGACATCGAGTGCTCTTCCTTGATCCAATTCCTTGGTTACCCAGTCAAAAATGTCAATCAGATTTTTCTGACAGGATCTTCCAAAGGTGAATCCATGCTGCCTCTGGTCCAGCAATTCTCCCGACTGTAGATAGTTCACTATTCTCTCTTTCAACAGTGACTCCATTACTTTTCCCACCACCGAAGTGAGGCTAACTGGTCTGTAGTTACCAGCCTCTTCTCTGTTCCCACTCTTGTGAAGCAGGACCACCACCGCTCTCCTCCAATCATGAGATATATGGAATTGTTTGATCAGTTGTCGAGAAAGTTCACTGCTGACTCCCAGCTGTTTTCTTTTGGCCCAAAGCCCTCCCAAGATAGCAGGTATTCCCATCATCTTCCTCTTTTCGGTATGTCCAAGACATCTTGCACCTGATAAGTGATATCCTCTTCAGAGGCTAGAGGTTTCAGTTCAGGTGGCTTCTTGGAAAACTCAGAGAGGTTTAAGTAAGGAGATGTGGAAGGCGTTATGAAACTTGAGTGAATTAGGCAGGCGTAGATTGTATGTAACTAGGCCCAGCTGATGAAATATGGGAAATGGCCCGATGTACCTTGGAGCAAAACAGACTGAAGGTAGTTTCAGATGAATGTATCGAGTACTAAGCCACACTTTATCTTCAGGACTGAATTGCAGCGCTGCCTGATGATGCGTATCGTAGCATTTTTTGGACTTCTGTGCAGCTTGCTGTATGA
The DNA here is from genome assembly GCF_901001135.1 of Rhinatrema bivittatum. NCBI lineage: Eukaryota > Metazoa > Chordata > Amphibia > Gymnophiona > Rhinatrematidae > Rhinatrema > Rhinatrema bivittatum. The sequence continues at coordinate 29,609,272 of NC_042615.1, read as the reverse complement.
GGCGCTTAGTGTCTTCCCAGAGTTTATGCAACTCTTGAGCGGTGTCTTGCGTCACAGGAGAGGCCACTGAGAGGGGCAACGTAAGTGGAGGCAGGGGCTGTCATCCGTATACCACTTGGAATGGTGAAGACCTAGAGGATTCAGAGAGGTGAGAATTGAAGACAAATTCAACCCAAGGCAGTAACTCTGACCAATCATTTTGTCGTGAGTTGACGGAGGCCAGGAGAAACTGCTTTAAGGTCCTATTCATTCTCTCCATCTGTCCATTGGCCTGTGGGTGATAAGCTGGCGTAAGATCCAATGCAATGTCAAACTTCTTGCATAAGGCCCTCCAGAACCTGGCCGTAAATTGCACTGCCTGGTCAGAGAGGATATGCCTCGGGAGTCCGTGGAGTCGGAATATGTGGCAGATAAACAATCTCACCAGCTGCGGAGCAGAAGGGAGGCCATATAGAGCCACAAAGTGAGCCATTTTCATAAACCGATCCACTGTAACCCAGATAGTATTATTGCCATTGAAAGGAGGAAGGTTCACTATGAAATCAGTGGCAATGTGCATCCATGGTTCACTGGGGGCGGCTAGTGTTTGCAACAGACCCCGTCGGCGGTTTCTGGCAGGCACAAGTGGGGCATGACTCCACGTATTCCTGAGCGTCTTTCCTCATGGTTGGCCACCAGTAGAACCTCTGGAGTGATGATAGGGTCCTAGCCTGACCTGGATGGCCCGCCAACAGGGAATCGTTTGCCCATTGAAGAATCTTTTTACATAGAGGATGGGGAACCAACGTCTTCCCTGGTGGAATGGTGAAGGTGGCAGAAAGAAGGATCTTATCTGGGTTGATGATGTGTCGTGGTACATCCGGAATGTCCTCAGTGGTGAAGGACTGAGAAAAGGCATTGGCTCAGGTATTCTTGTCAGCTAGTCGGTATCCTAGCAAGAAATTGAACCGAGTAAAAAAGAGAGACCAGCAAGCCTGCCAGTGGTTAAGGCATTGTGCTTGGTGAAGGTATTCAAGGTTCTTGTGGTCTGTATATACAATGACCTGGTGTTGAGCCCCCTCGAGCCAGGGTCACCATTCTTAGAAGGTGAGCTTAATTGCCAATAATTCTTTCTCCCTGATTCCATAATTGCGCTCTGCTGAGGAGAAGCGGCGAGAGAAGAATGAGCAGGGATTTAGAGTGTGATTGGCGGAATGCTGGCTCAGAACTGCACCAACGCCAATGTCGGAAGCGTCAACCTAGACGAAAAAGGGTTGTCGGGGATCCGGGTGATGCAAGCATGGTTCCCTGAGGAATGCGTCTTTAAGTTCCTGGAAGGCTTGTATAGCCTTGGATGACCACTGCGAGGGGTTGGCTCCCTTGCGGATCATAGCGGTGAGAGGGGCGGTCAGAGTGGAATAATGTGGAAAGAATGACTGGTAGTAATTCGTAAATCCCAGGAATCTGTGAAGTGCCTTGAGGCCTGTTGGTTGGGGCTAATCCTGGATACTCTTCATCTTCTGAGGGTCCATTTGGAAACCTTGGCTTGATACCACATAACCAAGGAAAGGAACAGTCTCTTGTTCAAAGGAACATTTCTCCAGCTTGGCGTTCAAATGGTTGTCCCGTAGACACTGAAGAACTTTGAAAACATCTCAGCAATGACTTTGGAGGTCCTGTGAGAACACTAGAATGTCATCCAGATAGACAACAATGCACTGATAGAGCATGTCTTTGAATACCTCATTCATCATGTTCTGGAACACCGCTGGAGCATTGCAAAGGCTGAAAGGCATTACCAGGTATTCTAAATGACCGTCACGGGTGTTAAAAGCGGTTTTCCATTCGTCTCCCTGGCGTATCTGGACCAAATTGTAGGCTCCTCTCAGGTCCAATTTGAAGAATATTTTGGCCTTTTGGAGCCTGTCAAACAATTCAGAGATTAGCGGCAAGGGGTATCGTTCCTTCTGGGTAATTTTGTTTATGCCACGATAATCTATACATAGTCGGAGGGAACCATCCTTTTTCCCTACGAAAAAGAATCCTGTTCCAATGGAAGATTTAGAAGGTCGAATGAACCCTTTAGTCAAGTTCTCTTGTATGACATAGCTTTGGTTTCAGTTAGCAAAAGTGGGTACACCCTTCCTCAAGGAGGCTCAGAATTAGGAAGTAAGTTAATTTCACAATCAAAGGAACAGTGAGGTGGTAATGTGTCCACAGATTTCTTAGAAAACACATCGGCATACATGGAGTACTACAACGGAAGACCTGGAAGAGACATTGTGGTGGTTAAACAAGGCAGTGGTGACACGACCTCCAAACAACCCTGATGACAGGAGTTGCCCCATTGGGAGAGTTGGCAGGTATCCCAGTCGAATTGTGGAGTGTGGGATTTCAACCACGGAAATCCAAGAACCTCTGGATGAATGGCCTTGTCTAGTACGACAAGAGAAATGGTCTCCATGTGCATGGATCTGGTACACAATTGGATGGGAACTGTGGAGTAAATAACTTTGCCAGGTAATGGCTCACTGTGGATCGAGCAGAGCAAGAGTGGCATAGGAGTGCGAACCGTGGGGATCTGGAGATGCTCCACCAGCTGTTGGAGAATAAAATTACTGCCAGCTCTGAAATCCACTAAGGCAAGGGTGTGAAATTCCAAGGTTCCAAAGTTGATTGAGATGGGTAAAGTTAATGGAGGAGAGGGTGATGTCAGGCCTAGGAGAAGTCCTCCGGAAGAACCTAGGCCTGGGGGTTTCCCGGAATGAGTGGACAGGCAGGTACTGCATGTCTGGGTTGCCCACAGTACATACATAGCCCTGAACGTAGACGACAACATTTCTCCTTCGAGGATAAGTGGCTGCGGCCCATTTGCATAGGTTCCTCTTCATTGAACTCTAGCACAGCAGCAATCTTCGTGGAAGGCGCAGTATGAGTACAGTGAGTATCCGTAGCCATCCTTTTAGGTTCTCGTATCTCTTGACAGCGTTCACGAAGAAGGCAGTCAATGCATCCTGCGAGATCTATGAGAGCATCCAAGGTGTCAGGAAGTAGGGATGTGAATCGTGTCCTCGATCGTCTTAATGATCGATTTCGGCTGGGAGGGGGAGGGAATCGTATTGTTGCCGTTTGGGGGGGTAAAATATCGTGAAAAATCGTTAAAAATCGAAAAATCAAAAAATCGAAAAACCGGCACATTAAAACCCCCTAAAACCCACCCCCGACCCTTTAAATTAAATCCCCCACCCTCCCGAACCCCCCCCAAATAACTTAAATAACTTGCGGGTCCAGCGGCGGTCCGGAACGGCAGCGGTCCGGAACGGGCTCCTGCTCCTGAATCTTGTCGTCTTCAGCCGGCGCCATTTTCCAAAATGGCGCCGAAAAATGGCGGCGGCCATAGACGAAAAAGATTGGACGGCAGGAGGTCCTTCCGGACCCCCGCTGGACTTTTGGCAAGTCTCGTGGGGGTCAGGAGGCCCCCCACAAGCTGGCCAAAAGTTCCTGGAGGTCCAGCGGGGGTCAGGGAGCGATTTCCCGCCGCGAATCGTTTTCGTACGGAAAATGGCGCCGGCAGGAGATCGACTGCAGGAGGTCATTCAGCGAGGCACCGGAACCCTCGCTGAACGACCTCCTGCAGTCGATCTCCTGCCGGCGCCATTTTCCGTACGGAAAATGGCGCCGGCCATACGCGTATGGCCGGCGCCATTTTTCGTACGAAAACGATTCGCGGCGGGAAATCGCTCCCTGACCCCCGCTGGACCTCCAGGAACTTTTGGCCAGCTTGTGGGGGGCCTCCTGACCCCCACGAGACTTGCCAAAAGTCCAGCGGGGGTCCGGAAGGACCTCCTGCCGTCCAATCTTTTTCGTCTATGGCCGCCGCCATTTTTCGGCGCCATTTTGGAAAATGGCGCCGGCTGAAGACGACAAGATTCAGGAGCAGGAGCCCGTTCTGGACTGCTGCCGTTCCGGACCGCCGCTGGACCCGCAGGTTATTTAAGTTATTGGGGGGGGGGGGTTCGGGAGGGTGGGGGATTTAATTTAAAGGGTCGGGGGTGGGTTTTAGGGGGTTTTAGTGTGCCGGCTCACGATTCTAACGATTTATAACGATAAATCGTTAGAATCTGTATTGTATTGTGTTCCATAACGGTTTAAGACGATATTAAAATTATCGGACGATAATTTTAATCGTCCTAAAACGATTCACATCCCTATCAGGAAGTTCCCGAGCTGCAAGCTCATCCTTGATGCATGGACTCAACCCCTCAAGAAAGATCACACGCAGGCAGCCCAAATCCCAGTGTAGTTCAGACACAAGGGTCCTAAACTCAATGACGTATTTGGTGAGAGATCTGGAACCTTGATGTAGGTGCAGCAGTGTGGAACCGGCAATGGTCTTGTGAGCAGGATCGTTAAAGACGGAACAAAAAAGGGTGAGAAAGCCCAGCAGATCCTGAAGGATTGGGTCCGCTCGTTCCCACAAGGGTGACACCCAGACCAATACTCTTCCTCCCAGTAAGGAGAGGATGTACATTGTCTTAGTAGCCACATCAGGAAAGTATGCTTGTTGTAGGGAAAAGTGCATGTTGCACTGTTTCAGGAAGCCGCTACAGAACAAGGGGTCTCCTGAAAAATGAAGAGGTGCCAGCAGGGGCACAGGTGGCTGGAACAACGGAGTGAGGAGGAGAACTCAGTTTGGCAGACGTTGCAGCAGTATCCAGCTGGTTATTTAAAATATTTATGGCATTGGTCAAGTTCTCCAATATTTTCTGCTGGTCATAAATCTGCTGGGCCAGGCCAGGAATGGCCTGGAGGGCCAAGAGCTGTGCCAGGTCCATGGACTTGGCAATCTGTTAGGATTAGTAAGTGAGTGGGCCCTTTGGCCGAGGTGAGAGGTGTAACCACCCAGGGGGAGGAGCCCCGCTGGGCCTCACCATTGGGAGATGGAGCCTCAGCTGCGGGACGGGATACAGCAGACGTAGAAGTGTAGCAGGAGAAGGTGACCCCTGGAGGCGGGTCACCGTATGGCAGCAGAGATGCTGACATCAGATTTAGCTTGGGAGACGAGAGTCTAGGGGAGAAATGGAATGCCGAGAAAGTACAATCACTGAATACACTGAATCTGTAGTGAAGTATGCAGGAGGGTTCCTCGATGGAAGAACACAGCAGAAGTCCATAGAGCGGGGTACACCGCGAGGGTTCTTCTGATGGTATCACAGAACAGGTCCGCAGAGCAGGGAGGAACCTGGGAATGAGTCCTTGCAGCAATAGCCCGCAGAGCGGGGTACACTGGTGAAGTTTTCTCTGATGGTGACACGGTGCGGGTCCTGCGGAGCAGGAGAAAAACCCTGAAGTGACTCCTCACAGCAATGGTCTGCAGAGCGGGGTACACCGGAGAGGATTTCCACGTAGAATCACCACAAAGATCCTGAGGAAGGTACTTACAGCGACTGGAAGCAAAAGTAAGTTCCGAAGTAGGCCTCAGGGATGAGGCAGGCTGAAAACCAGGTGAAAGGCCCTCCGAGGAGAGGATACCCAAGAGACAGTGGGGGCCCCTGAGGAGTGGGTACCCAATAGTCTCACACCACAGAAGCAGAACCGGAAGAATCTAAAGAGAAGCTGTGGAATGCAGCAAGTGAACTCGTTGGCAAGTCTCTGGCTGTCTGGGCTGGCGAGTATAATTAGGGATGTGAATCATTTTTATAATGAATTGAAATATCGTACGAATTTTCTTAATTCATTATATATCGGTTAAAATGAGAAATGAACACTTTTTCCCCGAATTTTCATGAAAATAGTTTTTTTGCGTTAGTGCGCGCTAACTCCCGTTAGCGTGCACTAACAAAAAAGCGTTTATTTTTGTTAGTTTTTGTTAAAAATTTTTGTTAGCACGCAACAATTTTTTACTAAAAAAAAAAAATGCCGATCCGCTGGAAAACGAGATTTTCCCATGGCCACATGAAACTGAAAGCGCAAATGATCGGGCACCTGATGCATATCCCTAATAAGTATCGGTGGAGTGACATCATCTGCTAGGGATGCCCCCGAGGTTCCCGCCATGACGTGGTTAAAGCTGGTTGGAGGGTGCCTAGGGAACCCCATGGGTAAGATGGCTGTCGGCAGGGTCCATGCTGCTCGAGCATGCCCGGGAACGGAGGTTGGAAGGCCGGTGGTGGTTGGCCGAAGCTGTGAGTTCACCTAACGGAGTCAAAGTTGTAAAAAGAGAGGTGAGCAATGGCGGCCGCAGCCTTCTGTGGCCGTGGAGCATAACATTTACTGCTCCATACATGACCCCAGCCAACAATGTATCCAAAACCACTTTCTGTGCACCAGGTTTTGAGCCAGGAATTGAAATTATCTATATGGCATACCTTCTCACTCCCTTTCCATGAACAGGTAATACTTCCAAAAAGGGAATAGTCTTTGCAGTGTGTCTTATCATTTTTCCGAAATGTTGGAAATCTTTTTGTACTTCATGGATACCATTTCTGTTGAGGTCATTGATCTCCAGCTGGATGATAACGCTGGTATCAAAGTTCCTACTTTCTTCTTCAATGACTTGGACTATCTGGTTTGCATTTCTACTAGCTGAAGATCCTGGAAGGCATTTAACTATAGTGTCACAATCGCAATGTGCTCCCAAATTGGTTCCTCTGATGACTGAGTCTCCCAGCAGAAGCAGTAGCAGCTTTCGTTTATGACATTTGATTCTATTGAAAGGCTTAAGAACATAAGAACATGCCATACTGGGTCAGACCAAGGGTCCATCAAGCTCAGCATCCTGTTTCCAACAGTGGCCAATCCAGGCCAATCCAGGCCATAAGAACCTGTTACCATTGCTAGTAATGGCCGGCGCCATTTTTAAAGATGGCGCCGGCCATCCATTGCTCCCTCCATGTGACAGGGGCCGGCCAATGGCACGGATACCCTGTCATATGGTAAGGGCAAAGGCCATCGGCGCCATTTTTATTAGTGGCAGCCGGCGGCCCGAGAGCGGGAGATCGCTCCCGGGACCCCCACTGGACCACCAGGTACCTGTAAAATGTTTTTTGGGGGGGTCGGGAGGGTGGGGGAAGCTAAGGGATTAGTTTTAAAGGGTTGGGGTGGATTTTTTTGTTTATCGGCTCGGGTGCAGCCGATAAACAAAACCGCGATCGGGCCGGACGAAAAAAAAACCACGATGTGAATCGGAACCAGAATCTGAACCGATTCTGGTTCCAATTCACATCTTTACTTTCCACTATTTTTCCTGGCACTGAAGTCAGGCTAACCGGTCTTTAGTTTCCTGGATCGCCCCTGGAGCCCTTTTTAAATATTGGGGTTACATTAGCTATCCTCCAGTCTTCAGGTATTATATAGGGGTAACATTGGGGAGAGTGTGTGTCTGTTCATCACAGGTCTCATTCTGCCACTGTTATCCACTTGCTCGTGGATTTTTGAATCCTAGATTTCCAACATCTCTGTGGGAGTGGGGTGTGATGCACAGGATGCTGCAAAATTGGGGAAGATGGGTGTCTGTTTCACACGTCTTAAGAACATAAGAACATAACAATTGCCATACTGGGTCAGACCAAGTTCATCAAGCCCAGTATCCTGTTTCCAACAGTGGCCAATCCAAGTCACAAGTACACAAACATAAAATAAATCTCAAGCTACTATTGCTTATTAATTAATAGCAATTTATGGATTTTTCCTCTAGGAACTTATCAAAACCTTTTTTAAACTCAGTTACACTAACAACTGCTGTAACCTCATTCTCTGGCAATGTATTCCAGAGCTTAACTATGCACTGATTGAAAAAGAATTTTCTTCAATATGTTTGAAATGAGCTAATTGCTACCTTCATGGAGTGCCCCACTAGTTCTTCCATTATCTGAGAGAGTAAACAACTGATTTGCATTAACCTTTTCAAGTCCTTTCATGATTTTGTAGACCTCTATCATATCCCCCCTCAGTCGTCTCGTCTCTAAACTGAACAGCCCTAACTTCCTTAGCGTTACATCATAGGGGAGCTGTTCCAGGCCCCTTATTATTTTCGTCACCCTTCTCTGCACTTTCTCCAGTGCAACACTATCATTTTTGAGATGCGGCAACCAGAACTGCACGCAGTATTCAAGATGCGGTCTCACCATGGAGCGAGACGGAGGCATTATGACATCCATCATTTTATTTTCCATTCTGTTCTTAATAATTCCTAACATTCTGTTTGCTTTTTTGATGGCCACAGCACATTGAGCCAACAATTTCAAAGTATTATCCTCTATGACACCTTGATCTGTTTCCTAGTTGGTAACTCTTAAGATAGAACCTAACATTGTGTAACTACAGTAAGGATTATTTTTCCCTATATGTATCACTTTGCATTTCTCCATGTTAAATTTCATCTGCCATTTGGATGCCCAATTTTCCAGTCTCACAAGGTCCTCCTACAATTTATCACAATCCACTTGAGATTTAACTATTCTGCATAACTTTTTGTCATCTGCAAATTTAATCACCTCACTCATCATACCCCCTTTCCAGATCATTTATAAATATATTAAAAAGCACCAGTCCAAGCACAGATCCCTGAGGTACTCCACAGTTTACCTTTTTCCACTGTGAAAACTGACCATTTAATCCTATTCTCTGTTTCCTGTCTTTTAACCAGCTTGCAGTCCAGAAAAGACATCACCTTCTATCCCATGACTTTTTAATTTTCCTAGAAGCCTCTCATGAGGGTCTTTGTTGAATGCCTTCTGAAAATCCAAATACACCATATCTACTGGTTCAGTTTTGTCCACATGCTTAGTTACCCAAAAAATATAGGAGATTTGTGAGGCAAGACCTTCTTAGGGTAAATCTATGCTGATTGTGTCCCATTAAACCATGTCTATCTAAATGTTTTGTGATTTAATTCTTTATAACATATGTTATATAAGATATATAACATATAACATATGTTATATAATATATAATATATGTTATAACATATAATATGTTATATAAGATATATAACATATAACATATAAGAATATGGATTTGTTCTTAATAGTTAAAGGAGTTATATTAGGCAATCCTGAAATCCATTATTTATGTAAAGCCTGTTGCTGTCATTTGTTTACTTCCTGTAAAGCCTGTTGTATGTAAAGCCTGTTGCTAATTTATTGTTTACTGTAAACCGAGGTGATGTATATCTTTACGTGCCGCAGTATATAAAAATCACTAAATAAATAAATACATAAAAAACACTTTTCACAATTTTTTCCAGCACTGAAGTCAAGCTCACCGGTCTATAGTTTCTTGGATCACCCCTGGAGCCCATTTTAAATATTGGGGTTACATTGGCCATCTTCCAATCTTCAGGTACAACAGATGATTTTAATGACAAGTTATAAATTAATTGAAATAGGTCCAATTTTTCATTTTTTAGTTCTTTCAGAACCCTGGGGTGCATGACATCCAGTCCAGGTGATTTACTACTTTTCAGTTTGTTAATCTGGCCTACCACATCTTCATACCTGGGAACTCTCCGGATTTAGCCTGGAGACTCCGGAAATGTGTCTAAATTTTGGGACACCACTATTTCCACACCTCTCGTGGCACACGTGCTTGGGCCACTGTATTTCCGTGCATGCACAAGCTGAAAAGCTGGAAGGCACTCAATTGGGGAGAGGGAGAGAGAGAACTATAAGAAGGCAAACACGATGACTATATATTTCAACTCAGGGTGGGTGAATTGGGCAGGGTTTCATTTGTCTGCCTGATGATTTGATGATTAATATTAAATATTGATACTGATTATATTGATTGAATAATAGTGAATTGAATAATTGTGATGAATTGGTGATTAAAACAATGATTATGAGTATATGAATGATAATTAATGATGGTGATAAATGCCCACTCCCCCCCCCCCCCCTGCTAATCTTGAGAAACCTCAGGGTGAGCAGGATTCAAATGTTCCCATTATGCACATCTTCCAGGTTCACTGTGATTTGGTCTTGTTTTACCAGAGCCCACTGTAAACCACTTTTTCATGGGATTCTGTAACCTCCGTGGGATATAGGCATGAGATACTGGATGGTTCAAAGAAGGGGAGGATAATTGAAATCTGGACAATTCCTCTCTTAGATAATAGGACTCTATTTTAATTGCAGACAGCTGAAGGCAAAAGGGACAACCTTTGATTCTCCAAATGATGGAACATAAGCACTTCAATTGTGGCATTGAATGAAAGACATTTTGTTAAAATATCACTGATTCCTTAAAATCATATAGATAAGGTAAGGTAAGTTTTAGTCTAGTAAAGATTTTTATAAGGGATTTGTAATAAATGTGTAAGCCAGTAAAGATTAATAGGTAGAATATGAAAACCACTTTTTACTAGCAATATGACAGTTTAAGTTACAATTATCTGAGCTGTAAGGAACTACTATGTAATGGGATATGAATTAATTGCAGCTAATTATCTAAGAGTGTAGGGAACACTATGTAAGAAAGTAAATTCAGGGGTGGGAGGGTAAAGGGGTAGAGAGGGAGGGAGGGAACCAAACAGTGGCAAGAAGTTAAAGGCATTTCATGTTTTGTTCCTCAGAGCCAGAAAAGCAGTCTAAATGGCTTCTGACAACCAAGGTACACAACCAAAGCACACAGTTATGCAATTATACACCCCTACTATACTAGGCACTAATAAATCTAACAAACAGAAAAGGCAACTTAGTGAATTCTGGAAGGCTTGTGACTCCAGGAATTTCTGAAGTCCAAAGACTCTGTTCCTCCTTTACACATGAGCTTTATGGTCAGGTAAATCCAGTTCTCCCCATCCCCAACCCAAACAGTGACCAGAAGTTAAAAGGTAGGTTTTAGAAGCTGTGCGTGTCCATGTGCACATGGTTCCCAGCACATTCACATGGACACATCGATTTTATAACATGTGCGTGGTTGTTATAAAATATGATACCCGAGCGTACATGAGCGCCCAAATTTATATTGGAGTGCGCATGCGCAGGCAGATTGCGACTCACGCGGGTGAGGGGGGCGATTTAATAAAATCACATGGCGATGCAATCGATCTTTCCCAATTCCCTCTCAGTCCACTCCAGTTAAAGAACGGACTGAGAGAGAACTTCCCTAACCCCCTACCTATTCTGTCTCCCTTTCCCCCTCTCCTCCCTGACCCCTAAAACCACTCTTCCTTCCTTTTTTTTATTTTGGAACTTACTTCATTTTACAAGATGAAGTAAGTTCCGCGTCAGCCGGCTGCCAGCATGCACTTCCCCAGGACAGGGCCTAATGGCTGCTGTCCTAGCCTTCCACCACCCCGTCCACTCAGCGAATTCTGGAAGGCTTGTGAATCCCGGAATTTCTGAAGTGAGGGCCTAGTGGCTTTCAGTAAGATCAAAAACTTTAGGTGGCCAGAAATTTGGCTCAGCCTTCCTAGTTTTGAAGGCTTGTTTGATTATTGCAAACCCTGGTGGTAATAGGATAGGGCTACTGGGTGTTGAATTAAATATCAGAATGTGTATATTCATCAACCCAGAATGTTAGTGTACCAAAGGAGAACACAGCTAAAACTGACTCGAGGTGAGATATTCCAGAAGCACTGAAGTTTCTACAGCTGACATTTTATACCAGAATGACTGGGCAGACCTGAGGACATAATTGGTCTTTATCTGCCCTTAGCTACTATGGGGAGCATTTTTAACATTGGGAAGAGACCCCCAATTATTATTAGCCTGTGAATCACTTGTGTGCTCTAGAATAGCTGGCTAAACTTAGATGACTAGTGCTACCAATCACTGCTAGTCTGCTAGAGCCTCTACAGCTGCCCACTTTTTATCAGCTACTAAATCTAGCCTCCTCATAAAACTAGGCCTCTAGATTTAGATGCTTTGTTGGGGTGAAATTTTCACGTTTCAATATTTAGCCAGCCAAGGGCGAGATCCTGCAGATCCGGCTCCTTTGTTACAAGGACGAAGAAGATAAAAGCGAGAAGCAGTGAAGCTGTTCTCAGTCTCTTGCTTTCAGTTAGGGCTCTCTATTTGATCCTTTCAGAGCTTTAATTAAGATTTGTAACTGTGGGCAAAGTGTTATTAGATTTTTGAGAACAGGTGTTAAATGGCGTTGAGAACAAAGGGAATGAGAAAAATAAAAATTGTGAAGGGCAAGCAATAGCAGCAGCAAATCAAAGCAAAAAACAAACAGTGCAACAGATAAAAGCTGGCCTTTACTCGAGTTAGGATTTAGGGCCTGATTCATGGAGTTCTCTCTCCCACTCTGGGGGCTGTTTTCAAACTGTCCTCCTAGAAGGAAAGTTCACAAAAACTTTATATCCACATGCCCCATGCCCAATTTCAAAAGAAAAATTCTTCCCCTTTAAAATTTGGTGCAGAGCCTGTGCTTTCCCTTCAAACAGTGTTGTAGCCTTAAAGTACTTGTGCACCTTTGCCCCTGCTGTCAGTGTGAGCAAAATGGAGCTGGAAACTAACATGGAAAGGTTTGAAATTCTGTTCAATGTGAATTAGTTTCAGAACCCGCCCAAAACATCCCTTGCCCCCTGGAGTGTCTTCCCTCTTTCCAGCTAACCCAGGGGCCGATGCAATATTATTCACAGAAAGCGAGTGCTGACTTTTCAGCGCCTGCTTACTTAATGCAAGGGGGGGCGTCATGCAATACAAATTAGGGGGTTGCGCTAGCAAGGAGTGACCCTACACTTGTGCGACCTTAGCGCCTCCTTGCTAACGCGACCCCGCCGTGGCTGCCGGTTATGAAGACCGAGGCCGGTAAACTCGGTGTCCATTTTCATTACTGGTAGATGGCCGGTTATGAAAACCGACGTCGAGTTTACCGGTGTCTGTCTTCATAGTTGGCGGTCTGCCGAGGTTTTTTTTTTTTTTTTACTTAAGAAAAGAAGTACAGAAAAAGTTTTTTTCTGCTTTTCTGTACTTCTTTTACCTGCGCTCAGCTATTAACTCCTGCTCCAGGCAGATGCTAATATCTGAGAGCAAAATGTGCGTCTGAGACGCACACTTTTTTTTTTTTTGCATGTAGAGTGAATGAGTAATAGGCTCATTCGCATGCATTTGCATGTGATGAGTGCTATTGAGTTCAGTCCGCGTCTGACGCAGGTTAAATAGGCGCTAATCCCCCTATTGCATTAGGGGGTGGATTAGCACCTATTTAACCCGTGTCGGAATGCGGGTTATACAGTGCGCTCGGCTGAGCGCACTGTATTGCATCGGGCCCTCAGTATCAAAGGCCACACATTCTTTTTGGAAGATCGATGGAGGGCAATTCTGAGTCCATCCGTCTTGCCACGTAAATAGCAATTTATCTGTGTAGTTCACTTTCAACATTATATCTCTGTGTTTGTTGGAAAAAAAACATTGGAAGATCCCGGCTCTTATTTTGTAGACAAAATTACTCAGCGTTACTCTGGTGCATAACTCTTTTAAATGTTAAAATTAAACTAAACTGAAAAAAAAGTTATTGTTTCATTTCATATCTAATTAATGGAATGCATATTAAAACTTAGAAAACTTCTCATAAACTACATCAACAGTCTTGTTCTTTGGCAGCAACAATATATTTGATTTCTCCTGTTGGCCAACTTTAAAATAGTAATGACGGCAGAAAAGGGCCAAATGGTCCATCCAGTCTGCCCAGAAAGTTTTTTAAGGTAGTATCTGCCATGCATGTAGGTTACCCACATGTCTCTTTTAAGAGTAGCAACTGTCACTCTGGGCAGTTATCCCCAAGCCATATGATAACAAAATTTACTGCTAGCAACATTTTTACTGAGTGATGATTCTTCTTGAAATTTCAGACAGTGCTTGCTTATGGACATGGCCATAGAAGCAGTCCTGTGCTTTTTGCCTTATGTCTGTGTATCAATACTCCAGTCCGTAAACGTCAGGGCCCATGTTGGTTGCTTTCTGAATGCAATTCCTCTCTCCCCCACCATGACCAAAGCGGATAACGATGTTACATTTGAGACAAAATCTTCAAGACTTATTGGCTAAGGGTCGTAATCCCATGCCTTCTGATAAGGGTAGTAACTGCTGCTCTATGCAAGTTACCGCCATGGTTATCAGTTTCTCAGACTGTAAAAATCTAGGCCATCATTGGCTGTTGTCTAAATGCAATTCCCCTTTTCCCCCTGCTGTTGAAGCAGATAGCAATGTTGCAGTTGCATTTGCATCAGAAGCATCAAGGCTTATTAGTTAAGGGTAGAAAGCTCTGCACTAGCATCACTTTCTTTAATTGCATCCTCTAGCCTTTAGGGATCCATAATGGTTATCCCTTGCCCCTTTGAACTCTTTGATTATTTTTGAATTCACCTCCCTCTCTATGAAGAAATATTTCCATAGGTTGGCTCTTAGTCATTCCTCATGGAGTTTCATTTCATACCCCTAGTTTTTCCATTTGATCAGAAAATGTTCAAAGTTCATACATCATTAAAACCTTTCAGGTGTCTGAAGGTCTGTATCATTTCTCCCCTGTACCTCTTCTCTTTCAGGGTATACATATTTAGATCACCCAGCCTTTCCTCATAAGTCTTCTGATACTGACCCCACACCATTATCATCAGCCTTCTCTGGTCTACTTCCATCCTGTCTCTATCCTTTTTGAGAAACGGGCCCCAAATCTAAACACAGTACTCCCAATGAGACCTCACCAAGAACCTGCACAAGGGCATTATCATCTCCTTTTCCTAACTGGTTATTCCTCACTCTATGCAGTCCAATGTACATTAGAGATGTGCATTTGTTTATCACGAATTAGGCAATAGGGATGTGCATAGGGACACCATATGTTGTATTCGGGATTCGGATTCATCGGGGGGCAGATACGTTGCATTTGGCCGTATGGACTTATGGTGCCCAAATATGTTAATCTGTCAATTTCTATTCGTTCCCCCATTAAATTAAATTAACTACAACCCACCACCCTCCTGACCCCGCCAAGACTTACCAAAACTCCCTGGTGGTCCAGCGGGGAGTCTGGGAGCCATCCCCTGCACTCACACCCTCGGCTGCCAGTAATCAAAATGGCGCCGATAGCCTTTGACCTACTATGTCAAAGGGGCTACCAGTGCCATTGGTCAGCCCCTGTCACATGGCCATCGGCGCCATCTTGTGCTCCTACCATGTGTCAGGGGCTGACCAATGGCACCGGTAGCCCCTGTGACATAGTATGGGCAAAGGCTATCGGTGCCATTTTGATTACTGGCAGTCAACGGTCCGAGTGCAGGAGGTCGCTCCCGGACCCTCGCTGGACAACCAGGGACTTTTGGCAAGTCTTGGGGGACACTCCTGACCCCCACAAGACTTGCCAAAAGTCCAGCGGGGGTCTGAGAGTGACCTCCTGCACTCCGGCCGTCGGATGCCAGAACTCAAAATGGCACCCATAGCCTTTGCCCTCACTATGTCACAGGGGCTGAAGGCCGGCTCCTGTGACGTATTAAGGGCAAAGGCGATCGGCTGCCAGTATTCAAAATGGCGCCGATCGGGGGACATGAACCATGAAACGGATTTTCCCCGAACTTTTTTTTCGGGTTAGTCCTGGGGGGGGGGGAGGGGCACATGTATTTAAAAAAAACAAAACACCCCAACCCTTCACATTTACTGTATTATAACCCCCCACCATCCTGTTCCCTCCCCAAGACTTACTAAAAGACCTGGTGGTCCAGCGGGGTCCCGTGAGCGATCTCTCCCTCTGTGCCATCGGGCTGTCGGGCCTGCTATGAATCAAAATGGCGCTGATGGCCCTTTGCCCTTACGATGTCACAGGGGCTATCGGTACCATTGGGTGCTATTGGGAGGTCAGGAGTCCCCCCCCAAGACTTGCCAAAAGTCCCTGGTGGTCCAGCGGGGGTCCTGGAGCCGACCAATGGCACCAGTAGCCCCTGTGACATCATAAGGGCAAAGGCCATCGGCGCCATTTTGATTCATAGCAGGCCCGACAGCCCGACGGCCCGGAGGGAGAGATCGCTCGTGGGACCCCACTGTGCCACCAGGGTTTTTAGTAAGTCTTGGGGAGGGATCGGGATGGTGAGGGGGTTGTAATACAGTAAATGTGAAGGGTTGGGGTGTGTTTTTTTCCGATTCTGAATTTTTTTTTTTAATTTGTTTTTCCGGTTTCGTGTTCGGGTTCCAGTTTCATTTTTGCCGAAAAATGATCCATGAGAAAATGAGTTTTCCCACAAAGTGCCCGAACTGAAACCCGACCCGTGCCAGAAAAACGAAGCTCATCTTTGGTGTACATCTGGCTTTAGCTATTGTCTTGACACATTCTTTTGCCATTTTCAGATCACCAGACACTATCAGTCCAAGAGCCCTTTCTTGATCTGTGCACATCAGTCTTCCAACCCCCCCCCCCCCCCACACACACACACACACACACTCATCACATACAGCTCTTTTGGATTACTGCATCCCAGATGCATGACTGCTTGTCATTGAATCCTAGCTGACCACACTTCAAGTTTTCTTAAATCACTTTTCTTTCTCTCTATCCCTTCAGGCATGTCTACTCCATTGTATCATGCACAAGTATACAAAATGTACCTTCTATCCCTTCCACAATATTGAGCAAAACCAGTCCAAATACTGATCCCTGTGGCACTCCACTCTATACAGTTCTCTCTTTAAAGTAGGTTTCATTTACTATTAAGTGTTGTCTCCTATTGGTCACCCAGTGTTGCGCTTGGAGGTGGACCCTTGTCCTGGAGCAGTGGAGAACAGCTCCCTGGTAGGGACCAGGAAGCACCTGCCCCCAGGGGGAGGAGCATAGGACAAGACAGAGGTTAGGATGAGCTTCACCACTGGAAGCCTGCGGTCCTCCAGGGTGGAGCCCGTAGGGACCCAGGCTGCTTGGACTTAGGTGGGCCTCACAGGGTCTCCTGGAGAGGTAGTAGAGAGGCGTGCCCACGAGCAGCAAGGGAGCGCAGTCGGACTCTAGGCTGTAGGTCTGGAGGAGCAAAGAAGGCCAGTAAAGCGTAGCGAATGACAAGGCAAGGGACAAAGCCAGAATCAGGAGACGTGGTCAATGGCAACTGGGGTCAGAATCCGAGAATCCATTTGAGGAGTAGTCAATGAAGCAGGGGTTAGTTTCCAGAGGTCAGATGAGGTCAAAAAGCAGGCAGAGGTCAGGATCCAGGCAGCAAACAGAATGGTCAAGGAGCAGGCCGAGGTCAGTACCAGGGAGACAGTCCGAGGGTACTACCTGGGGAGACAGAAGGACGTTGGACAAGGCTGGAACAGTAGGATGCTGGAACAGTAGGATGCTGGAACAAGGCTGGAACAAGGCTGGAACAAGACTGTGATCATGGAGACAAACTAGTACACTTACAGTACCGACCTGATTGCCAAGGCAAGGAAGTGCAGACAGGGACTTCCTTATATCATACGTTCAATCAGGGCACACTGTGGAGCTAGGACACACCCCTGGCCCTACATGAGGCTGGGAGGTCCGTGCGTACACATGTAGGGGCGTGGCCAACACTACTGGGGACGCCGAACTCCAGCATGAGGCCTGGTGCGCAGTGGAAGGCCCGGCGACCGCTGCCACGGGATGCCGAGGCCTGGAGGAGCTCGCAGCTGCTGCTGTGGAGGCTGTCCCATGACCTGCAGAGGAGCTATCGAGGTGAGCAGGCCTGTGTGTGGGCCGGATGTGGATGGGGTGCACAACACCCATTTTGTAATCCACTCCCCTACCTTGGTTCATACTCCCAAGCTTCTCATTTTATTCACAAGCCTACTCTGCAGGACAATATCAAAAACTTTGTTGAAATCCAAATAGATCATATCCAACACTCTTCCTTGATCTAATTCTCCAGTCACTCAATCAAAAAAATCAATCAGGTTTGTCTGTCAGGACCTTCCTCTGGTGAATCCATGCTAAGTTGGGTTCAACAATCTACCCGATTGTAGATGGTTCAATATCCTTTCCTTCAGTAGCATCTCCATTAATTTTCCCACTACCGAGGATAACCAGCTTGTAGTTTCCATCCTCCTCTTTGCTACCACTCTTGTGAAGTGGGACCACCTCTTCTCCAATCCTGCGGCACCACTCCCTTTTCCAGGGATCTAATGACCAGGTCCTTCAGCAGACCCACCAGTACATCTCTGAGCTCTCTCGGTATCCTGGGATATACCTCATCTAGCCCCAGGGCATGTCCACATGGCATGTCCTTGTGCATAACCTTTCCCCTTTGTGTCATTGGTTACCTCTTCCCTGCCCCCTCCTATGTCACCCCTAATTTAATCCCCCATTTTCTAATTTATCTAGTTGTTGCTCTGTTATTTCGTTCTACTGTTTACTGTTCTTTGTAAAGGCAATGCCTATATATACATTGCTTGTAAGTTACTTGTAAACCGACACGATGTGCAAACGGTTGTCGGTATATAAAACCATTTAAATAAATAAATAAATAAATGTCCACTTTCAGTTTGCCTAGCTCTTCCCATACATTCTGTTCTGTCTACCCCATTCCAATATACAGTCTTGTCTATCAGCAATGGTCCTTCTCCATAATCATGAACACTGAGCTGAGATAGTTGTTTAATATTTCTGCCATTTCTTCATCTGTCTCTCTACTCAGGGCTTATTGTCACCTTTCAATTTCACTATACCACATTGGGCCTCCCTTCTTTCTCTGATATATCTGAACAATATTTTGTCACCTCACTTTGCCTCTTTGGCAATCCTTTCTTCTGCTTGATCATGGGTTCCATTAAAAAGTGAGTATAGGAATTTGAATTCCAAATTTGATGGTAGAAATTTTGGTACAGAACACTATCTGCTTTGAAGTGGCTGAAAGGTGGAATACAAATCAAAATAAAGAAATACTTGAGAAATTTCCTGTCATACACATAAAAAGTTCAAGAGTCTTACTTAAGTTCAAGTTGGAAATTATTGATCATTGCTTCCTATGAAGAATACGTTAGCAGAGAGGAGTTATCTTTATATATAAAATGCTCATGCTGGTCATTGCCACCAGAACAGTGCAAGGTGCACTGTGCAAAGACAATATGTTCTTTCTGCAAAGGTCCATCAATTCCAGTATCCTATATCTCACAGTGGCCATTGCCAATCTGAGTTACAAGTACCTGAAAGGATCTCAGAAGGTCAATAAATTCCATGATGCTTATCCCAGAGATAAGCAGTGAACTTGCCCAAATCCACCTTAATAATGGTTTATAAACTTTTCTTCAGAAACTTGTCCAAACCTTTTTATAATTGACCTAGATTTGGAAAGCAATGAGGTGATCAAATTGGCTAATGATAGAACATCATTTAAAGTTGTTATATCACAAAAAGGTTGAGAGAAATTGTAATAGGACTTTGCAAGACTCAAAGACTGGGCATGCAAATGGCAGATAACATTTAGTGTGGACAAGGTGATGTACGTAGAAAAGAGCAACACAAATTTTAGCTATACAATTCAAGATTCCACAAGTCTCAATATCACTACTTAGCCAGATAAGTTATCAGCTAAATAGCAGCACCACCTCATCCACCCAGTGCCTACTCACAAGTTAGCTGGCTAGCCAGATAGCCGGATAAGTAACTTATCCATCTATCTTGCAGCTGCTGACTTTTGAATATTGGACTCATTATGTTCTAAGGTTATGATCCTACCATGTCAAGTGCAAAACTTAGGTCTAGGAGCACCAGCAATGAGGATCTGCCCCCTTTCAGATTGTATAGAACATCTTTAATCAAGCAACATATCTTTGAATTGTTTGTATTATAGTTGTGTGAGTGAAACTATTTCCTTACACAGTCATATTAACAGAAAATTCACTGAAGCACTACTTATGAAAGATCTTGATTATTCCCAAACAATCAGCAATTTTAATTGGATCTGCATTCAGGAAATGAAGAGCAGGATCTTTTTCAGCTCTGTCATTTCTACTTTTAGCATACATTTCTGCCCTAGTGATGTGATTCTCATTTTTCATGAGTTGTATTTTTTTTTTTTTACTATTATATGGTATAAGTTATGTCATTGTCATATTCTTGCTATATTTTCTTGCCTTTTTTACCCTTGACACTCTCCAGAAAAGTTAATTACAGAGTAGTGTCCCGCTGCCACCGATACAAGTTCCATATCAGCAGAAATAAAACTTAAGACTGCATAAGGGATACAGTGGAGAACACACCGCCAATGCAGATGGTCTCTTCTGATGCTAATTTATTCTAATTTATGACTGTCTTCTTCATTTTTTTTCTCATCTACTTTAATACCTGCAAATCCCAGCAATTATTCAGATTTTATAATTGCCTTAGCAAATTAAGAAGCTCTTTTCTGACCAAGACATTTTTAGTGCAAATTTGATAATGCATATAATCGGGGTTAAAAAAAGAAGAGTGGGGAGATGGTGATTTTTCCTACATACCTGTGAGTTCAACATAAACATAGATAGACAAAAGTTGCTGGCAGATAAGAACCATTTGATCCTCCCACTCTGCCCATTTGTACTTGCCTACTATGCTATCACAGATTTTAGTCGATCCATGATCCACTCTTTCCCTCCTGACGTTAAGGTTCCATTGTGTCTCTCCGACACCTACTCAAAATTCTGCCACTTCTTTGTTTCCTATCACTTCTGCTGGATTTCTGCTTAGGTATGTATGTAGCAGTACATTTTCCCCTTCAAATACAGACAGCATCAGTGCCCTGTTTTCTTATAAAGGTTGCAGCTGAGCGAGAAAAGGAGGAGAGAGAGAAAGTCCCTTGGAGTAGCCTGTGAGTCTCTCTGCCAGCAGCAGTCTTTGATGGTTCCATTGTTATATTGTTAAGATTTAGGCCTTTCATTCTTATCTGCCTTGAAGTGGAAGTTCCCTTTGAAAAGAAGGTCTTATTGTCCTCACACCTAAGTGAGACTTCCAGAATGGAAGGGGACAACATCTCTCTGAAATACAAAGAAGTGATTGGAGCCACTGAGTCTGATAAGTAAGGGGGTCAGCCAAAATACAATATCATGAAAATCACTGGGCCTAGTCGTACCAAGCAGGCCTGATGAATTACATTGTAGTTTTACTGACAACAACTACAGACGTTTTGTCAGGATACAGATGTGTGGGATAATTGGCAGCAGGTTTTATACTTCAGCACAATACAGAGTCTGTACTGCCTTCTATTGTGGATGATTTACAATTAATGCTTGATTGTGGGATGGACACAGAAGTAATTCTACATTTGATGTCATCAGTCAAACACATTTTGTTCAGCATCTAAAGAAGGCTGGAACTGAGTGAGATCCTTTAATTCAGGGAGGACCTAATACATTTACAAAGATGAGTGCTTCATCATTATATCAAGTCTCATGTGGAGTTCCACAGGGCTCTTTACTCTCCAATTCTTTTCTAATATTTATTTGCAACATTTAGGAGTTGATTTTTGAAGGTCCATGCAGGCACCCATTTGCATGCGGTTCCTGGTGCACGCACATGGACGCAGCTATTTTATAACATACACACATCGGCATGCACAGGGCCTGGCCATGCCCGTAGCTTCCAGATTTTACGCATGCAATGCTTTGAAAATGCGGGTGTTAGTATGTATCATTCAAGATCACGGTGTTTCCTTCTTGCTTTTTTTGCAGTTGTTATGCAATTGTATTCGTCCTTGGGACAGGATCGAGATAAGGTCCTTGTCAGAATAGGAAAGCGTCTATACACAATTTTGAGCCGGATGCTCCAAAATAAAATACAATTAAATCCTATAAAGAGAGAGGCAGTGTGGGCCTGAAAAATAAAAGAAAAGATGTAATTCTCCAAGTCACTTTTCACTTCCAGGGGGTCATGCCCTACAGATAGTAAACAAGTTATGAGTTTGATCGATAGTAGCCTAAGGATGGAGTCACAGCTAGGATGTAGTTATTTTCATCTTAGACAGATCTGCCTCTTGCGCCCTTTGTTTGATTAAAGAAGCTTTATAGTGAATCATGCAACTTTAGCATCTTGGTTAGATTATTGGAACTTACTGTATTTAAGTTTACTTTAATAAAGTCTGAAGTTATTATTTATTTATGCTGGGACCCTTTGGTTTCCCTAATTAAAAGGAGGGTATCCATTTACTAGGGAGCTTCTGTGCAGAAATAAGTGAAAGAGGTATGGGTTTTACTCCCCGTTGTCGGAACAGCAGATGATGTGTCCTAGCTATTTACCAATCCAAAGCACCATCTATGCTTGTGGATTTTCAGTTCAGCTTCTGTAGAAGCAGGTTGTTTTTCTGTCTCCTGCTTGCTAATGTTTCTTAAGTTATGGGAAAGGAATAAGGAAGTTTTCCCATTTAGGGGTCAGCCTCCCACTGACTCGTCTCTCCAGCTGTTAAGCTTGCCCTTGGACTCTTTTAACCTAATTTTTAAGAATTCCCTGTGAGAGCCTTGGTTCCCCTTCACAGTGGATTGGGGCATCTGCTGTGTAAGGCTAGATCATGAATTAGGGAAGATTCTGGCAGACTTCTGTCTCTCCTCCAGAGGATAAAGATGCCTGGTGACCTGATGCAGAGGAATAATATTTTTGAATTGTCTTTTTGCACTAACTCCTCTGGAGGCAAGGAAATTTTATTTCACCCTTCCTGTTTCTTGCTTGATGTTTTTCCCTTTTTGGGGGTTCAAATAATGTTTTTGATCCACTTGGAGTGGATGGTCCTTGGATGGTCATGGCAGGCTTCATTTCAGGACCCCCCCCCCCCCAAATGGGAATTTTGTTTATCCCGTGGTTCGGGGTATTTTTTTTTTGGGTTAGCGCACACTATCGGGAGTTAATGCGCTCTAACTCCCATTAGCGCGCATTAACTCATAAATTAATTTTTTATGAAATTTCGGAAAAATTCAATCGTTTTTCAGTTCTCCTGAACCATTCCGAATTAGGCAATTTTGTTGACATTGCCTAATTTGGGAAAAACGATTGTACATCCCTACACTAAACCATAAATGTGAGATTTTCATCCCAAAAGAAACAAGAGTGGGGTGAGATTCAACTGGAGGAAGGGATTCAACTGGAGGAAGGGATTCAACTGGAGGAAGAGTGGGGTGAAATTCAACTAAAGGAAATAAACTAAGGGATACAAAGTAAAGGTAACAAGACCTTTGTTGCTGCTATTTTAAGTGATACACAAAAGAAGGGAGACGTGCCTACCAGAGACTGCATAAGGAGTTAGAGTATTTGAAGAGGATTTTGGAAAAGTATTAAATCTGGGACTAAGTTCTGATAAATTATCAGGACTATACATTCTAACCACCTTCTGTGGGAAGATCTGAGCATTAAATTGGGGATTGAAGAAGGCTTGAACTATTTTCAATTTAATAATTTACAGGAGTTGAAAGAATTGGAGACCAGAAGCAAATAAGGGGTAGATTTTGAAAGGTGCATGCTCGCGTCCATGTGCGTGCGCTTCCCAGCGTGCATACATGGAAACGCCTATTTTATAACATGAGCGCTTGCATGTGCATGTTATAAAATCCGGGGTCCGCACACACATGCAGCTTAATTTTAGAAAAGTACCTACAGCGGCAAGATCGGGGCCTCTCCCAGTTCCCTCCCAGAACTTCCCAACACTCCTACCCATCCTTCCTCTTCCCCTCTCCTCCCCACCTCCTAATCCCTGTCTCATACCTTGTTTTGGTTTTGTTTTGTTTCCTACTGCTCTGTTGGAGCAGAAACAACTTGCGTGCAGTAGCCGACTGCTGGCACAGACTTCCCCAGCACAGCGGCAAATGGCCACTGTACTGGCTGCCTCCAGTCCTGCCCGTCCCCATCTTGCAGAATGCCCCCTTCCTTGGGTCTGGCATTTTTTAAATCTACCTTAAGTGTAAACAGAATGCTTCCAGTTAAAGCATTGGAGTCACAAATTTATTTTATCTTTCTGCTGTCTTGTTATACAGTTCAAACTAAGGGGGTCATTTATCAAACTGCTATATGGCATTTTTGCATGCGTTAAGGCACTTTTGCATGCAAAAAAACACCTTTAACACATGCAAAAATGCCATATGCGATGCAAATCAGGAAAAGGGGAGGAGTTTGGGGCCAAGTGGGCTGGCTTTGTAAAGCCATATTGCACAGCTTGAATGTGGATTTTAACTACACCTTTTTCATTTTTGTTAAGCCATGTGATATGGCTTTATTGCTGGAGAGAGAGAGAGCCAGCCTAACTATAATGTCATCATACTAGGTAGGTATTTATACCTGTATATGAGGCCCACTTAGTTACTCGAGGTGAGGTTTAGGTATTAGTGTAGGGGTTAGGGGCCACTTTGACATTCAAAGTGAGACGTACGAAAAGAACAGTGCTCTCTTGTTAAGATTTGATGACCTTTGGAGTGAGAAACTCAACTAAAGATGAGATTTATGCAATGTTCTCTCAACTTAGCTTGATGGACTCTCTACCTGGGTAACATCAGCTAGGTTGAGAGGATATTGTACAAATCTCATCTTTGGGTGAGTTTCCTCACTCCGAAGGTCATCAAATCTTCACAAGAGAGCACTGTTCTGTTCGTACGTCTCACTTTGAATGTCAAAGTGGCCCCTAACCCCTACACTAATACCTAAACCTCACCTCGAGTTACTAGGTAGGTCTCATATAGAGGTATAAATACCTACCTAGGATGAGCCCATTATTGCTAGGTGTGTTCTCTCTCGCTATCTCTCTCCCCATGGTTGTAGGTAGGAATTACAACAATTCTGGCACTTATCACAAAATGCAAAAAAGTTATTGCAATTTGCAATAATAACTATGCAAATTGCACTTTGTGATAAAAAGCCTATTCCCATAAAACACTTCCCTTTCCTATCACATGCAATAATTAGTGCATTTTGATAAATCCAGGCCTAAGAAACAAAATGAAGTGTAAACAACATTCAGTCATCGAATCAATTATCATTAAATAAGTTGGATATAGATGCAGTGTTAATTTTCAATGTTGTATACAATGGATGGAGAAAGGGCTAGCACTGTTCTTCCCCCAAATTGGAGTCCTGGGACAGAGAGTAAAGCTATCTGATGGAGTAAGGAAAGACTGAGAAACGATGAAGGAGTGTTTTACAGAAAGGGTCTGTCTCTTTTCTTTTTAATATGTGGCCCTGGGTGAATGGAAAGCATCCATCCTGCCTAGGGGTTACATTTAGAATTCAGCTGTCAAGCTGCTTATGGATAAGTGCTGTATAGTGTATAGAGTATGTTAACCCAATTTTGACGAAAGCTCATTGGATGATTACTGACCCAGGAGTGCTTAAAAACAGCCTCCTAACCATGCATCAAAGGTTGCATATATATAATCTTCCAAGAATGTGGTGTTCTTCTCTGCGAGGCCTTCTTGAGGTGTCCTCCATGTGCCAAATCCATCTTGCAGACTTTTGTGATCTGATTTTTTCTGTGGCTGGTTCTGTTCTGTGGAACGCTCTACCCTTAGAGTTAAGGATGATCAAATGTATAGAAAGCTTTAAGAAGCTATTAAAGACATATCTATTCCAATAGACTTAACAGTGATTAAAGACGTCATCTTGGGAATTTACATTCTGTTTTTTGAGATTGTTGCTTTTCATATGTCACAGGTTTTTTTTATTTTTTTTAATGTCTTGTGTCGACCTCTTTTATTTTGAATATTTTATTCTCAGTTGCCCAGAGCTATATATGGGTGGCATATATGTATGATAAATAAATCAATAATCATTTAGAAATTGATTCAAAGCACACTGACTGTCACATATAAAGTTTTGCCTTGTGTGAGTTCCCGATATTTGAAGAATAGGCTTGGAAATTATGTACCAGATTGTTCACTACAGCTCAAGGTAAGAACTTTTCGAATTGCTTCCTATGAGAAATGAATCTGCTAAATGTATAAATCAGTCATTCATGTAGGCTATTCCAAGTCTGTGGAATGGATTACCATTTGAACTATGCCTGTCTGATGATTTAATACTTTCAGGGGCAATTTGGTTATTTTAATCATGGCAATCAGCTGCTGTATAAATCACTCCTACTGGAGAATGTAGAGAGTTACAGGCACTTTCAAAGTTTTCATCTCAGATTTGGAAGGAGCATGTAAAGGGCCCCAGAGCTGATTTGCTTGGGGGAAGTTAATATGCAGTTTAAATGAAGACATGGGCATTAATCTGGGTATTATTTGCTAGGTTTGGGCAATTTTTTATCTTTGAAGAATTTGATAACATATATATTGTCCCCAAAAAGTGTGAATTTTGTGCATGTACTGAAGATTTTTATACATAAGAAGAAGTGAAATGATCATTTACCTCACTAAACAGTAAAATTGGCACAGGCCCTTCTATTTGTTGAAATTTACTGTTAAAGCTATGCTATTTCATACGGCATGTAGGGTTTTATCTATATTGAAAATTGTTGCTGTGTAACTTGTATAAGCCAATTAGACTGTACTTTGAAAGGCGGGATATACATATTGACATTTATAGAAATATTTAATTTAAAATCAACAAAATGTAATTAAATAAATCACAAATGGAAAAAAAAAACCCCTCCCCCCCAAAAATGAAAACAAAACAAAACAAAAAGTGTAAGTGCATAGCCCTAGAAAGAAGGAAGGAAGGTATTCAGGATGTATAAGGGAAGAGCTTAAGAAAGGCTAGCTAAAACTATAAAGCACAGTGACAAAACGTTCTACAGGAATGTCTGTGAAAGGGGGGGGATTGCAAAATTATCAGCATTTATTGTGACTTAAGAACATGCCATACTGGTCAGACCAAGGGTCCATCAAGCCCAGCATCCTATTTCCAACAGTGGCCAATCCAGGCCATAAGAACCTGGCAAATTCCCAAAAACTAAGAAGATCCCATGCTACTGATGCAATTAATAGCAGTGGCTATTTCCTAAGTAAAATTGATTAATAGCAGTTAATGGACTTATCCTCCAAGAACTTCTCCAATCCTTTTTTGAACCCAGCTACACTATCAGCACTAACCACATCCTCTGGCAACAAATTCCAGAGATTTATTGTGCTTCTAATATTATAAAGTGGCCCTCAAGATGAGAAAAGGTCCCCTTTATGACTAAAGGACCTTATGAACTAAGATACCACTCTCCTCCCACCCCTACTCCGAGTATTAAAAAGGCAAGATCAGTTTCACCCACCAATTCCCCGTTCAATTTCTCAAATTGACTTTGGTCCGCTAGGTGTTTTGTAACATAGAAAAATGAGTTTTCTGAATTTTCTAAAGCTGCACTGTGTGACAGGAGCACTCATTCCTCTCACATTTAGTCAAATTATATTACTATGAGAGCTCATTTCAGTTTACTAGAAACAAAAGGGAGTGCACTGAGCGATACTTCTTATAGCTGAGCTAAGAGGAAATGAGGTAAGGTAACCAAAAATCTGTATCGATCATGAACACAAAAAGCAAAATGATTGGGATAATAAAGACCTGCCATCAGATTGTACCATCTGTATTTTCCCTTTTTTATTAACATCTGAACTAAGAGAAAGGAGAATGATAAATCCCCCTTCCCCCCTGTCAACAGAGAGAGTGAATGGTCCTTTTCAATCCAGCTTCCCCTCACAGATAAGTGACACCCGCCTGTATGGAAAATCCTTTGTAACTCAGGGTAGAGCCACTCTTTCAATACTCATAATCCAACCGCATG
This sequence comes from Rhinatrema bivittatum, assembly GCF_901001135.1. Classification (NCBI taxonomy): domain Eukaryota; kingdom Metazoa; phylum Chordata; class Amphibia; order Gymnophiona; family Rhinatrematidae; genus Rhinatrema; species Rhinatrema bivittatum. The sequence continues at coordinate 29,581,686 of NC_042615.1, read as the reverse complement.
TCCATCCAAGGACAAGGGATGAAATTTGTGAAATGTCCATATATCATGCACACAGTGCAATGCAGCCGAGATTCAGGATGCCAGCCAAACCTCGCTGTGAAGTACATGGGAAAGGGGTGTTCACAGAGCGACAAAAAGCTGCCAACCCTGAGCTGAGTAACCCATGAGTCATACAAATAATATAGTAGCATAAAACGTTACACCTTTGCTTCAAGGGCAAGCGATGGCCAAAAAATAAATAAATAAATAAATAAATAAAAACCATAATTCACAACCTGCCTTATTCTTAAAATGGGCTAGATTAGAAATGAGTTCCATCCTTAAAGTGCATCTGCTGCTTAAAAAGATGTGTGTCACAATTAATAAGTAAAATAAAGAACATGACAGTATTACCAGACACTCAGTGCAAATCCTTCTCTTCAGCTTCCCCGTTCCCAGCCCTGCCGCTGCCACAGCCTGAACAATCGTACTGCACCTTAAGAAGCAGAGCAGCAGAGGTGTCCCTGCTCCAGCCCCTGCCCTCCGGGCAGCCTCCAATTAAGAAGAGAGGAGAAGTTGAGCCAGGGCCGGTGGAAGCACCAGGGGGACTAGGCAGCTACCTCGAGTTCTACTCTTTCTTCCCACACAACCTGGAAGAGGAAGTGGTGGGTCCATGCGGGTGGGAAGAAGGAGAAGCCGTCCATTTGTGGCTAGGACAGGAAGAAACAGCATTGTCCAGTCCAGGGCCTGTGCAGAGTTCAGCAGCAGCAACACCCACACCCCCGGAAGGCACAGGAAGTAGAGCAGCATCAGCTCCTACAGCCTCAAGAAAGATGAAAAGTCCTGTCTGCCATGTGGGCTGAAGGAGGAGCTGCTACTGGACTTAGATTTCTGATGGGGAGAAAGTGATTGAGAGAGAACATTTTCTGCGTGTGTGAGAAAGACAGAAAGAGAGAGAGTGAGCATGTCTGTGGGTGTAATAGCATATCTGTGTCTGTGACTCTGAGAGCATGTCTGTGTGTGTATAAGAAATCATGTCTATATCTGTAGGTGTGAGAGCATGTCTGTATGTGTGTGTGTGTGTCTGTGAGAGCATGTCTGTGTATGTGTGTGTGTGAGGGCACGACAGTGTGTGTGTGAGAGCATGTCTGTGACTGTGTGTATGAGTGAGAACATGTTTGGGTATGAGAGAGTATATCTGTTTGTATGTGTGTGTGAGGGCATGATAGTATGTGTGTGAGAGCATGTCTGTGTCTGTGAGAGCATGTCTAAATCTGTGAGAACATGTCTGTGTATGTGTGTGTGAGGGCATGACTGTGTGAGAGCATGTCTGTGTCTGTGTGTATGTGTGAGAACATGTTTGTGTATGAGAGAGTATATCTGTTTTAGTGTGTGTATGTGAGAGATCATGTCTGTATGTGTGTGTCTATGAGCACATCTGTGTTTGTGTAAGAAAGTATGTCTATATCTATATGTGTGAGAGCATGTCTGTGTCTGTGTGTGTGAGGGCATGACAGAGTGTGTGTGAGAGCATGTCTGTGTCTCTGTGTGTATGTGTGAGAACATGTTTGTGTATGAGAGAGTATATCTGTTTGTATGTGTGTGTGTGAGGGCATGATAGAATGTGTGTGAGAGCATGTCTAAATCTGTGAGAACATGTCTGTGTATGTGTGTGTGAGGGCATGACAGTGTGTGAGAGCATGTCTGTGTCTGTGTGTATGTGTGAGAACATGTTTGTGTATGAGAGAGTATATCTGTTTTAGTGTGTGTATGTGAGAGATCATGTCTGTATGTGTGTGCTATGAGCACATCTGTGTTTGTGTAAGAAAGTATGTCTATATCTATATGTGTGAGAGCATGTCTGTGTCTGTGTGTGTGTGAGGGCATGGCAGAGTGTGTGTGAGAGCATGTATGTGTCTCTGTGTGTATGTGTGAGAACATGTTTGTGTATGAGAGAGTATATCTGTTTGTTTGTATGTGTGTGTGTGAGGGCATGTCTGTTTAGTGTGTGTATGTGAGAGATCATGTCTGTATGTGTGTGTCTGTGAGCACATCTGCGATTGTGTAAGAAAGCATGTCTATATCTGTATGTGTGAGAGCATGTCTATGTGTGGGCATGTCTGTGTCTGTGTGCGTGAAAGAGTGTTACGCCCATCGGCCGCAGGAGTCGCGACCGACCGTGCTCACCTCCCCGGTGACAGCTGCGCTTGATTCGCCGCGGACCGCTGGGGACGTCCGTGGTGCGCCACGTCATCTTCTCGAGCCTGCAGGCCTTGCCTTGTGGCAGGAATGTCACCGACTTCAGGCTCCGCCCCCTGCTGCCTGTTAGCGCCTGCTCACCACACCAGCGGGAAACTCTGGACCAGCCTCCCCGATGACTTCATCCTGGGAGGGGTATTTAAACCCCTTCCTGCTATCGCTCAATGAGTTAGCAAGGACTCATATCTCTTCCTGTCTCGATACTCTGCCGCTTCTGTGCTGCTGCTGGAAGCTTTCTCTCTGCCCTATGGGGTAACTGCTAACTTGGGTACCTGCTCCTTGGGGGCCCTCTGCTTTATTTCAGGTGCCTTACAGGGAACAGGTACTCGCTCCTCGAGGGCCTGCTCTCCCTGCCTCGGTGCCTGTACCGTCTTCTACAACCTGGTAGAATCGCATACTTACAGCAAACATCTAGTGAGTACTCTAACTCTCAGTCTATCTCATCCACAGTACTTCCTTGCTGGGAAACCTGCTTCAGAACCTTCCAATACCAACGGGGTGAGAAGGGCTCCCTCTGCCGAGGTACCTGAGACTGCAACTACCAGACTGCCTTGCTACTGCCACCTCTGGTGGTTCAAGCTGTATAATAAAGAACTAACTCTGTGTTTGTGCATTCTGAGTCTAGCCCAGTACTGTGGCTCCTCATGGGGCTCCTCCCCATGGGCGTGGTCATTTGCCACAGTACCCAAGGATCCTCCCAAACACCGCTTAACCGCAACAAGGAGTATGTCTGTGTTTATCACTATACATGCATGTCTGTGGCTTCGTGAGAGAATGTCTGTGTGTGTGAGAACATGTCTGTGTCTCTGTGGTTATGTGTGAGAGCATGTTTGTGTAAGAGATAGCATATCGGTTTATGTGTGTATGTGTGTGTGTATATATGAGGGCATGTCTATGTCAGTGTGTATATGTGAGAGCATGTCTGTGTGTGTGTGTGTGTGTGTAAGAGCATGTCTATGTGTCTATCTCTGAGAGCATGTCTTTGTATATGTATGAGGGCATATCTGTGTCTATGTCTGTGAGAGAGCATGTCTCTGTGTGTGTATCACTGAAAGAGCATCTCTCTGTGAGTGGAGAGCATGTCTGTATATTTTATTTATTTATTTATTGGTTTTTATATACCGCCGCTCATCAAAGATATCACGTCGGTGTACATAGAACAAAAATACGCAGTTGCGTGTACATATAACAGAATAATAATAGCTGAATTCAACAATAAATTAAAACAGTAAAATACAATATAAAGAAAGAACAACTTATTTAACGGAATATTAGATAGTAATATAGAGTAAAATAAATGTGATTGCATAAATGAATCTAGAATTAAGGCTAAAAAACTAGGGGTATGGGAGGGGTGGGGAGCAAAATGGAACAGGAGCAAAAAAGGGGAGCAAAATGGAACAGGAAGGGAAGAGAAAGGGTAAGGAAGGAAAGGGTTATATACATATGTACATGTGTGTATGTGAGGGAGCATGTCTGTGTGTGCATGTCTCTGTGAGAGCATGTCTGTGTGTGTATGTATGGATATATATGTGAGAGTATCTCTGTGTTTAAGAAAGAGACATACTTTCTTAAGTATGTCTCTCTCTCTCCCTCACACACATACAGACACACAAACATACTCTCTTACACACATGCTGTCACAGAGATATACACAACATATAGTGTATATCTCTGTGACAGCATGTGTGTAAGAGAGTATGTTTGTGTGTCTGTATGTGTGTGAGGGAGAGAGAGAGGGAGAGAGAGACCAAATTCTGTGATTGAGCATGTGTGTATATAGGAGGGAAAGGAGACATATTTTGTGTAACAACTCCTCTTCTTTTCCCTGCTAATCCAAGACAATTTCAAGACATTTGGAAATTAAAAGATCCCAGGTATGGACAGAAGAGGATTTTTTATCGTTTTAAAGTTTTAGGTATTGGGTGGTGTTTGTATTTGCTGTTTTGAAATCGTTTATTGGTCTTTGGAAAATGTATATGTATTTTAAATTATTGATATTATTCTGTTTGTCAGCTGTTTTGAAATATTTTTATTAGTATGGTTTTATTTCAATTGATGATTTATATTTTCTGATTTTATTGTTTGATGTTTCTGAGCAATTGTAATGTTTATGTTCTTCCATTGTTGCACTGCACACATAGTCTGGCATGCTACAGTTTATACTTCAGTTTTTATCTGCACATTTGTATTATTAATTTATGATCACTTTATTCTGCATTTGGTGAGGGTCTATTTGTATTTTGCATGTGTGATTAAACTGATGTATTCTGCTAATGTGTAGGTTCTCTTTAGGGATCCATAGGAGATTGGCTTTTCCTGTTTTTCTAATATTGGCATTTTAGGGCCTGGTGTAATAATTGCACTGTTGCTTTTTCATAAGTAGGGTTGTTAGTGTTTGTGTGCTGACAATTATTGAAGTTTTAATATGGGAGATTTACTATACTTAAATTGTAATTCAATTTTCTTGTGGCCTTCTGAGGGCTAAAACAATAACTAGTTTATAAACAATTAAAAATGAGATAGTAGTTTTAATTACATTAGAATAAAAGAAAAAAATTTAATTCAATAACACAACTTCAATCATTGGGATTCAGTGTTGTGTAATTAACATTAACTAGTTATTGTTTTGGTTTAATTAGAATAGTTACTCCCTGAATTTTCATATTGGCATTTCTGAGGGCTAAGCCTATACCCAAAACACATTACAATAGACTTATTAACAATCCCAAGGGTCTTTTTACATTTTTTACTTTTAGGCAGGGTTTTACAGCAATGCATGTACATGATATTATATATGTTGTGGGTGATATTGTTTTTACCCCAGAAGAGTGCACTTTAGATGTTCTTGTTCATGTAAAATCTATTATTATAAATGCAAACATTTTAATTGTGTAGGGAGAGTGTGAGCGGGAACTCTGGGAAAAGGGGCAGCTATAAGTTTCACCTAGGATACTTAATACCCTGAAGCAGCAAACCAGACACAAAAAAGGAATGGAATTAGCACAACTTTGAAACTTGTGAACTGCAATACCAATCATTAAGGCTTGAACCCTGCTTTTGATGATGGGCACTATTGTTCACAAGTTTGAACTTGTGTTAATTAAACACTTTTTTGTGTGGTTCTCTACAGAAATGGCATGTGAAGAGTTTATTTGCATGAAAGAGAGGGAGAGAGAGAGAGACTCTCACCAAAACATTAACTATTTATGCCGCTGTAAGATGGTGCACTAGTAACTTGGGGTGATGTTTGTGGGGTGAGTTGGGTTTTGGGGGCAGTTTTACATGCACAGTCACACTATGAACAGCACAGTTACTATAAGTGATGATTTAATGTGATTTGGAGTGATGAAAAGTGAAAGAAGAGTAGATTTATAGAATGTTCTCTCTACCTTGCTTGATGCACTCTCTACTTAGCTGTAGTCAAGCTGGGTAAAGAGAACATGGGACAAATGTACTCTTCTTTCACATTTCATCACTCCAAATCACATTAAATATTCACTGATGGTAACTGTGCTGTTCGTACGCATGCCTGTACATGTAAAACTGCCCCCCAAAACCCAACTCATGCCCCCCAAACCTCACCCCGAGGTCATAATGCCCCCTCTTACAGTGATAGAAAAGTTCAGATATAAGTGAGCCTCCACAGAGGCTCTCTCTTTCTCTCTCTCTGTCCCTCTTTCTTCCCAAACTACAATTCATGATAAAAACTAGGGATGTGCATTCATTTTTTATGAATTAGACAATGTCAACGATATTGTCTAAATCGTCATGGATTGGATGCGCCAAATTTTTTGCCCAAATTGTGGCAAACTTCATATCTCATGATAGCGCACACAAATCTAAACCCACCTAACCTTTTTTCCATAAGTTGCACCTGCCTAAACCCCCCTAACCTTTTTTCCATAAGTTGTGCCTGCCTCCGGACAGGCTTAGGTTACACGCGCCAGCCGAGTGCCGGCACACGATCCCCCAGCCTAGCGGCCCTAAGAAGGCCCTTGGCCATGCCCCAGCCCCACCCCAGACCACCCACGGCCCACCCCTTTTTTCAAGCCCCGGGACATACATGTGTCTTGAGGCTTGCGCACATCGCCGGGCCTATGCAAAATAGGCTCGGAACGCATAACCCCCCTGCACATGTAAATCCAGCTGGATTTACACACGTAGGGATTTTAAAATCTGCCCCTAAATATCTGTTAGTGCGCCATAATACCAATTAGTGTGCACTGTTTTCTAGCTAACAAACTCTTCTGAATTGTTGCTTTTTACTTTTAAGTTGCACATTTTAGTGCACACTAACATTAGTTACAGCGCACTAACACATACTTAGTACTCTGTTAGTTCTATTAGGGTGCACTAACTTGTTTGTGCGCACTAACGAGCCTTAATGCGCATTAACAACCAGTTAATGCTCACTATCTCGGTCGGTGTACTATGCACTAATCCTGAGATAGTGTGCACTAACTGGTTGTTAATGCGCATTAAGGCTCGTTAGTGCGCACTAATGCACTTCGGTGGAAATTGCTGAAAAAAAAAAAGAACCGTGCAAAAACGAAATTTTTCACAGAGTGGCCGAACTGAAGCCTGACCCAGTATCTTTAAATGAAGCACATCCCTAATAAAAACATTTTCAGCCATAATGCCCAGCTAATTCAGGAGAAAGGTGTAGTTATTTCCTGCCTTACTCTCGCACGACAGTCTAAATGACCATTTCCATTTACTCTGCCCAAACTCCTACCAAATCCCTTCCACTTGTACAAATGAAAAGCTGGCATTCACAATTTGTGATTTGGTATTTATTGCATGTGTTAGGGTGTTATTGTGGGGATTAGGGCCCTAACACCCTAACACATTTTGATAAATGATCCTGCTGGTCAGGAATTATTCTCTCAATTGGATAGAAATTGATGTGATTTAGATTTTGTTTTATATGCAAGCTCATGTATTTTATGTTATTGTATGTAAATTATTAAGAAAGAATAATTTTAAAATTTTGTAACACTATTCATGTACTCAATGCATTAGTGCTTCTTTTCCCTCACTGTGAATTTTTTTTGCTATATTAAGTGAGCACTTTGGGCCGGCCAGTTGGCCGGCGCGCACAACTTACTTCAGCCCCAGGGCTGAAGTAAGTTTCAAGATAAAAGAACAAAGAAGGAAAAGGTAGGGGGGAAAGGGCGGGGGAGGTAGAGGAAGAGAAGGAAAGGTGGGGTTGGGGGTAGGGAACGGGGGAAGGCTGCGCAGCTCGACGCAGGCTTGGCGCACGCAAGGTGCACAATTGTGCACCCCATTGCGTGCGCTGACCCCCAATTTTACAATTTGTGTGCGCCTGCGTGCTTAAGTTATAAAATCAGGTGTACATGTGTGCGTGCCAGGTAGCGCGCGCATATGTACGCCTGCATGCAAGCTTTTAAAATCTACCACTTTATTTTTAAATTTGCATTGCCTAAATTATAAATTCTATCCCAGAGAGAATACAGGACAGAGAGAAGTATAACAGAGACTACATAGGATACAGAAAAATCATTGGGACAGAGTCAATACAGGATACAGAAAGAGTAGTGGAACCTATTTGAAGGGATAGAGATATGCCCAGGACTCAACACAACATTCTTATGAAACAATTACAAAGTATCTTTTCTTGTGGACTGTGGTTCAACTGTATCCCTTTTTTAATGAAGGTGTCTTTAATGTGACTCATTTGCAAGTCACAAATTATCCTTATTGAAGTTCAACTCTATTGCAAGTGTTTTATTGTTTCATTACAAGCACTCTGTATATATTTTGGCAATGTTTTATGTTGGTATCAATACATGCTATGAACTAGGGATCTGCATTTGTCCTCGATCAGGGAGCCAGAAACCCAAAGGAATTTTTCCCGAAATTTTGTGAAAAATTTGATTCGGGTTTAGTGCGCACTAACGAAAAAATGTTAGTGTGCACTAAACCGAAATTCAGATCTCCCAGAATTGTAAAGGCCCGAACCGCAGGAAATACGAGATTTCCCGTGGCAGGCCGAAAACGAAGCCTGAATCAATAGGTGCGGGCCAAAATGAAGCCCCAAACCTATCTTCGCACATCCCTACTATGAACACATAACACTAAAGAGAGTTTAGAACTGGTATGAATGAGGAATGATTGATCAATATATATGTGTGTGTTATTGTGCCAATTTTTTCTTTTGAATAGTTTTGATATTCTTTGTTATTGTGTAATAAAGCTTGCATCATTATGTATGCACCTTTCAAATCATTTAAAACATTTGTGGCATTATTATACCATTTGAGGTATCCACATATCATTTTTTTATGTGTGAGCGTGTGTGTGTGTGTGTGTGTGTGTGTGTGTGTGTGTGTGTGTATTAGAGATGTGCAGCAGTAAGAACATTCGGTTCGGGCTTTGTTTTTGTTTCCTGCGGTCTGGGCTTTTTTTTTTTTTTTTTGGGGGGGGGGCGGTTAGTATGCACTAACCCAAAAATCAGTTGTTGAAATTGTCTAATTCGTCCAAAACGAATGCACATCCCTAGTATATATATTATATATATATATATATGTGTGTGTGTGTGAGAGAGAGAGTATGTTTGTTTGGGAAGGAGGGGAAGAGAGAGAGAGAGACAGTTCACCCATGAACTTGGCACCTCACATAATTTTCTCCCTGTCCTGGCCCCATCCCTCTCTCCATCCCCTTCTACCCATTCCCATTCCACTTCCTTTTTCTCTAGAAATTAAGCCTTGGTAAGCATTGAAAATGCAACTATCTCAAGATATCTATCAGAAAATATGAACAAACCCATAAGGAAGAGAAAGCCGAATGGATAGCTTTCCAGCAGGCTGAGCATGAACAAGAAAATGTGAATTGCTCTTTTAATTTAAACTTTAGGTTGGAGGATCTGACCTCACTTCAGTCAAATGGTGAATGCATTAGTTCATGCAGCACAATTGTGAACCCAAGTTACCCACACCAGATTCTGAAAACAGTGGGGTAGATTTTCAAAGGGGTACGCGCATAAGATACGCACGTATCCCACGAAAACTTACCCCAAACCCCCCCTGCGCGCGCCAAGCCTATTTTGCATAGGCTCGGCGGCGCGCGCAAGCCCCGGGATGCGCGTAAGTCCCAGGGCTTGCATGGAGGGGCATGTCGGAGGGGTGTCGGGGGCATGTCGCAAGTGACGCGGCATTTTGGGGGCGGCGCCGCAGTTGTGGTTTCGGCCCTGGGGCATTCCAGGGGCGTGACCGCGGCTTCTGGACCAGCCCCCGGACCGGAACTTGGAGCGTGGCAGCCGGCCCGGTGCGCGCAAAGTTACGCCTGCTTCCTCCCAACCCCCCCCCCGCCAAAACTTTTCTAAGTACCTGGTGGTCCAGCGGGGGTCCCGGGAATGATCTCCCACTCTCGGGCTGTCGGCTGCCAGTAAACAAAATAGTGCCGATGGCCCTTTGCCCTTACCATGTGACAGGGGCTATCGGTGCCATTGGCCGGCCCCTATCACATGGTAGGAGCAATGGATGGCCCGTGCCATTTTTTAAGATGGCGCCGGCCATCCATTGCTCCTACCAAGTATCAAGAGCCGGCCAATGGTAAGGGCAATGGGCCATCGGCACTATTTTGTTTACTGGCAGCCGACAGCCCGAGAGTGGGAGATCATTCCCGGGACCCCCGCTGGACCACCAGGTACTTTAGAAAAGTTTTTTTTGGGGGAGGGTTGGGAGGGTGGGGGATTCTAAATTATTAGATTTAAATGGTCAGGGTGTTGTTGTATTTTGTCGGCTCAGGACTGCCAAAAACAAAAACTGTCCAGACCATGGGAAACGGAATTTCCCACGGGTCCATGATCCCGAAACCGGAACTGATTCCAGCACCCGATTCACATCTCTAGCTTGTTCAGTCACATAGGGAGCCCAATGGCCCAGGCCATGGCATTTTCTCCACATGCTTCAGAACATAGCAAACTTTGAGGTGGCAAACAATGCACAGCACCTAAGGCTTGAGAGTGAGCAGGCACTATACACTTTGAAATTTTTCATTAGCAAAATGTCTCCGTTTCTATCCTCACCTTGGGAGCTATTTCAATGTCACTGGTGAATCACAAGCTTCAACTGTCCACACTGCCGGCATAGCACCATCACGTGTGGGCCATTACTGAGGCATAAGGAAGATTGCTGCAGACTGTTTCTGTACAGCCTCACACACCTCTATTATAAGCAGTGTCCTATGCATGTTGATAGCCTGCTATATTCCCTGTGTGTGTACTCTCAAATGGTTTTCTATGCAGGACAGACTGCACAACTGCCATGGACATTTGAATTCACACCATGAGGTATAGATTTTGCAGGAAACACAGGTGTTGCAGCTCTTATGTATTTTCTCAAGGTTGGAAGGCTGCTGCATACTAGTAGCCTTTGCTAGGTTGTGAGGGCCTGACACGCAATAGATGCAATACCCACATCTGATGTAGTAGTCCTCAACAGCGGACCTCTTTTACGCTACAGCTATCCTGCACATATATTGGGCTACAACAATGTGATAGGCAGTTAGGCTACGCAATTTGCCCTTTAAGACTCAGGAAAGGTACAGGCTACCTCATACAGTCTTACTGGATGCTATGGTTTGGCACTCACATTTGCATGTGACAATGCTAAGATTGATGTATTTCATCTGTCATTGCCGCAGGAGATTCTGGGTATAGTTGCAGGACGGACCTGGCTTCTCATCTGCGTTGCCATTCCCAACATGCCAGTAGAGATGAGATACAATGAGGCCTAATGTGCTACCCACTGTGTCATAGAACACACCTTCGGACTTTTCAAAAGTCGCTTTTGCTGTTTGGACAAGACAGGTAGAGTTTTAATGTGTGCCCCACCCAAAGTTGCAAAGGTAGTGCTGCTCCGCTGCATATTCCATAATCTCTCTCTATACCATGGAGTACCAATGGAGATATGTCCAGATCTCCCCCTCGGATCCACCATGTCGCCCTGCATAAGTCAAGGAGTCTATACTGAGGGGCAGCCAGATTCACCAAAACCTTATGTAATGCTACTTTGCCTGAAAGGGCTCACATACCACTTCTCCTTCCAGGGAAGAAGGCCAGAAGCCTGTTAGGTGCTCCTCTCCATGCTATCCTCTTTCTTTTTCTCACTGCTTCCCTGTGAAGGTCAGTGTGTAACAGAAAACATGTATGCCTACTCAGATTTCATCTTCACAATGTAGCAGTAGACTGTACTTGAAAAACTGTAGTGAAAGTGAACATTACATCTAAGACATGTCACCAAGTTTCTGCCTGATAGTCACACGTCTGGCACAATACTTTGTGGCCTACCTAGCATGATGTGGCTTGCTGGTCCTTCTGAGCAGACCTCCATCCTAATGCTCACAAGTCTGTGACATAGGGCCACAAGTGTGATGCCACACCAGCTCCTCCTGGAGCATGGAGAGCTACAGCTGTAGAAAAACTATACATGACAAATAACTCAGAAGCTTAAAAAGGCACATCGGAAAGGTACAGGGAGACAGGTAAAAGTTTCAGTGACAGATTTTCCATGTTACAGCCTCATTTCAAAGTGCAAAACGTGTGCATGTGAAGTGATACCCCTGTACTGGGCCTGCTTACTATCTCATGGCCATGGGAACACAGAGATGACACCACAACCTCAGCACTTAAAGAGACACAGCAGGCTAGGAATTCCAACTGTATACATATTGACAGCATGCATGTATTGACAGGCTTGGTTTGGCTTGAAAACCTATAGGGGAATCATAGGAAATGCCTGCATGTAATGGCTTACAAAGTAGCACAGGATTTGCCAGTCCCAAAAACTGGACCTAATTAGCAACAGTAAAGCACACATCACACTACTTTGGTTGGATGCCTTCCATTACAGCCTTGCCGAAAGCATCTGTGCTACTTGGTGCCATTTCCACTGTGCTCACAGCTCCTTCCAAGCTAGCCTTCCTCTTGGGGGTTCTATGAACCCCAATACACATGCACCCTACTACACCTACAGATGCTCGTTAGAAAAATAATGTGCAAAAAGGTGAGGGCCTTGGCCGTTGTGATGTAAAGTAGGTTGCTTATGCTTCTCAGGGAGCCTACAGCAGGATCCATGTCATGCTCAGTGAAGGCAGCATTGGGAATCAGGCACTGTCCTGCCTCACTTGTATTTTCCAATTACCTATGACATTCACTGTCACAGTATAGCTTCAAATCACTCTTACAGTGCACACATCTATCATGGACAAAGGTTGACATCATACAGGCCAATGGTAAGGTGTGTTTGAACCTCCTGACTTGAACTCTCCTCTCATATGTAGCCTTACTCAGATATGGAGATGTCAGGTAGCTGCAAGGTCATTGTGCATTATGCATCAATGATAGTCATATGGTGCAGCTGCATGCACATTTGTATGAACCCTGAACATATGCAGGGTTCATACAAATCTATAGCTAATATCTGTTACAGTAGCATGCAAGGTGATGTGGAGGGCAAACCTTTTCCCTTCTGAACTGTTAACACAAAAACCACACAATCAAAGAAGACAACCAGGAAGTTTAGTTTTCCAAACAGTGACCACTTGAATAGCAAACACATGTAGTGCATTGTTTGAAAAAGAGTCAATATCTTAGGTAATCACATTCTGCAAGGACAAGATAGCAAACAGCACAACATATTGTACATTTCATGAACAGCACATTCTGTTACTCTGTACATAAATAGATTGAAATGGCATCATTACATATACAGGCTTATCATCTTATCCTTCAGGCGCAATCATGATTACACCTAAAAGCATGGCAAGTGAAGTGGCACCCCAATACCTACAGTACTGATGTAATGTTATAGGTTAAGGTAGCACTAGTATGTGCTATAAACCCCAAGGACCCAGACAGTCCATATTGCAAGAATGCACACAAAGAGGACAGCCTAAGGGCCACAGCAGCCAAGTAAAGGCCCTGGACAGTCCATGTTGAAAGAGTGTACACAAAGGGACAGCCTAAGGGTCATGGCAGCCAAATTCAGCATGAAGGCTGCAGGACCAGGACTGGAGAGTGCAGCTTCAATGCAGCAGGAGCAGCAGAAGACCCAGCAGCATGGAGGCAGGAGGTCCAGGAGGAGACCCAGCAGCATGGAGATAGCAAATGCAGGAGCTGAGATGAGATACCAGCAGCATTGAGTAGCAGATGAGTTGTCATGACAAGAGGCAGCAGCTGCACACTGAGTGGAGGCCACTTCAAGGAAGCTGGAATATGTACAGAACATCAAGGAGGCCTTCTTAATTAGTGTGCTGAATGAACATGTTTGAGAGTATACCATCCATTCAGCGTCCTGGCTCAACTCTATAGTGAGTCAGGGCCCAGCAGGCATCTTCCATCTAGATAGCACAGCAACTCTGTAGTGAGTCGGGGCCCAGCAGGCTTCTTCCATGTGGATGGCACAGCAAGTCTATACAGAGGCCGTCCCAGGCTTCTCTTACAAATGTTCTTCTTCGGCCTTGTAGGCCAGGTGGTTGAACTGTTCATGGCCCCTTGCCATGTCGTGGTTTGCCACTTGGGGGGTATCTGTTTGGGGGCCTACCCCTAGGGCATCTCACTTCACAGGGACTGCTGAGGGGTATGGAGTCTACAGATGCAGAGGATGACTCTGATGGCTACTCTAGCATCCTTTGGAGGATCTGTGTCAGAACATTAGTCATTATGCTGATGGCAGCAACCAGTGTGTTAATGTTCTGAATGTTTGCTGCAGTTTCTTGTTGTAGAATATGGTTCTGGCGGTTTATTCACCTTCTGAGGCCCCATAGCTCTGCATGCATATGCCTGAGCTCTGCAACAATCATTGTTGGTGCTGGTGCCAGTGCTGGTTCCTGTGCCGGTGCTGCTGCTGATGCCGGTGCTGCAGGAAGTGCTGGTATCTGTGACTGCAAGAAAGGCATCACGGGGCTTGTGGCCTTCTCCAGGCAAGGGTATGGTGGTTGTTGCTGGTGCTGAGGTGTGCTGCCTTATGGTTCATCTGGTTCTGGAGGCTGCCACTCCAGGCTCCCTTCCTTCATGAATTTGGAGCGGTTCAGGGAGACATCAAATGTGCTGGGTATAGCCAGCATCTGCAGAATGTCCAATGTGTGTTCAGGCTGTAGCTGATGCTGCTCCTTCTCCTCCTCCTTGTCACCGACGGAGCACACTGTTAACCTGTCCTTGGACGCGCGTTTTCCCTTACCCCTTATTCAGTAAGGGGAGGAAAACGTGCGTCCAACCCACCGAACCTAATAGCGCCCTCAACATGCAAATGCATGTTGATGGCCCTATTAGTTATTCCCACGCGATTCAGAAAGTAAAATGTGCAGCCAAGCAGCACATTTTACTTTCAGAAATTAGCGCCTACCCAAAGGTAGGCGCTAATTTCTTCTGGCACAGGGAAAGTGCACAGAAAAGCAGTAAAAACTGCTTTTCTGTGCACCCTCTGACTTAATATCATGGCGATATTAAGTCGGAGGTCCCAAAGAGTAAAAAATGTAAAAAAAAAATAAAAATTTTGAATTTGGCCTGCGGCTGTCGGGTCGAAAACCGGACGCTCAATTTTGCCGGCGTCCGGTTTCCGAGCCCATGGCTGTCAGCGGGCTCGAGAACCGATGCCGGCAAAATTGAGTGTCGGCTGTCAAACCCGCTGACAGCCGCCGCTCCTGTCAAAAAGGAGGCGCAAGGGACGTGCTAGTGTCCCTAGTGCCTCCTTTTGCCCGTTTTTACCACCGGGCCTAATTTAAATACTGAATCGCGTGCAATATTTAGATCCTCGATGTGAATGGCCGCTCATTATGCTAGAGATGCCCCGTTCTTATTGCACACTTTATTGTTGCATTGTTTATTACAAAACTTTGAATCTAGGCCTTTGTTATCTATATGTAGGAAATTAAATAGCAGGCACATATTCGGTATTCTTTTTGCATATCAGCCTCATAGGTTTTTTACATTTTTTTTTCCAAAGAAGCATTTATATTAACAATAATAAAAGGATAATATTAAAAAGAAACCACGCTTTAGGATATACAGATGTCTCTATAATGATTTTAAATGCCATTCAAGGCTGCAAATGTGGAATTATAGAGGCCCTTGAAGTCCCAGATGGTTAGAATAGACCATGTGAAAGAGCTCAATAGTTGGAAAGATTGATATAAGAAATCCAAAGGTAAGACAGTATCTGACAAACCTCATAAGGTTAGGTTATCAAAAAGCTGGAAGGCACAATATATTTTTGCTCTCTGAAAACTGGCATAAACCAAACGTCATTTCATTGTGCACAAGTGCAGTGTAAAATCATTTCTCTGACTGCAGGTACAATAAGAAACTGTCATAAATAGAGGAAGTTCGGAAATGGTTGCATTTGGACTGTAAAAAACAGCTATTAAAGGGATATGTTTAATAGCCTTACATCCTTCAAATGCTCAAGCTTTTGTTTCCAACAAATGAATACTTTAAGGTAGGCAAGTCAATTAGTGTTGTGATTTCTATTTGCTTTGGAGGCAAGCATTAAGATATGAGTCAGGCCATCCATTTAAAAACATCTTAATGTCAGTTCAGGACATCATTCAATGCAGTGGACAATGTGCAATTAACCTGTGCTCTTTATTTCATTTTATTTGCCCATGGTATTAGCTTGTCCAGTCTTTATAACATTTACTAAGCAAGCATAGGTCAAGGACAGCAGCCAAAACAAAAGGGCATGCTAGAAAAAGGAAACCAGTCTGGCCCAGCCAAAGTGCTTGTTAACCACTTTGCAAGAAATGGACCATCCTTTCCTAAACCTGACTCTTGCACAGGCGTGGGCAATCAGGGGCTTAGGGTTGGTGCCAAGGGAGTCTCAGTCATCGCACAACAGCAAAGCCTCCTGACTGGCTTGGAGGGGACTTTCAGAAAGTCATTTGTGTGAGTAAATAGCCATTTAAACTGGGCTCCTCGTTGTTTTACAGTTGCATTTAAGAGAGGCGTATTCCCAGGGTAGTGGAGTGACTGGGATTGGAAAATGATGAGTGGGAGCACGCATTGTTTTCCATAGAACATTTGCACCATACAAAGCAGGCGCAAACGTCCATTGGGCACAAGGTTTCAAAGTGAAAGTATAGGCATCTTTTCCCCTTCAAAGCTGGTGCAGGTAAAACATACTTGTGGACCTCGCCCCAGAGCAGACAGAGTTTGAAAATCGTTCCTTTTTATTTTTATTTAATTTACACAGAGCTTTCCACTAGTGAGGTCCAGAAATCCAGCGGAAGCCAAGGATTTTCTTGGGGTTGCCATAGAAACCTGCAGCTAGCCCCCATTAAAAATCAACAGTACTAGAGCAAATTAATGTTGCAATCTATTCTATTTTATTTTAACATCTGAATGCCACCATAGATCAGGGCTGCTTGCAACGATCAGCTTACATGTTTATTGCTGATTAGTGAAAAGGCTGGGCAATGAAACTCTGTACAACTAAAGGATGTGAACCATTTCATATATGCAGGGCCAGAAAGGGAGAAAAGATCATTTAGAAAGGTAAAAACAATAGCAGAAAAGTGATAACCTGAAAGAGCAAAGAAAAGAAATGGCAAAGCTGGGGTTCTGAAAGGGATAGAGTGGGTTATTTGGAGGCGGTCTGGTGGCTAGCGGGACTCTAGAACCTGTGGAGAGTGGAGACAAGACAGTGAGGTACTTGTGGGACTATATCTCTGAATAAATGAGTTTATGTAAGGAAGTAAAAGGTCATGAATGGCCTTGAATGTGAAGGAAAAGAGCTTAGAGAGAATTATATTTTATAGGAAGCCATGACAGCTTGATTAAAATAGGAGTGGTATGAGGTAAGTAAAGGAGATGAAAAAGGTGACATGCTTCAGGTTGGAGAGGGTGAATTGATGAATCTGGGAGGCCTGCCAGGATGCAGTTGGTGTAGTTCAGCCTGGATAAGATCAGTGAATGAATCAGTATTCTATGCTACAAGCACCACATGGAAGACAATTTCATATTTTTTGCAGAGGCAGGGAAGAGATACCTGATAGTTTTTGCAAGGCTGAAAATCTAGTCGACCACAGATGAAGAACAGTGCATAAAGAGTCCTAAATCCCTAGCTGGGGCTTCATGCATAATAACATAATCAATGATGACAGGTAAATAGCAATTTGTTCATCTGTCTGCCTCATTATTCCTGTCCACACTGCTAGGATGTATCCAAGCTGCAAGTCAGGGCAGCTTGACCCCTTGCAGGATATCTCTCCTTATCTACTGTCTTCCTCTTTGGTATATAGCTTCCTGGGTAGATGAGGGTACGACTTCCCACATTTAATCCAACATCTAGCTACCCCCCTTACCCTCAAGCTGTGCAATAATCTAAACTGCTACCAAATTAGTGAGATTGCTGCCTGAAGATCTCTCTGCTTTTGTTTAAGAATGAGAAGGTTTGTGTCTATTGAAAGGATGCTCAGAGGAACAGAAGAAATAACAGAAGAATGAGGGAAGGAAAGCATTTCAGTCTGCGAGGGATTTAGCTGCATACTGTGTAATCAACTAGCTGGAAGCAGAGACAGCAATGAGGACAATTCTGAAGCAACTGAGGGAGAGGACTGAGCTAAAGACATTTACATTTAGGTATCATACTTATAAAGATAAAATATACAGCCACATGATGAGATGACAGTGATTAATGTTCTGGTATAGACAGAGACTATGAAGGGCACTGCACTGCATAATCTGTTTTGTTTTAATGCCATAATTTTCAACGAGTAGGGCATTTAAAGCAAGCAATGCCGCATCTAATGGAGGCTTCCCCACTCATAGAATTAGATGGAGCAGTCACTGAGTTGTTTTCTTAACAAAATGTAGCTCATCCTTCAGTCTGATAATTATCTTTCTTTAAGCCATACAAGTTAGTACAAATGGACAACGTGAACAAAATTTCTCTGAATATTCCAGACCCCCTCATCTCTCTATCAATAATACCAGGGGCTATTTTGTTAACGTGAGCAGGTATTTAGTTCCCACTCCCAACCAGGCCTCACTCATTATATAAGAAGAGGTAGAAGGCTGGGTGGGTGGTTGTGGAGTGAGGGAGGTAAGACCTACTTAGAAAGTTTGAGCAGTAGATCCCTCTGCAGAGCTCATGAAAAGTTTCTCTATTCAGGAAAAAAATAGGCAAAGGGGTAAGCTACTCTGTAAATCCTATCACCAGGCCTTAGCTGACCAGTTGTCCAAGGCTGCAAAGAACAGTTCAAATTGTTTTATAGTCTGCTCAAACACTTTGAAAGTATCCAAAAGCAATACTTTTAGTAGTAACTTTTAAAAAAGACCATTTACACAATTTTTATACAGGCCAAGCCAGCAAATATTGTAAGAGAATAGAGAAGTTTCTTAGAGTACCTGCAGAAAATTACAAGAGCAAAGCCTAGATTATTAACCTTCATCTTGCAGGAAGAAAAATTGCATTTCTTGTTTGGAGGTGGAGATAACTTGTTACTCCAGGTAGATTATGTGGTATTACCACTTGAACCCCAAGGAAATATATTTATGTGTGATAACAGAAACTGCACATCACCACATGCCCGGCAAGCACACAAAAATGAGAGTTCATATGCATATGAGTATCCAATAATTACCTTATTGTGTTTTATTGAAAACACAGAAGCAATTTTTAGTAACTTTAGAAAATTATCTACAGACTTCTGTTTGTTCTCATTCCTGACGAAGCAACATATATCAAAATATTCTGACACATTTCATGGCTGTTCTTAATGTAGGAATAGCACTTAGATGTGGAGTGCTTAGGTCACAAATTGTGTAACAGCTCTCATTTATCTTGTGGCATCTCTGATCTTTCGAGCACGGGAAAACCATGCAATGCCCAGTCTATGTAGGGTGTTTTTTGGAGCAAGGTAGCAGCTTGTACTGTGCAACAGTGAGATGCATTAACATACATGGTGAGACAGTTGTCACTCTGTGTCCTCTCTTTATAATCCGTCCAGCTATCGGCTCTTGGACAAAACTGTCCAGATATACAAACACCTTCTTATTTTAATAGATCATTGCTGCCAGTGCCAGGTAGGATTATGGATTGTGGAGAATCCAAGTAATGAAGCTGGCAATGACATCAGCATCCCAGTAGTGTTATTGGACACGTGTTCACTATGAGGCCAGTATCAGAACATAAGAAAATAAGAAATGTCTTAACAGGTTAGACCAAGGTCCATCAAACCCAAGATCCTGTCTCTGACAGAGGCCAGCTTAGGTCACAAGTACTCAGCAGATCCCTCAAAGTAGGTATTCAGTAGAACTTGAGCAGATTACGTTAACTGGACAATATTCTCCAGCTAACTTTATTCAGTTTTTCAGCCTAAAAAGATTTAGACTAAATATTCAGTCTAAAGCTAACTTGTCAAAGTAGACTTACTATTTGACCCACTAGAATTACCCAGGTCTATTTGGACTGTCAGACCTGAACTGCATGCAGTGAATTCACCACCTTCTTTTGGCCAGCTACATTTTGTCTGGTCAACAATTTGTTTGGATAAAATGTAACCAGTGAGTGGGGAGCAGGGTGGGAATTGAAATGTCAGGGTTTGCTAGGTATGTGCATTCGTTTAAAATGAAATAGACTAGACAATCTCAATGACATTGTCTATTTCATTTCATTGGAACCATAAAACAAAAGAAAATGACAATGAAATTTTGATATTTTTTGAGTTTTGTGTTACTATGCACTGATCATGAAATTAGAAAAAAACAGAAAAAGAAAACAAACATTGAACCATTTTAAAACAAAATCAAAACAATGAAAAAGACATAAAAAAAAAGAACAAAAACACTTCACACCTCTAGGGTTTGCCCAGTTAATTCTAATATTTAGTTGGACAAACACTTTTAAAACTAACCCCTTTGCATTTGCAAATATATATCTGTACCAGATGGTCCAGGTTTGGTATCACTGTAGTGTGCTATTATTTCTGGTTTTCTGTCTGATCCTTGGGCAAGTCCTTTTATTTCTCATTGCCTGAGGTATGTTTAGTTAGACTGTAAGCTCTTTAGAGGAGGGATCTGCACAGTTTTAGTGATACCTACGTTCTTATCCGGCTAAAGTCTTATGCACTGAGGATACAGATGGTAGCTGTGTCTTGTGATGATCTTCTGTGCTGCAAATTATGACCTGGACTACAGAGGTAGTCCATTATTGCAACATTGGGCTTCAGATGGAAGCAGTAACACCGGGTGCCGAAAGTGCCCACCACCTCCCCCAGGTTGCCCTCAGGAACAAACAGCAACCCAATGGCGTAGGTGGTGATCTTCTGGTGCAAAAAGTGGTTCCCTGATGTAGTCAGTGACTCCAGGTGTGAAAACAATCCCCTGGCATATGTGGTGGCCCTCAGGTGCAGACACTTGTACTCAGATACAGGTATTTGCCCTCGGGTGCAGACACTGGATCCCTGCCAAAGCTGTCTGTAATAAAAAAAAGCAGGTGATGCATTTGAAAGAGGAATTGTTCAGACTTCAGTGGTTTACTGTGGGATCTGGTAGAACAATACATATGACTATAAGACACACAATCACCCCAACTGGACAGCGTCCTGAATACCCACCTTCACTCCCACAAGAGGTGACGGGGAATTGGACTCAGACAGCAACCAAAAGGGCCCTGACTTTGACAGTCTGGGAAACTAAGTATGAGGGTGTCTTGTATGGTGTGGCAGATGCTATCATAAGCTTGCTGGGCAGACTGGATGGACCATTTGATCCTTTTTTGCCATCATTTCTATGTTTCTATGACCTGGTGCTTGCTGGATAAAAGAATAACATCTTTTCCCTTTTTGGGATATGGCCCACTGAACCTAAAAATATTTGAATACAGTTTCTGTTCATAATGTGACTACATCTCATTCAGTACACAGTATCAGTCTTGTTTTTCCCAGTGTCTCAACATATGATAATTCCCTGTTCAGAAAAGTGCGAGCCAGTGCCATGCTGCTAAAAAAAGATGACTCCTACCACATTTCTCCCTGATTTGTACCATGTCTGAACCAGATCCCATGGCTAAACTTCTGGAGTTCTGGTGAGACATCTGGTTGTCTGCACTTGCTCATTTAGAGTGAAGGCAATTTCAACATCATCACCAGATCTTGTTGTCATACATTGATGTCTTTTCGGACAGGTTCTGCCAGAAGGAACAAGGCCTGCAAAAAGTGAAAAACTGCTCATTTCCAATGAGGTCAGTCCCTATAGTATGTATTTTTTGCAGCTGCATTATGAATATTGTTCATACATCTTGGATTGGGTGTAGATTTTATGTTGGTTTTTTTTAATCATTAAAGAGCAGGAGAGACATGGATGCTCTGAAGGTTATACTCCACAACTTTTCAAAGGATTTTTTTTCTTACAGAAAAATGAAGCTAATATTAGAGATGTGCAGAGGAAAAGTGTTCATTTTGGTTCATTCAGTAATTCATTTTGTAGGGCACCTCCATTTGGTTCATTAGTTTCAAATGGAAAAAAAAAACAATTTTGTTTGTTAGTTTTATTTGTTTATTTGTTTACCATGAAAGTCAGAAGGAAACACTGCAAAATTGGGGTTTTCTCTTCAGTTCTAGTGTACCTTGTAGAAAGACATCATCAGAAGGGGGAAAGAAGCCCAATGTACCTAGACAGTGGCAAAGTGGCACCCAAAGTTGCATCAATAGCCTAAAGTACTGTAAAGGGGCAAAGGGATGCCAGCAGTGGCACGAGTTCTCCCAGGCACCATGAGAGGATCAAAGAAGCAGCAAGAGGAGAAGAATATCCCAAGGCTTCAAAAGAGGGCACCAACAACAGTGGCATGAAACCTTGAAGATAGCACAAGAGGTAAAGTGACACCAAGAGTTCATCAACATTCCAAGGCACCATGAATAGGAAACAAAACAGAAAAGGTGGCAGTGAGAATCCCAAGGCACTAATAGAGGGGCAAAGCAGCACAGAATGCAATCAGCACCCCAGGGCCCCATGAGAGGTACAAAGGAGCACCCCTCCCCCAGTGGCAACAATTCCCAAAGGTGTACAGTCTGGGTATGGCAGCAAGAAAGACCCCCAAGGTGAAGCATGAGGTGTATATCAGCTAAGCAGAGAGGCAATGGTGATTTCCGTCTTCCTGTTGAAGCACTTGCCATCTATCAGATTTAGTACAAGAGAATGATCTGTTATTAGTATCACTTTTGTGATATTACATTTTGTTCTCATTCCCTACCTGAAATTGATCTTACTGCTGCGTGGGATTTTGGGAATTCTTCTGAAATGTGCTTTCCAATGGAAACTTTTGTCACAATAAGAACATGACAATGGTCTCTCATCAGTGTGGTTTTTCCTGGTAATTTGAGAGGTTTGCTTTAAGAAAGCTTTTCCCATATTCTGTACCTGTCACAGTCTCTTTCATTTGCTGATTTTCTGGTGTTGCATTAGATCGCTCTTGATACTGAAGCTTTTCCCATATTCAGAACATGTTAAAGATCTCTTGTAAGGATTTCTAAGAGTATATTGTAGCCTGGAGGATACTGCCCACTTCCCTCTCTGTCTGTCTTGGACACTGGCAGGATTACAGAAGCTTGCCATATATTACCTTATATACATTCCAAGAAGCCAATGAGCAGACAATCATTTACTCTCAGATATCTCATACTTATTACTTAGAATAATACATATAACTTATGCCTCTTAGGTAAGAAACATACTATAATCCTTAACAAAGCATGAACTTATAATAATTAAAGCTTAGAATAGTATCGGTGAACTCAAAGCAACACAAAGGGGGTGGGAAGAGTAAACATTTGTTTTGTTTTTTTGTTTAGTTTTTGTGGAGTTTTTGCCCTATGAATTTCATTTCATTTAATGTTTATTTAGATTAAAAAAACAAAATAAACATTAAAGGTAACCTAAATGCTACAAAAAAAAAAAAAGAAGTGAAGTGAAGCCTTCTGTCCTAACCACACATCCTTCCCACCTGAAAAAATGTCAGAGCCAGGATACTCCTGGGACCCCATTCACCCAGTTTGGGGAGATCTGATGATGAGGTTGAGCCCCAGGCTTAAGACTTGGCCTTGCATAGGCCAAGGACACAGTAGGTTGCCACGACCAAGGCCAAGGTCCTACCTAAGACACAGACTTCGAGATGTGGTCCTGACATAAGACGCTGGGGCTCTGTCTAGAGACCAGGTCCCGATACCTGGACTTTGGCTCAGATCCAGGTTTGAAGCCTCAGACCAGGCCCTGACCAGATGCCGAGATCCAAACTGGAGATCAGGTTCTGACTACTGAGCCTCAGCCTATACCCAGGCTCAATGCAAGGACCTGACTTGAAGGCCAGGTCCTGATGTCTGGGCCATGGCCTACTCCAGGGCCCAGGCCCAGGCCAGATGTCAAGACCTGGTACAAAGATTGGATCCCGATGCCTGAGCCTTGGACTGTACCCTGGCCAAGGTCCATATGCCTGTACCCAATGCCGGGTCCATATGCCTGGACCTCAGCCTAGGCCATCGACTCAGCATTGGGACTCAGGCTCTGGTGTCAGCCTGGACCAAGGACCAGAGGTTGAAACCCAAACTCTGTGTCATGCCTTGGCTTTGGTCTGAGCTGAGTCTCAGTCATGGGAGCCAGGTCTTCAGATCTGGCCTCAGTGACAGGCCCGTACCCAGGGTCTTGGCCTAGACTGAGGCCCAGACATCAGGTCCTGGCCTCCAGTTTTAACCCTGGCATCAGGCCAGGGATTGAGCCTTGACCTAAACTTCATCCCAGCTGTTGGGACCTGGCCTTGGGTCAGGCCCTGACTTTGGGCATGGGTCCAAGCTGAGGCCCAGGCTCAGGATCATGTCTCCAGATCAGGCTCCGGCGTTGGGCCTGCATTTGTCATTTGGCCTAGACTGAGGAAATGACTTATGTGTCAGGCCCTGGCATTAGGCGTGAGCCCAGACTAAGGCCCAGAAGTCGGGTATGGGTCTGGATCAAGGGCCAGGCATCAAGATCCAGTCCGGGCCAAGGGCCAGGTGTTGGGACCCAGTCTGTGGACCAAGTCCCAACATTGGGTCAGTGCCTAGGCCCCAGCATCAGGACCAGGCTTTGAAGCTTGGGCCTTGTGTAGTACCTAGGCAGAGGTTCCAGTGATCTACTGTGGCCTCTAGCTACACTTGAGTCTTCAGTATGGGCCTAGGTCTTTGTGTTGAATCCCCTCCCAGACTGGTAAGTGGGTGCTGAGGAGATTCTTGGTCCTGGCATTTTTTCAGGTGGGAGGGATGAGTGGTGGGAATGGCACATTTTGGGAGGTTCTGTCTGTTTGTTTTTTCCTTATTTTTTTTTAAACTAAGTTAATTAAATAAACATTAAACAAAATGAAATTCTTTGGGAAACCCTCTAAAAAAAAATGAAAGCAATTTTTACTTCTTCCCACACCTAGTTGTCATAACCATGGGCACATTTTTTATACCTAGGAAGGAAAGTAGGCATTATGGAATGCTCACACTTCTTCTCTTTTGTTTTAAGGTGTCAGTAGATGTTTGCTTCCTCAGTTTCATTGTACAATTTTTTTTTTTAGCAAAATTAATTTTTTATTTTATTCATCAGGGAGGAGCCACAATGGCAATGTAGGCAGACCTGATTTCCTGCTGCTCTTTGTATTTTCGTGTTTCATACCTCGTTTCTTTTTAATATGCCCCAAAAAAGGAAAGGAAGGGTGAGATTTACCCCTGCATGTCTTCACTCATTCCTGATCAGCTAACCATCATGGAGTTTGCATTATGTGCTCCGCGTTTGCTTAAAGCCCCATTGGCGTAGCTGAGAGAGGAGCTCTACTTTCACCCGGAGAAGTATCACTTAGCCTACCAGACATTTCTATACAACTGCCATTGAGCTGCATGAAGATGCCATGGTAGCTGGGGTACACGGTGATGATCTCATTAGTAACACTGCCACGGAGGGGGCTACTGGTGTTCCTCTTGTTTCTGAGACTGTGGCTGCCACCCTGAGTTTAGTATCATCGAGGTGCTTAGCAGAGAAGATGTTACTGCTTTAAATGCAGTCCCTGTAAAATCTTTAACATCATTGTTAACTCAAGTAGAGGATGAGTTTTCTCCCCCTCAAGCTTTTATGGTACCATCTAAACTGTCTTTAGTGACTCTCAATGCCCAATGAGAACCGATGGCCAATTTATCCCAGTTGGCGATGAAATACTCACGTACATTTGTGTCCCAGAGGTTAAACTATGTAGCTCAAGATCCCCAATGTATTTTATGTGGACATGCTTGAATGCTTCAAACTTTGCGGAAGGAAATGCAGGAAGTTCAGGCATGGAATGCAGCAATAATATGAGAGCCAGGTTTCCTGTATAGGAGAAAGGAGAATGGAGAAAATCGCCTTAGACATTTAAATCTCAGGCTATTTTTCCTAAAGTAATGGGTGAACCATCTTGAATTACCTAGAAGAAATATATGGGGAAGTTTTGAGGTTTTCTGAAGAGCAAATTCCTGTTTTCAATAGAGTTTATTATTTCTTCCCTTATAAACTTCATATTCGGTTTGCCTCAACCTACTGTGGATATTGGAAACCTATCTGCTTTTCTGGAGACATCAAATATTGAAATTATTGAGAGATCAACCTTAATTGTTTCTTTTCTGTATGAACATGATTCAAGTCTTATAATGAAGCATTTTTTTTTCAAAATATGAATGTTACATTTTTAGGTGGCAAAGGCCACTCAGGAAAGGAGGAAGGCTTTTTTCACTTTGGCCTAGATTCATCAAAATGCTATCAATTTTGCATAAATAATGCCCATGATAAAAAAAGGGATGTGGTTAGGGTAATCTTTCACTTCCCATAAGGTGTGCTATTTATAGCACGTTGTATATGTAGTGTACTGTGATAGCTGTTCAATTTATTGTATTCTCTCTCTCTCTCTCCTATTTCAGGCATATCACACAGCTTAATATCAGGGGAAAAAAAGCTGTAGTTATTTCCAGCATTATGCTATCACATGTGGTGTTAATGCCCCTCATTTTCATATACTCCTCTACTTTGACAAAAATTTGCATCTCATGATACGATAAATAACACATGCATTATGGAATTATCATGGGCACCATAACACATTTTGATGGATGACCCTGTATGAGACAAGTAGTTCAACCTATTGCAGCATCATTTCTTCTATGACATTCATGAACATGCTTGGTTACATTGAATGCAGATAGTTTCTTTCTTTTTTTTTTTTCTTTATGTTCCAGAACAGCTTAAAGGGTTCCTGGATGCCAGATCTGGGAATGTTCCTTTGGGAATCTAGGACAATTGCCTTTCCTGAAATTTGAGTAAATGTATTTTTAATTAAATTTAGAATGATGATTTAATTTTTTGGGAGTGCTCCAGTGTAGAACATTTTAACACTGGGTCAAGGGAAATGCATTCAAAACTCTTACCTCTTTATTTCAAACATTACATGAGCCAGTATGTTCTCTTTCCCTCTATCCTGCAAACTTACCGGTATATAGTTCATAGACTAGAATGCACATTGCTCTTTCTATTGGCCGGATTTTAAATGCCCTGCGCACGTAAATCCGGCCAGATTTACGTGCACAGGGCACTCGCGCGCCAGCGCGCCTATTTTGCATAGGCCGCCGGCGTGCGCAGAGCCCCGGGACGCGCGTAAGTCCCGGGGCTTCGTAAAAGGGGCATGTCGGGGGCGTGTCGTGGGCGTTCCGTGAATGATGTGGAGTTTCGGGGGCGTGAGGCAGCGTTTCGGGGGCGGGCCCTGGGGCGTGGCGATAGCAGCCCGCTGGCGCGCGCAGATTTACATCTGCTTTCAGCAGGCGTAAATCTGCCAACAAAGGTAAGGGGGGGTTAGATAGGGCTGGGGGGTGGGTTAGGTAGGGGAAGGTGGGGGGAGGGCGAAGGAAAGTTCCCTCTGAGGCCGCTCCGAAATTGGAGCGGCCTCGGAGGGAACAGGCAGCGCGCGCTGGGCTCGGCGCGCGCAGGTTGCACAAATATGCACCCCCTTGCGCCCGCCGACCCCGGATTTGCGTATCTTATAAAATCCAGTGTACTTTTATTCGCGCCTGGTGCACGAACAAAATTATGCGCTTGCGCAAAATTATAAAATCTACCCCTATGTGAATAGCAAGATGAGGCTGGCACACAAAGTTAGAGATGTGCATTCGTTTTTCCCGAATTAGGCAATTTCAATGAAATTGCCTAATTCGGTATGATTTGGGGGAACTGAAAAATGAATAGAAATTTTCCGAAATTTCGGAAAAATTATTTTTTTGGGTTAGCACGCACTAACTCCCATTAGCTATCGGGAGTTACTGTGCGCTAACCTGAAAATTGGGGTCCCCCGAAAAAAAAAAAAACCCGAACCACTTGGAAAAACACAATTTCCTGGGGGGGGGGGGGCCCGAAATGATCGCAAAAAACGATGCACATCTCTACACAGCATTGCACTTATTTATCTATGAAGTGAAAGATGGGGACCACTTGTATCTCATTGGATGTGCTTTTTTTGGGACTTTATAATAAAGTTGCACTGGATAAGTCCTATGATGAGTAATTTTTAAGTAGACAAAGCACTTGTGAACTGTGCAGACCACACAATGCAATTTCGCCTTCAAGTGCAAAGGCCTGGATTCACTAATGCCGCAAGGCTTAGTGAATCCCGGCACTAACGAGGGGTGGGGGGGCGAAGTGGGGGGGAAGTCCTGTGCTAGCCAGCAGCGATCGCACCGATCACCATAAAGGGTGTGGTTATTCAGTGCGAAATAGGCAGCGAAAAGGCTCCTTACCTTTTCGCTGTCGGCGCCATCTTTGCGGAGTCGGCCCCGATGACTCCCCAAGTCCTCTTCTTCCGGCGCCGACTCCGCCCTGATGTAGCTAGCGCAGGCCTGCACTAAGCTTTCTAGCTATCGCACGCTTGCGCTGGTAGCGCAAGCGTGCGATAGCCTTAGAAAAATAAGGCCCAAATAACCTGCATGGCTTGTGATTGAAGATCAGGTGATTGGATGGATGAAAAGTACTTGTGAACACTAGGTTGTCACAAATGATATGTGTAAAGTGCATACATTGTCAACATGTGTACATTTCTGAAAACTAAATGCATTCACAGAGTTTTCACTCTCACCCAGTTATGTTCCTTTCTCCCCACAAAAAGAAAAAAAAAATCCCTGTTTTTCCAGCTCAAAGTGCACACATTGTGAATGTACACATGTATTTTAGGGAGCTGGCAATCCAGTTATCTAAAGTAGGGATGTGAATCGTTTTAGGACGATTAAAATTATCGTCCGATAATTTTAATATCGTCTTAAACCGTTATGGAACACAATACAATACAGATTCTAACGATTTATCGTTATAAATCGTTAGAATCGTGAGCCGGCACACTAAAACCCCCTAAAACCCACCCCCGACCCTTTAAATTAAATCCCCCACCCTCCCGAACCCCCCCCAAATAACTTAAATAACCTGCGGGTCCAGCGGCGGTCCGGAACGGCAGCGGTCCGGAACGGGCTCCTGCTCCTGAATCTTGTCGTCTTCAGCCGGCGCCATTTTCCAAAATGGTGCCGAAAAATGGCGGCGGCCATAGACGAAAAAGATTGGATGGCAGGAGGTCCTTCCGGACCCCCGCTGGACTTTTGGCAAGTCTCGTGGGGGTCAGGAGGCCCCCCACAAGCTGGCCAAAAGTTCCTGGAGGTCCAGCGGGGGTCAGGGAGCGATTTCCCGCCGCGAATCGTTTTCGTACGGAAAATGGCGCCGGCCATACGCGTATGGCCGGCGCTGAACGACCTCCTGCAGTCAATCTCCTGCCGGCGCCATTTTCCGTACGAAAACGATTCGCGGCGGGAAATCGCTCCCTGACCCCCGCTGGACCTCCAGGAACTTTTGGCCAGCTTGTGGGGGGCCTCCTGACCCCCACGAGACTTGCCAAAAGTCCAGCGGGGGTCCGGAAGGACCTCCTGCCGTCCAATCTTTTTCGTCTATGGCCGCCGCCATTTTTCGGCGCCATTTTGGAAAATGGCGCCGGCTGAAGACGACAAGATTCAGGAGCAGGAGCCCGTTCCGGACCGCTGCCGTTCCGGACCGCCGCTGGACCCGCAGGTTATTTAAGTTATTTGGGGGGGGTTCGGGAGGGTGGGGGATTTAATTTAAAGGGTCGGGGGTGGGTTTTAGGGGGTTTTAATGTGCCGGTTTTTCGATTTTTCGATTTTTCGATTTTTAACGATTTTTCACAATATTTTACCCCCCCAAACGGCAACAATACGATTCCCTCCCCCTCCCAGCCGAAATCGATCGTTAAGACGATCGAGGACACAATTCACATCCCTAATCTAAAGTCAGTCATTCTACCAATATAATCCATTTTGAGATCCTAACCAAACCTTCCAAATTTACCCTTGACTGTGTGCCCCTTCAGGCATGCACTTGCAAGGTTAAAAATATAACATGCTGGTGCATTTTCTTCTTTCTTATTGGGTTTCTGGTAATTATTAATGTACAGTGTTGCTTATGTTTTTTTGATTACGAAGGCTGCAGTCTTGTTCATTTCTCAAATTTGGTCTCAAGCTGCCAGGAGAAGGGACCTTTAGATGCAGTGCTTAACGATTTTTACATTTTCCTTGTGCTACCATCTCAAAAATAAAGCACTGTAATGTATGCAGGCATTTCGACTGTATCACTCACTGCTGTGTCTCAGTGGATACTGTGACATGACTCCTCATTTAGAGAGTAACATTGCAAGCATTTATGCAGAACCATAACTTATCAATTTTAATTAAAAAAATAAAGCATATTGCTCAACATTGTGCAAACCTTTTTTTTTTTTTTTTTTACCCAAGAAGCATTATGGCACAAAGCTGTCTAATAGACTAAAGAAAGCACAGAATGAGAATATACAATCAAGAGCTAGTGCACTTGTACACTGACAAAACTAACTGTATCGCAAAAGAAAAGTAAACAAGAAAGAGATTGTGTTAAAGGTTGAAATCTGATGGAATACTCTACTACAATTGCTCGAATGCGGCAAAAGATTTTTTTTTTTTTTTTATTATTTACAGCAGTCAGGGAAACTCTTCTGGTTTTCTAGCTATAGGAACATTGTAGAAAAATGGCAACTAGAAATCAAACAGCAATATTCTCTTTTAGAAACCAAAACTTCATATACAGATAAGCTAGTCTACATGAGTTACTGCCACTTTCCAATGACATAAACCATTTTCCAACATGCAATGGTGTGCTTATATTTAGGATACTTAAAAAAATAAAACTTTGTCAACTATAACTGAAGTTTTCTTGGACTTTGATCTATTCTGCAGTCTCTGCTTCCTAGATAAGACTCTGAAAGCTTCAAAGCTGAGCAATGTATGCAGAATTTCCTGGGATTGCTGGTACTACTTTGTTACCTAAGAAACTCTATTCAAATAGTAGTTCAGTTACTGTTTGCTTTTCACATTTCACTAGCTTCAAAAAGGAATGAATATTTTCAGATCAGAGAGTTGCTGGATATTGATATAGGCATGGATGGATTTGAGCTCAGGGAGGATACTTTTCAAACATTTCTGCATATAGTTTATACCTTTCGCCCCTGGCATCTGACGCTTCCCACCCAGTACCTTTATTGTCCCTTTTTATTAAGATATTGAGTGGATAGGTTGGTGGGAGAGCATCAGGTGCCAGGGAGGAACTGGTGGTTTGGGGGGCATTGGATGATGTTGACCTTTTTGGGGAGGCAGGGAAGGAGGGAAGGTGGAGGGCAAGTGCCGGCACGGTGCCATCTACTTTCTGGTTCACATAATAAAGGAGTTGGGAAAGGGATCCTGGCCAATGGATTGATGTTACCTGGGGGTGGGGGTATTGCAGGAGGGCTTCCAGGACCTCAATTTGATATTATTTTTTCGAGATGGAGTTCTACTTTCCCAGGATATTTGTAGAAGATAACCTGGTAAGTAGACATAAGCCAGCCTTGCAAGGCAGGATCAGTTTTGGCTTCCTCAGCTATATTTATACTCTGGCCTGTTAGGCCTACAATTACGTGGCCATATATAGCTGCATAAGTAGGTGGACAGGATGGGCCCAGTAGGCTTCTTCCATCTAGCCAGCACAGGAACTCTGTAGACAAGATGGGCCCAGTAGGCTTCTGTTGCAGCCGTCGCTTCCCGATGGCTTCGCTCCGCCTACCTTTCCTTTTTGGTGACTCCTCCTGCTCCTCACAGACGCCTGGCTGCCGCAGCGTCCGCCTGTAGTCCTCTCCGGCATACCCGGACCGGCTTGGGCGCTGCCTCTGGTCATGTTCTTCAGGTAGCTTAGGGCATGCGCACCGCGCGGCCCTCATTCTTAATTGCTCATTGGCGCGTTCCTCAGGGGCGTCCCACTGTGATGATGTCACGCTGCCCGGATATTTAAGCCTACAGTTTATTGCTAGCCATTGAGTTAGCAAGGGTGTTCTTATGGATGGGATTTAATTTAGAAGCTTAATAAAGAACTATTCTTCTTTTACTGTGCCCTTAACTGCAATGACCCGGAAAGGGGCCAACGCTTCTAAATGGTCTGCGGAGGCCATTTCCGCATTCGAGAATTTAAAGATTACCTTTTCCACTGAACCATGCCTGCATCATCCAGATCCTGACAAACCATTCATCGTGGAGGTCGATGCTTCTGATGTTGGTGTGGGGGCTGTATTGAGCTAAACCAGAGACTTCAAATCCTTACGTCCCTGCTCCTTCTTCTCGCGACGTTTCTCCCCGGCAGTGAAGAACTATGGGATCGGAGATAAAGAGTTCCTGGCTATTAAGTTGGCATTCGAGGAATGGCGGCCTTGGCTCGAAAGCGCTCAACATCAAATTACTGTGTTTACGGACCATAAGAATCTAGAGTATCTCCGCCATGCGCAATGTCTTAACCATAGACAAGCCAGATGGTCCTTATTTTTTAACCGTTTTGACTTCGTGCTCAAATATTGCCCCGGAGACAAGAATACCAGAGCTGATGCCTTATCATGCTCCTTTCTCTCGGAGGATGTTCCAGAAGAACCTCAGCATATTATCGACCCGAAGAAAGTCATCTTGGTGGCTACTCATACTGTGCCCACTAGTAAAACCATCATGCCTAAACACCTCAGGAAGAAAGTGCTCTATTGGGCGCACGATTCCAAGCTGGCTGGACATCCTAGTCAACGCCATACCCTGCTGAAGCTACAGAAGTATTATTGGTGGCCAACTATCATGGAAAATACACTCTCCTACGTAGCATCTTGTGCCAACTGTGCCAAGCACAAACCTACATCTGGCCAACTGTGTGGATTGCTGCAACCGCTTCCAGCTCCGTAACAGCCCTGGACGCATATCCCTACTGACTTTGCAGTCCATCTACCCCTTTCTGAGGTATGAATACCATTTGGATCACAGTCGACTGCTTCAGCAAGATGGCCCATTTTGTGGCACTGCCTGGCTTACCTTCAGCCTTGGAGCTTGCGAAGCTCTTCATAACCCACATCTTTCGCCTTCATGGTCTACCGATCCGAGCACATAGTCTCGGATCGAGGAGAACATTTCACGGAGAAATTCTGGAAGGCTTTGTGCTTTGTTGTATTTTTAAAATGTATTTGAAACAAATGCACATCCCTAATCTGTAGCAGACTTTACTTTTACAGGTGATATACCTTACCGGCCCCAATTCACATCATGTCAAGGGCCTTATCCATGCCCTGAAATATGTCTGATCCCAGCCATTCAATGACCTGCTTCTCCATCAGCGTCAGGATGATTGGGCAAAAAGTTCATCCTTCTGTTTAGCACATGAATTTGTTCATGCTTTTCACCTTATTTTTAAACTGCGCCTTGATGTCCCGGTAGCGGTGGGCCACATGCTCTCCAGTCCTCTTGATGTTGCTGCTTCAGTATAGATATTTCCCTTGGCAGCCCTGGAGGTGGTTCCAGCCCTGTTGCCAAAGAACAGGTGGTAATTCTCCAGGGCACTAGTGATGAACTGCTCATTGTCCTCCACGCTGAACTTGTAGGTGCGTAGCCACTGAAGAGCTGCTGGCTGGCTACCAGAGGATCAGGTTGCCACTTCCAAAGAGGTAGGGGTCACATTCCTCACTTTTGCTCCCACTCCCTTCCTGTGATAGCTAGATGGGAGAAGCCTGCTGGGCTATCCCATCTTCTTCCTCCTCCTTTCCTGCACCTGCCCTGACAACTTCCATATCCTCGATGTCTACACCTATCATTCCGTCCTTCTCCCTCCACACTCATCTGCCTAGATTCTTCCTCTGCCTCCTCCGATACCTTCCCTCCTCCATATCGCTACTCCTACTCTTCCTACCATACCTGCCTCTTCCTCCCTACTCTCCTCCCTCCTCCTCCTCTCACTCCTCACTTATCCTCTCTCCCCACGTCTACCACAATCCATCCTCTCCTCACCACTCCTCACTATTTCTCTCCATACCACTCCTCACCACTCCTCCTCAACACACCTTATCACTCCTCCATTCCTCCTCCACCACGCCACATAAAAGGACAGACATACTAGACAAACACACAAAAACTCTTTTTTCACACACAAATAAATATAAGGGAAAATTGTAAAGGTAAACAGATGAAACACAAGAAACAGGACAAAACAATCAGGTAACTGAATAATGAACTCCCGTATCCAATGCCTGCACCTCCAACTGCTCACAAATCTCTTTTCTTCCTCTAACTCCTGACACACCCTCAAAGAGGCAGCTGCAGAAATCTGATATACATATGGAGGAAAAATCAAGAAGCTGCTATTAATTAATAAGCAATATTTATTTATTTATGTGGATATTTTATATACCATCATTTCATGAGAAAATCACCACAGTTTGCAAGAGCAACATCTATTCTCATAACTCTGACTGGCTAAGCGAACCTTTCCTCCACACTCAACTTAGCCGCCCCACTCGAACCAACCGCATGGGTGTGCTGCAAATACCCTCCCTCAAAAAAGCACACCTTTCCTCAACAAGAGATAGAGCCTTGTCCATTGCGGGCCTCACCTGTTGGAACAAACTACCTCCAAACCTCCATCTTGAGCCCTATCCCAAAAACAAAAAAAAACCAAAGACCTGGCTATTTAAACAGGCATTCCCAGAATAGGACCCTCCCCCACTTGACCTCCCTCCCCCCAACTCTTTCGACCTGGAATTGATTACCTTGCCTGGCTTCGTATACTTCACTGGAACGCATTCGCAGTTAACTATTTAACTATTTTAATCTAACTTAAATTTATTGACTTCATTGTTATGTATTCTCTGTTAACCTTTAACTTCTCTCTGTCTTTCCCCCAGTTATTTTCCCTCCCTGTCCCAGCTTCTACCCACCCTGTTCGATGTATTTTCTAACTTTAGTTTGATTTAAACCGATATGATGTTCACACGAATACCGGTATAGAAAAGCTGTTAAATAAATAAATAAATAAATAAATAAATAAATAAATAACATTCACATTATAGGTCAACACAACATTAAAGCATGTTAGCTAGATTGTTAAATAGTAATTCATGATCAATTAGTTACTTTTAAGTAACCTTCATCAGGTAGTCAGTGAGTTGTCTTAATACTCTTTAAGTCTCTTACAATAGTAGTGTGGGATAGACTTAGTTTTGGGTACTTGCCAGGTACTTGTAGCCTGGATTGGCCACTGTGGGAAACAGGATATTGGATGTGATGGACCCTTGGTCTGACCCACTATGGCAACTTCTTGTGTGCTTATGTTCATAGATAAAATGAAGCGCTACAAAGTATCGTGCATTGCAATAATACCATATGTGGTGCAGAATTTCGTTAATTTCCCTGACTATGCCCATCTTTTTTATCGTGGGCCAATAACACGCCATATTTCTGCTTTATTTATTGCAGCTTGATGAATCTAGGGCTAAGATGGTAACTTTAAAATGAACGTGCACGCTCCCACATACTTTTATATGTGGGCACGAGCATACATACTCTTGGATTTTAAATTGGTCAAGCAAATGTGCATGCATAATATAAAATATGCCTAGCATGCATAGGTGTGCTTCTAGTTTCAAGTGGTTATGGAAGTAAACGTTATTTGTGAAAATTTCCTTAGGACTTGTAGGCTTTTACCTATGCAAGTGAGAACTTTTTAAAACTTGCGTTCGAACTAACCAGTTTGACCACTTAGTCCACCAGTCTGCCAGTCTATTTCTAAGTCATCAAGACCCCTCTGGTTCTTCAGCCCTAACGCCCCCCTCCCCACCCCCAGTTTACCCAGATCCCTCACAACAGTCAGTTTTGGGCTATAACGAGGATTTTTTTCAGAATTACACCTGACAATGAGCAGAGGTAAATATGTGCAGGGAAACAGCCAGCTTTAAAATCAGGATTTATGTGCGTAAATGTTGGCCCTGCCCTCAAATGCCCCAACACGCTCTTTTTTTACGCGTGTTCTGTTGTTTGCTGGTTTTAACATAAGAGATGCTCGCGCTCAGCCTGTATACTCACAAACACAGGGCATTTTAAAGCGAGCAACTCTTTTCAAATTCACCCCTAATTTCTACCTGTAAAATTAGTGCCTGATTTACTGAGATTTTTCTCCCATTCTATGTCTATGGTGAAAATGCTTAGCAAATGAGGCCCTTAGATGTATGCATGTATATCATAGGTCTATCTTCTCTCATTTACTATGTTACTATGTGTGTGTGTGTGTGAGTGTGTGTGTGGATGTACTTGCAGTATCGTGTGTAAATATTAACATTGCAAAAAGGGGTGATTCAGAGGCATTCTGGGCCAGGATTCAGAAGTATATACACGTTGCTTGTTTGTATGTGGTATATGTGCCTATATTACCAAACTTGTCCATACTATTATATACCTGTTAATTGAAATCATTGTCTTTTAACTGTAGCTTTTGGACTGGAGGTCTGAGTGAACTGGTGAGGTTTCAGGGTGATGTACTGGAGGGTCTAGGTGAATTGGTAGATGTAGCAGCGAACTGGTAAGAACAACTAAGTATTTTCAAAAGTAGACATGAATATTTTTTAAAATACCTACCCCCCCTAGTGTTTAATTCTGGGTTATTACACATGCACTGTTTTAATAATTATTTTGCATGTAACCTAAATGTGTGCAATTTTATAAAATCTATAGAGAAAGTATGCATTTTCCTGCATGTACTCAGACACTTATATACTTTATAAAGTTTGGAGTTCTCACCAGAATACTTTATAAATTACTAGCATAAATCTCCACAGGCCCACTTTCACATGAACATGGTGTACCATGGACAATTTTGAAAGCTAGGCTCAGAATAAATACATATATAAAATGGGGAGAATCTTTACTGGTAGAAAAATGGAAATAATAATGTCATTGAAAAGGTTGTTGGTTAAACCTCACGTAGAATAATATGTCCAGTTCTACATGCTTTACCTCCAACAGGGTAAAGACAGAGTGGAGTTAGTCCAAAGAAGTATTACAAAAATAGTGCAGGATCTACACCAAAAGTCCTATGAATTGAGACAAGTAGCTCCCAATCCTGTCCTGGATCCAGTCAGGCTTTTAGGATATTCACAATGAATATGCATGACATAAATTTGCATGCACTGCCTCCATTGGCTAACTATCCCTGGCCCCAGAATGTTTCCAATGCATCCCTTTCTAATTTGACTAAATCTTAGACTGATAATGATTTATGCAGCTAAAAGTCTGATAAGCAAGAGGAAAATCCAAAACTCATCATTTACATGGATAATATATGAGTTATCTGGCTTAATGGTTTGAATATTGCTCTCTCAGTATTTTTTTTTTATATTTCCTTGGTCATATATCTTTTTTTTTTTGCAAATAGAAGAAAGTGAGAGAAAGTGCAAAGCATAGAAACAGTGAACAAATTCAATAATATGCATAGAAGATTCCTTGTTATTAGGGATGTGCAATGTCAAAAAACTTAATGCAATTCTTTCATTCATTATGAAGGTCACACTGTTAGTTTGAAATTTTCAAAAATGTGTTCCTTCATTTCATTTGTTTTTTCATTTTCATTGAAGTCAATAAGGGAATGACCCATTGACAACTGTAAAACATAAAAATGGGCTGGGGTCCAGGCCAGGTGCCAGGACCATATAAAGGTCCCATACTTGAAGGCACAGCACAGGCCCAGAACTAACAAAGGGTCCCACTGCCGAGAACTAACCTTGTACCTAGGCCCGATGGGAACAATCATTGAGGCCCAGGACTGGGCATAGGCCTAGGCCTGATGCCGGGGCCTGGCATGAGGCTGAGTCCTGTTGCCAAGGAGCAGACATAGTAGAGAAGCCTGACACCAGGGCCCAGCAGAGGACAGGTGCTATCATCAGGGTCCCATTGCTGATGTCTGGCTAGAGGCCCAAGCCCAAGGCCTAGGCCTAGGCCCAGGACCAAGGCCTACCCTGTCTTATTTCTTGAGCATAAAAATGATGTCATCTGGCCGAAAGAGACACTGCAGTGTTGCCAATGTGAGGCCTTCCTTCTAAGCAATTAGTGCTAAGCTGAGGTACAACTATCAAAATGTATGGCTGTTCAACAGAATGGTGTCATCTGCTCTGGAGGAAGGTGCTGCAGTAGTGTGACTGTGGTTTATTCTGTGGTGGACACTGTCATTTTTATTCTCTGGAAGAAGACAGCAGAAGGCCTAGTCCTGTACCTCTGGTCCTAGGCCTGGCCTTAGCTATAGGACCCAGTCCTAATACCAGATCCAAGAATGGGGCCCATCATCAGCCAGGCTTTCAGGAAAAGGATACAGCCTCAGCTGGACCATGGCATCATGTCTGGGGCTAGGCCTAGGCCCAGGTCATGGCAATGAGACCTGGCTTCAGCTGGTCAACAGTGTTAGGCGTATGCCTAGGATTTGGGCCTGAGCCTGGCAACAGGCCTAGGCCTAGGCTTTGGGTCTCAACCTGGGCCTGGGCCTGGCACCATTAATAGGGCACACTATTTCCTGAAAACAAAAAATTCACAAAGTTTTCCTTTTTGAGAAACATGCGGTTTGTTTGAAATGATATGAAAACAGGCTCATTCATCATGTTTTTGATTTTCATTCCAAACAAATGCACATCCCCACTGTTCAAGTGTCCATGAAGACGTGAGGAGAAAGCCAGAGTTTGGCTAGAATCTATTGCAGTGCATCAGAAGGGGAGGTGGACAAACTAGATGGGGCTTACAGTCCTTATCTGCCATCATATTCCCCTTTCTAATGTTTCTTTGCTGGAGTTTTCAGCTTAATTGGTACTGGCCTCCACTGGGGTTACAGCAACATAACACTCAGAACACAAACAACTGTTCCTTCAGCAATCCTCTCTCTATCCATAATGTAACAACACTCTTTACTTTACTTTGAAGAAAAATCTTTACCTTGAAAATAGGCTTCATCTTAAACAACAGTTCTTTTGTTGACTTAAATTCTCACAAGTACTGTGTACTTTGGTGAGAGGCTGGACAGTAAAACATTGATTTTTTTGATACACTATATGAGTTTGATTTGACTCAATTTTAGGCTGTCTGAATAGATTTGAATCAAAAAAAAAGCTGGCATCCAAACTTGACTCTGAACTGTGCATGAGAAGGTTTGTTCCTCCTTAGTAGCCACAACCTATACAAGTAGATTTTGTGTAAGTTATATAATTAAGATTCAAGACTCAATGAATAAGTAGAGAAAGAGAAACAGGACATAATGAAAATTGATCGGAAGGTTAGGTTTCAACTCATTCCCATCCATTTTAGAAATAAACTATGATTTTCATGACATATTTCCCAATATCATCATCTTTTTTTAAAATTATTTATTTAAATATATAAAATATACAGCCAAGAAAACAAACGTTGTTACAGAAAGCACTGATGTAACTGGTGAACCTGCTCATCAGCACAATCATCGGCGAGGATGGAAAAAACAAAAAAATAATGCTTAGTGTAAATCAGTCCACAAAAAATAGGAGAGCTTAGGAAACCACAATACTAGGAACAGGGCAGATGCGAGGGTATTAGGCCCCCCCTAGGCAAACCTTCTGCCTTGCGCTTGCCCCCCCTCCCCCCCACGTCCAGGCCCTGGCTCCGGGCCCGACCTCATTCACTCAGACAGGCCCCCTCTCTTACACACACTTAGGTTCCTTGTCTCATTCACATACGCACCCTTACTCAGGCTCCCTCCCTCTCTCTCACTAAACACCATTGCTCTCTTGCACACACACAATCCCTCTCACACACGCACAGAGGCACTGCTCGTGGCCCGCCAGTACTCTGCTTCTCTCTGCTATGAGTTAGATGGGCTCCGCTCATGGCCCCATATGGCTGCTCTTTGTCGCCCCCTAATGGCTGGTGCCCTAGGTGACCACCTAGTTCACCTATTGGAGCACTCCAGCCCTGACTAGGAAATTCCACTAAACATCAGAGGAAATTGAGGGACACATAAATCCAGGATTATATCTATTGTGAACTCAGGGATTAATGGGGTGAAGCTGAGATCAGAGAGGAAATTGCATCAGGTATCAAATCTACCTTGGTACCTAGTCAAATACAAGGGGGGTTGTTTATAGTACTTCACAACACATTTACAGGAGATATTGAGCCAAAATAGGCCTCTCCTTTGTAAATGCTATGCTGTAGTAGAAGAGAATGTTGCCTCCTACTCTGCACAGTTTTTGCCATATCTGGAAACTGAGCCTCCTGATGCTTAAAAAAACAGAGGATCCAGTCTCTATCTGGGTCCAATACAAGATTAAAAATTAAGAGTTGCTAGTGAAGGTTTGACATCTTCCCTTTCCAAAACCTGAGTTAAATTAAGGAAATCAAACAAAAGCTGTGAGTTTTGAGCTTGAACAATTTCCTGTAGATAAGGGTAGGGGGAGCTTTCTCAGGAATTCTTAACACCTCCAGCACATATCTCATTAAACAAGTCACATGGTGAGGATGTAGAAATCCATGAACATTTGATAAATCTCATTGTGCTATGTCTATATTGTCTAGTCTTTCTAATCTATCATGGCACACAGGATTATCTTTTATTAAGCAAACTTCCTTACCTTCAGCTCTATTAACTTTTCTCACAACCAAAGAATTCTACATTAACCTCCACTTTAGCTTACAGTAATACCAACTTTTAATTATAACTTTGTATCTAAAAGGATAAAATCTGCATTTGAAGGGCAACAGAACCTTGAAAACCTGGTCTAAAGGCCAGGGTGCAAAGTACTTACAGCAGTGGGTAGGAATTTATACACCTAGGTGATGCCTTCTTTCCACATCAGAGATCTTGTTTAGAGTGCCAACAGTGAAGGAAATATCCAGAAGGGCAATCAGGAAGCTCCTTTTCTTGGTTATAGGACCAGATCTGTGAAACTCCGCACCAAAAGAGTTGCAGATGGAGTCAAATTACCTGCTCTTCTGGAAAAGGGTGAAATCTTGGCTTTTCTCATTTTAGATTGAATGTAAAAGGTTTTATTGTTTTAACAATTTTATTGATTTTTTTTTATATTTGAAAAATTATGTAATGTGTTTTATTATGATTTGTTTTATTGTCAGGCTTTTGATATATTGTACACCACACCAATTAGGGTTTCTCTGTGTGATTGGTCTATATGAATGAATGAATAGATAGATAGATAGATAGTAGAGATGTGAATCGTGTGATCGATCGTCTTAACGATCGATTTTGGCTGGGGGGGGAGGGAATAGGATCGTTGCGGTTTTGTTTTGTTTTTTAAATCGTGTAAATCGTAAATCGGGGGAGAGCGGGAAAACCGGCACACTAAAACAACCCTAAAACCCACCCCGACCCTTTAAAATAAATCCCCCACCCTCCTGAATCCCCCAAAAATGTCTTAAATTACCTGGGGTCCAGTGGGGGGGTCCCGGTGTGATCTTCCACTCTCAGGCCACGGGTGCGTTAATAGAAATAGCGCCGGCGCCATTTTGGTTCCTGTCCCCCGACGTCACGAGCACAGGAGATTGCTCCCGGACCCCCGCTGGACTTTTGGCAAGTCTTGTGGGGGTCAGGAGGCCCCCCCAAGCTGGCCAAAAGTCCCTGGGGGTCCAGCGGGGGTCCGGGAGCGATCTCCTGCGCTCGTGACGTCGGGGGACAGGAACCAAAATGGCGCCGGCGCTACCTTTGCCCTGTCATATGACAGGGCAAAGGTAGCGCTGGTGCCATTTTCTATTAACGCACCCGTGGCCCGAGAGTGGAAGATCACACCGGGACCCCCCCACTGGACCCCAGGGAATTTAAGACATTTTGGGGGGGTTCGGGAGGGTGGGGATTTATTTTAAAGGGTCGGGTGGGTTTTAGGGATGTTTTAATGTACCGGTTTTCCCGCTCTCCCCCTTCCCCTCCCCCTTCCCCCGATTAACGATTTTTATTTATTTATTTATTTATTTATTTATTTAACATTTCTTTTATACCGATATCCGTTCGCACATCGTATCGGTTCACAGTGAACAAAAAAACATTGGGCAGTGCCCATACATATAACAGATAACATAATATAATATGATGAACTAGGCAACATATAAATAATTTTTGGAAGGAGCCCTTACATATAACAGGCATCAATGGGTAGATGCTATGGAATATAACTATAACTATATACATGATAGTGCAAAGTACAAAATCAGCAGACATAAAGGCGTTCATACCAAGATATCAGTATAACATTCATAGGGGGGTTTTATGTAATAGGGGGTGAGATGGAGTAGGCTTGCTGAAAGAGCCAGGTTTTAAGTTTCTTTTTGAAAGTGGGGGTATAGGTCTCTATGCGGATATCATGGGGCAGTGAGTTCCATATGGTGGGGCCGGCAAGAGAAAAGGCTCTGTTAATAGTGGAGGAGAGTTTAAAAGATTTAATAGATTGGGCATGGAGTGTTCCTTGGAGGGCTGGGCGTGTAGGTCTCTTGGAGGTACGGGGTAAGGGGGGGGGGGGGGTTAATCCAGTTGAGGTTGGAATTTACTAAACTCTTATGTATGATCGAGAGTGTTTTATAAAGAATTTGTGACTGTATAGGGAGCCAGTGTAGTTCAATAAGTGTGGGGGTAATGTGATCTCTTTTCTTTGTGTTTGACAATATCCGAGCGGCGGCATTTTGTAGGAGTTGAAGTGGCTTAGTGTGTGTTGCAGGAATGCCAAGTAAGAGCGCATTACAATAGTCAATCTTCGATAAAATAATAGCTTGGAGGACTGTACGGAAATCATTGAAGTGTAGTAGGGGTCTGAGTTTCTTTATTGTTTGGAGTTTAAAATAGCAGTCTTTTATGATGAATTTGATGAATGGTTTAAATGAGAGGTGATTATCAATAATAACTCCTAAGTTGCGAGTGTGCGATGGGAAGTTGGTAGCTGAGTAAGCAGGAGGGATGTCTGGGATCGGTTGCCTATTAGATATGATTAATAGCTCAGTCTTGTTGGAATTAAGAGCTAGGTGCATGTCCTTTAGGAGTTGGTTGATGGAGGAAAGACAGGATTCCCAGCTGTGTAAAGCAGTTTGGATGGTGTCAGAGAAAGGGAAGATGATTTGCACATTGTCAGCATAAATAAAATGCTTGATGTGCAGGTCAGTGAGAAGCGTGGTAAGGGGAAGCATGTATATATTAAATAGCGTGGATGAGAGTGAGGAACCTTGGGGTACACCTTGGGGAAGACTGATGGGATCAGATTCATTGTTGTCCATTGTGACAGTGAAAGTGCGATTTTGGAGATAAGATTGAATCCAATCAATGGCCTTGTCAGTGATCCCAATATTTCTGAGTATGTTGAGTAGGACATCGTGATTGACTGTGTCAAACGCAGCCGAGATGTCAAGTAATGCGATAAGGTAGGAGGATCCGGAGTCGGTTCCTTTGATAAGGTCTTTAAATGCTTCCTGAAACCATATTGGGTAGGAGGGAGGATGTTGTTCTGTTCAAGGTGATCGGATAGGCGTGAGTTCACCAGCTTCTCAAGAACTTTAGCTAGGAGGGGTAGGTTGGACACCGGTCTGTAATTAGAAGGAGTGGTGGGGTCAAGGTTGGATTTTTTGAGTAGCGGTTTAACTATAGCTTGTTTCAGAAAATTCGGGACAAAGCCATGCTCTAGGGAACAGTTGAGAATATTTGAAATGGGTTTGGCGATTACATTGTGTATAGATAGTAGGAGTTTAGATGGAATAGTTTCAGAGGGATGTGTTGATGGTTTCATTTTCTTAAGTATGTTCTCTACTTCTAGGGAAGATGAGGACTCAAACAAGGAAAGGGAGACTGGAGAGTTGATATTGGGAAGACAGATATTGAGGTTGTTGTGCGAGAACTGTGCCGTGATGGATGATACCTTGTTTTTAAAAAATTCAGCTAATTCATTGCAACGATTTGTAGAGGAGTTAGCTAGTTGTTGTGTGTGTATGGGAGAAGTCAGGTCAGCGACCATAGTGAAAAGAGCCTTGGGGTTGTATTGCAGACCATTTATTTTTTTGGCGTAGTATTCCCATTTAGAATGTAGGATGGAATTTCTATATTCATGCATGCGTTGATAGTAGAGAGTTTTGGTTGCGGGGGATTCGTGTTTGCGCCATGACCTTTCTGAAGCTCTGAGTTGGATTTTGAGATTTCTGAGGAAAGGTGTGTACCATGGTTTCCTATTTTTTTGGTTGGGGTTGATAGTTTTTGTTATTAGGGGGCAATGTTCATTGGCAATGGTGAGTGTAAGGTTAACCCAGGAGGAGAATGCATTATCTGGGGATGATAGGTCAATTTGTTTGTCTATGTCTGAGCATGCTAGCGTGATGGTCTCTACATCGCAGGATTTGCAAAATTTGAAAGATATGGGCTGACGGGGCATGGACAAGGAGCTTTGGGGAAGTGATAGTTTGGTCTTGATCAAGGAGTGATCAGACCATGGTACTGCCGTACATAAAGGAGGACTGTTCACGCTGATGGGGGAGTTGATAAAAATCAGGTCAAGGGTGTGGCCAGCTTTGTGTGTGGGGGAGTTTACTATCTGTTGGAAGCCCATAGCTTCAAGTGAAGACAGGAAAGCTTCACAGGCAGGTGATTGTGGTGTTGTACCCACGTGTAAATTAAAATCTCCTAGGAGGATAGTGGGTAGGTCAGGTGATAGTGAGTTTGCAAAGAATTCAATAAGTGGTGATGAATCTTTCTCTAGTAGACCAGGGGGGGTATAGATAAGACACAGTTGGAGTGATTTTGATTTGAAGAAGCCAATTTCGTATTGATGAGGGATGTCACATTTATGGGACAAGAGTTGGAGGTCTTTTTTTACAGCTAGGAGTAAGCCGCCTCCTCTCTTCTTCTTCCTCGGGATTGAGAAAATATCATAGATATCTACGGGTAATTGGTTGATAAGGGGAGTGTCATGTTGTTTGAACCAGGTTTCAGTGATAGGGCATATTTCAGGATTAGAATCAGAGAGAATGTCTTGTAGAAGATGGGTTTTCTTTTGAAGAGATTGTCGTTAAAAAGGATAATGGAAATGAGAGATAGGCTGATAGCTTGAGTGCGAGTGATGGTGTGTATAGGGATGAGTCTTCTGTTTTTGTGAGGGGTTTTGTGGTGTGTGGTTTGTTGAGTGGATAAAAGGGGACTATATGGGTGGATTTCTGTTTGATATGTCACGGCACAATGTCC
Source organism: Rhinatrema bivittatum (assembly GCF_901001135.1). Classification (NCBI taxonomy): domain Eukaryota; kingdom Metazoa; phylum Chordata; class Amphibia; order Gymnophiona; family Rhinatrematidae; genus Rhinatrema; species Rhinatrema bivittatum. Next base: position 29,536,832 of record NC_042615.1, on the reverse strand, counting down.
GATAAAAGGAGGCATTGTTGCACAATAGTGTATTGTATATCGCCTCTAACGATTTTTGACGATTTAAAATATATCGGATGATATTTTAAATCGTCAAAAAACGATTCACATCCCTAATAGATAGATAGATAGATAGATAGATAGATAGATAGATAGATAGATGTTGCATCTCTGTGCTGATCATCCGAAGAGTTCTCTGTTCGGATCTGAGAGAAGTGACAAATGCCAGAAGGTTCAGCTACTCAGCTTCTTCCACTAATAATCCCAGTGGTTGTCCTGTCCAGTAGCTATTGCTGCATCCTGAGGGCAGATGACAAAACAATGAGTGGCACTGGGGAATCCTCAGGAGGGTATGCAGGCACCTTCTCTTCCCACTTCACTTTGCAGGAAATACCGACTGAATCAAAGGAAAATGGTGAGCGATCAGAACACATGCAACATACATCTTCCATTATGCCCTGCTCCCTAAAATCATTGTGCTGTTAGAAAATACATAATTTGTTTTCTTTCTTAGGGGCCTATGCACTAAAACATTTTAAATACATTAGCGACAACATTTCCAATATATGCTAATATATGGGCGGGGGTGTGTGTCAATTAGGGGTGTGCATTCGTTTGCAACTTATTGCTAATCCACAACGTATAGGGCCATATTTGTTGTATTCGTGGGGAAGCGAAACGTATCGCGATTCCCCACGAATACTACAAATCTTCACCGAATTATTCGGCCATCTAAAGGAGCAAATTTAAACAAACCCCCCACCCTCCTGACCCCCCCAAGACTTACCAAAACTCCCTGGTGGTCCAGTGGGGGGTCCGGGAGCCATCTACTGCACTCACACCATCAGCTGCCGGTATTCAAAATGGCGCTGATAGCCTTTGACCTTACTATGTCACAGGGGCTACCGGTGCCATTGGTCGGCCCCTTTGACATAGTGAGGGCAAAGGCTATCGGCGCCATTTTGATTACTGGCAGCTGACAGCATGAGTGCAGGAGATGGAGGGAGTTTTGGTAAGTTTTGGGGGAGTCAGGAGGGTGGGGTGTTGTAGTTAATTCAATTTTAGCTGGGAAATGAATGAATGAATGCATGAACGTATCGGGGGCCCCCCTTGCTGAATGCAACGTCTCTGCCCCCCGACGAATACGAATACCGAATGCAACGTATGCCGTCCCTCTGCACATCCCTAGTGTCAATAATCAAAGCCATTTAGCCCGATAACTCAAGTTAACAGGTTAAATGGTTAGTTTTCAATATCCTCCTTGCTTATCCAAATAAGAGAGTGGCATGTTGGGGGCATTATGGGGTGAATAATTTATCCTGCTAACCCCAATGTTCTCCTCCACCACAACCACCACCCCCCCTCAGCTGCCTCTGAAGGTGCCTGAAGGCCTTAACTAGCTGCATTAAAAAAAAAATTGTGGATTAAGTGCTGAGCAACAGTTTTTAAATAAAAGGTAATTGACCTTGTAGCCTTATCGCTGCCCCTTCCCCCACCCACCTGAAATAGAAATCCAGTGCCCTGCCAGGCATAACTTGCATCTACCTCCTCCCTCCACAAAAACCCTCCAAGCCATAACATGTTCATTTAAAGGGTCAATGCCTGCCTCTCCCACCCACTTTCCAATTCATTCAAATTTAAACAATAATGTGTATCCCAGGACCCCCCTTCTACCGTTCTCCCTCACCCCAACCCTAAATTTCCTAGTACCTTAAAATTATAAGATCCTTAGCCCAGATCATAGTATCAGCTTACTAAAACTCGGATCAGGCACTTCTAGTTTTGCTATGGAAACTATGCTGGACATGAATGCTTTCAACATTGCTCCCCTAGCAACACTAGTAGTGCTAGGCCCGGTTTGCGATCTATTTTCCCAAGTCTGAGTTGGTTACTACTGTAATTGTTTTGATAAAATACAGTGGATATAAAATAGATTATTTTAAAGTGAGAGATTTCTTTCATTAGCACTTCAGCAAACCTAAATAATGTAACTTATCATGTATGGAATCGAGTTAATATATGGCTGTTTAGGGAACACTATTTCAACAATCATTCATTTTACTGAATATTATGTAGAAATACACCACGGAAAGCCTAATATTGTTTGCATCTTGCTCTCTTTGGAGTTACTGCAATTAATCACAACAGTCAACCATTAACTACGAATGATTCCACCATTAAGCCAACCTTTTTAGGAGAGAAAACATCTTTGTTTTATCAGCAGTGCCAATGTTTTTTTTATTCTCAACTGAGCAGCATCATAGTAGGATGATGGGTTTTTCTTTTTGGTTGTTGCTGTTAAAAAAAATTATGATCTGATTTAAAGACAGGCAAGGGAAGGATAGAGAATGTGTAAGAGCCCACTAGTTGATTTGTTTGTATCATTAAGTACTAGAGCTTCTTCTGATCAAGGGTTTGGCTTCCTACGATGCCTTGTAGAGAAGAACTTCCACTGGAAAAAAATCTGGTATAAGCAAAAATCGCAGAGTTTTGCCCGATCCTGTTAGCAAATTGCAGGTGAAAATTCTTGCCCAGCAGTGCTACAATGGGAAAGTCTGAATTTATGAGCTGTCCAAAGCTATAAGGGTCAGGCCTGACTGATGCCTGTAAGAGGAAAGGCCAGATTATCGAACCTACGCGCGGGCGCAGATTTGTGCCCACAACCTGGCGCGCACAAATCCACGCCCAATTTTATAACATGCGTGCGCAGCTGCACGCATGTTATAAAATCTGGGGTCGGCACACGCAAGGGGGTGCACACTTGTGCACCTTGCATGTGCCAAGCCCTAGAGGAGCCCCGATGGCTTTCCCCGTTCCCTCCAAAGCCACTCTGCCACTCTGAAATCGGAGCGATCTCAGAGGGAACCTTCCTTTCACCCCTCTCACCTTCCCCTCCCTTCCCCTATCTAACCCGCCCCCCAGCCCTACCTAAATCCCCCCCTACCTTTATTATTTAAGTTGCGCCTGCCTCTGGGCAGGTGTAGGTTGCACGTGCTGGCCAAGTGCCGGCGCGCGATCCCAGGCCTAGCAGACCTTCGGAGGACTCTGGCCACGCCCTCGCCCTGCCCCATTCCGCCCATGCCCCACCCCTTTTTTCAAGCCCCGGGACATATGCGCGTCCTGGGGCTTGTGCGTGCCGCTGGGCCTATGCAAAATAGGTTTGGCATGCGTAACACCCCTGCGCGCGTAAATCCGGCCGGATTTACGCTCGCAGGGCTTTTAAAATCTGCCCCTAAGGATATGCATGGACATTTTGTTTGGTTTGATTGCATATTTTTATTTCTGAGAGGACTTTTTTTATTTTTGTTACATGGCCTCTGTTTTTTTTGTGTTATTTGTGTTTTAGAAATTGTACATACTATTCTCATAATAGTGTACACTATTTGCAGTAGGGCATATTGTTTCCTGAAAATGAATAACATGAACATTTTGGGGTGTTTTTTTGGTGGGATTTGACATGAAAATGTTCTGTTTGCACTATCATCTCTTTTTAAACAATTGCACATCCCTGCCAGTTGCTGTGGGCTATAGAAGGCAATAGAAAAAGCTCTGCAACCTAATAACATAAACAGTAACATAGTAATGATGGCAGAAAAAGATCAAATGGTCTATCCAGTCTGCCCAGCAAGTTTCTTATGGTAGTAACTGCTGCTCCAGCAGGTTACACCCATGTTTCTGTTAAGGTTTAAGGTTCTTTATCTACAATCTGTTTAAAATCCCTAAGTGGCTCACATAAAGGATATTCATAATAAAAGTTTAGTATACAAAAACGTAGCTAAAATAAACTAATAAAGACATGTAGTAACTGCCACTCCATGCAGGTTACCCCCAAGCCCCATGTTAAGGGAAGCAATATTTGCAGTCAAAACCAAGCAATTGTCAAATCCATAACAAAATTACTGCTGGCAGCATTTTTACAGGGTGAGCAGCTTTCCTGATAATTCAGACAGTGCTGCTTGAATGTGCTTTGCTTTTAGGACTTAGAAACATAGGAACATAGAAGTGATGGCAGAAAAGGACCAAATGGTCAGGTCCACCCAGTCTGCCACGGAAGCAGTCCTGTGCTTTTTCCCTAATGTCTGCGTATCAGTACCCCCAGACCATAAAGGATCAGGGCCCTGAATCCGGTTTCTCACCCCTCCTCTCTGTTAAAGCGGAGAACGATGATACCTTCTGTTAAGGGTAGTAATAGCTGCTGCTCAGTGCAGGCCATCCCCAAGTCTCTATGCAAACTGTACGCGTGGCAGAAAAGTTACCTCACGTCTTCATTTCCATTCTCTGTTGTGACACGAGATAAAGCAGCAGGCAGCATGGTGCTGCTGTGGCCTGCTAATCCTGCTAAAAAGAGGTAGAAACAAAAGAGGAAAAACAAAAAAGCGCAAAACCTCTGCAGTGAATTCTGTAGAAGATTTTGCCTATGCAATTATTCCCGTGAAACATTTTCCCTCCCAGAAGTTTCAGGAAATTAAATTTTTTGAACAAAACACTCACTACTTGAAAACTGTGCAAGCTAACTTACTTGCCGGTTCAAGGTGAGACCAGCCAATGCATTGCAGCAGGTGTCACTCTCCCACTCCTTCAAAGAAGGAATACATGTAAACCTCTGGAAGCCAATCTTATTCCAGTTTAGTAAAACTGGGACTACAGGCTACCCCTTACAATCAAAGGAAATAAAAATGAAAGGCAGAATAACAAATTATGGGCCTCATTCACTAAGAAAACTCATTCTAAAAAGTCATGGGATAGGAGGCAATGGCTTTTCATAGATTACAAACTGGTTAAAAGATATGAAACAGAGAGTAGGATTAAATGGTCAATTTTCTCAGTGGAAAAGGGTAAACAGTGGAGTGCCTCAGGGAGCGCTATTTGTTTCACCACGTGTTGGATGCGCATTGTGGAGGTGCTAATCCCCTTATTGCATAAAGAGATTAGGTAGCGCCTACACAACCTGCGTCTAACTGCATGTTAAACAGTGCACTCAGCCCCATGGCAAGTATAAGCAAAGTATGTAACAATAACTTCGTAATTCACCCATAGGGGAATTCATTGAACAAACATTCTTCATCCAACTCTGCAAAAAATAGATACCCCAATGCAATCCTCTTGGTTACCACTGAAATTGATTTCCAAAGAGGCAACTTTGGTTTGCCCCTTCGGTGGCAAACTGCACCTGATGGCAAATCTGCACTTGAAGTCTGCCTTTGATGAGCTCAGCAAAGTGCAGAGCTCCTGTCAGGACTCAAATCAAGCAGCAACATGCAGCAGAATTGGATATGGATCTTCTTAGCTGCAGGGGGCTGGTGGAAAAGACCCCTTCCATTCTGCAGCCCTGGCAAGATGGAGCATCTGGGCCATCATCTTTACTGGCATCAGGACCTCAACTTGTGGTTCTCTGCCCATGACATTAGAGAGGAGGCAAAGATCCCGTGGGAAGCAGGTTGAAGCAGAGGCAAGCCAAGCAGCAAAGCAAGGCATCTCAGTTGGGTATTTGTGTGGGGAGCGGGGGAAAAGATATCCCCATCCCTACATTTCAGATGGAGCATTGGACGGAATTACAGTTCATCAAAAATTCAATCTATTAAAATTCCATATCTATTAGTTTGTAAAATTTACTTTTGTCTAAGTTATTATGCATTTTAGATAAATGTTTTTAACAAAGGCATGTTAAAAAAACCCTCTGAATTTTAACCTTTCTTCTTCTAATTATGATTTTATGTTAGATAAATTCTCTTTCACCATGCTATTTCATTAGTGTAAATTATTGCTAAGAGTCAGTCTGAGCAATACAAAGTGTTGAATAATATTCTGCAGGGAGCTCGTGTAATGCATAAAAACAAACATTTTGAATATTATGGCCATACCTGGGAACTCTCTGGATTTGGCCCAGAGACTCTGGAATTATGCAGGATTTGCTGGGTTTCCAGGCCAGCATCCAAAATGATCAGGCCCCAGAAAAAGACTGCAGGATCCACGCGGGCAGGAAGAAGGAGTGAGTCAGCCCCACATGAGCAGGAAGTAAGATGCGTGTTAGCCCTGCTTGGACAGGAAGTAAAAGGCACATTGGCCCCGCATGGGCAGGAAGCGAGAGGTGCATTGGTCCAGCGTGAACAGGCACGTTGGCCCTTTACTGAGAAGGTTGGTCAGCATCTCTGCAGCCATGGGATGGGTCATGTTGCACCTGATTAGCTCTATATAGTGTCCAAAAAATGGGCTGCCATGGAGAAAGAAAATAGCAGCCAGGGTATGGTGACCTCACAGCAAGAAAGAAGATAGCATTATTTGTCTTTATCTGCTGACCTGGATGGAGGAAAATCTCTGTGACATCGAAGGGCCAAAAGTCATCACTGGCCTTTTGGTGGTGCTGAATAGTGAATACTTCTGTTAAAATGCATTAAAAAAAAAAAAAAACAGTTCATTAGCTTACAAACTGAAAAACAGGTTCAGTATCTGCATCTGCACACATTTTCAGGGAGATTTTCCCTTAAAGAATCAGATTATAACCTCCCTACATACTCCAAACATTGTCCTCTGCAACTTTTGTACTTTCTCACTGTCCCTGCCAGTGAAGTCCCACTAATAGTGGGCAGTAGGCATGCTTTCCTTGTATACTGTCTTTCTTCCACAAGGGAATCATAACCATTTATGTTATTTATTTATTTAAAGTCTTTTCTATACTATCGCTAAGTTATATACCATCGCAACTGTTTACATGTAGACACATAAGTAAGTAGGGGTGTGCATTCATTTTCGCCATATTGGCGATCCGCAACGTATATTGCACTATTCGTAGTATTCGTGGGGAGGCGAAACATATTGCGATTCCCCACGAATACACGAATCTTCCCCCAAATTATACGGCCACCTAAATAAAAATTTAAACAAATCCCCCACCCTCCTGAACCCCCCCAAGACTTACCAAAACTCCCTGGTGCCATTGGTCAGCCCCTGTCACATGGCCATCGGCACCATCTTGTGCTCCTACCATGTGACAGGGGCTGACCAATGGCACCGGTAGCCCCAGTGGCATAGTATGGGCAAAGGCTATCGGCGCCATTTTGAGTACTGGCATCGGATGGCCGGAGTGCAGGAGGTCGCTCTGGGACCCCCTTTGGACCCCCAGGGACTTTTGTCCAGCTTGGGGGGGCCTCCTGACCCCACAAGACTTGCCAACGGTCGGCCCCTGTGACATAGTGAGCGCAAAGGCGATCGGCACCATTTTGAATACTGGCAGCAGATCGCCTTTGCCCTCACAATGTCACAGGGACCAACCGTCGGTTCCTGTGACATAGTGAGGGCAAAGGCGATCGGTGCCATTTTGAGTACTGGCATCAGACGGCCGGCATGCAGGAGGTCACTCCCGGACCCCCGCTGGACTTTTGGCAAGTCTTTTGGGGGTCAGGAGGCCCCCCCAAGCTGGCCAAAAGTCCCTGGGGGTCTCAGAGCATCCTCCTGTACTCCGGCCGTCTGATGCCACTACTCAAAATGGCACCGATAGCCTTTGCCCATACTATGTCACAGGGGCTACTGGTGCCATTGGTCAGCCCCTGTCACATGGTAGGAGCACAAGATGGCACCAATGGCCATGTGACAGGGGCTGACCAATGACACCGGTAGCCCCTGTGACAAAGGCTATCGGCGCCATGATGAAACCGGCACCGAGGGTGTGAGTGCAGGGGATGGTTCCCGGACCCCCCGCTGAACCACCAGGGAGTTTTGGTAAGTCTTGGGGGGGGGGGGGTCAGGAGGGTGGGGGTTGTAGTTAATTTGAATTTTAGCTGGCACACGAATAGAAATTGCCGTATTAACGCATCGGGGTGCCATACGGCCAAATGCAATGTATCTGCTCCCCGACGAATCCAAATCACGAATGCAACGTATGTCGTCCCTCTGCACATCCCTATAAGGAAGTTTGGAGTAAGCGTACTATAGTACATTCTAACAGGTGCCATTAAGTTTCGGTTACATTAAATCATAAAAATACATACAAATGTTTAGTGATGTAGGTTCTGGCCAGGTGTACTTAGAAGGTACTTTTACAGGTCAAAAAAATCACATTTACTGTGTTATATTATTACATTCATTGTGTACTCAATGCTATTTTGCTTTACATATATACTCTCTCTCACCTGTTTTATTGTTGATATTTATGCCTATACATATATAATAGGGATGTACATTTGTTTGAAACAAAATCTGGTAATCCATAGTGAAAACATAATGATGTTTCTCATAGAGTTTTCAATTATATTGATTACATAATTTTAAAGTGCATGCAAAAAGATAAAATAAAATATGGGCCTATACATTTTCTAGTTCAACTATATCTTTTTTGAGATGCGGCAACCAGAATTTCACACAGTACTCATGGTGCAGTCTCACCATGGAGCAATACAGAGGCATTATGACATCCACCATTTTATTCGCTATTCCCTTCCTAATAATACTTAACATTCTATTTGCTTTTTTGATCACTGCAGCACACTGAGCTATGATGCTTAGATCTTTTTTCCTGGGTGGTAACTCTTAATATGGAACCTTACATCATGTTACTATAGCAAGGGTTATTTTTCCCTATATACATCACCTTGCACTTATCCACATAAATTTCATCTGCCATTTGGATGTCCATACTTCTAGTCTTGCAAGGGTCTCCTCAATTTATCTCAATCTGCTTGTGATTTAATAACTCTGAATAATTTTGTGTCATCTAAAAAATTTGATCATGGCACTCGTTGATTCCATTTCCAGATCATTTATAAACATATTAAAAAGTGCCCGACCAAGTACACCTCACTGTTTACCTTTCCCCATTGAGAAAACTGACCATTTAATCCTGCTCTCTGTTTCTTATCTTTTAACCAGTTTGCAATCCAAAAAAGAGCATTGCCTCCTATTGCATGACTTTTTAATTTTCTTAGGAGTGTCTCATGGGGGACATTATCAAACACCTGAAAATCCAAATGTACTACATCAACTAGCTCACCTTAATCCACATGTTTATTAACCCCTTCAACAAAATGTAGCAAATTTCAATTTGTTAGGCAAGACTTGCCTTGGGTAATTCCCTGCTGACTGTGTCTCAATAAACCAATACTTTCTATATGCTCTGTGATTTTGAACTTTAGAATAGTTTCCATGATTTTTCCCAGCACTGAAGTCAAGCTCACCAGTCTATAGTTTCCTAGATCACCCCTGGTGCCCTTTTTAAATATCAAGATTACATTTCCCATCTTCCAATCTTCAGGTATAATGGGAAGGTTTTAATGATAGGTTTACAATTACTAGTAATAGATCTGAAATAACATTTTTTATTTCTTTTTCTGAGTTCTGATCTGGGGGATTTGCTACACTTCAGTTTGTTCGTCTTGCCTAATACATCTTCCAGGTTCACTGTGATTTGGTTCAATTCATCTGAATCATCACCCTTGAAAAATGTTACTGAAATGGGTAGCTCCATAACTAGGGGTGTGAATCGGGCTTCAGATGATTGAAAATATCGTCAATATTTTCAAAATCGTCAGAAATCGGGGGCTGTCCCAAAACAATAGGAAAATCCCACAATATTGATCATGGGGCTTCCCTTATCATTTTGGGGGAGGGCGGGAAAAACGGCACACAAAAATAACCCCTAAACCCACCCCGACTCTTTAAAAGTAAACCCTTAGCTTCCCCCACCCTCCCAACCCCCCCAAAACCTTTTTACAGGTACCTGGTGGTCCAGTGGGGGTCCCGGGAGCGATCTCCCGCTCTGGGCCGTCCTCCGTCTACCGGGCCGTCCTTTGCCCTTACCTTGTGACAGGGTATCCGTGACATTGGCCGGATCCTGTCATATGGTAGGAGCACTGGATGGCCGGCGCCATCTTGCGCTCCTACCATGTGACAGGGGCTGACCAATGGCACCGGTAGCCCCTGTGACATAGTAAGGGCAAGGCTATTGGCGCCATTTTGGTTCCTGGCACTCGACGGCACGAGTGCAGGAGATCGCTCCCGGACCCCCGCTGGACCCCCAGGGACTTTTGGCCAGCTTGGGGGGGCCTCCTGACCCCCACAAGATTTGCCAAACATCCAGCGGGGGTCCGGGAGTGATCTCCTGCACTCTGGCCAAATTGCCAGTATTCAAAATGGTGCCGGCGCTACCTTTGCCCTCACTATGTGACATATGAGGGCAAAGGCTAGCGCCGGCGCCATTTTGAATACTGGCAATCAGGCAGCGTACTGCCTGCTCCTGGGGCCACGGGGGCAAATTTTGATGTGAATGAAATTTGGGTCCACCACTAATGAAGCACGTCAATTTTTATTTGTAATATGTGATATCGTTTATGTGAGCGGCACATTTCTGACACATCAAAATTTGCCCCCGCGGCTCCTGAAGCAGGCAGTACACTGCCGAAACATGGCCAATGTTGGGTGGGCAGATTCGGACCCACGTGAGTGGCATTAAGTGATTAATAGCCTCCAGCTCCCCTATGAGGAAAGGCTGAAGAGGTTAGGGCTGTTCAGTTTGGAGAAGAGACGGCTGAGGGGGGATATGATAGAGGTCTTTAAGATCATGAGAGGTCTTGAACGAATAGATGTGACTCGGTTATTTACACTTTTGAATAATAGAAGGACTAGGGGGCATTCCATGAAGTTAGCAAGTAACACATTTAAGACTAATCGGAGAAAATTATTTTTCACTCAACGCACAATAAAGCTCTGGAATTTGTTGCCAGAGAAGGTAGTTAGTGCAGTTAGTGTAGCTGGGTTCAAAAAAGGTTTGGATAAGTTCTTGGAGGAGAAGTCCATTAATGGCTATTAATCAATTATTTATTTATTTATTTATTTATTTATTTATTTAGCTATTTTCTATACCGGCTTTCACGACCAGGGGTCGCATCAAACCGGTTTACAATTAACAGGTCGTGCATTAAACATAGAACTTGAACAACTAAATTGGTGTAGGGATTACAGTTACAATGAACAAGGAAGTATACAACTGGGAGCGGGGGAAGAAGAAGAAAGGGTAACAATTGTTAAAAATTATACTATGATAACAATTGATAAAAACAATTGATAAAAATTATACTTAGGGAATAGCCACTGCTATTAATTGCATCAGTAGCATGGGTTCTTCTTAGTGTTTGGGTAATTGCCAGGTTCTTGTGGCCTGGTTTTTGGCCTCTGTTGGAAACAGGATGCTGGGCTTGATGGACCCTTGGTCTGACCCAGCATGGCAATTTCTTATGTTCTTATGTTCTTATGTTCTTAGATAAATACTAATATAGTAGTGATAAATACCGGGTGGGTCGGACAAAATGATGGGGGGAGAGAAAGAAGAAAAAACAAGCACAGAAAACCCATTAAAAAATAAAAAATAACAAACAAAAGCAGTTTTGAATAAAATAATTGAAGAATAAATTATGGTGGCTGAGTAACAGGATAACCACATAAAGGGATATCCTAGGAAAAAGCCACCGCACATTGACCATGTATTAAGGAGTTCCCTTGTCGTTGAGTTGTAGATGATTTCTGGATAAAGGGAACGAGGTCAGTTGGTAAATAGTTTTTCCACCTTAAGCAAGCATACTACAGTGCACTTTCTTCTTGAGTTCTATCTGAGAAGGTTGTTTGCTGTTTGAGCTCTCTCAGAGTGTCTCAAATCTTTATTCAATTGCTTTTTTCTAGTTTGCTACAATTATTTTTCTATTGCTGAAAAAGATATTTGTTCTTTTTTGCTGCTGTGCCTGCCAGGCAGTCAGGCTTTTTTTTACTGCACTTTTTTTTTACTGCACTTTGTTTTATTGAATTCAGACTGTCTCTCTGTCTCTCCCATGAGACAAGCTGCCAGCAGTGGAATTTTGCTGCTGATCTTACCCCCCTGGGGTAGGTTGCAGGCATGGTTTTAGTGGTGTGTGTGTGGGGGGGAGATAATGTGAGAGTTGCAGTGGCTATATGGCTGTTGGTATTTTCAAACAACAAGCAGAATCACAGTACTGTAGGAATTGGGCTTGCAGACTCACAGCAGGAGTATAGCTATTCAGGCTGAGTCTTCCAGTGTTTCATCTGGAGTTTCAGTTTTTGTGCACACAGAGCAGTCTCAGTTGTAGTGTACAGCACTGCACTGTGTGTCTGTGTGTGTGTGTGTAGTTTTCCATACTCCCATATATTCGTACAACGGTGTTTTTTTAATCCAAATCCCCAGTAGGCATCTGGAGTTTTAAATTTTTTTTTGTGCACATAGAGCAGTCTCAGTTGTAGTGTACAGCAAGGCACTGCACTGTGTGGCTGTGTAGTTTTCCACACTCACATATTTTGGTACAGAGGTGTTCAATCACCAATAAAGAAATAATTTTTAATTGAAATCCCTAATAGGCAGTGACATTAAATCCATGATGTCAGGGAAAGGTAGACGTGGTCAAGTGATTGGCACTGGCAGAGGAGGCACTTTAAAAGGCAGTGCCGGTCCCCCATTAAAGTTAAAAAGGGACCTGTTCCAATCTATAACCTCTGGACGGGCAGGCAGTTCCATCCAGAAAAAAACTGAAATTTAAACATGATGCACTGCCACCACCTGTTTATGACCCTGTTGTTTTGGAGGTGAGGGAAGGGGAGGCTGAGCCATCCAAGACAAAAGAGTGAGACCCCAAAACAGCAGTGTGACAGCAGACTCTAGTTAGTGCTTACAATGTAGCTCAGACACTGTTTGAATCTGATTCCAATGAAGAATCATCTTGTAAGGGCTTCCTTTCATCATAAATGGAAGTATTAATAGCTGAAGCAGGTTTAGGAGGATTAGTTAGTTTTGTCTTAGCCTCCACTTCAGTGCTGGAGGAGAGAGAGGGAGCTGATGATGAGGAGGAGGAAGAGCAGTCAGTGCAGGCACTGACTGCTCTATAGCCTTCAGGGTGGATGCTGGCACAGTGCCAGCATCCACCCTGAAGGCTATAGAGAAGGGATCATGAAAGAAATCTGTGATCTGGAGCCACTTAAAAGTGAGGGAGGACCCACGTTTTACTCATTGTAATTATTGTGCCAGGGATATTAGCAGAGGCAAGCAAGTGGGACATCTAACTAATTCTGGAATGATGCATCATATGCAGAAGCAGCAGCCAACAGAACTGATATCTGGGGATGGTGGCAGTATCAGTCAGGGGACCCCTTTTTCCAGGCAGCGTAAAGTGGTTGAAAAGGAGCAGAGTCATCCCACGCCCTCAGCCTCTTCTAGCAGTCAGGTGGCAGGCCAGCAGCCCCCTGCAATGTGTCAGAAGTGACAACCCACCATGGAGGAAATGGGGTGGTGTTCGGTAGTGCTATCCCGGGGAAGGAGGCAGGCAGCCTCAAAGGTTGTAACCAGGAGCATCAAGGAAATGATTGCCCTTGATGACCAGCCCCTGCACATTTCCAGACAGGTGGGAATTCGGTGCTGGGCTCTTCCCTCTTCACTCATCGTTACTGAGGGAACCCTGGCTAGTTTTTTTTCCTCCACTTAGAAATATGCTAAAATTCAGCAGGTCACCACATCTGATCTGAGGTTGTAGTGGGAGAGGAAAAGGACGTGGCGCCGGCTCCCTTTCCGCATTCTGTCCGGGGCTCACCTCTCTCTTAGCACCCGCTGACCCATGTTGAAATGCTTTTCACATGGAACCCTTCTCCACTTCGCCACACTTTCCAAGGCTCGAGCTGCACTCTCGGGGCAAACCCATTCCAGGGAGCCCTTTCCTGCACAAAGGAAATGGAACTCTCCCCGGGTCTCACCTATCTCTTAGTACCCGCTGACACATGTTGAACCGCTGTTCACATGGAACCCTCCTCCACCTCGGCCTTCAAAGTTCTCATTCGTATAATCTGCTATGTCCCCCAGATTTTCAAAAATCTGTGAGAGCTCACTAGATGCTAACAGAATTGCCACATTTTTCCAAGGTTCGGACCCCACACTCGAGGCCAACCCATTCCAGGGAGCCCTTTCCTGCACAAAGAAAAGGGATCTCTCCCCGGGTCTCACCTTTCTCTTAGTATCCGCTGAGCCATGTTGAACCATTGTTCACATGGAAACCTCCTCCACTTCACCACACGTTCCAAGGCTCGTGCCCCACTCTCAGGGTGAACCCATTCCAGGGAGCCCTTTCCTGCACAAAGGAAATGGAACTCTCCCCGGGTCTCACCTATATCTTAGTACCCGCTGACCCATGTTGAACCGCTGTCCACATGGATCCCTCCTCTGCCTCGGCCTTCAAAGTTTTTGTTCATATATCTGCTATGTCCCCCCGATTTTCAAAGACCAGTGAGAGCTCACTAGATGCCAACAGAACTGCCACACCTTCCAAGGCTCGGGTCCCACTCTCGGGTCCAACCCATTCCAGGGCACCCTGTCCTTCTCAAAGAAAAGAGAACTCTCCCCAGAGCTCTTGTTTGAATATTTGCTACTACCACCAAGATCTGCGCACACAGCGGCTCCACCCAGGCATAGTTCATCATCTTTCAGGTCTTAGCATGCATGTTAGACTCCTTGGTCCAAGTCTCAAGATGGGTCGGGTGGACAGTACGCCCCAGTTGACAGTCTTGCTGCATGCAGGGGGCCCTATCCCCCTTCATCCCATCCCCCTCGTGAGGGGGAGGGGTTCTGGAGGAGGGCACAGTGGCGGTCATCTCCCTCGGCCCCAGGGGAAATGGCAAAGCTGCTGCGGGGGAGGGTTATAACACTATCCGCCTGAGCAGCAAGCCCCCTGCCCCCACCCGAGGCCTTCCCAGCCGAGCCAGAGCCAATCACGGTGTACCTCCATGGAGGAAATGTGCCATGCGGGGGCTGGGGCCATGTGGGAGGCATTCCCCTCCTAAGGGGAATCTATTGCCCCGGTCAGACCAAACTCTTAGTGGTTTCACGCCCTCTTGAACTCTGTCTTCAAAGTTCTTTTCAACTTTCCCTTATGGTACTTGTTGACTATTGGTCTCGTGCCGGTATTTAGCCTTAGATGGAGTTTACCACCCACTTTCGGCTGCATTCACAAATAACCCGACTCCGAGAAGACCTGGTCCTGGCATGCCGGGGGCCATTACTGGCCTAACACCATCTGCGGGCTGAGCCTCGTCTTGTCTTGCCTCCTTATCTTTTCCCTATCAACTCCACAGGGACTACCACCAATCTGCCAGCCTGTCTTGACCATATCAAAACCACAGGGACTAGATCAACTCCGCTCTGCCAGCCTGTCTTGCACCTATCAATACCACAGCGAACTGACTACCTCCGCTCTGCCAGCCTATCTTTCCCCTATCAAAACCACAGTGAACTAACTACCTACACTCTGCCAGCCTGTCTTGCACCTATCAAAACCACAGTGAACTGACTACCTCCACTCTGCCAGCCTCTCTTGCCCCTATCAACTTTCTGCCACTCTGCCTTGCTGCCATGCACCAGATGACTCTACTCCTTGTGGTATTCTTGCCACTATCATGGTTCCTCAGTGTGTTGATTCTAGTCTTTCTGCTGCTTTGTCCCTTTATCGACACCTTGTGTTTTTTTCTGCCACCCTTTCTGCTTGCTATGTTCCCTCTTCATTGTCTTGTAGGATGTTGATGCCACTTGTCTTGCCACTTTGCCTCTCGTGCTGCCTTCGAGGGTTCATGCAACTGTTATCGGTGCTCTCTTTTGAAGCTGTACTGAGTTTTTGACACTCTCGCTGCTGCTTTGCACATTCTGTTAAAGCACTCTTGCCACTCCAGGTACCCCTTTGCCCCTTTACAGTGCCTTAGGCTATTCCTGCCACTTTGGTGCCACTTTGCCACAGTCTAGGTTCCTTGGAGCTCTTTTCTCATTCTGATGATTGCTCCCCAGAAGTTTCATTCAAATTGATAAGAAAACCCCAATTCTGCAGCCAAAAATAGGCTGCAAATACTTCCCCCACTGATTTTAATGGCAAACAAAATATGAATGAAACTAATAAACAACATTTTTTTTTTTTTGCTATGAAAGTAATGAAATGAATTGGGGTCCCAACGAAATGAAAAATGAACCGAAACAATTTTTTTCCTTCTGCACATCCCTATTATTACTAGTTATGAGCAAGAAGGATTGGATGTATTCTTTGGGATCCTGCTAGGTACTTATGACCTCGATTGGCTGCTGTGAGAGACAGGATGCTGGGCTCGATAGACCTTTGGTCTGACTCACCATGGCATGTGATCTTAAAAGTAAGAAAATAATTCAAGAAAGAAAAAGAAATATGGGAAAATATAGATAAAGCTACAGATCAGGTAGTGTCAGAGGTATTGCAGGAAGAAGGGAATATGGATAAACAAGGAAGACAGGAAGAGGTTTTATCTGCCATCATTTCCTAAATCCCTAAGGGGTTCATTCTCTAAAGGGATTGCACGCGATACCTAAATCGGGGCGGGTTCTAGGCAGCGTCGGCTCCAGAAGGGGAGGAGTTGGGGCATCACCGGGGCGGACGCCACAAAGACATCGCTGACGGTGAAAGGTAAGGACCCTTATCGCCGCTAGTTTCGCGCCGAATAACTACACCTTTTTATGGTTTAGTTATTTGGTGTGAAAGCCGGCAGCCAGCACACAACAGTGGTGTGATGGCTGCCGGCTTTCACAGGCTCGCCCCCCCCCCCCCCCGCTTCACCCCTACCCCCCTTTACCGCTGGATTCTCTAAGGCAGGGGTGGGCAAGTCCGGTCCTCGAGGGCTGCAAACCAGTCGGGTTTTCAGGATACCCCTAATGAATATGCATGAAATAGATTTGCATACAACTGAGGCAGTGTGCATGCTGGTCTCTCTCATGCATATTCATTAAGGATATCCTGAAAACCCAAATGGTTTGCAGCCCTCGAGGACCGGAATTGCCCACCCCCTGCTCTAAGGTCTGCGACCTTAGAGAATCCAGGCCTAAGTTGTGATTCACATAATAAATTTCCAGGAATCTCACTCTATCTGCTCAATAATTTTTCTATAGTGAACAGCATCCAAATCCCTGGGATCAAATAACTTCAGATCTTAAGAATAAAAAAATAAACTCAAATCTTTAATTATTTTTAAATGACTTGACTTTAATTTAACTACAACTTTTATATAAAATAAAAATGTTTACATAAAACTACTTTATATTTCTTGGTGTGTATCAATATATCATCCATCCTTAATGTATTTTCTTTAGGGAAATAAATATTTCAACCCCTATCAGTGTTAAATTTATACAAAATTTAACAGGAGGACTGGAAGAGATCAGCATCCCTGGATCTAGAAGAAGGAACAACAGATGCTTAAGGGCTACATGCTTTAACCTACTTCCGTAAAATGCTTAGTAAAATCATGGAAAAAAAGTTCAAGGCACTTCTCAAACTTTAAGTTGGCAAAGTTTTCAAACTTTTTAACTTTTGCCACTGAAAACCAGATATTTGAATCACAGCAATTCAGGCTTTGTCCTCTGCATTGCCTTGTGTTGAGAAATGAAAGTAAAGCTAATTTAGACATCATTAAAAAGAACAAGATGCACTCCACTATCAAAATTTGGCCAGAAATGCAGAATACAAAGAATCCCTTTGACAATGGATGCCCCAGTTTCTGCTAACAAACCATGTAAAATAACCAAAAGTGTTAAGACAGTAATAAGCTCAACTCTGAGCACTGGATTCCTTTTTTCAGATGGTGGAAATGCTTGCTTTAATGTATAAATTGAAAGGGGGCAGTTCAGAGACTGCTTTTTGAACACTATGGTAGAGATCTAGCTTGGTCTTTTTTTGACTATCACTCATGTGGCCGGCACACAGCATAAGCAGAAGATACTAGGGTGAGTGACCCTGATATTGGACACAAGTTTATTGGATCTGGTTGATCAGCAAGATTCAGTTAGAAAACATAAGCAGTTATGTTTTGTTTTGGATGTACCTTTTCAATGTTGATATTAATATGGCACTTATAAATACCTGATTTGGTACTAAAATGTATGAAAGTGAATGAGCGTATGTGGGGTATGTTTTAGGATAATGCTTTGGAGTATTTCTGGCATGTCCATGATATAAAAATGCATAGGAATTGATTGAAAATTTATTGTATGGATTCTTGTAATTTGCACATATGTTTATGAGATTGTATGAATTAATAAAAAAGAGAAATATGAAAATCTGTTATGTAATGTATTAAATTGAGGTTAAACAACAATATGTATTAATATTGAATATTATATTTGGAAAATAGGATTTATGTGACTCCCTATATACATATATACCAACAGTGTATCAGCTTAAAACACTTTAAAAATTGCATGTTCAGCTCATGGTAACATACTGTAATGAATGATGGCCAAAGCAGTGGGGTGATAACGTTTCTGCTCATGAGCAGGAAGGAACCATAACCCAGATAGCATGAAGTTAGTTGTAAAGCTTGTACCCTCATAAATAGGACTCCAAAGCCCCAGATTCTCTTTGAGATCCCTAACCCCAACCTCCTATTACTTGCCATAAGCAATTGCCAGGAAAACAGAAGCCCTGGTCCCTATTCCTGTGGCGATGGAATTGTCCCCCACTGTTTCTTTCAAGGAGATCTGATCCATTGTCTCTTGTATGGAGACCTCCTGACTGGAGACATTTGTACTTTCTCAAAGGGGACGTTTGCTAAGTTTCTAGTGAATGATAAGGGGTGGATTTTCAGAGCCCTGCTCGCGTAAATCCGCCCAAAACCGGGCGGATTTACGCGAGCAGGGCCCTGCGCGCCGGGAAGCCTATTTTACATAGGCCTCCCGGCGCGCGCAGAGCCCCGGGACTTGCGTAAGTCCCGGGGTTCTCCGAGGGGGGCATGTCGGGGGCGTGTCGGGGGGCGGGCCCGGTCGTCGCGGCGTTTCGGGGGCGTGTCGGTAGCGTTTTGGGGGCGGGTACGGGGGCGTGGCTACGGCTCGGGGCGGTCTGGGGGCGTGGCCGCGCCCTCCGTACCCGCCCCCAGGTCGCGGCCCTGCGCGCAGGAGGCCCGCTGGCGCGCGGGGATTTACGCCTCCCTCTGGGAGGCGTAAATCCCCCGACAAAGGTAAGGGGGGGGTTTAGACAGGGCCGGGCGGGTGGGTTAGGTAGGGGAAGGGAGGGGAAGGTGAGGGGAGGGCAAAGGAAAGTTCCCTCCGAGGCCGCTCCGATTTCGGAGCGGCCTTGGAGGGAACGGGGGTAGGCTGCGCGGCTCGGCGCGCGCCGGCTATACAAAATCCATAGCCTTGCGCGCGCCGATCCAGGTTTTTAGCAGATACGCGCGGCTCCGCGCGTATCTACTAAAATCCAGCGTACTTTTGTTTGCGCCTGGAGCGCAAACAAAAGTAGGCTATTCGCGCGCCTTTTAAAATCCGCCCCTAAGCGTTTAGAGGACTGCAAAGAATGTCTTCAGATCTGTGAATCGATTACCTCATTGCAACAGGTGGATTCCGCACTTATTGAGAACAAAAATCTAGAAAATGTTCTACATATGAGGGGCCTGCTGTTTGTAAATTCTCTTAAATCATCTACCTTGTCTTTTGGATATGCTCGAAAAATATATGCTGAATGTTCTTATATTTTCTTCTGAGACCTAGAGATTACTTTCTCACTTGTAAATGGAGAATTAGGTATTGTTTTTCCAGATTCATTCACTGAGGCTGGCTCATTTGCAAGAAACTCATCCATGAGCTGTGTCAGTTATTAGGCCAGTATTACTGAATGCTTTGCCTATGGCATTGCACACTTGCCCTGATCATATTTTATAACATGTACATGGCAAAGCGTGCATGTTATAAAATCGGTGCATCCATGTGCACGTGCCAGGAACCACGCGCACATGGATGTGCGCATGGGTTTTAAGATCAACCCCTTAGTGCATAAGGATCAGACAGGCAAGTAAATGGTAGACACTGCTTACAGAATGTCAGAAGAGTGCTTAACCTGAAATAAGGAACCTCTGGTTTTCCTTACCAAAAGGAGTGTACTAACTAGCTGGGTAGGTTCAGAGTTATTCAGTAAAAGAGAGAGATTTAGGTTTACTTCCCCATGTGGGAGCTACAGACGGTATGCTCTAGCTATTTATCACTTCTAGGCACCATCTTAGGAGCAGGGATTTTAGTTTAGATTTTAGTTCAGCAGGAGTTCACTGTCTCCTGTTATTTATTTATTTATCTATTTATTTATTTATTTATTTGACATTTTTTTCTAGACCGACATTCGTTGGGAACATCACATTGGTTTACATGGAACATAACAGTAGCATGATAGGGCTATGCAGAGAACTGATAAATAAAACAAGCTAGGATTTTGCAACAGGGATAATAGTATTATAGTAACCCTGGAAAAGAAAACAATAAGATAACTTAAAACAAAGATTATAGGCGATATACAATATAGTACAATGGAAAAGAGGAGATAATTTACAATAGTCTTGTTTATATATTAACAATGCATCAGGGATGATAGGGAGAAGGACTTAGAACAGAATTGCTAGGTTTAAGATGAGATGGTAGTAGAGGGTGTGCAGGGAGCAGAAAGATTAGATTTTGAAAAGGTATATGAGAAGGTGTTAGAACAACATTGCTAGGTTTATGATGATCTCAGAGGGACAGGTTGTATTCCCTTGTGTGGGTCATTCCGAATACTGAACTAATTCATGTTGTTTTTTTGCTCTGGTGATCCAATTTTGGGGACTTCAGTTGTGAGACCTTAGTGTGTAAACTATTCACTATTCACAGAGGTTTGGCATATCCCTCTGTTTGGCTAAATCAAGGGTAGGAAAGACCCTTAGGTGCACAATTAAACTCTGGAATTTGTTGCCAGAGAATGTGGTTCGTGCAGTAAGTATAGCTGTGTTTAAAAAAGGATTGGATAAGTTCTTGGAGGAGAAGTCCATTACCTGCTATTAAGTTCACTTAGAGAATAGCCACTGCCATTAGCAATGGTTACATGGAATAGACTTAGTTTTTGGGTACTTGCCAGGTTCTTATGGCCTGGATTGGCCACTGTTGGAAACAGGATAGGGATGTGAATCGTTTTAGGACGATTAAAATTATCGTCCGATAATTTTAATATCGTCTTAAACCGTTATGGAACACAATACAATAGAGATTCTAACGATTTATCGTTATAAATCGTTAGAATCGTGAGCCGGCACACTAAAACCCCCTAAAACCCACCCCCGACCCTTTAAATTAAATCCCCCACCCTCCCGAACCCCCCCCCCAAATGAGTTAAATAACCTGCGGGTCCAGCGGCGGTCCGGAACGGCAGCGGTCCGGAACGGGCTCCTGCTCCTGAATCTTGTTGTCTTCAGCCGGCGCCATTTTCCAAAATGGCGCCGAAAAATGGCGGCGGCCATAGACGAACACGATTGGACGGCAGGAGGTCCTTCCGGACCCCCGCTGGACTTTTGGCAAGTCTCGTGGGGGTCAGGAGGCCCCCCACAAGCTGGCCAAATGTTCCTGGAGGTCCAGCAGGGGTCAGGGAGCGATTTCCCGCCGCGAATCGTTTTCGTACGGAAAATGGCGCCGGCAGGAGATCGACTGCAGGAGGTTGTTCAGCGAGGCGCCGGAACCCTCGCTGAACGACCTCCTGCAGTCGATCTCCTGCCGGCGCCATTTTCCGCACGAAAACGATTCGCGGCGGGAAATCGCTCCCTGACCCCCGCTGGACCTCCAGGAACTTTTGGCCAGCTTGTGGGGGGCCTCCTGACCCCCACGAGACTTGCCAAAAGTCCAGCGGGGGTCCGGAAGGACCTCCTGCCGTCCAATCATGTTCGTCTATGGCCACCGCCATTTTTCGGCGCCATTTTGGAAAATGGCGCCGGCTGAAGACAACAAGATTCAGGAGCAGGAGCCCGTTCCGGACCGCTGCCGTTCCGGACCGCCGCTGGACCCGCAGGTTATTTAACTCATTTGGGGGGGGGTTCGGGAGGGTGGGGGATTTAATTTAAAGGGTCGGGGTGGGTTTTAGGGGGTTTTAATGTGCCGGTTTTGCGATTTTTAGATTTTTAGATTTTTCACGATTTTTCACGATTTTTCACGATATTTTACCCCCCCAAACGGCAACAATACGATTCCCTCCCCCTCCCAGCCGAAATCGATCGTTAAGACGATCGAGGACACGATTCACATCCCTAAAACAGGATGCTGGGCTTGATGGACCCTTGGTCTGACCCAGTATGGCATTTTCTTATGTTCTTATGTTCTTATGTTACTTTTCTTCCAGGGTGTAGACCTGTAATTATCTGTTTTTTTGGAACTATCTCCTCATTCATTATGTAAAATAGTTAATTTTTCTATTGTTTGTTACTGTTCATCATTGTTAATTCCTGTCACTTTTCGCTAGGCTGCCTCTATAATTCCAGCTGTCTTTATCCCCCCCCCCCTTCTTCCCCTTTTTCTCGCCTGCTCCCCTTATCCGCCCCCCCTGTTCAATGTATTTTCTACCTGCTTCAGTTATTTGTAAACCGGCGTGATGTGCCCTACGAACGTCGGTATAGTAAAAGTTCTTAAATAAATAAATAAATAAAATTCAAGAGACTCAGAGGTTTCTCCACCCTTTCTGTCTCTTGTTTGATTCTCCCCCTCCCCCCCTCCCCTGTTTTGGGTTCAGAGATTGCTTTGTTTTTGGAACTGGGTTCTCTTGGTACCAAGAACTCAGTTACCAAAATATTGGGAAGGAGGTGTCTTTCACTCTGAAAGAACCTGGAGAATTCACCGTGAGAAAAGGATCCCTGCCTATGGTGAAGAAGGGAAGCAACAGAGGTGTAAGTTAAAGGATGTGTCTCATCCAGGGAATACACTGATTTCTGCAGTAGAAAAAAAAGATTTGGATACCATCTTCCTATCACTAGAAGCAGTGAGGGCCTTTAATAGGGTCAAATGGGAACACTTGTTATCATTGTTACAGAACATGGACTTTGACAACAATGTTTTGGTGTGATCAGAACAGTAGTAATGGGTGTAAATCAAGGGAATTTAGTCTGCAGACAAAATAGGCCTTACCATTACTACTCTTCACCCTACTACTCTTCACCCTAGCAACCATACCATTAGACCCATCAATGTAGAGACAGTCCAAAACAAAATAGCACTATAAGCAAATGACACTATGCATTAAGGATGTGCAGAGGGATGCCATATGTTGGATTCATAATTCGTATTCGTCGGGGGGCAGATACATTGCATTCGGCAAGGGGCCCCCTCGATACGTTAATACGTCACTTTTTAATTCGTTTCCCAGCTAAAATTAAATTAACTACAACCCCCCACCCTCCTGACCCCCCCAAGACTTACCAAAACTCCCTGGCCAATGGCACCGGTAGCCCCTGTGAATAATGTCACCGGTAGCCCCTGTGACATAGTAAGGGCAAAGGCTATCGGCGCCATTTTGAATAATGGCAGGCGACGGCCCGAGTGCAGGAGTTCGCTCCCGGACCCCCGCTGGACTTTTGGCAAGTCTTGTGGGGGTCAGCAGGGTCCCCCAAGACTTGCCAAAAGTCCCTGGTGGTCCAGCGGGGGTCCAGGAGAGATCTCCTGCACTCGGGCCGTCGACTGCCAGTAATCAAAATGGTAGGAGCACAAGATGGCACCAGCCATCCATGTGACAGGGGCTGACCAATGGCACCGGTAGCCCCTGTGACATGGTAGGTCAAAGGCTATCAGCGCCATTTTGAAACCAGCAGACCAGGGTGTGAGTGCAGAAGATGGCTCCCGGACCCTCCGCTGGACCACCAGGGAGTTTTGGTAAGTCTTGGGGGGTCAGGATGGTGGGGGGTTTGTTTAAATTGGTTTCTTTAGGCGGCCAAATAATTCGGCGAAGATTTGTGTATTCATGGGGAATTGCGATACGTTTCGCTTCCCCATGAATACAACGAATATGGCCACAACTGTTGCAGATTGCCAATATGTAGGGACCAAATGCACACCCCTACTATGCATTTATCAGCGGCCTTCCAGCTTCCTATCACATCAACTGAAATAAATAGAGAGGTTCATGTTCAGAAACATTTAGATGGATGACTCAGAAGTTATCCAGCTAAATGAATATTTGGGCACTTAGCTGGCAATACAGTATTTTAGCCAGCTATATTATTATCCAGCTAAAATTCAGCTAGATAAATTAGGGGCACTCTGGGGAAGTTTCAGGGAGGAATTATCCAGTTAACTCCAATATTCAGAGTTTACCAGATAACTTATCTGGCTAAGTCTGGTTGGGCCAAAGAGCTATCCTAAAGTTAGCCAGATAAAGTTAGTTGGCTAACATTCAATAATGAGGCTGCACTATTGAATATACCTCCAAAGATAGCCTGATAGGTTTACTTGCTATTCAGACAGTGACTGAATATGGACCTCAATGTTCTCACAGGTTTGGGGTTTTAACTTTGACAAATCAGAAATACTGATGGCAGGAATGGAGAAAACACAAATACCAGAGAACTGCCCCTTCTATGTAGCCCCCTAGATAATTAAATATTCAAATCACAATAAACCAAAAAATATCTTTATATGCCATCACTTATGAAACCTTACTACAAAATATCAAAGAGGAGCAAGACAGATGGTACAAAATATCAACTAATCAGTTAGGAAGATTAGAAGCAATCAAAATGGCTTGCATACTGAGGATTCTGTACTACTTTACCATGCTACCAATCGCGTTCCCAATGACCTTCTTTAAGTAACTAGAGTAAAGAGTAACTACGTTTGGGAAGGTAAGAGAGCCTGGATATGGAAGACCACACTGGAACTATTGGTAGTGGAATGGGGTTTAGCAATTCCAAATGTCTGGAAATATTACACGGTGGCAATCTTAAAACCCTGAAGCACTGTTATCGGGCTCCTGTGGTGGCCTTATGTTTACAATTAGAAAAAGCCCCCTAGAAATCAGGTTAACTATTCAGAACCGTGCTTAACAAGGAAAGAGGAACTGCAGACAGAATGATATATGGCAAATACTGGAAAGCAGTAAGAAAAATATTGAAAAATTGAGGGTGCTATAATGCTCTATCTAATAGTCTAACTGAGCAACATGAACAGTCTTTGGATCTGGAATATACTGGTTGAATAGACAAACTGAAGGCAGTAGGGATTCATCAAGTCCGACAACTATTCCAGGAGAGAAACTTTGTGTTTATACAACCAATATTGGATAACTTCCAATTTAAAATCCCCTTTTACCAGCAATTCCAGCTAAGATCCATCGCACTCAAGAAGGAGAAGCAGACCCAAGTACTTGCCATCCCTCCACAGCATAACTGAATCACTCCTGATCTAGGCAACCATGACAAAGTTCAGTGTGGAGGTCCTGCCAATCATTTCCATACATGTTGGAGGTGTGCAAATAAAGAATTTTCTGTCTGGCTTATTTCTCTCACTTTTCATGTATTTTATGTCCATGTTTTGTTTCTTTTCTCATTCAGAGCTTTGGGGGTTTTAGTTTTCTACAACTTACACACACAAATTGTTCTGAATTTTCAAACTAAATTTTCTTTTTTTGTTTGTTTGTAAGAAATAAAAAATGATTAATTCATTGTGTTTTACCCATTTAAAACAAAAGCATATCCATAATATTGTAGCCATATCACAATATCAATTAATGCACCAAAACAAACATGTTTTGGTGCATTAATTGATATCAACCTCAATTAAATTTGGAACTTGCTTCATTGTATATTTTATATGTCGTATGCCACACACAGGTTTTATTTGAGCAACTAATATGTGTAAATAAAGAAATAAATAATGTTAAATGGTTGTTTTCCTATTGTTACTTCATTGCTTTTTTCAGTGTTACATTTTTGTTCAGTAGACCATCAGCATATTACTAGATTTCTAGAAATGATCTCAAAACAGAAGGCAAGGATTTCTCATTTATGTTCTGCAGTTGACTGAACTTTCAGTTTAAATAAGTTCATATCTGTATACAATAAAAAGGTGACTTTTAAAAGAGATGAGAGTGCACAAAGTAGCAGATGTGTGCACAAGTATTGCTTATTCGTGCTAGAGCTGTTTTTTAAACTTCGCACATATGCATGCAGTTACAGGTGCGTGAATATCTTTGCTTGTGTAAAAAAAGGATGGCTTCAGAGTGGGTCAGGGGCAGGGCCATCATTAATGGGCACAAGTTGTGATTTTATAACCTGCAAACACAGTGCGCTTACAGCTGTTACCTGCACATATTATTTACTTCTGCTATTTATCAGGTGTAAGTCAGAATAAAACTCTTTATAGCTAAATACTGACAGAGTGAGACAGTCTGGGTAAACTGCATGGAATGCAGGCTAAAATCCCAGAGGGGGTCTTGATGACCTAGAGATAGACTGGGCAAACTGGTGGAGTGAATAGTAAACTGGTAATTTCCTCCATGCGCACGTTACAAAATGTGCTCCCTTGCTCGTATAAAAGCCGACAAGTCCTAAGGAAAATATGCAAATAACCTTTTCTCATGTAATTGCTTATAATTATTATAATTAGGAGCATGCATATGCATGCTTGGCGCGTTTTATATTTTACGCGTGCACCTTGCGTGAACGATATAAAAGAACGATATAAAGATATAAAAGAACGATATAAAAGCTCCAAGTTATGGTTTCCCTGTTACATGTAACTGCTTTTCTGCACTATTGTTCAAATTGTAAAGTTTATTTTAATTGCACCCCTGTTTCTTGTGAACCTGCATGATGGGACTATCGTCTTGAATGTTGGTATATAAAAAATCTTAAATAAATAAAATAAATAAAAATAAAAAATGAATGCGCAAATGGGCACATGCCCACAAAACGCATGCACTCGTCTTAATGTTACCATCCCTTGTAACTTTAAGGTCTCTTTACTCACTTTAACACCGTTTACTTATATTTTGTAAATGCTTAGATATAATTTGTAGATATGTTTGCTTTTACTGCCACTATGTGACTCTTCTGGAACTGTTGCTTTCATTTTTGGCATTTTGGGGCTCTGAAATGACGTAAACAATGAAGATACAAATTCTCTGTGCTTAAGTCTCTGATGCCTTTGTAAATTTTGCATGCAGACAAACTCTGGGAAGCCAAGCCTGGCCTTAGCAGCATAGCTGTCGGCGTTAGCAACGCTTTCTTTAAAGAACGCTCAGAAGGGAAGCTTCTTTGTGAAGCAAGCTTAGGGAGGGCTCTTTCCTCCTGGATTGCTGGTTAAGAATCCGTGGCTAAATAGAAGCCAGAATAAGGACATTTAATTTTGCTATTAGTGTGTTGTTATTTTTGGGTTGTTATTTTTTTCTGAATGTCAAGTCCTTTCATATGGCAGTTTGATAGAAAAAAAGCATGCAAGGATCCTTGGGGGTCCAGTTCTGCTCCACCATTACGAATGCTTCTTCCAACACCCAATAAAGAATAAAAGCTGAGTTTGGACTATTTCGATAGGTCATGTGAGTCCCACTTACACGCAAGTTCCAAGAGACCCCACCCCTCCCTCCACACACACACACACACACACACACACACACATTCACACACATTCACACACACACACACACACACACATTCAAACACACACACCCCACACACATTCACACACATTCACACACACACACACACACACATTCACACACACACACCCACACACACACACCCACACACATTCACACACACATTCACACACACCCACACACACACACACACACACACACATTCACACACATTCACACACACATTCACACACACACACACACACTCACACACATACACACACACACACGCACATACACACACACACACATACACACACACACACCCACACACACATTCACACCCCACATGCACATACACATACACACACACACACACACACAGACACACACACACACACACTCATTCACACACACTCATTCACACACACACATTCACACACACACACACACACACTCACACACATTCACACAGACACACACAGACACACACACACAAACCATAATTTAAGGAAGAATACGCTCTTGTTTTCAGTTGCCTTTAGGAAACAATTGTCTCCAAGCCTGACACTTTTCAAATGCCGCGGTTCGGTTGGGTTGCACGCACAGTACTCTCTCGAAACCGGAATTCTCCCAAGCATTTGACCTTTTCATTCTCACAACCCCCCCCCCCCCCCCCCTCTCACGATCAAAATCAAATATCATAATGCTAATTGTAAGTATCTGATCGTTTGGACCGCATTTCCAGCTGGATGGTGACTTGCTAAACATATTCTACTTTGTAATTACAAAAAAATGTGAGAGTCTATAAGGAAATGCAATATAGTTAAATTATAACAGAGGCAGCAATTTAGCTTTAGTGATAGCATTTTCCAACTGTGAAAGGAATTTGAGATTTGGAAGTCTCAGCCTGTCATAAAAAAAAAAGAGTATGAAATGCTGAAACCATCTGGAACCATAAAGCTCTCTTATTTTAGCCTTAAGTGTGTTAATTCTAATCCAAAATTGACCCCTGGTGCACAGAGAAAATTGCTTCACATACTGTACAAGATCTAGCATATTTTCTTTTATAGCAAAATGTTTTCAAAGTAGCAGGTCGCATACAAAATATGTTACTTGGAAACCTAGCTCACATATGTACCTTTATACAACAAAAGCAAAGAACTGTGTGCTTTTAAAACTGTTGACCTAATTAGAAGCAGTCTTAGTGCTTCTAAGATCCTGGGCAAAAGTCAAAGACATAGCCCCCACTCTCACCCTATCTACTCCGAGCAAGAATAAGGTAACTAATTTCCACAATGCATGTTCCACACACACACACACACACACACACACGCACAAATACACACACATACCTCAATCATTAGTAGTGGTGATGTTTGTGCGGAGAGTTGGCAGACTCACACAATACATTCCAAGCTTGAGCTGCCACAGTTGTGGTGGTAGGTAGACTGACTCCTGCTTCAGTGGCTGCAATGTTTGTCAGGGGGGAATTCCAAGGCAGGTGGTAGACCCAGGCTTTAATGGCCACAGGGGCAGGGGTGGCTCCTGACAGGCAGACTGAAGAGATGTGTAGGGAATACTAAGTCTTATGCAGGAAGATATGGTGGGAGGGAGCCCCTATCCCTACTAGGAGGCTGCAGCAGGACCTCCAAGGCAAAGCAAGGATGTTGACTGGCAGCAGGAGGAAGAAGTGGCTCTGAGGAAGATGCAATGACAGTGGTAGCTTGCAAGCACAAGACAGCAGAGGCACATAATAACCACTCCTGTATATGCTTCTCATGTCTTGCAGATTGTGCATCTTCTGCACCTAGTCCACTTTTCCTGCAGCCAGAGATTGGCTGCATACTACAGCAGAAGTGAATGTTGTGGAGAAGAGATAGGACTGATACAACTGCCACTGTCACTGCATACTGCAGGAGGAGGTCATGTAGTATATCGCCCCCATCTGCAATTGATCCCCCTCTCCAGTGTAGGACCCTGGGCAATTGGGCAGGCTTCCACATAGGCAATAATACAGTTAGTCCATAATGAGATGGAAACAAGGCAAATCTCACTTACACGTGTGACCATCTTTTGGGATCATCATTATATTGGCCCTAGTTTTAAACTCCTTTGAGCTAGAAGTGAATGTCATAGTTGCTGGGATCTCAGTAACTCACCCCAGGAGCAGTACAGGACTGCAAGGCAGGACTCTGTGCTAAACAAGGGCCAGTCTTCCGCCTAGTGAGCTCCCTCCCCTGCAAGTTGAGCCCTTGGATTCTGGGGGCTAGTAGGTCATTGCAGTGGCAGTATATCATGGCAAATCCTGACAGACTGGAACAAGGTTAGACAGGTTGGAGCAAGGCTAAACAAGCTGAACAGTGCTGGACAGATTGGAGCGAGGCTGGAGAGTCAAGGCTAGATGAGGCAAGGCTGGTACAGGGTTGAACAGACTAGGGCTTAAGGACTGGACACTGGAGCTGGACACAGAAAAAAGACTAGGGCTGAGTACAGACAGAGACAGGGCAAGGATACTGGGCCATACCTGGCGCTGGATATTGAGACAGGGCAAGGCAGGCGATTACAAGGTTGGACTGAGCAGGGCAAGATAAAACCAAACGAAGACAGGACTAGACATGGCAGACAGGACAGTACTGGACAAGAACTAGGCAAGACAACACAAAACAAAGAACATAAAAGCACAAAGGCAGCAAGGCTGGAGGCCCAAAGACCACTAGGCTAGAGTCCTGTAGGCTCCTAGGCATCAGAGACTTAAGCACTAGGCTAGAGGCCTGAAGACCCCTATGTATAGAAAGGATAGTAGAGTAGAGAAAGCCCAGAGGCCATGAGGCAAGGTAAGCCCTAGAGTAGACCACAGAGCAAAATGCAAGAAGCAAGAAGGTCCAGAGGCTACAAGGCAAGGTACAAGATAAGAATGGCCTGGTCAGAGAGCCAAGAGTGACTCCATGAAGAGGCAAGGTGGTTCAGGAAAGGCTTAGTTACATAGTTGGGTGTGGCGAGAGCAGCAAGGAGGAGCTTGGCAAGCCTAGTGGTGAGGCTCTCTGAAGACCTCTACAGGAAAGGGCACAGAGAAACCTCATGGCAGGCAAATCCATGACAATAAACAGCTGGGTGGCAGAGAGGGTACCATTGCAGAGTATTGAGGTTGCTGGAATGACCAGCCCCCTGTTGTTATATCAGCAGCTGCAGCATAGCTATGTATGACATTTTTTGGTTAGAAGGTGAAGGTGGGGGGAATCCAAGATGGCTGTGTTCTGAGAACATAAGAACAAGAACATAAGATATGCCATACTGGGAATTCCTACAGTGGCAGTTACAGGCCATAGTTATGAGGCCTCATTGGAGGAGCTAATGGAGGAGTTTCTTCTACTCCCATGGAGGGAATTACATCTGTTGCTCTCTCGATGCAGGCTCTGTCACTGGCAATTGGATTGGACTCTCCAGGAAATAACATCTTATTGAGTGTAGGTGGTTTGGATACTAAGATGTCCCTGGCTCCAAAGGTAATTTTAATTAAACCACCATTATTACATTGGAAGCTGTTTGGAATGCTTTAATTTCATTAGAAGCCTCCATTTCCTCTTAAACATAAATTTCTTTGGATAGCAATCAGCAAGTGGTGGCTACTGATAAGTTGGTAGCCACACATGGGACAAAGATTTAAGCTTTGGATGCCCGAGGGTCTACAATAGAGAAGATTCAACATGGTTTGGTTCAATCTGATTTAATGCAATCCAAGAAGTTAGAGAACATTGAGAATGCTAAGAGAAGTTTGAACTTGAGAGTTCTTAATTTTCCTATTATAAAATTGATTTCACCGTTGGATCTTTTTAAGAACTATATTTCTCAAGTTCACAAGATTCCTATGGAGGCAATGTCTGTTATCACTAAGGGGAATTAGTGAAGATCAAGTGCAAGAGTCCCCTTTAAACTTCATGGATGTTCTTGAATCATCACAGGAGGTTCTTGTTTCAAACAAGGGAATTTTACTAGTTTCTTTCTCTTTTCTGAATGATAGAAATTCAGTTCTTAGATTTTTCTTCCATAATAGGTCAGAAGATATGGATATTTACTGATATCACTAGAGTAACCCAAGATCACAGGAAGAAATTTATTTCAATGCGATCAGAAGTTTTATCATTAGGTGAGATGTCCATGTAAATGTTCCATAAAGCATCTCAATGTTAACTATGTTTACTTTGAACCTTCTCAATTGAGATTATTCCTGGATTTGCACACCTAAGTTTCCTCTTTAGGAACGTAGGCAATTTGGAAATTATGGTGTTTTGGGTTGCTTCTCTTTTCCTTTTTCTTTATTACAGTGTTATTTGCGCTTTCTTATTGCTTTGCTTGGCCTCCCCTGTTTTCCTTATGCTAGTGAAAAATGTGTGAAGATATTTTTGTTTTCCCTTTTCTTTTTTGTTTTATTTGCCAATATGATACTATATTGTGCAATGATGTGACACATTTTTCATATATTTCTGGTACAAGGGAATCTTGTGTTTGTATTCATAAAATTTAATCAACAACAACAACAAAAAAACAAAGTGAAGGTGGAGGAGCTATTGTCCTGAGTTAAAAGTTTGTTCTCCTACTCTTTTCACTAAGCCTCGCAACACAGAGCAATAACTGGAGTAGGAAGGGCACTAGTAGCTTCTGGTACTAGTTACAGGGAATTATTTAAGGATTTGGGGATTAACATTTTGAGGTTTTCTTTCTGCAAGATCCCATGTACCCTGACTGGAAGATTTCAGGGAGTCCACCAG
Organism: Rhinatrema bivittatum; assembly: GCF_901001135.1. NCBI lineage: Eukaryota > Metazoa > Chordata > Amphibia > Gymnophiona > Rhinatrematidae > Rhinatrema > Rhinatrema bivittatum. The sequence goes on along the minus strand of NC_042615.1, from coordinate 29,504,686 downwards.
CAAGGTTAGATCAGGAGGGAGGCTGGATCAGGGGTAACTTGCTGCAGGAGATTTTCAGAATTTTACCATTTTTGTGAAGAATGTTGCCTTGAGTTTTCTGGGGAGAAGTTTGTTGCCACCCTTCCTTCCCTGAAGGAAAAGGTACCATTATTTACTATTCTCCCAAAATTATCAGATACAAAACTGTAGTTTTCTTGCGTTCAGCAGATACCTTTGATGCAGCTTGGGTAAAGGATGGCACAAAATGTGGCACCGATAAGATATGTAGAAACCATCAATGTATAAGCATCAAAGACTTGAATGTTAAGTGAAATGAAGCAACTAACTGAAATGGACGTGGAATATATGGTCCCTCCCAACATTGTTTTCCTATGAAACATGGTCCGTGTCGGGGGACATAATTTGTATTAAAACTGGAATATCCTATGATACATCTGAAAGAAGTTAAATAAATGATTGAACAAAAAAGGACAACTGAGTAGTTTTCTGCCCTACCTTTGTGACATTTTGTGATTACTAATGTGGGTCATGCTTTCACCTTACTACTTTTACATATGTAGTAACACCGTGATGGTCAGTATTGGGAACATCCTACTACTCATTTGTTCCTTGCTATCTGGACTTTTCCATAGAAAGACCTTGCTTGTCATTTAAAGAAGAGAATTATGAGTAAGAACATTTTGATGTACTTGAAGGCCCCATGCTGAGTCTTCACCCTGGGGAGAGGAGGTAAAAATAGGAGTTTCTGCCAGAAACTGTTGTCTTGTATTTTTGCCCTCAATACTTTTGGAAGGGGATTTTTCCGCCCAATTAAGATACCCCTATCCACCTGGGAATCTTGCATGTCCAAACCCTGGAGGGTGAGTGTTTTCCTTGGCCAAACTATAGAGAAATGCTTGCAAAGATACAGAAAATATGGAGAACTGTGATTTCCAACTGATCGTATCAAGAAATGATGTGAAAAGTGCCATTTGTGCCATCTCCTTCACTTCAATGATTTCCGTCTGGTGCTACAATCCATCATTCTATCTAAGATTGATTATTGTAACTCCCTCTTACTCGGTCTCCCTGCCAACTCCATCAAACCACTACAGATGGTACAGAACACTGCCGCAAGGATCCTCACCAACTCCAACAAAAGAGTCCACATCACCCCTATCTTACGTTCCCTTCACTGGCTGCCCGTCAAATACAGGATACTCTTCAAAGTGCTTTCAATTATACACAAAGCGCCACACAACCTCGCTCCACTCATCTTAAGCACCCAACTGAGACCGCATACGTCATACAGACCCATCAGAAGTGCATACAAAGGCACACTGTATGCCCCCCCAGCGAAAACATCAAGAAAGAAGCGGGCTCTATCCACAGCAGGCCCTCACCAATGGAATGCTCTCCCTCCAGACCTACGCCTTAAATCATGCCACGCGACTTTAGAAAAAAAAAGACTTGGCTCTTCATCCAAGCTTTCATTGACACTTAATACCTGCCCTGGTCTCAATTTACAGTCTCGCCCTTCCCCAATGTTCCCTACTTCCTCTTTGTGCCCTTAATGCCAATCCCTTCCTATTCCTTAACGCCATTCCCCTCCTACCCCAAAAAACATACCTATTTCACTTGCATATATCTGTTGCTTGTTGATTGTATATTCCCGCCTATCTATGCTTTGAGGCAGTCCTCTGGACTGGCTTTTCAGTTGTCCGCTGTTCATTACATCCTACCCTTATGCCTGCTCCCAGCTTGGTTCCCACTTGTTTATATACCTTTTGTTCCAGTTCTAATATTCCACTGTATTAGTTGCACCAGTTACATCAGTTGCTCCAGTTGTACCAGTTTTTAGTTTGTTTCTACTATTTTTCCACTGTTCCACGTACTGCCTTTGAGCGAAGTTTACTGTTTACTGTAAACCGAGGTGATCTGTATCTCATACAGGAACCGCAGTACATAAAAATCAAAAAATAAATAAATAAACAAATCTAAGAATTTCTACAGTAAACTTTTCTTTTGGACTCAACTTGAGCCTCCAGAATAAATTGGTGGAACTCATTGGTGAACTTTAAGGAGGTAATTTTTCAAAGGCATTACGCATGTAAATGTAACATACTATTGCAGAAATTTTCAAAAGCCATTTGTGTGCATAAGGTGCACTTATGCAGGTAAAACCTATGGACAATTTAATGGCATATAGTGTATCAATCTTTAAAAGCCCACTTACATAGGTAAAGTGCACTTACATGTGAAAAACCCAGTTTTATGCATGTAAATACTTTTGAAAATTACCTCTTAATTAATATCTCCCCAGGTTAATGTATATTAAAAGCCACCCGTGTCACCTAGGACCTTGAAGGATTTATTCCTCCCTCTCTCATCATCAGTAAGAACCCGATCCCCAGAGCCTAGAACTGTAAATAGAGGGGGGAGAGAAGTGACAAAGTGGCCCCGGGACCCTCGTGTGCCCCTGCCCTCTAGGCTCACAGACTGGAACAGGGCTTGCACGAGATTTATGATTCTTTGTTAAATAGTGCTACAGCCTTGACGTGGCATAGAGTAATGCTATGTATTATATTCAAGGATAATGGGCACTTTCTATTTAATCATCTTGATCGATTAAGTAAGTTTATGGCAAATGAACATTATATCCAAACCGTTCCTGTCTTGCCAAAACTCACTCATAGATTACTCAGGTGTCCCAGAAGCTCCGTAAAGAAAAAAAAAAAAAAAGATGAATCAAATGTTCTAGTACATCTATAATTAAAATGATCCAAAACTTTCTACACCAGGGGCAAACTTCTATCAATGGAAGGTAAGTTCTGGAACTAGGGGAGAATAATAGGAAGCTCCAAGTGGGTCTCCAGACCAACATCAAAGCTAATTTTTTATGGAAACTTTGATGGATACCTGGAATACTCTTGCAGTGAAGATGGCAGAGAAAAAGAAATAGTACTGGAATTCAAGAAGGCAAGGAATGAACACAAATGATCCCTGGGATGGTAATAAAGCTGTTGCAAAAGAAGAACTGTGGGTCGACGGGTCAGAGCTCTTGGTTCTGCTTTTTTTAAGCAAACATTAGTTGGAGCTTTTCGCATTGCAAGCTGGAAAACTCTACTTGCTAGGCAAGTTGCTGCTTCATTAGCACAACTCCTAATATTTGAGTTATCCAATTTAACATCCACAGCAGCTACTTCTAGGGAGTAATTCCCAGCTTTGAAAAAAATGTACATTTTGACTGTAGTATACTACATAAAAGTTAATTTCCACAGAGGGCAACACAGTAGGATACGTACTGTATAATAAACAATGTTAAAAACACCAAAACATTGCATAATCCGGAAGTGCTTGTAGGGACTGTTTAATGCAACCAAGTTTTCCCAGCATGCTTAGCAACCCATAAAGCAAGATAAGTCTAAACAAAAGGCCACCAGGTGAGGCAAGACCATAAAGCAAAGAAACGGTCCTTAATCTGCTTGCCTGGGCTACCTGGTTATACAGGGCAAATGCAAGGAGCAAGGTAACTCAGGTGGGATGCAATAAGCCACAATATTGTTCAGGATTCGCCTCAGGTTCAGAAGAAGCAGCCAGGATCCCAGCCCAGGGACTGGAGACTGAGCTCCTATTGAACCAGTCTAGACTCAGAGGGTTATTTTGTAAGCCTACCACACGCGAAAAGGGACTTTTCGCGTGCGATAGGTTACCGGGGGTGGAGTCGGGGCGGGGAGGAGTCAAGGCGCCAAGAAGACAGACACGGTGGTAACTTCGCTGGTTACCACCGTGTCTGCCAGTTACCACCCATTATCGCCGCCAGTAGCGTGCCTAATAGCACCACCTTTCATGGTGGCTGCGAAAGCCGGCAGCGATAACACCGCGGTGGTGCGATCACTGCCGGCTTACGCAGGCCCACCCCCCCTTCGCCCCCCATTACTGCCGGGATTCACCATTCTCTGTGAGAATGGAAAATTCTGGCCTCAGAAGCAGACTAGATACAGCCACAGAGAGAGGAACATCATTAGGGGCCTTTATTTCCAGTTTTTATTTTATTTTACCCAGGAATTTATCAATGTCAATTATAACAAAAATAAAAATGGGAGAAAACAGAGGGGAAAAAAAAGACCCGTCATTTTCTTGTTGTAATAAAATGTATACATTCTGGGGAAAAAAAATAACATAATAATTAAAAGGAGGGTCCCTAAACATAATTACATCTATATGACTTCATAAGAATCCAGGCTGAGAGGTACTCATGGCCATTTAGTGGCTAGATCACCTGGGAAATCCAGCAACCTGGAAACCACAGGACAGCAATTGGCTGCTATGTGAAGAGCAGCAGCCCCCACACATCAATTGCTTCCAGATTAATGAAAAAATAAATAAATAAAAAGAGTGTTTGAGATGTGGCCTCTTATCCCTGCTAGGCTTTCAGAAACTATGTCACCTTTAGGTGGAAAGCAAAATCTCCAGTAAATTGACTGCAATACTTAAAGGGTTTTTGGGGGTTTTTTTTTTTAGTAAATACTGTTGAAACAGCTAAACAGCTCAGCATTCCTCCTTTGCCTGTGCATTAGCATGTTTGTACTTAAAGGCACGATAATTTTTGCCTGCCAGTGGGGAATTCATTTATTTATAATGCCTTTTTTTTGACATATTTAGCAACCCAACAAGTCCATACAGCAAGAAGAGCCCAAGCAAAAGGCCACCACCATACCTTCAGTAGGTTAGGCGAGTTCATAAATCAAAGAAACGGTCCATAAATCTACTAGCCTGGGGCTACCCGATTATACAGGGAAAAGACAAGGACATGGCATCATATTTTTGCATGATAAATATGCTTATCCAGAATAAATTTGCATGAACACCAGTAACCAAATCAATCAACAAAAATAAAATATCTTATAGATAGTTATTGTAAAGTATTTAAATACCTATTAACTAACTGAAACCCCTGACTAACCCCTGACTAACCCCTAACTAACTGAAACTGAAACCCCTAACTAACCCCTAACTAACTGAAACCCCTATTACATCCCCCCGACTTCCGTACAGTCCTACAAACCACCATCTTTGCCAAAACCGATTACTGTAATGCCCTTCTCCTCGGCCTTCCGAACAACTCCATCCACCCCATTCAAATACTGCAAAACACAACAGCCCGGATCTTGACTAACTCACGCAGAAATGATCATATCACACCTGTATTAAAAGATTTACACTGGCTCCCTATTACATCCCGCATCCAATATAAGGCTCTCTCTCTTGTCCACAAGGCCTTATACAATCCCGAAATGAACTGGTTTAATGAATCCTTCCGCCTCCACCAATCTAACAGGCCCACCAGACACCAACATCTCGCCACCATGCCTACCCCCTCTCCCAAACTCTATAAACTTACCTCCACGAGAGCCCGAGCGCTCTCGATCGCCGGGCCGACCCTTTGGAACACAATGCCAGTTGAATTACGGCAAGAAGAATGCTCAAAAACCTTTAAACGGAAGCTGAAGACTTGGCTCTTTACTAAAGCCTACACCTAATTTCTCAATCTTTCTCTCCATTCTCTTTTCCCACCCTCTCCTCTCTCTCCTTACTGTTCAGTTCGCTTATTTTCCCTTCTTCCTCAATTCCCTTTTTCCCCACCTTCCACTTCACCCCACCCTCGCTTCTTTCCCCTCCCCCCCACCCCATCTCTCTACCCCTACGTTTCATTTAATCCCTACACATTCTACCCTCCTTCCCTCTCCCCCCCCCCTAGGTTCCTCTACCCCCCTCTCCTCTCAAACTATACTCAAATTTATTTAATATGTCATCGCCTCATATTGGATATGTATATACTGTTATAATATTATTTTATTTTATATATATTAGTAAAGCCTATTCTTAACATTTAACATTCAATGTTACTTTCCCTCCTTATATTCCCCCTCTTACCCCCCCCCCTCAATTGTTCTTTTGTTAATTTGTTATAAATTGTTGATATAACTCTGTTCGATGTAAAACGCCTCCCCAGGCGTCTGTTTGCGTTACAATGTGAACCGATGTGATATCCCTGATGAATGTCGGTCTATAAAAAATTTTAAATAAATAAAATAAATAAATAACGTTACAAACAAACCACTCAAGAAATAACTATGCAAACATTAAAAATGTGCCAAAAATGTGTTTGTTCTTTGACATCATTAACTGTTAGAAAGAAGATGCAAACCCACATCAGGTTGTATAGCAAAGGGTTGCCAACAATCGCCAGTCTGGAACAAGAACCCAAATGAAATTATTTTGGGCAGAAAAAAAAAGCACCAATTGCTGCTGCAAACATACATCAAGCAAAAACTTTTATACCCAGAAAAACGAAGGCAAACAACCTCACCTAACACAAATGTTACAACACGGTTAGCTCATATCCGTAGACGGCCTTGAGACAGTCTTCACAGAGGAGAGCACGAGCTGTTATGAATAATGCCTGCAATCTGACCGCACTTCCTTTAGGTATGGATTCCTCTTGTATATCTTACTGAATATGGTCTTAATGTCATTAGGGTGCACAGCTGAGCAGAGAATTCCTGAAACAGTCATTCATGTGATGGAAAGCACGGTGGTCATGGGCAGGAATACCTAACCCCCCCCCCCTTAAAAAAAAAAAAAAGAAAAAAAGAGGAACATCGTGTTAGCTCTCTGAAAAGAAAATTAATTAAACATGTCTATTGTAAATTTTAACTTTCATGTTTTTATAATGTAATCCGCATTGCATGGAAATTTGTTTTCATGTTTTTATAATGTAATTCACATTGGATGGAACTTTGTTTTCTGGAAATGAGGAATATATGAAGGCAAATCAATTAAACAAAACAACAACAACAAACAATGGGGCCAGTCCAGTGGTTCAGAGGAACCGGGTTTTATTCCTGGGTCCGGTCCTCCATGCCCCAGTGTAGCCAGGCTCGGGGATGTTGCAGGGGGGGAGTATTTTCAATCTGGGTGGGGTCCCATCCATTACACAATGGCAGTGGCAATACCTAATGGATAGATTTAGGGCCCGTGATCGCAGGCTGCCTGAAGCAGCCCTGGTGAATCAGGGCCAAGGACTACTGCTGTGATTGCTCAGCAAGACAAGTTAGAAAGGGAAGGGATTAAAAAGTGGGGAGGGTACATAAAACCAAAACACAGTAGTTGAGTAAAGATGTAATACCTTTATGAGGCTTATACGGATTTGAAGGTGGAAGCTTATGTGGACTCGGAGTCTCAAAGCACACAAGTAGAGAGTTGGAACTTTTTTTTTTTTGTTCTCCGCTGATTTGTGAAACATTGCACATTAGTCATACCAATCAGATTTCATATAACTGAGTCTGTGAGAATTACTGTTGACTCTGCCATAAGTTCAATCAATATAGCAGTTCAGGTCAGTTGTGAGTTATAATTGAATTAAGCAATGCTTAATGGCTTTTAAAGAGCTGATTAACCTGAGAAGAGGGATAGCCATAACACATGGAAGCTTTAAAGACAGTCTTAATTAGTGTTAGTTATTAATATTTAAATTCTGCCTTATCATGAGATCAAAGATCAAGTGCTCTGTTGTTAGAAGCCACCCAGGATACCTCCACATTGTTATGCATTTTTTTGCTTACACTTAGTCCATTACTATATCTAAAATTTTAAATCTAAACAAGTTTGGCTCATTTTCATTTCTTTTCTGGAATCTCCGTATCCATTCCTTTCCAGATTTCCTTCTTCCCCCTGCAAAATGTAGCTCCCTCTACTCTTCACTAGGAGTGTGAATCGTGTGATCGATCGTCGTAACGATCGATTTTGGCTGGGGGGGGGAGGGATATCTGATCGTCGTGTTTTTTGTTTTTTTTTTAAATCGTTAAAAATCGTAAATCGGTTGAGGGCGGGAAAACCGGCACACCAAAAAAACCCTAAAACCCACCCCGAACCTTTAAAACAAATCCCCCACCCTCCCAAACCCCCCCAAAATGTTTTAAATTACCTGGGGTCCAGTGGGGGGGTCCCAACGCGATCTCCAGCTCTCTGGCCACGGCTGCTTTGAGAAATGGCGCCGGCGCTACCTTTGCCCTTATCATGTGACAGGGCAAAGGTAGCGCCGGTGCCATTTTGGTACCTGGCTCCCGACGTCACGCGTGCAGGAGATCGCCTCCGGACCCCCACTGGACCCCCAGGGACTTTTGGCCAGCTTGGGGGGGCCTCCTGACCCCCACAAGACCTCCTGCACGCGGGCCGTATTGCCAATCTTCAAAATGGCACTACCTTTGCCCTCACTATGTCATATGGGCGACGGTCGCCCGTATGACATAGTGAGGGCTGGAGATAGTGTCGGGACCCCCCCACTGGACCCCAGGTATTTTAAAACATTTTGGGGGGGTTCGGGAGGGTGGGAGATTTGGTTTAAAGGATCGGGGTGGGTTTTAGGGTTTTTTTGGTGTGCCAGTTTTCCCGCGGCCTATTTAATGATACAATACAAATGCCCCTGACGATAAATCGGGGGCATTTGTATTGTATCGTGCACTCTAACGATAATTTTAATCGTTCAAAAACGATTCACATCCCTACTCTTCACTGACATCTGAAGAAGGGATATATGTGGTCTTGAAAACTTATGAACCAAAACATTAGTTGATCACTCTTATATTGGTCCAGCACATGATATCACAACCCACTGAGATGCCATTTTTGTCCGGGTGGGGGATTCACTAGGATCAATATGGATATTACAACTCCTCACTCCTCCTCTATTATTTTTTTCCCTCATTACAAACATCTCTCCAACCAAGGTTTTGTTTTTATTTTCACTCTGTCCTTAAAGTTTCTCTTCACTGCTGCTTGACCCATGCCTTGAGTTTCTCACTCATTCTCTCTGTCCAACAATTTGCTCTCATGCATTGTTGCCCTCTCATCCAAGGTTTTTTCATGCATATCCCTTACTCAAATGATGAATAACAGAAGGAATAGCCAGCTTGCCTCTCCACTTTGTGTTCTTGCTAATGGAAGAACTAAAGGTTATGATATGAAATTCCAAGGGGTTAGACTCAAGAATAAAGTCAAAAATATATTTTTCACAGAAGGGATGGTGGATGCATGGAATGCCCTTCCAGAAAAGGCGGCGAAGACAAAATGGTAACAGAATTCAAAAGAGCATGGGATAAGCACAGAGGATCCCTAATGGCTAGAGGATAAAAATAAAGAAACAGGGTAACCTGTGGTGACTTTTGTGGTAACATTTCTGCATGTGGGGTAACCTGCATGGAGTCCAGGTTACAATCTTAAATAGTAGTCATGGCAGCAACCTGAATGGAGTGGCAATTACAATCTTAAATATCTTGCTGGACAAACTAGATTGACCATTTTGGCCTTAATCTGCATAAATTGCTGTTATTTTTGTAACCTGCTACCACTCTGTTTCTCAAACATCAGCAGGAACCCCATGGATGTAGCTTATATACTGGTCCATTCACCCTCCATGCCTTCATGTGACCCCAAATAACACCACGGGATTCACTCACTTTCAGTCTGTCTAGCTCGTCTATTTTTTGCACACAAGCAACACAGAAAGTGCATGTCCCAGTTAAGTGGTAGTATATTGCATTCAATAAAGTTTCAGAACTGCCAGTGCATTCAATCCTGCTGAATTTTCAGAAAGTAGAACTAGTGTTGTCCCATGATATTCACATCAGTATGCTTTGCCTCATGTCTCAGAAAGAGAAATCCAAGTAAAAAGTTTGCATTTCCTTCCTCGAACATGTAAAAGCTGTACAGGAATTTGGGTCCTCTAGAACCGCATGCTAGAGATGCTGCTTATTCTGATCTCCCAGAAGTGGCCCCATTAACAGCAGAGCATGCTCAGATCCAGCAGAACAGAATGTTACAAATTCCAGAACAGGCCACTTTAGTACCATGTCGGCTAGTAACCATGTTAAAAGAAACTTAGCAATGACATTTTAAAAGTATTTTCTCAATTGGTGCAAGGTGGATATTATTGTATGAAATGTAATGAGGAGCACATGCTCAACTACTTACCCAGCAAGGCAGATGAGGTGCACTGCTTGAAGAGAATTGGCTGCAACTCCAAAGAGATTTACACAGCTCCCTAATTTTGCTGGCTCTGGAATGTTGGGACCACAGGGACATCTGTTCACAGGTATAGCAGTTTGCCTGATTGTGGTTTGTCCCCAGGTATCAATAGTACAGCCTGTGGTCTTCCATAAGAAACTTTACCTTGCAACAGATATAACATTTGAAACTACTGATGATAAGTATCTATTTGCCAGAAACATTGAGGAGGCAAGTTGCTGTTTATTTTTTAAACAATGAAAAGTGCTTTTGTGGGTGTTACAGAGGCAACTAGGCAACTAATAAAAGGCAAATACTGAAGAAAAATTACTGAAAAATATTGAAAGTTTTAAGATTATAGAGAAAAAATATCTGAAGAGACCGATTAAATATATTCATGCTTGTGTTAAAACAAAAAATGACTGAAGAGGCTCATGAGGCAAAGCCTATGCAGGACATTCCACACATGCTCAGTAGAGCTAAAGGTTCTACTGGCTAGGAGAGATGAGTCCTTTCAGTGCCCCTGGATGATGTCACCCTGCATGTCATGGCTAATAAATTTATTCTAACTGAAGGAAAACAATTATCTCATTAATTTATACCTGATTCTATTAAAGCAGGTATGGCCAACTCTACTTCTCTCAATACAAAAAAGGAGGATATATTATGTTCTCTTTTATGAATTTTAAAATGTTAAATAAATTAACCTTATCAACTCTTCACATAGGAACAAATACCATCAGTATTAGTGCAAATGGAATTTAATCCATCGCCTCTCGCCACGCAATGGGCCCCAGGCAAATTCAGCATTTATTCAAGCACTTGGTATATAATCATTTGGTATTGTTCCTTTATTTATTCCAAAACAATTTTTGTATTGAGTGAATTCGTAGGTGAGGATTTCTAGCTTCTGGTGATTGATTGATTATCTACAACTCTACTTCTCAACATTCACAAACAGGCCTAGTTTTCAGAATATCCATAATGCATGTGCATGAGAGAGGTTTGCATGCAAATATATCTCATGCATATTCATTGTGGATATCCTAAAAAAAACAGAACTGTTTGATGTTCTTGTGGACCAGATTTGATTGCCCCTGCTTTAGAGCTACATGTACAGTAGGTATTATCTAGTTGTTTAGGAGAGACATGAATTGCTTAGGCTGAAAAATCTTCAGAAGGTTACAACTGACAAAATGGAGAGTTGCATCTGACAAAATGGATACTGTCCTTGAAAGCTCATGCTTCAATAAATTGGTTAGTCTACATCCATTGCATGTTTTTTTTAAACTATTGACCTTCAAGAGTTTTTAAGTGATTTATCTTAGACTCACCAAATAGTCTCTCTCATACTTGCCAACATGTGATCTTTGATGGCTTTAATTTATAAGCTTTCTCATAAGCCTGGTCTAAGAAGGGCGACCAAAAATGTGGATGGTCTTCATCAAATAACTTATGAGGAAAGTTTGAAAAATATAATTATGTACACCCTGGAGGAAAGGAGGAGCAGAGGTGATATGATACAGGCTTTCAGATACTTGAAAGGTTTTAATGATCCAAAGACAATGACAAACCTTTTCCATTGCAAAAAAATCAGCAGAACCAGGGGTCACGATTTGAAACTCCAGGGAGGAAGACTCAGAACCAATGTTAGGAAATATTTCTTCACGGAGAGGGTGGTGGATGCCTGGAATGTCCTTCCGGAGGAAGTGGTGAAGACCAAAACTGTGAAGGATTTCAAAAGGGCATGGGATAAATACTGTGGATCCATAAAGTCTAGAGGATGTGAATGAGGAGAAGAGGCATGGGGGTGGCTTGCGGGAATGATGGCTACTACCTGGAGATTAATATCCTTATTCAATAAACATACACATGGTTAATGTCCTTATTCAGTAAACATACACACGGTTAATGTGACTCCAATATTGCTCTATGCTTCAACGGCAAGAGGAAATATGGAAAAAAGGATTTGCATCCACAAAAAAGCAGGGGAGTAGCTTGCTTGTTATGGCCGTTACTACCCCAAACCAAATAAGCCTGATAATTCACTTTCAATGCATATCCAGCATAGCTCTCTGCTTCAACGGCAGGGGAAATGAAGAAAAGATTATTTATATTCAGACAACTACCAACAAGGACTGAATTACATAGTCTGGGTAAAACAAATAAGCATGGGTGTAGCTTGCTTGTTACAGCGGTTACTACCCCAATTCAAGCCTGATACTTCACTTGGAATACATATCCAGCGCAGCTCACTGCTTCAACAGCAGTGGGAATGAAAAAAAAAGATGTATATTCAAACAACCAACAAGGACCGAATTGCACAGGCTAGATAAACAAGCTTGGGAGTAGCTTGCTTATTACGGCGGTTACTACCCCAAACCAATTAGCTAGTAGGGATGTGAATCGGGCTTCGGATGATTGAAAATATCGTTGATATTTTCAAAATCGTCAGAAATCGGGGGCTCTCCCAAAACAATAGGAAAACCCCACGATATTGATCGTGGGGCTTCCCTTATCGTTTTGGGGGAGGGCGCTCCCGGACCCCCGCTAGCCTTTTCCCTCATATGTCACATAGTGAGGGCAAAGGTAGCGCCGGTGCCATTTTGAATACTGGCAATACAGCCCGAGTGCAGGAGGTCGCTACTGGACCCCTGCTGGACTTTTGGCAAGTCTTGTGGGGGTCAGGAGGCCCCCCAAGCTGGCCAAAAGTCCCTGGGGATCCAGCGGGGGTCCGGGATTGATCTCCTGCACTCGTGCCGTCGGGTGCCAGGAACCAAAATGGCACCGATAGCCTTGCCCTTACTATGTCACAGGGGCTACCGGTGCCATTGGTCAGCCCCTGTCACATGGTAGGAGCACAAGATGGCGCCGGCCATCCAGTGCTCCTACCATGTGACAGGATCCGGCCAATGGCACAGATACCCTGTCACAAGGTAAGGGCAAAGGACGGCCCAGTAGCCGGAGGACGGCCCGGAGCGGGAGATCACTCCCGCAACCCCCACTGGACCACCAGGTACCTGTAAAAAGATATTGGGGGGTCAGGAGGGTGGGAGAAGCTAAGGGGTTACTTTTAAAGAGTCGGGATGGGTTCTTTGTTTATCGGCTGGGCAGCCGATAATCAAAACGCGATCGGGCCCGATGGGAAAAAACCCACATGTGAATCTGAACCAGAATCCGAACCGATTCCGGTTCCGATTCACATCTCTATTAGCTAGATACTTCACATAAATGCAGCTCCAGCACTGCTATCTACATCGATGGCGGGGGTGGAAGGAAAATAGAGCCAAAATGTTACTTAAAAGGGACAAGAGTAACAGATAAGTATGAAAAAAATAATTGTGAAAGCTTCATTTTTTTGAAAGGGTTAATAAACATGTGGATAAAGGTGAACCGGTAGATGTAGTGTATTTGGATTTTCAGAAGGCGTTTGACAAAGTCCCTCATGAGAGGCTTCTATGAAAACTAAAAAGTCATGGGATAGGAGGCGATGTCCTTTCGTGGATTACAAACTGGTTAAAAGACAGGAAACAGAGAGTAGGATTAAATGGTAAATTTTCTCAGTGGAAAAGGGTAAACAGTGGAGTGCCTCAGGGATCTGTACTTGGACCGGTGCTTTTCAACATATATATAAATGATCTGGAAAGGAATACGATGAGTGAGGTTATCAAATTTGCGGATGATACAAAATTATTCAGAGTAGTTAAATCACAAGCAGACAGTGATACATTACAGGAGGACCTTGCAAGACTGGAAGATTGGGCATCCAAATGGCAGATGGAATTTAATGTTGTCAAGTGCAAGGTGTTGCATATAGGGAAAAATAACCCTTGCTGTAGTTACACAATGTTAGGTTCCATATTAGGAGCTACCACCCACGAAAAAGATCTAGGCATCATAGTGGATAATACTTTAAAATCGTCGGTGCAGTGTGCTGCAGCAGTCAAAAAAGCAAATAGAATGTTAGGACTTATTAGGAAGGGAAAGGTTAATAGAACGGAAAATGTCATAATGCCTCTGTATCGCTCCATGGTGAGACCGCACCTTGAATACTGTGTTCAATTCTGGTCGCCACATCTCAAAAAAGATATAGTTGCGATGGAGAAGGTACAGAGAAGGGCAACCAAAATGATAAAGGGGATGGAACAGCTCCCCTATGAGGAAAGGCTGAAGAGGTTAGGGCTGTTCAGCTTGGAGAAAAGACGGCTGAGGGGGGATATGATAGAGGTCTTTAAGATCATGAGAGGTCTTGAAAGAGTAGATGTGAATCGGTTATTTACACTTTCGAATAATAGAAGGACTAGGGGGCATTCCATGAAGTTAGCAAGTAACACATTTAAGACTAATCGGAGAAAATTCTTTTTCACTCAACGCACAATAAAGCTCTGGAATTTGTTGCCAGAGGAGGTGGTTAGTGCACTTAGTGTAGCTGGGTTCAAAAAAGGTTTGGATAAGTTCTTGGAGGAGAAGTCCATTAGTTGCTATTAATCAATTATACTTAGGGAATAGCCACTGCTATTAATTGCATCAGTAGCATGGGATCTTCTTAGTGTTTGAGTAATTGCCAGGTTCTTGTGGCCTGGTTTTGGCCTCTGTTGGAAACAGGATGCTGGGCTTGATGGACCCTTGGTCTGACCCAGCATGGAAATTTCTCATGTTCTTATGTACTGGGCAGACTGGATGGACCGTTTGTTCTTTTTCTGTCATCATTTCTATGTATGTGAAAATCCCTTTTGATTAAAAAATAATTAAATAGAAATAACTCTGGTAAAATATCTATCTAAAGACTATAGTTACACTGCAAAACCATGCAATATGCCCCAATGGATGCTATGTGACCCGGCACTTGATGAATGATAACTGCAAGAGAATAAAAAGCTAATGAGTTTTGGAACTTTAGGGAACTCTTCTCCCATCTTTAACAAAACAGCATGAATGACATGGCAGGCTGATGATGTCTGCGCTATCTGTGCCAGCTGGGACGGAACTCAGTCACAGAAAGCACACTATGGAAATGTAATGTTTCCTTTACCCTGTCGCATTTCTTTTTCTTATTTATAAAACACTTTGATAATTGCTGTTACATTGCTTATACAACCTTGCATGTAGAGATGGAACATATTTCCTGATTATTATTATTATTATTTTTATTTTTTCTATACCAACATTCTTGTAGAGATACAAATCATACCGGTTTACATTTAACTTCAATTTCGCCTTAAAGCCATACAGTAAAACAGGTTAGCGAATTCAACAATTTTAACAGTAAATAGAGATGTAACATTCTGATCTGAACATTGCCTTATAAGCTCATTGGA
Source organism: Rhinatrema bivittatum (assembly GCF_901001135.1). NCBI lineage: Eukaryota > Metazoa > Chordata > Amphibia > Gymnophiona > Rhinatrematidae > Rhinatrema > Rhinatrema bivittatum. Next base: position 29,489,321 of record NC_042615.1, on the reverse strand, counting down.
AATTATTTATACATATCAGACAAGCACATCCAAGAATCAGAGGAATAGAGATATTCATCTTAAAGGGATATTCCTGATATTACCTGTCTATTATTTTCCATTGTAGGGTTCATAGGTGCTGTCTGCTCTGCTGCCTTAAAGGTAGATTCTAAAAATCTTGCGCGTGCAAAAACGGCTCTGTACGCGCATAAGCTGTGAGACTTTTAAAAAGCCAGAAAAGGGGCCAGCACTGATGTACATAATTCTGATGTTGAGAGAGAGAGAGAATCTTTGTGGGCCTAAGTCTGAATCTATATATATGGACCATTGTAAGGGGTCACTTTGATTCGGGGTGAGTGGGTTGGAGTTGGGGGTGTTATAGACACATTCAGAGGTATCCATTGTAAAATTGACCTCATTAAAGAATTTTAGATTTTATAAGTGATGAAAAGGAGTTGTTTGTACAGTGCAACTAGCAGAGACTGCAGTGTACAAATCAACTCCTCTTGTTAGAATTGTCATCACTTATAAGTTCAAAAATTCTTTAATGAGGTCAGTTTTACAATGGATACCTCTGAATGTGTCTGTAGCAACACCCCCAACTCCAACCCACTTCCCAAAAAACTCCCCCTGAATCAAAGTGTCCATATATAGAATATCAGACTGAGTCTTGTAAAGAGTTTCTCTCTCTCTCTCTCTCTCTCACACCAGACCCCTGCACCTAAGAAGGAGCTGTAGCAAAATAGCACACACAAGATATGTGCATACAGCTGCAGACATGCACAAATAGGTTATAAAACAGCACATACTTTTGTGCACAGCAAGATACACGTGTTAATGGCCACACGCGTGGCCCTTTTAAGATCCACCCTTTATTATTTTTGTGAGAATGGCTCCCTTTTTCTTGTAATGCGGAAAATTAGTGATACATAAGATTTAAGATCCAAAACAATCGCTTATCTGGGAACTCTCTTCAAATCTCACCCACAGCCTCTAGGTGCAATGGCCCAGTATCAGCTCCATGCAAGAGTTCCCAGTTTGGCTGTAGCCTTGCAGTTGCTCCTCACATTACCCCGGTACGGTTTCTGGACACTGGAGGCAGGGAGAAAGTGTTTCTCAGAACGATGGTGCTGCTACCTCTACTTGCAGCCTTTTTTGGCAATCAGCAGAACTGTAACATAAGCAGAAAGCTGCAGGATGAGGTGGGAGCCACGGAGCCAGAGACGGAAGCCCCACTGCCACTCACACGGTTAGACTGGCACAGCACCATGCTGTTTCCACTGCATTGGAAAGAGAGAGATGAGGGAAGAACAAGGGGATGGAGAGGAAGAGCAGGAGAGCAATTGGTAAAGGGGGCAGAGATTGCAAAGAGGAGAAACAGCGGAAAGGAATGAGGGAGAAAGATGGAGAGCAAAATCATTAAAATGGAGGAAGGGAAAAGGCAAGAGAGATAAGGGGCTCGAGACAAAAAGGGGGAGAGGAGGAGAGTCAGAAAAGAGGTAAAATGCCAAGGAAGATGGGCACAAAGGAGTGAAACATACAAATCAAATATAATGTCAGGAAAAGATGAAACAGCCGATCTGGTGTGTCAGTATTCCTCCTGGCGCCATGCCAAAGATCCCAGTAGATGGCTTTCCCTTCATGGCTAGTAAGTGAGGAGAAAGCGAGATCAATTTTGGCCTATGGGGAGAAAAAGCTCCAGCCTTAGTGCCGGTTTTCTGGGAGGAAAAGCCTGGCCCATGTGTAGAGGAGGAAAGAAGAAGGGTATATACAGACCTGAGAGAGAGATGGGAAGCTAGGCTAGTAATTGGCCCATCGAGCCTGTCCAGTAATTTTGGTCTTCTGCGCTGAAGATGTACCAGCTGAAGAAGCTTGGCTGCTTGGGGATATTGCTCCTTATTCAGTGTTTGCTTTCTTCCTATCCTGGAATGTTCCTGGAATGTTCCTGAACATCCTGGAATGTTCACCTCTCTTCATACCTGAAAACTTTTCATTTTCAATCATTCTGAGTTCCCATTCTTAACCCAACGCCCAAGCCCTCTCCCCCACCATGAGCTGAAAGAAAAGGACAACTGAGCAGAGTTGTGTCCATGTCTTTTAAAATAGGTTCACCAACTCGTAGTTTGCTTCTTGATACATTTTGGCAATTTGTATTGAGCACTGCTCAGTTTAAGGAGGGACTTTTATCTGTGGATGCATTTAAATACTTGGAATATGAAGGCTGCTGGGGAGAAGTGTTCCTTTGGGCTTTTTTCTCCTCTCTGTACTCTCAGGACTTTGCATGACATATGGTGTGTAGCAGAATCAAATACATACCATATGCAATGATTTCTTTTCTATTTCTGAGTTGAAAATAAAATATATTTAAATATAAAATAGGCTCATCAAACAATTTTCGAAACCTGTGAACATTTTAAAGGTTCATAGAATTGACTCAAAAACCCTTTTCTAAAGAAAAATGCAAAACCCATTGGAAAACCAACTTTGTATCTTTAAAAAAAAACCCAAAACAAAATCTAATTTTGCAGATGCTCTTTGGATATTCTGAAAGTCCAATGCAGAATTTTCACATCCCTCTTGGATTTTTAGCATGTACTATAAATAACAAAGTTTTTCTCTCTCTCTATCTTCTGCTGATGCCTCAGGCAGGAAATAGCAGGCAGGCAAAATGACAGCATAACTGCAGGAGCCACCAACAGAGGAAGCTGCAAGCTCGTGGGGTGCCCAGTCCCTGCCAGCTGAAGAAGAGATGCCAGTGGATGTAGGAGTGTTACGCATAGGGTTTCAGGCCTTGCCAGTCAAAGCTGATGTGAAGCTGGCAGCTGCGATGGGGATTGCGGGAGTATGAGTAGGTGGAGGGTGGGAGGGTGATGTATATTGTGAACGGGCGGATTGAGGGAGAGTAGAGGAGAATGTGGGGGAGGAGGGAAAGGGTAGAGAATGAGATTTTAGGTGAAATATGGAGATGACATGGGAAGAATAGGGAGGATGCAAGATTGTGCAGAGGGAAAAGAGCATGAGGGACCTGCATGGACATAAGGGTCTTGGTCGGGAGCCTTGGGGAATGGAGAGGATGAGAAGTGAGCGAGGGAAATCCCCCATACACAGACACACACCTCTTCCTCCCCCCACATACACACACCTGAAGCAACTCTTCTACCCCTGGAGCAACTGCATGGCACATACACAAAGCTTCTGTAACATACACACATCTGAAGCAACTAACACACTCATGCAGGTCAGGGAGTCATACAAAGCACTCTTTGTTGTCATGCATTTCTAGACTCATTCATATTCGCTTCATGTTATCCCCAATACACAGGAGGAAATCCAGCAGACTGCACCAGTGAATCTGAGACAGGTCGAAATTTCCATCTGAATCAAGTTAAAATCCTCCTGCTTCGAGCTTGACTTCCAATTGTCAGCACACATCCACAGAAAAGGGGAATAGGATGAGAGGGTAGGGGAGAATAATTGAAACAGGGTCTGTGCTAGCATTTTTGTTGCCCTGTAGGAATAATTACTGTGCTGCCCCCTCCTCATTTTTTTTAAACACAGGACACCCCACCTCAGTTAAACATGAAGAACACAGATTCACCCTCAGCAAATACAGAATAAAGAGACTATAAAATATAACTGAAATGGAAACCACAACAAGCCAGACTCTGTATGCAATGCAGCAATGGAAAAACAGAAACATCACCAGTCCTCATAAATCATTCATCAGCCAACAAAATCAAGGAAAATAAATCAATCATATTAGTTAAACCCTACTTATAAAAGGAATATTTCCAATGAGCTAAGGAATAGAATAACCTCCAATAAATAACAGCTCACACACAATTTTTAAAATTTTCCAAACAAGAATAAAATATTTCAAAAAGGCAGACACAGACACCCAATAATTAAAACTAATAAGGATGGAATATTCACCACTCTTCATACCTGAAAATGTTTCATTTCCAGTCATTCTAAATATGGTACGTATTAGTAGGACAGCACAAACTTTCTTCGCATGATCCCATTCTCACACACACACACACACACACACACATATATATATATGTACCCCAGACAGATTTTCATTCATTCACATACACATCCCAATCAGTTTCCTGTTCACATGCACACACACTCCAGGTAGGTTCCCATTCATACACACCCCCCAATCAAGTACCCATTCATACACTCACCCGAAATCAGGTGCCCATTCACACATACATCCTCCAGTCAGGTTCCTATTCACACACATACACACACACAAACACATACCAGTCAGGGTCCCAGGCACACACAAACACACACACAGACCCCAGTCAGGCTCCCATTCACACCAACTGTATACCTCAATCAGCCTCTCATTTAGACACACCACATCCCCACACCCCAGTAATGCTCTCATTCATTCACTCTCACACACACACACACACACACACACATTCCATCAGGAGCTATTCTGCTGCTCCTCGTTGTGTGCCAGCCCCTGCGCTAATCAAATCTGATGGGACTATCACTGCATCGCAAGATCAGCATAGAACATGCACTTAGCATTTTGGACAGCACATGCAGGCACCAAGAAAGAGCAGGACAGCGGCTTCTTTCTTCAGCTGCTGGTGAGAAGGGTTCTACCATAGCCTCGTGGGCCTCTTCCTTTTCCGGGCCACCGGTGGGATGGGGGGTCCATCAGCTGCCTTGTGAGCTTTTCCTCTTCTGGGCCACCTGTGTGATGGGATCCACCAGTGGGGTTGTGGGGTTCCTCTTCTTCTGGGCTGCCGGTGGGTTGGACTCCACCGGCAACCTCGTGGGCCTCTTCCTCTTCTCAGCTGCTGGTGGGATGGAGTCCACCAGCGGCCTCGCAAACTGCCTCTTCTTCCATGGCCCCCTAGGTGTGTCACCATGTACAATTGCATGGTGTGCATACCTGGTAGTATTGGACCTACAAAAAAAAAAAAAAGCAGATTCTGACTAAAATAACTTTTATATGCTTTGCCAAAGTAGTGCACAGAATGATTAAAATAAATAAGGGCAAGAAGAAAAGGAAAGATGCCACATTAATACCAGGAAAGTAAAGTTACAGAACCTGCAATATCAGGGAAAAGCCTCAGATTTTGCTGCTGGTCCATATTGTCCCTTCTCAGATTTCATTTCCGGCCTAGTGGCAGGATACCACCCATTTCACTGTTGTAGCTGGCAGCTGCTGCTTCTCCCGGTATGCTACAGAGATTTTCCTGCTCATTCTTTTGTGGGACATCTTTGATTGTTTTTCCTTCAGCTTTGGAAAATGTGCATCTCTGATATCTTTTTATTTTGCACAGCACAAAAAGAAATGCACGTCTGTTTCTGTTTCTCCAGTGTCGCAATGCATACCGAATCTGACTTTTTGAGATTTCCGGTTCAATTTTTTTCTGTCTATTTTTACTTCTAGTCTATAAATATAAAAGAAAAGAATTAAATGAATGAATGAATGAATGAATGAATGATCACTTATTTTGTATTAGAGGGTCCATTTGTTTTTTTTGTTTTTATGATCAAGATGAGGTATTCTATTCTTTATTAGGAGCTGATTCACCCAATTCCTGTTTAATTCCTGACCAAGACTGGATTTTGCTAAATGGCAGATATTATAAGGGGTGATAGTCAGGCACTGTTCCATAAAAAGAAAAAAGGTACAAGCTGATAAAACTCACTTTATGCAGGATATGCCACAATAGTGTTCACAGACCTTCCCACAGTGAAAGGTTCCTCCAAATCCATGTGCAGTTTTCATTCACCTCCAAAAGCCTTCTTAACAGAGCAATCCATGCTCATGTTCATTTCCATGGGCTGTTTTTTTAAACACTTCTATGATTTCATTCCACCTTTTTCTCACATATGGCTTCAGTAGCACAACATTTCTCCATTACTTACCACACACACAAAATGGAAGTTTTGTCATTTTTCTTAGATTACATGAGCACACTTTAATTTTGAACAATAGCTTTGGTGTTTTGGCTGGTTGGGACTGGATTGGTGTACAGAAGAGTCCTAGAAAATAGAAAACCCTAAGGGGTTTGCTGGAAGGACCAAAGAGGCAATGGATACTGCCCTGGCCTGCGACCCTCCCAGGAAGCCCCTGTCCTCCACATCGAGGTTACTCTTCTAGCCTATTATGAGGCCTTTCCCTTTCTATGTCCAGAGCTCCTAGTCTGTTGTCGACTGTTAGGTTCTGTGTTTATCCTTTGCCTTTGTCTCGGTCCACCAGATTCTGATCTTCTATACTCTCTGTGCTCTGCATCTTGCTTTCCATGTGTACCTTTGTGCCTGTCTAACCACTGTTGTCATATCATAGTATCAGGGGTTTGCCACATGGACGCACCGATTTTATAACATGCATGCTGGCACACACATGTTATAACATCCCATGGTTGCGTGCACATGCGTGAGGGATTTTATAATCTGCGCATGCATGTGCGGGCGGCAGATTATAAGATTACGCGAGGTGACGCAATTGGGCCTCCCCTAGTTCCCTCCCAGTCCGCTCCAATTAAGGAGCGGACTGGGAGGAAACTTCCCTACCCCCCTACCCATACTCCCTCCCTTTTCCCCTCTCCTCCCCACTCTCTAAACCCATTCTCCTACCTTCCCTTTTTTTTGTTTCATTGCTTACTGCTCCGTTAGAGCGGAAGCAACTTGCGCGTGCCGGCCGACTGCCGGCGCGTGCTTCCCCAGCACAGCAGCAAATGGCCACTGTACCGGCTGCCTCCAGCCTCACCACTCCCCGACCCCCAGACTGCTCCTTTTCAGACCCCAGCACTTATTCGCGTATTGGGGTTTACACATGTGGCCGGATCCATTTGAAAATTTGCCCGGCGCACGTAAGGCCTGGCCATGAGTGTAAACCCCGGGATTTACATGTGCAGGGATTTAAAAATGCACATTATGTTTTAGTAATAATAATAAATCAATTATTTAATTTCATGCATTTTCAACTTCATGTCCAAAGCATGGAAGAGCATCCAAATAACAACAACAAGAAGAAGAAATATTTCATAATAAATTAAATACATTAACTAAAAATATATATATAAATGCAAATATCCACAACTAACATAAAGAAACATTACATTACAATACATATAGCCCTCATGTTGATCTCATCGAAGAGGTCTTTGGGGCCCTCAGAAAGGTGCCAGCTTGTCAGTGCTAACCATCTTTGTACCTGCCTGACGCTCTTTACTGAAGCGCTTAACTCGGTAGTGCTGGAAATTTATTTGGAGGAATCACTGGCAGGAAGTCCCGCCTCCATTGCAGACCTTATCCAAGAGGCCTTTGGGGCCCTCAAAATGATGGGACCATAGGTGGGCCCACTGAAGAAGGGCCGCTGGCAAAGGGTCACAGCAACAGGCCATGACCTTTGCCAAGCCCATTGCCAAGACCTTTGTCTGATTTTATCTTAAGCCTTTGCTGGAATTTTATAGTTTGGTTTATTATGACATCTGAATTCCCTGTTCCCACAATTACCGGTAGTTATGGTAATTACCAAGGTTTTCTTCTTTTAGGGATAAGAGGACTAAAGAACTAATATATCCATCATGGAGTGGAGCTGACTGTGTTGTTTCATCCAGGAATGATTTCAATCTATTGTTCATCTATATTAATGCCCTTTCATTACTTCGTAAAACTGAAGTGATCTCAGCGTTACTATTTAATGGAGAACTTGATATTTTATGTTTCACTGAGATATGGCTATCTATAAATGATAGCCCTCTACTGAGTTTGATTTGCCTCACAGGCTATTCTTTTCTCCAAAATGTTAGGTGGAAGGGGAGGGGGGTCATTCTGTTTTATAAATCCCATTTGCTGATATAAACTGATGTAATGACATTAGGAAATGGGTGCGGAAGCTTGGTGGTATGACTTCAGGACAGGCTTTTGGTAGTACTTTACTGTCCTCCAGGAGTCATTAGTAAAGACCCTATGTTTATCTTAAATGTTTTTACTTCCCTTTCTCTGCAGTCCAATAAGATTTTAATTATATGGGAATTATTCTAGTTTTAGGGATTTTAGCAAATATATTGAGAGTCTTCAATTCCCCCTATTATTAATATCAATGACTCATAAAGGAGGACATATTTTAGAGCAATTGATTTTTTTTTTGGTCGTTGTCATAATTTAATTGCTGATCTTGTTACTCAACCAGTACTGTAGTCCACCCACTATTTTATTTCTTTTTTGTTTAATTTGGGAAGAAATTCAATTAAATATATGAAGTCCCCAATTACAAGAAAAGTTAGAGGAACAAATGATATACCTCAGTTTAAAGAAGAATGGAGGCGGGTAACAGTTACCTTAGACAATGATCAATCTATGCATTCTGCCGATATGATAATTCAAACATTAATTGATATCATTATTAACGAAATTGCACCCATGCAACCAAAAGTTATTCCTTGTCAAGAACCAAGTGTTCCATGGAATAACAGTGAATTATGATTTAAAAAACAAAGTTGATGTCAAATAGAAAAAAAATGGCACAAGGATTGCTCTTTAGAGAAGCAAACCATGTATTGAGTTATGCGTAATGATTATAAATATTACTTTGAGAAATCTAATTTATCTGAATCTATAAACAGTTTAAATTGTTTTCAGTTCTCCATTAGTTAGTAGACACCAAAAATGAGTCTCAAAATATTATCCAGTTTTCTTGTCAGGAGTTTGTTGATAATTGTTTGAAAAATGTGTTGCCTTATCCAGAGCTTCATGTTGTGCTTCCCGGCCACATTTGCTCCGTGGCCAGGCATGCTCACATTTCCCGTCCGTCCACGAGCTCCGGGCTCTCTCAAGCCGCAGCCAGTTTGCGGCATCCCCGGCTCCCCCGCGCTCAGGTTCCAGTCCAGGTCTCATGGCAGGGGCTCGGCGTCCTCCGTGGCATCGGTCCCACCTCTAGGCACGCGCGCGCAGACCTCCCAGCCTCTTAAAGGGCCAAGGGCAGATCCCAACTCCACAGCGCTCCGTGATTGATGACTGTATTAAAGAAAGTGATCTGACACCATTTCCTCGCCTTGGCAATCAGGTCGTACACTCCGGTGTATCTAGTTTGCCTTCCAGCATCTCTTGTTCCAGTGTCTCCCGTTCCAGCGTCTCCTGTGTCTCCTGTTCCAGCATCTCCTGTGTTTCCTGTTCCTGCATCTTCTGTTCCTTCGTCTCTCCATCCCTGGTAGTACCCTTCGGACTGATCTCATGGTACTGACCAGTGCTTGCTCCTGACTATTCTTGATTGCTGCCTTGACCTGATCTCTGCCTGTTCTCTGACTACTCCTGATCACTGCCTTGAACCGACCTCTGCTTGAATACTGACTACTCCTGATCGCTGCCTGGAACTTGACCTCTGCCTGACCTGACTACTTCCGGATTGACTACAGGTACTAACCCTTGCTTCGGCTGACCATTCTGAACTGTTACTCTGGCCTTGATTCTCGCTATCCATTCAGACTCTCTGTTCTGGCCTCCTGACCTCTGGATATTCTGGTTTGGACATCGACCACTCACCCTTGTTCATGGTGGGCACTCCTCTGCACTTCCTCTCTAGGAGACCCTGCGAGGCCCACCTAAGACCAGATGGCCCAGGTAACCAAAGGTCTCAACCTGAGGGGACCCTGGGTTGCTATTGGTGAAGCTCCAGCTAGCCTCTGTCTCCTCCTGTGCTCCGCTTCCTGGTGGCAGGCGCTCTCTGGGTCCAACCGGAGGGCCTTACCAATCCTGCACAGGCCAAGGGTCCACCTCCAGTGCAACACATCACAGTTGAGTTCACCTCAAGCTGAGGTTACTCTGTTACCTTGTAAACAGTTGGGCTTGGCTCCCCCTTTTAAATATTCAATTAAAAAAAACTTGGGACAAGTTTGAGTTAGTACAACACTCTAAAATTGAAGAGCATATGTCTATTTGTGCGCCCCTTCGTGCAGCCCCGCAGGGCTTCCCCCACTCTAATTTGGTACCTTCCGTCTCATTCCTTCTCCTTCTTCGAACGGACTTCCTTTGGACCGACTCACCTCTTCTTCCTACCAGTTTTCACCATACATTCCAAATGAAGCGCACCTTCCCCATCCCCATCATCAGGAATCTCACCAGAAGCCAGCTCAAACACTCATCTTTTCACACCATTCACCAAAAAAGGCTTATTCCAATTATGATCTCACACATCACACAACTACTTGGCCTATCTTTATTTTCCTTAACTCTGTTTAATGCTCAATCTCTTTCCAAAATATCTCACATCCTTAACGACTACCTCCTCAAAGCTAAACCAGACATCTGTGTAATCACAGAAACTTGGCTAAAACCCATGGACTCTGTTCTAACTAATCAACTTCCCACGCAAATTTATGACATCTTCTCAATCCCAACACTCAAAAAAAGAGGAGGTGGCCTTCTTCTAACAGCAAAAAAAGTTTTAAGGCTAACCCTGCAACACTCTAATTCAGTTTCCAAACTGTAATGCACCTTTTTCAAATCCATTCACCTCCAAATATGCCTCATCTATGCTCCACCAAGAATTCTTGAAGCCGACCCCTCTCCCCTCATTGAATACATCTCAAAACATCTCATACCCGACACACCAGCAATTATAATGGGAGATTTCAATTTACATGTGGGCATTTCGCCGCAATCTGCCAACTGTGATACGCTCCTATCTACCCTCAGCTACATGGGATTCAAACAGATTGTTAACACCCTCACTCATAAAGCAGGCCATACATTGGACCTAATCTTCATTAATGAAGGCATCTCTCTCTCTCCTCCAAACCCACGTGTTCTTCAGTCCCCTGGTTGGACCATCAGATTATCACTACTCCCCTCGAGACTTTAAACCTGACTTCTCTTTCGTTCCCAACAACTACAATACAATTCAGAAAACCCTGCTCTTTGGATCTCCTTGGCAACCATCTCTCTAATGAACTGACACATCTGGACCTCTCAGACGCAACTGCTGCCACCTTGTCTTGGTTCAAAATAATCAACAAAGTAGCAGAAGTAACGTGCCCTCTCACCACAAAAGTGCTACACCCTTCCCCGGACAACAGAAAGCTGTGGTTCATACCTGAATTAAAGTCACTCAAACAAGACCTCAGAAATAAAGAACACAGATGGCGAAAAAAAACCCTCCTCCACTACCCTGGCGGTCTACAAAGCTACCCTAAATGCCTATAGAAACACCATTCACAAAACAAAGAAAGATTTCTTCGCCAAAAAAATCCACCACTTCATCTTCGACTCCAAAGCTTTATTCTCTTACATCTCGGCCCTCACCAAACCTACCCCACTGACTTTTCCGGATGACCAAGTGCTCAGTAAAACCATAGAACTTGCAAAATACTTTGAAAACAAAATCAGCAATCTCCTTAACCCTCTCTCTTCATCCATCCCAGCACCCCCGCCCCCCCCTCACCTCTTCCCTTCAACGAACCACATCTCTCAAAGTCTTAGAGACTACTTCTTCACTTGAGATAGAAAACATTCTTAAGAAACTAAAACCCTCCTCCCACCCCTTAGACATCATTCCTTCTAACCTCCTCATCTCCATCCCAAATATCATTGCTAAACCTATCGCAGAAATTATCAATTGCTCTCTATCTCAAGGACTAGTTCCAGACATTTTAAAGCTTGCCATCTTAAAACCTTTACTAAAAAAACCCAACCTGCCAACAGATGATCCTGCGAACTTCTGCCCTATTGCCAACTTACCTCTCATTGCCAAACTTATGGAGAAAATTGTCAATAAACAACTTTCGGAATACTTAGAGGAACACAAGATTCTAGCTCCTTCTCAGTTTGGATTCCGTAAATCTCTTAACACAGAATCCTTTCTAATTTCCCTCAAAGATTCTATCATCATGAACATGGATAAAAGACAACCGTATCTACTGGCTCTTCTGGATCTGTCCGCGGCCTTTGACACCGTCAACCATACAATTCTCCTAGACTGTCTTGCAGATATAGGCATCTCTGGTACAGCTCTAAGCTGGTTTAAATCCTTCCTTTGCAACAGAGCTTTCAAGGTAAAAATTAACAACAAAGAATCTCACCTGATTACCTCTAACTATGGAGTCCCACAGGGATCTTCCCTTTCACCAACCCTCTTCAACATTTACCTTCTACCTCTCTGCCAACTACTTTCTAAGCTAAAGCTCACTCATTATCTCTATGCGGACGATATACAAATTCTCATACCGATTACTGAATCGCTACATAAAACCCTATGCTTCTGGAATAGCTGCCTCCAATCAATTAACATGCTCCTCTCCAGTCTCAATCTAGTCCTCAACACCAATAAGACGGAAATCCTCATAATCTCCCAAGACGTCAACAATCCTCTTCTCAATGCTCCATTATTGTCGACTCCCTCTTTCCTTAATCACTCGCCCAACGTAAGAGATCTTGGCGTTCTCTTGGATAACCAACTTAACCTCAAAAAATGTGTTAACAACACCACCAAGGAATGCTTTTTCAAACTTCAAGTCCTAAAAAAACTGAAACCCCTCCTACATTTTCATGACTTCCGCCTGGTACTTCAATCTATACTCTTCTCAAAAATTGATTACTGCAACTCACTGCTCCTTGGCCTTCCGGCAAACACCATCAAACCTCTACAGATGTTGCAGAACTCAGCAGCCAGGATTTTGACGAACACAAATAAAAGAGTTCACATCTCCCCTATCCTTTACAACCTCCATTGGCTTCCGATCAAATACAGGATTCTCTATAAAGTCCTTACCATAATTCACAAAGCCTTACACAACCTCTCTCCTATTGAGCTTACCATCCAGCCACGGCCTCACAACTCCAGCAGACCAATTAGAGGAGCCTATCAAGGCACTCTATATGTTCCCCCAGCAAAATTATCCTTTAGAAAACGTGCCCTTTCCTTAGCAGGTCCCTCTCAATGGAATGCTCTCCCTCCAGACCTCCGACAAGATCCATGTCCTCTGTCTTTCAAGAAAAAACTCAAAACATGGCTCTTTAAACTAGCATTCCCAGAATAATGACTCTGCTCACATCTTAGACCACTCTGCCCAATGCTCTGTACCATGTCTTCATCCCTATTTCTCACGTTAGGGGACCATTGATCCAATCCATGCTCTAATTTAACCAAGCCTCACTTTGAGAGTTCTCTCCCATAGTTCATGATGCCCCCTTATAGCTAGACTCCTTATCTGTACCTGACTAAGTCCGCCGTAAGATTCATACCATGTTAATTAAAACTTGTAAGTAGATTTATTAAGTATTTATCTTCATTAGAATCTTGTTAATTTTAGACTCATTAAGTATTTATCTATTTCCATCTAGATGTCTTCATTTATTTATTAACTTTGTCGATTATTGTACTGTTTTGAAGTGGGCAAGTGCTTAGCCCCAGTTTCCTATGCATTTACTTATCTATCACATTGTTCCATGTAACGCTCTTTTGTGAAGTTTTGTTCATTGTAAACCGATGTGATTTGTAGTTTTTTACAGGAATGTCGGTATATAAAAAGTCAAAATAAATAAATAAATACAATTAAAAAAAAAAAAAAAAAAAAAAGATAATTTTGCTCTTTGGATCCCTGTCCTTTTTCTATTGTTTATGTGTTAAGGGATGATTTTAAAGGCATCTTAACTAGATTATTTAATTAATCCTTAGCTGAGGGCTAGTTCTATCCTCTTTGAAAGTGACATCAGATCTCCCAGGTTTAAAAAAAATCTTTCAATGGATAATCCTTTGAATTACAGGCCAAATTATAATTTGGTTATATTGGGAAAACTATTATGATACCCTAATTAATAATAGCATTTTACATCACTTCCAATGCAGTTTCAGGCAAAAACAGAGCACAGAAACTTGTTTTAGTTCAGGATTGTGTACTTTGCCAAAGTCATGTATCTAGATATAATAGCAGTTTCTCATGAAATTTTATTTTGTATACAATATTTGGGAGTTACTGGCCCAGTTCTCCAATGATTTATATCATATTTGTCAGATAAGAAGAAAAAGTTTCATTTCAAGGCTTTGATTCCAGTTGATATTTCCTTCAGTGTGGAGTCCCTCAGGGATCTATTCTGTTGGCAGCCCTTTTTCATGTATATTTACTCCCATTATGTAATTTAATTGAGAAGTTAGGAGTGGAATTTAGGGTTTATGCTGATGATTTACTAGAGATGTGCTTCAGGTAAAAATTTCGTATCAGGCTTCGTTTTGGGGCGCCCCCGCAGGAATTGTATTTTTCCCGCGGTTCAGGGTTTTTTATTTTCGGGGGCCCCAATTTTCGGGTTAGTGCGCACTATCAGGAGTTAGTGCACACTAATGGGAGTTAGCGTGCACTAACTCAAAAATGAATTTTTGCCGAAATTTCAGGAAAAATGCAATTGTTTTTTGGTTCTCTTGAACCATTCCGAATTATTTATTTAGCATTCGTTTATATACCGAGGTATAGCAGACATTGCCTTCACTCCGGTTTACATAATAACAAACCAGTTACATTTAAATCCATAACAGTATAACAGTAAAAAATTGAATCAGAACAATAACTTAGTAATGGTCAATAAATACATTAAATATTAGAAAATATGATTGTATAAAAAATCTTGTAGGGGGACGGTTTATTTATTTATTTATTTAGCATTTTTCTATACCGACTTTCCAATAACAGAATTATTGATCAATTCGGTTTACATTCTCAACAATAACAATGACAAGTAAATGTCTTACAATGAACAGGTCGTTCAATGCACAGGTCGTTCATTGTACGGTTGATACCGTAACAAAAGCGAGAAGGTTTCTGTGAGTCAGGGCGGTCGTCGTAGGAGGGGGATTGCTCACGTAGAATGGAACGTACAGAGGATGAATTAGGCAATATCGTTGACATTGCCTAATTCAGGAAAAACGATTGCACATCCCTACAATGTACTGTTATAGTTCCCTGTAAATGATACCCTACCAGTAATAGTAGAGAAGGTGTCTAAATGCCTGATTGAAATAAATACATGGATTGAGAAGTACAACCTGCTGTTAAATTTATCTAAACCTGAAATGGTATGCTTTTCACGCAAGGCAGAACTCCCTCCTGGCTTTGTAATTACTCAGTAATGGTTAAGGGAACTATGATTCCAGTGAGAACAGTAGTAAAGAATTTGGGAATCTTATTTGATCCCCATTTAACTTTTCAACCTCAAGTAAGGTATATTTGAAAGCAAGATTTTATAAATTACGTACTTTATGTCATGTACTTTATATTCTTGATAGAAGTGATTTTTGAACTCTGGTTCAGTCCTTTGTGATGATTTCCATGGAATACTGTAACACCTAATGCATAGGGCTCCCATGTTCCAGCCTTCGAGTGTTAAGAGTTCTACAGAATTGTGCTGCTAGACTAATAATAATGTGAGGTTCACAATGGGATCACATTACCAGTGGCTGATAGTAGGGAATATCAACCAGGGGGATTTTTTTCAAAACCAGCCCACCGGGAATCTGTCAGACTTTCTTGTGCTTTCCCTGCTGTGTGCATTTCAACAGTTCCCAAAAGTAAGACCATGTGACCTGGAACCTGACAGAACTGATTCAAAAAATCTCCAACATAAATTTCACATATTTCCTAAATAACTAAGTAATAGTGCCCACCCATGACCAGAGGTGAGCAAACACAGCTGTAGGCCCCTTTTCCATCTATGCAAATCAGTTGTGCTATTTCCCCCCCCCCCCAAAAAAAAAAAATGTGGTTACGTCTCTCATATAATCATATATCCTGGATTCCTAGTCTAGTATTAAAGCCTCTTGCCAACCAATTAGCTCTTGATCAAATAGCCAAGTGATGAGAGAACCACACAGCCAACCACTGTCAAACACAAACACTCACAATCTCTCAGACTAAAAAAACCCAAAACACACATTCTGAGAAAGTGTGTGGGTGTCTCTCTCTCTCTGATACAAAGACACCCAACACACAATCTCACTCTTAGTGTGTGGATGTCTTTCTCTGTCAGAGAGAAAATAAAAAGAAATCCACCCACCCACCCACACTCAGACATAAAGTATGTGTGTGAATGTCTCTCTCTGTCACACAGAAAGATGCCTTTACACACACTCTTTGACACATACACACACACACACACACACACACACACACACATTCTGTTGTGCTTTTGCACATGTACTCACATACTGAGGGCCCCAGTTCCAGTACTGCCACATCAGTATGTCGAGTTTTCTTTTACTTGCTTCCAGACCTTTCCAGCCTTCTGTTTCCCATTCCCACCCCCTTCTTGGAACCCCTATTCTCCCAGAATCCCACTGGTTCCACAGCCAGGTGCCCCTTTCAGAGGTGAGTCCAGCAGACAGAAGACTCCCTAGCATTGCCCAGGCACTTCCCTCTTGGCCCATCCCATCCCTTTCTGTAACTCTAGCTTGCCTTCATTTCTCTTTGGCCCATACCACTTCATTACATTCCCACTGACTGTGTGCTACGGGGGTCTGCTGCTTTTATAGTTCTTCGGGCTCTGCACTGCCCACCTACTCTAGGGGAAGGGAGGCAAGTAAAGATCCATGTTGTTCCACCAGATGTGAAGAAAAAAAGAAAAATTAGGCCCTGGGCGAGACTGGTGAGAGTCAGAGGACCCAAAACAGCACAGCTCTAAAATCCTGCTTTTCCAAGTGGAACCAGTGTAGTCAGGGCTGGTGTGAGAGTATTAGGCACCACAGGTGAAACTTACAGCCTTGTACTTCCAAGCCCCTCTCTCCCCACAAAAAAATTTAAATTATGCATTTATGACAACAAATTTTACATCAAAATGAACATTCTTATGAGTAAAAAATATCACTTCTAACATGTACATTATATTTACTAGAGATGTGCTTCATTTTTTTATCCCAAAACACCCAACCCTTAAAATTTAGAAAATTTAGAAAATGGCACAGGCCATCCATAGCTCCTTCCATGTGACAGGGGCCAACCAATGGCACCGATAGCCCCTGTCACATGGTAAGGGCAAAGGGCCACCAGCAGCCACCAGCAGCCATTTTGTTTACTGGCTGCTGATGGCTCTACAGCGGGAGATCGCTCCTGGGACCCCTGCTGGACCACCACGGATTTTAGTCAAGTTTTAGGGGGGGTCCAGAGGGTGGGGGTTGTAAATAACTACTGTATTTTCCGGCGTATAAGACAAGTTTTTAACCCCTGAAAATCTTCTCAAAAGTCGGGGGTCGTCTTATATGCCGGATGTCGTCTTATAGGGCATATATTTGCCGGCATATAGGACGCAATTTTTTCCCCTGAAAATAGGTGAAAAATAAGGACTGCGCCCTATGCGCTGGTAATCCAAATTTACAGCGTCTGGTGAATTCCCCGCGCCCTCGCTCCCCGATTGGCCGATGCGCTCTTGCTCCCCGAGTCACTCACCCTCACCTCTGGATGCTGTAGAAATTGATTCTCCGCACCCTCGCTCCTCGAGTCACCCCCCCCTGGATGCTGTAAAATGTTCATTCTCCGCTCCCCGACTGGCCAGTGCTGGGCAAAAGGGACTTGCTTCGGCAAGCCCCTTTTGCCCAGCACCGACCAATCGGGCAGCATGCCTTCGCTCGAGTCACTCCCTCCCCCCCACCGGATGCTGTAAAATAGTTCATTCTCCGCTACCTCGCTCCCCGATTGGCCGGGGAGCGAGGGAGCAGAGAATGAACCACCGGCCAATCGGGCAGCAAGCCCTCACTCCTCGAGTCACTCCCTCCTGCTGTAAATGTTGATTTCATCAAAAAATATAGAAAATTACGGTATTTTCCTTAAAAATGTGTATAAAAAAGGGGGGGGGGGGCGGAGAATGAACTTTTTTACAGCATCCTTGAGTCACTCCCTCCCCTCACCGGATGCTGTAAAAATGTTCATTATTTTCTATAAAAAAAAAAAGGTTCATTCTCCGTTCCCTCGCTCCCCAATTGGCCGGTGCTGGGCAAAAGGGGTAGTCTTATACGGCGAATATATCCCAAACTCTATATTTTAACTGGAAAAGTTGGGGGGTCGTCTTATATGCCGGAAAATACGGTACATTTTAAGGGTTGAGTGGGTTGTTTTTTTAAAATAAAGGTGCCCCCCCCCACCACCACCACCACGCTAACCAGAACAACAAATTTTCCCTTTCGGAAAATCCGTCTCGGGATTCAGGTCCTCCGAACCATGCCGAATTGAACTATTTCTTTGAAATAGTCTAATTCAGCAAAAATGATTGCACATCACTAATGTTTACATGCAGTGCTGTGGTGCCTGCCAGAAAACTCTGCCAAAAAATCAAAGTAAAAAGACACTTGTATCCCACATGGCATTAGGCCTCCTTTAACACATGTTGGGTGTGGGCTCAGCTCTCAGCAAGTGTTGAGTAAACTGAATTACAATTACTATAAAGTAAACCTTCAATACCAAAAACAGCACTAAATCCCAGCACTCAAACAATGACAATTCTATTTTTGTAAAGGCAACACTGTAAATATTATATCAAACCCTAAAATATCATTCACCTTCTATTAGGAAAATAGGCTGCTATAGATCCTTCCACAGAAACTGCATGCTAGCAGAATACCTCACTTTGGATACACAGCCCTCTCCTAATACAGAATAAAGAGATCATAAAGTATAATCAGAAATGTACAAACTAAAACTGAATTGGGGAAACTGCATAAAGCCAGACTCTGTATGCAGGGGAACAATGGAAAAACAGCAGCATCACCGTTCCTCATAAAACATTGAACCATGAAATCAAGAAATAGAAATAATCAGTAATAGGAAAGCCATACACATAAAAAGAATTAATATTTCAAAACAGCAGCTAAATAGAACATCCAATTATTAAATTCATACAAAAATTGTTAAATATTTCCCAAATACCTATAAAATATTTTAAAACAGACACAGATAACATCCAATAATTAAATTCAATACGAATGAATAAATCCCACAATTTAGATACTTGGCAACTTTTAATTTCCCGCCATCCTGAGATTGTTGTGGATTAGGGGGGATGGGATGCACGGACCTTCTCCTCCCTTACGTACACTCACAACCACATTCCCATGCCCTATGACACTCACATGCTCCCTGACATACACACTGACATGATCCCTCCTGTCTCTAAGTCGCATGTTCTCTACCACACCATGCTCCCTCACGGTCTCTGACACACACTCACTCCCTGACATACATATGCACACATTCCCTCATGCACACTTGCTGACACACATGCCTGCTCCCATGCACTCTTTCACATGCTCGTACACACATGCTACCTCACACACACATGCTCCCTTGCACACAAGGCTCTCATGCACACACACAAGCTCACTGCCCTACTCCCACTCTCACCCACTCTTTCCTTCTGCCTCCTCTGACTATATTAAAAAATTACTTCTACTTACATTGGTGGTCAGGGGAAATCCAGACAGAGATACCTGCTGATGGTGCTGGTATGGGAAAAGGAATTCAGGAAATCCCGGATGCAGGGTGTGGTAGGGTGGAAAGGATTATAATTTTTTCATGGTCTCAGTGCAAGGTGGGGGCCAGGTAGTGATAGAGATCAAAAATCGCCTTTCAGCTGGTTGTTAAGAAGCAGCGGGCAGTCTGTCAGCTGCCCTCCCATGACAGTCGCTGAGGCAGAGGCACGGCCAGAGTGAGGAGAGGCGGCGGGAGCGTTTCCCACCTCTGTGGTGAGGACGGGATGAGGTGATTAAGTCCCATACTGCATAGAAAATGACGCAAGGGGCGGGGGAAAGCAAAAGGCAGAGCCAAGGAGGCGCAGCTGCATCCACGATGAGAGCCAGAGAAACACATGGAAGGCCCATAAAGCCACAAGGCAATAAAAATGAAAGGCAAAACTAAAGGTAAATGGAGAGGCTCCCGCTCCGCCAGAGCCGTAGCCAGGCAATTTGGGGCCTATGGCCAAGTGAAAAGCTGCGCCCTCACTCATTCCACAAAGCATGACACCACGAGTTGGGAGACTCTGTCAAATGTTTGTACAGCAGTGCCCAAGGCTGGTACAAGGTTGTTAGGAATCTTAGGCAAACCTTACAGCCTTGCACCCAGCTTGTCACATCCTCCTTACACACAATTAAAAATTATGCATGTATCATAACAGATTTTACATGAAAAAGGATTTTCAAAGTACAGTCCTCCAAGATAAAATATCCCTTATAATATGTATGTTATATTTATATGCAATGCTTTAGTTCCAGCCAGAAAACCCTGCAAAAAAGCAAAACAAACTCTTGGAATCCATGTGATATTAGGAATACTATAACACACCATGGGCATGGGATTCAGCCCTCCGAAAACCACAAGAAAACAGAATTACAATGCAATACACTCTTTATATCAAAACAGCACTAACTACCAGCACTCAAGCAGCAGCAAACCTATCTGTGAAAAAGTAACAATGTAAACATTACGACAGGCCCTAAAATACTAAAACACCCTCTATTAGGGAAAGAGAACAGGCCAAGCTGCTATAGATCTCTACACAGAAACTATACACTAGCAGACTACCTCACCTCGGTGACATATGCAAAATACAGCCAGCCCCTCAACAAATTCAGAATAAACAGACCATAAAATATACCATAATTGGAAAAGTGCAGACAAAAACTGAACTGGAAATCACAAGAAGCCAGACTCTGTATGCAGTGCAACAATAGAAAAAAATAAACATTATTCCTCATAAAACAAAATCACAAAAAATAAATTTCATTAATACTAGCAAAATCACATGAATGAACAATCAGGTGTGCATACTGTGCATTTGCACAGGGAGGTACAACTGTGAGGCAAACGGCATCAGGAGAGGTTGTGGGGCCACTGCAAAGCCCAACCCACTGGCAGCCAAAATCAGAAGAGGCTGCAGGTCACCAGAAGAGTTTTATTTTTGTTTTAATTATATGTCAATTTTATATATATTTTTGTATTTATTGTATGAATTATAATGTGTTATGTATTGTAACCCGCCTAGCAGAACTGGATCGCAATAGGTGGGAAATAAATGTTTTAAATAAATAAATAAATCCACTGGCAACTGTAGTAAGGAGAGGCCCAATGCCAGAGGTGGCCATGGAAAAGCCTGTCTGTACATGCGTGTGTGAGTGAGTGAAAGAGAGGAAGGCAGCCTGCTTATGTGTTTGTTTCTGTATGAGAAGAAGCCTGCCTGCATGGGCATGTGAGAGCCTGGAAGCTTGCCTACAATGTGTGTGTGTGTGTGTGTGTGTGTGTGTGTGTGTTTGTATGCAGGTACATTTATGAATGGGAGCCAGCTTGGGAGATGTGTGTGCATGTATGAATGCAAGCCTGGCTGGGATGAATGTGTGTGTATGTGTGAAAGGGAGCCAGCCTAGCTTTTGTGTGTGTGTGTGTGTGTGTGTGTGAATGGGAGCCTATTTGAATTGTGTGTGTGTGTGTGTAAATGGGATCCTTCCATGGATGTGCATGTGAATGGGATCCTGCCTAGTTATGTGTGTGTGTGTGTGTGTGTGTGTGTGTGAATGGGAGCCTACTTGGTTGTGTCTGTGTGTATGTGAATGGGAGCCTGCTTAGGTTGTGCGTGTGTGTGTGTCTTCCCATCCTCAATCACATTAATCTATAGCAATCTCAGGGCATCTGGAAATAAAAAGTTCCCTGTTATGGAGAGGTATTTTATTTATTCTTATTTCTTTTAATTATTGCTTGGTGTTTAATGTGTCTGCTGTTCTGAAGTATTTTATTGATGGTTGGGAAATCTGGGATATTCTTTTAGTTAACTGGTTTGAAATATTCATTCTTTTTATGAATATGGTTTTACTATTATGATTAATCTTTTATATTTCTTGATTTTATTATTTAATTATTTTTGAAGAATGATAATGTTTCTGTTTTTCATTGTTGTTCTGCATATAGAAGTTGGCTTCTTGTAGGTTCCAGTCCAGTTCTTCTCTGAATATTTATATTTGCTTGTCTTTTAATTCTGTATTTGGCCAGGGTTTGTCTGCTCTGCATATGTGACCAAGGTAAAGTATTTTGCTGGTATGCAGTTTCTGTGTAATGATCTACAGCAGTCTGCTTTGTTTTGTTTTCCTAATAGGAGGCACATTGATGTTCTAGGACAGTGATAGTGAACTCCAGTCCTCGAGTACTACAAACAGGCCAGGGTTTCAGAATGTCTGCAATGAATATGTGTTAGGAACCTGCTCCTGTGGTAGGAGGAGTTAGCGATCTTGTATGAGCGAGCTCCTCTGGAGGGAGGAGCTAGCTATCTGTGATGGTTAAACTCCTAAAAAGGGGAGGAGTTAGCAATCTGTTATGAATCTCCGTAAGGAGTTAGCAATCTATTATAATCTACTCCTGAGGAAGGAGAAGTTAGTAAACTGATATGCTCAGCTCCTGTAGAAGGAGTAGTAACAAACTGTAATGAATCTGTTGCTGAAGACTCCTGGTGGGGAAGGAGTAGCCATCTGTTACCAGCGGAGTGCTTGGAGAGGACACTCAGCTGTAGAGGAATGTAGATAGGTGAATCCTTGGGCCGATGGCAGATGACTGCGCACCCAGGAGGATATCCTGAGAGGGACCACCGGCTAGGCTTGAGTACGGAGACCTACACAGATAATTCTTTTATTAGACAGGTTAGTAGAACCACCAGAGGTGGCAGTAGTGAGCTGATATGCCCGGCAGGGCTGAAGTCCCTCAGGTACTGGAACAGTGATCCCAGGGTTGCTGAGCTGTAGAGAAACTATAGATAGGAGTAGACAGGGTATGCTGTGTTCATGGCCAGAATTGGATGTCAGATCTCACATAAGGTCTTTAGAAAGCTCAGTAGCTGGAAAGGGTTAGGCCCTCGAGGAGCGAGTACCTGGTTCCAGGGAAAGCTGTGAGAGAGCGATGGAAACTCACAATTGTCTGTATCTGTGATAGCTTCCAGGCAGTAGAGAATCTTCAGAGTGTTCAGGAACATGGACCCTCGAGGAGCGAGTACCGGTTCCTATCGGCAATCTGAAATAGAGAAAAGAGAGTGAGGCCCCTGAGGAGCGGGTACCCCTGGTAAGTCCGAGGAGGCAGAGTAGCTTGGACAAATCCTTGCTAACTCAAATTGTTAGCAAATACTGAGATCTTTTATATTGGAAGCGGATGACGTCAGTTCAGGGGGACGCCCCTGAGGTTCGCGCCCTTGCTGGTACATATTTCGGAGCGCGCGCGCGCCCTATGTCATCAGGAACATGGCGTATCCACAGAGTCGTGCCACTCCAGGGACGCCGGAGGAAGACGGCAAGAAGACGCTGTGGTAGCAGAACGTCCATCAGGCCCGGAGTGAGTCACCACAGTGGTAAGGAAGGCGGAGTGAGGGCGTCGAGCAGCGACGGACGCAACAATATGTATGAGAAAGATTTGCATGCACTGCTTCCCTTCTATGCAAATCGATCTCATGCATATTGATTGTGAATATTCAGAAAACCTGGCCTATTTCTGGCACTCAAGGACTGGAGATTGTCATCACTGTTTTAGGGCCTGGTGTAATATGTTCAGCGTTGCCTTTTCATAAATGTTATTACTTTTTAGTGCTAGCATTTAGGGTTCTTTTGCTATGTGAGGCTTATTATATTATAATAGTAATTCCATTCATTCATGAATTTCTGAAGGCCAAGCCTATACCCAATGTAACCCTTGAAGTTCAATTTTCTTTATGACTCCTTGTGTCTGAAACCTGCACTTTGATTCCCAACCCAGTATCAGAAATGAATCCACACGCTCTTTAGTGAGTAACAGTTTTATCTTTACTGGAATGAATGACTGAAATAAATCTGTTCACTTCCTAAGCATCTGCATTTGTCATATAAACACATGTATATAGTACAAGAGAAAACTCAACTTTGTCATAACTCATGTTAAGTATTTCAACCAGAATCAGCATGTGATATAGCACCCGACCTTAAGCAGTCTCTGAACAAGCAAAGTCCCAGATTGTATCCTACTGTGTGTCCATTTGAATTTAGAGCTGAAGAGGGCGTCAGTACTGCTCTTTGCTTCAACTGCCAAATCCACAATACAGCAGCCTCTATCCAAAAGAAGAGCTTCAAATCCTGACAGGGCACAGTTCAATTACTCCCAAGTCGTCCACAGCAGGGTTCCAGAAAAGAGAACCTTAATCAGTACAGATAATATTTATTAATTCAGAGCAGGGCAGGAACTCTGTTCAAGCTGAGCAGTGATCTGTTTGCACATGCTCAGACAATCCAATTTTTATAAATCTCTTTAGATAAAGTAAAAACAACTTCAATACATCTCAAAACAATGCTAACTAACATAAATACATTACACATGAATACAATTATAGAGGGCTGCTCACCTTAATCAGTACAGATAATATTTATTAATTCAGAGCAGGGCAGGAACTCTGTTCAAGCTGAGCAGTGATCTGTTTGCACATGCTCAGACAATCCAATTTTGAATCTCCTTTCCCCCCCCCCCAGCTCTTAAAGAGACAGCACTCTATTGTCAGTCTTTTCATGTCACAATGATGATTCAACATTTCTCTGCCCTAGTTCCTAGAGGTATGTTACATGGTCCCCTCCTAAAACCTGACGTCCCCGGCAGGTATTTATGTCCACAGCTTATATATTAACTCTGTTTGTTTGCTCAATATCTCTTGCATCATACTACTTAGTTGCTGCATGGATATACACGCCTCTAATGGATTCCTTGAATATGACTGTCTCAATATGTTGTGGCTGTGCAACCCCTTGGGCAATTGCACTTCAAAGTCATCGAATCTACTAGGCAGTCTCCTTGGTCTCTGCGATCTTTGAGGTAACGGTAGAAGTCCTATTTTAGTCTGATTCATCAAGAGTTTTCTTCTTCCCCAAGGAGGATGCATGCTGTTCTTCATTGACTGAGCTGTTCAAATCGCATGAATTGTTATGATTTACTGGTATACTAACTTCCATAGGATCCTCTTCCCATGACTCTGGATGAAACTCCTCCGCATTAGGATTTAATGTTCCATTTGACTGAATTTCACCAGTAATTGGACACTCATCCAGTTCAGCTGGATCTGAACTTCCGCTCTCCATAATAGAGCCATCCATACTATCCTCAGCGTCCTCCTTCTGCTTTTTCCTCAATTGCTTGGTACTATTGAATGGTTCACAGTGAATATCAGCCTCTTCTCTTCCAGAAATAAATCCACAGGGGCGCAGTAGATCCCTGTGTAACGTCCTTTCGGGTCCATCCCCTGTTTCTGGCTTCACCACATAGACTGGTATACCTTCAATTTGTTTTACCACAATATACACTGAAGACTCCCACCGATCAGCCAATTTGTGCTTGCCCCTCAACTTCACATTCTTGACCAATACTCTATCACCCTCTTCCACTGAGGATGGCATTACTTTCGCATCCCATCTGCGTTTGTTGGCTAGTTGATGTTTCTCAGCTTCCTGAGTAGCCAGCTCGTATGCATACTTCAACCTCTGACGTAACTCTCGTACATATTGGTGATGAGTTTTAGCGTTATGACCCACTGGACTGATGCCGAAGCATAAGTCTATTGGAAGTCGAGGTTCTCTTCCAAACATGAGAAAAAACGGAGAAATTCCAGTACTGTCATTCCGAGTACAATTATAGGCATGTACTAGTGGCCGAACATATTTTCTCCAATGTTCCTTACGCTTATCCTCTAATGTACCCAACATTTCTATTAAGGTTCTATTGAAGCGTTCTACTGGATTTCCTCGAGGGTGATATGGAGTGGTTCTGGATTTAGTGCCTGCTATTCTACATAGCTCTGAAATGAGTTCAGATTCAAAATTGGCTCCTTGGTCACTATGGATTCGTTTTGGAAATCCATAGTGGCAGATGAAATTCTCCCACAGGGTAACAGCAACAGTTCTTGCAGTCTGATCTCTAGTGGGATATGCCTGAGCATACTTAGTAAAGTGATCCGTGACTACCAAAACATTTCGTGTATCCTTGTCGTCAGGCTCTAAGGTAAGGAAGTCAATGCAAACTAGCTCCATGGGGGCGTAAGCTTTTATATTTACCAAGGGGGCTGCTTTTTCTGCTCTAGCTTTTCTCCGCACACATCTTTCGCATGTCTTCACCCATTGCTCTACCCCATGTGCCATTCTCGGCCAATAAAAACGTGCACGTGCTAAGTCCAAGGTCCGTTCACAACCCAGATGGCCAGTTTCATCATGTACCCCCTCCAGAGCTCTCTGACGATATTTTCTTGGAATCACAAGTTGTTGGTGTGGTCCTCCACTCCTCATCACTTTTCTGAAAAGTACTCCCTCTTGAAGACATAGTTTTTGCCATTCTCTGAAGAATAATCGAAATTCTGGATGCTCCCGATTCCTGTCTCGATCTTCAAATTTCTCACCTCTCTCCAGCATCATTATGACTTGGGATAAACATGGGTCTTCCCTCTGGAACACTCTCCAGTCACCCAAGGTAAACCCAGGTAGGGTGGGTTGTCCAGGCCACAGGTCCGGGTCATCAAAATCATCTGGAACAGCATCTCCTCCTGCAGGTAAGATTTCCACCAAGGCACCAGGGCTGCACTCAAACTTGGAAGTAGAATGAGGTGTAATGGGAGTGTCGTAGTCTCCCGAATCTTCTGAAATATGTGTCAAAATAGAGACATCATGCTTCTGGAATGCCGCCTTACATATTACCTTAGATAGAGTGTCCATTCCTTCTTGATCTGTCTTCACACGAGATAGCATCTTGGCAACCCTCTCCTCATATTTCAAAAATTCTTCATCATCTTCTTCAGGATCATGTGGTCTCCTAGACAACCCGTCAGCATCTATATTGGCTTTACCAGATTTGTATCCGATGTCAAAGTTGTACAGGGAGAGGGATGCTAACCATCTGTGGCATCCAGTTTAGCAGTCGTCAGGACGTACGTC
Source organism: Rhinatrema bivittatum (assembly GCF_901001135.1). NCBI lineage: Eukaryota > Metazoa > Chordata > Amphibia > Gymnophiona > Rhinatrematidae > Rhinatrema > Rhinatrema bivittatum. The sequence goes on along the minus strand of NC_042615.1, from coordinate 29,462,431 downwards.
AGAGGGTTATTATCTGTCACTACTTTAAACTCTGCACCATATAGATAATCATGAAATTTTTCACAAACTGCCCATTTAAGGGCTAAAAATTCCAATTTGTGGATAGGGTAATTCCGTTCACTTTTAGTGAGCCCACGACTGGCATATGAAATCACTCGCAGTTTTCCTTCTTGAATTTGGTAAAGTGCAGCGCCTAGCCCTGTAGTGCTGGCATCAGTGTGTAATACATAAGGTAGCTTCCAATTTGCGAAAGCCAACACAGGGGCAACCGTGAGTTTTTCCTTTATAATTTCGAATGCTTTCTGACATTCTGAGGTCCACCGCGTACCCAATAGCTGCTGACTTTGAATCCGGGCTTCTTTCCTATCCTTTCGACTGTTTGTTAGTCCCACCAACAGATTACTGAGCGGCTTCACCAAGCGTGAGTATTGATTCACGAATCTTCGGTAATAGCCCGCAAATCCTAGAAAAGATCGCAGCTCTCTAATGTTTTTAGGTTGTGGCCACTTAGTAATGGCTGAAATTTTCTCTTCATCGGGGAGCACCCCCTTCTCTGAGATATGATGACCCAAATATTTCACTGACTTCTGAAAGAATTTACATTTAGATGGAGAGAGCTTCAATCCGCATTTCAACAGTCGTTGTAACACCCTCATCAATCGGTCCTCATGCTCTTCCAGTGTGTCCGAGAATATTATAAGATCATCCAAGAAGGCCACAACTTCATGTAGATTAATATCAGTCATTACTTTCTCTATCATTCTTTGAAAACTTGCTGGAGCATTTGTCAGTCCTTGAGCCATTCTCTTAAATTGCCAGTTTCCAAAGGGCGTGGTGAATGCAGTTTTAGGCCTATCCATTTCTTCTACCTCAATCTGATAGTACCCACTCTTGAGATCTAGTACTGAGAACCACTTGCTACCTGATAGGAGAGTGAATGTCTCTTCAATTCGAGGCAATGGATAGGAGTCTTTTCTGGTTATGTTGTTCAATTTACGATAATCAACAACCATCCTCAAGGTACCATTCTTCTTTCTAACCAATACCACAGGTGAAGCATAAGGGCTATCAGACTCCTCAATCACTCCTGTGGCTAATAGCTCCTTCAGGTGCTGCCTGAGATCCTCAAAGTCAGCTGGGGATACATGACGTGTGCGCTCTTTAAATGGAGTTGGATCCAACAGGGTGATTTTATGCATTATTCCTGGAATACATCCAATATCAAGGTCATGACAGGAAAATGCTCCTTTTGCCTCTTGATTAATTCTCTTTTCTATATGCTGTTTAAACTCTTCAGATATTGGAGAATCTCCGAAGTCTAGCGACACCTTCTCAGACTCCATGTTACCCTCTCCAATAGATTCTAGTTTAGCACCATCCTTATAGGTCGAGCCTGTAACGTTCATGGTCCTCACTATATCGACTGGCTCACCTACACCCAGTGTCCTTCTAGGAGGCAAACTGATGCTACAATCTGATATATTCTTCATTAGCACCCTAGCCTTTGTGTGCGACTTACTGCCAGTTCGGATGAGTTGAGGTTGTACTAGTAAGCCTCCGGGTAGAGGATAATTTTCTGAAGCCTCAAGCAATATGGACAAACTCTGACCATGTCTGGGCATTCTCAGAATGCATTCCACTTCCTTCGCTTCATCCCTTTCGAACACTATTGGTCTGGTGCTGGTCAATCTAGCCATCATTGGCCTAGTAACTCTTTGATTGGAACTTTGATGAGAAACATAGGTCTGATATGTAGTTACCCAATTTTTGTCCATGGCTAACTCCTTAAGGTAATTTGGGCCAGCCAGTTCTTTACAGTCATGTATTAGATGTCTGAGAATATTCGTTCCCACTATTAAAGGCAGGGGTTTGTTCTTTTGATCGGGACAGACTAGAGCAAGGACAGAATATTTGTTCCCACTTCCACAGGCCTCCTTGGGAAACTGTACTTCAACTTCAATATACCCCAGATAAGGAACAGGTTGACCTCCTGCACCCGTAACACAAAGTAAGTCTTCTAGCGGGTATAGCTTCCGATGTGATAAATAGTCTTCATAGAAGGTTTGTGTTATGCACGTCACTTGAGAGCCAGTGTCCACTAAGCAAGGGCACTGCACACCATCCAAATAAGCGGTTGCAGAACAAACCTTTCCCACGAGGCGTTTCAAAACATCATCTGGTAGAGGACATGGTGGGATATGATCACTGGATATTTTTCTTTTGGGACTTATCTGAATTGCATTTGGTGCCTTTGTCTGCCCCTCGCAAAAGCACCTTTTTAGTTTAAAGGAGTATTTGAAACCTGCCTAATGCTGGGTATTTTTTTTTTTTCAAATTTTTCCCGCAATTTCTGTTGGACTAGAGCAGCATTTACAGGATTGATGCATTCTCCCATCATGTGTCCATTCTCTCCACAGTTATAGCAAAATGAAAGTATCTTGGGATGATGCCTCCCTTTTTGAGGCATCTTCTCTACCCAAGAGTTTCTTCGCATCATGCTGTTTGCAGCAGGGCTATTTACTATTTCTGAATTGGCAGCTCTACAATGAGTGATCAATGGGGCGAGCAAAACATTATCTTCTCCTGAAAATGTTCCCAACTCAGATCCCACCTTAAACTCACTTGCCTCTGGTGTCATATGTTGAGCAATGCTTATGTCATTTGCTAGGTAAGTCCTGCTTACAGGTTTAATCTGGGTAACTCCCAATTGATGTATCCTCCTAGATTCTTTCATGTTTCTTTCTTCCTCAATCGTTCTAATTTTAAATAGCAGCTCCGAGTACTGTGGCAGTTTCTTCGACTGGCTCTCTAATAAGTCCCTCAATTGCAGTCGGGTAATCAGGGTCTCCTCCCAGCACCCACGTACAAACTGTTGTAGTAACTGCCTGTCTGGGGCGAGCCCAAAGAAAATTCCCCGCTCCACGACTTTCTGTAACAGGACCTGAAGCCTTCTCAAATAGTCTGAAGATTTTTCTTTGCCATTCTGGAAAGTTTCAATAAATTGAAAAAATAATTCCTCTCCATTAGTTACACTGCCATATGCCTTCTCCAGTTCCTCTAAACACTGCTCTGCTGTGGCGCTTTTATCTATGTAAGAGACAATATTTAAAGCTGGAGGAAGGAGACTTTCAATTAATTTCCTTTTTTTTGCACCTGCGGTGAGATCTGGATCCTGCAGTAATTGCTTAATTTGAATATGCCAAGTTTCATAGTCTCCTTCATTACTAGGTTTAGGGACATTTCCAGAGAAAACTTTAATTTTGTAGTACGTATGATTCAACTCTGCACCCTTTTCCTTAGGAGTTTTGATCACATGCTCCACTATAACCTTTGAAACATCCGCAGGAATAGAAATTGGTGGAATGGAATATTGAGAAGAATTGACTGCCACAGAATGTTGGGTCAGCATAGCATCCCGCCACTTGGGAACGTTTTTTTGGCTTTTAACTGGAGTCTGCAATATACTCTGGGGTGATTGATCCATATCTCGTGTTTCTTTTTCTTGTGACCCCAAACTCTCAATCATGAGAGCAGATGTTCTTTTTCTCAGATCTTGAATATTGATTATATGACTGTCAGCTATATATGCTAATTCTTCTTGAAGTCGATCTGTCATATCTAAAAGTATGTCACTCACTAGTGGGTCAGTGCATGCTTCAGGGGACATCGACTCAACATTCTGTTCTGATACTGTCTCATCTAAGACAGGTAAAATTATCCACTGACTGTCCAGTTCCCCTTTTAAGCTCATTCTTTCTAAAATAATTATAGAAAGTGGTTCTTCAAACTCACACAAAACTTGATCAGATGACTCAGCTCTTAAACGTTTCAATTTTGTAACTACACCCGCTGGGCTTAATGCATCTTCTACACTTGCTAAAGATATTTCAGGATTTACAGAACTCAGAATAACAGATCTATCAGGAATACAATCATAGTACTTGCAATACTCCATTTTGTATGAGAAAGAAACAAAGAGAATACTGTGCTCACTTCACTAATGATGCTGGGTCGCTCAGTAGCAGGTCAGACAGAGAGAAGAAAAAAACAAAACACTGCCCCACGTTGATGCGCCAGAATTTGTTGTAACCCTTGAAGTTCAATTTTCTTTATGACTCCTTGTGTCTGAAACCTGCACTTTGATTCCCAACCCAGTATCAGAAATGAATCCACACGCTCTTTAGTGAGTAACAGTTTTATCTTTACTGGAATGAATGACTGAAATAAATCTGTTCACTTCCTAAGCATCTGCATTTGTCATATAAACACATGTATATAGTACAAGAGAAAACTCAACTTTGTCATAACTCATGTTAAGTATTTCAACCAGAATCAGCATGTGATATAGCACCCGACCTTAAGCAGTCTCTGAACAAGCAAAGTCCCAGATTGTATCCTACTGTGTGTCCATTTGAATTTAGAGCTGAAGAGGGCGTCAGTACTGCTCTTTGCTTCAACTGCCAAATCCACAATACAGCAGCCTCTATCCAAAAGAAGAGCTTCAAATCCTGACAGGGCACAGTTCAATTACTCCCAAGTCGTCCACAGCAGGGTTCCAGAAAAGAGAACCTTAATCAGTACAGATAATATTTATTAATTCAGAGCAGGGCAGGAACTCTGTTCAAGCTGAGCAGTGATCTGTTTGCACATGCTCAGACAATCCAATTTTTATAAATCTCTTTAGATAAAGTAAAAACAACTTCAATACATCTCAAAACAATGCTAACTAACATAAATACATTACACATGAATACAATTATAGAGGGCTGCTCACCTTAATCAGTACAGATAATATTTATTAATTCAGAGCAGGGCAGGAACTCTGTTCAAGCTGAGCAGTGATCTGTTTGCACATGCTCAGACAATCCAATTTTGAATCTCCTTTCCCCCCCCCCAGCTCTTAAAGAGACAGCACTCTATTGTCAGTCTTTTCATGTCACAATGATGATTCAACATTTCTCTGCCCTAGTTCCTAGAGGTATGTTACACCAACATGCATTTCAAAATGTCTAATTCCATATGAATTCCAAGTGTCTATTTTCAGAGATTTCTGGTTGGCATCACAGCAATGCATGAAAATATAATATACATGTTATAAGTGATATTTTTGCTCAGAAGATGGTACTTTTGGAGTTCTTTTTCATGTAAAATCTGTTATAAATGCATAATTTAATTCTGTGTGTCTGTGGAGGGTGTGGGAGGCCTGTATGCAAGGCTGTACGTTTTGTCCAAAGTGCCTAATACCCTTCCTTTGACCATGGCTTCCATGAGTGAGGGAGGCAGGTGTCAGGTTTTTAAAATATAGATTGCTGGAGCGAGCTGGGCATTTTTGACAGGCCCAGGACAGAGCCTGAATGAATTGGGGTGGGGCGGGAAGCAGCAGAGTAATTATTCACACAGGGCAGCAAGGAAAGCTAGTACTGGGCCTGCTGGCTGGCAACCTTGTTACAGATTTTGCTATCATTGGATCATACGAAAGCAATGCACTTTTTTTTTACCCATGTCATTCTGTAGTTGTTCCTAGGGTGGAATTAAGATAGGGGCGGCAACTGTGCACGTGTTTTGCCTTAAATACCTGCACTCAAAACAAATTTGTATGGGTGGTTTTGAGGGTGGCAATAATCAAAGCAAAAGGGCCTGCATGGTTTTGCTTTGATGACTAAGGCAAACCTTATGGGTAAAATAAATCACATGTAGTTAAAATAAATTCCACGCTTGTTTTGGGGCGTATTTGAACATTACAGGGTAGAGTCAACAGCAACTTCCAAAACAGCCCTAGAATGCTTCTTTTTAATAAGGGTAAAAGTATGCTTGCTGTTAAAGTACATATCCATACTTTCAGGTGACTCAAAATCTATTAATACAGATTCAGCAACTCTCCCCCCCCAGCTCCTTATTGTACACACATAGATTCTGATTAACCTTTGAACATTAACGCTTTCATTCCCTATCCCAGAAGGTTTGCAAGAGAAGCTGAACCTGATAGATATGAACTGAAAATCATGGGAAATTCAAGCAGTTGAGCATTACCCAGACTCTGCATACCTTAGCAAGGCACTAAGTACATATGGGAGCTCTGAACTGCCAAGACAGACACGACAAATAAAAAGCTACAAGGACCTTATATGCAGCAAAGAAATCACTGCCCAGTTTCAATCCCCTAGTAAAACAATAATTATAACTATTCAATCATGTATTTCAACTGATTCTCTTATATGGGAGCAAAGTCTGGGATCTGTCATTAACCAAAAACTACACAGGAAGGAATAGAATTCCTACAGATATCCTATACCTCCAGGTCTGTAAACAATCTGTATCTACAAAAATGTGCGTATTAGTACCTTAGCCAGACAAAACCTATGGGACTAAGCAGGGAGCTCAGTGGTTTCTGAAACTAGACATCAAAGTAAAGTTTTCCCCTCCCATGAAGTCACAAAGACCCCCCTGTCAGCTCCCCACAAGAAGATTCCAGGCCCCTGGGATCACCCACTCCTGTAGAAGTTCAACTCATGACTCTCCAGGGTGTACTGCTTTCACCAGCAGGATGACAGATGTGTCCCTTCTTTTAGCTTCGCTGACCTATTCAAAATGCTCGGGATGAAAACTGCATCCTTCCTGCTGAAGAAGACAGAATCATGAGATTGTGGAGGCATGGGAGAGGCCTGGGATCTTCTGGGGTGGGGAGCACAGATCATCACTGTGGCTTCAGGAGGGGGAATGTGAGAAGGAAGGCAATACCTGCTCGTAGGCGTAGGCTTGCCTGTGGTGGTCTAGGAGTGTTACGTTAAGATCAGGATTCATGGGGGAGGGCGGGGTGAGTGAGCTACTTAACAGTCCAGGGCAGAGGGATGGTGCCTAGATTTAGGACAGTAATCCCTTTCCTGTTTCTAAGTTTGTGTGGCTAGTTTCCTTCCCCAACCTGACACCTCCTTCAGGTTCATCCATAACTGCAGCAACTTATGCTATTAAGCAGTTAAACTTGTCATTGATAGAGAAACATTTTCAATTAGGAAGATCTAGCTTCTAATTTCTTAAGTTAAGCTTTTAGATTGTTTGAAAATCCTCCTCTATGTATTGCTCTGGCAACACATGTACAAACTTTACTGCATTGCCAATAAAGTGCTCTGAATCTGAGATTACTCTGGACACAGATGTTGTCATATTAATAGCTTCTTTAGAGAATAGAGGGAAAGGGTTATCTCTGATTTTCTGTTAAAGGAAATACCTGAAAATGAATTCTTTATTGGACAGAATTTCAGAGTTGAGTAGGTGGCCTAGCATTTGGAGATATTCATCTCATAGCATTTACTTCTCATGCCGTATAAAGATTTTACACTGGATTGCCAGATATTTGGTCCCTTCCCATGGAGATTTACTTCTGTGCATGATTATTTGCACACCTTTACATTTCAAAGAATAAAAGGCCTTTGTGATTACTGCTGGATCAGGAAAAGACCTTTATCTGATCGACAATTCCCCTTAGTCAACAGGCATATCAACGTTTACTTGGCCATGATTTCAGTTCTGCAGTTTTGGGGGTTTTTTTTTTATTTTCTGAACTGATATTTTAACTTTCTACATACTTTAAGGGCAATGTTTAGGGAGGGCACAGGATTCCTTTCCTCAGTGTTTATTTGGAATGAAGGATGCACTCTCAACACGACTCTCGAAAACATTTTTCCCATTCTGTGACTCTGGGGAAAATAAAGCTTTATAAAGCAGGGTCTTCATACCCCTATTACCTTCTACCTATTGCCTTTACCATCATATTTTCAGACTGCGAGAGCTGCTTCTTCAAACATTTGGAATGCAAATACTGCTATGCAATTGCAATTTAAGTAGACGAAAATAATTATTCCAGAAGTTAAGCAAGAAATTGATAAGAGAGACAGGAAGAGACAGCGAGATTAATGAAGAAAAAAAAAAGTCACTTGAAGTTAATGCACACAAAACAAAAATTAGTATAATTAGAATGGAAATAGATCAGAAAGGAAAACAATAACATACCTCGTTAACTAAAATCTCATAAATTTATACTTCATGAAACAGAAAATTAAACATAAGTTTGGCTTACATAAATAGAAATTACAAGCCAGAGGCTGTGCACATTTCCCCTGAGGAGGCTCCCTGTGCTTCAGGTTAGATTCATTTCTCATTCTCACTTTCTGCTCCTGGTGTTTGAATAAGTTATGCAACTAGACTACTTCAGATATTCAGGGGACAATATTCAAAGCCATGTACCTGGCAAATTCACAAGGTGTCCAGCTAAATGGCAGCTCTTTGAATATTGGGGCCCTTATCCAGCATTAGCAGGATAAAAAAAAAAAGCATTCTGGGTGCGTTCTGGAATGGGTCTAACTTATCCGGCTACTTAGCCAGTTTTCAGTTGTATATGGCTAAGTTAACTTAACTTGCCATTTAAGTGGAAATCTTCTAAAGATATCTGGTTAAGTGGCACTGTTTATAAAAACAAAACCATTGGTGGACATGTGACCTGATTCTCACTCCCCCTTTCTCAGGGCCAAGAACCCCATTTCCCAAACTCTCCCAAGTGGCTATAAACAGTGTTACAAGGTCTGCAGATCAGATCCCTCCCTCCCAATTTTTTATTTTAATTGTACTTCCTTCTAGACCCTTTCCCACCCTCCACCCACTTGCAACTTTGTTGTAACACCCTCCCCCCCCCCCCTCCCATGGACCCCTCTTGCACCCTAGGTCTGACACAATTCTGGTCAGGAGTGAGGCAATCCCAGTGCTGCTAGCATTGCTCTGAATCAAAATGTAAAAAAAAAAAAAAAAATCAAAAGTTGGGTGCCAGCCTGTGGACTCCAAACCACGGCTTATACCCACTTGGGAGACATTTGGGGCTAGGGATTCCTGGCCTGGTAGGGCCGTATATTTTAATATTAGAGATGTGCATTTGTTTAAAATGAATGCACAAAATGCAAAGAAATATGGGCAATTTGTTGCATTCATTTTAACGAATATATCAGGTCTAGGCCTAGGCCTGAAGCCAGGGCCTCACCTAGGGAACAGGCCAAAGTACAAAGCAGGGGCTACAGCCTATACCCGTGTAATGCCAATGCCTAGGCCTAGGCCCAAAGCCGGAGCCTCATGTAGGGCATATCAAAATGTCCAAAGCAGAGGCTGCAGCCTAGGCCCAAGCACAATCTTGGCCTAAATTGGGCTGATGCTGCAGCCTCGACCAAGACAATAGAAAAACTAAATTTAACTTACCTGATCGATCGGGTGTCCGATGAAGGCCAGATCTCAAGGCCTGGGCCAAGGCAGGGCTCGAGGCCAGGCCTGATAGTCCTTCTATAATCTGAAAAAGTAAATTAATGATTCACATCTACCCGTTCTAGACCTCACATGATTTTAAAGACCTCTATCATATCCCCCCTCAGCCATCTCTTCTCCAAGCTGAAAAGTCCTAACCTCTTTGGTTTTTCCTCATAGGGGAGCTGTTCCATTCCCTTTATCATTTTGGTTGCCCTTCTCTGTACCTTCTCCATCGCAACTATATCTTTTTTGAGATGTGGTGACCAGAATCGTGCACAGTACTCAAGGTGCAGTCTCACCATGGAGCGATATAGAGGCATTATGACATTTCAATTTTATTCACCATTCGCTTCCTAATAATTCCTAACATCCTGTTTCCTTTTTTGACTGCTGCAGTACACTGAGCCGACAATTTCAATGTGTTATTTACTATGACACCTAGATATTTTTCCTAGGTTGTAGCTCCTAATATGGATCCTAACATGGATTATTTTTCACTGTATGTATTACCTTGCACTTGTCCACATGAAATTTCATCTGCTAGTTGGCTGCCCAATCTTCCAGTCTCCCAAAGTCCTCCTATAATGTATCACAATCTGTTTGTGATTTAACTACTATGAATAATTTTGTATCATCTGAAAATTTGATTACATCACATCATATTCCTTTCCAGATCATTTATTAATATATTGAAAACTATCGGTCAAAGTACAGATCCCTGAGGCACTCTACTGTTTACCCTTTTCCAATGATAAAACTGACCATTTAATCCTTCTCTCTATTTCTTGTTTTTAACCAATTTTTAATCCATGAAAGGACACCGCCCCCTATACCATGACATTTCAGGTTTTTTTGGAAGCTTCTAATGAGGGACTTTGTCAAACACCTTCTGAAAATCCAAATACATTACATCTACTGGTCACTTTTATCTACATGTTTATTAACCCCTTCAAAAAAATGAAACAGATATGTGAAGCAAGACTTGCATTGGGTAAATCCATGTTGTGTTCCCTTAAACCATGTCTTTCTATATTCTCTGTCATTTTGATTTTTTGAATAGTTTCCACTATTTTTCCTGGCACTGAAGTTAGGCTCACTGGTCTATAGTTTCCCAGATCGCCCCTGGAGCCCTTTTTACATTTTGGGGTTACATTGGCCACCCCCCAGTCTTCAGGTACAATGGATGATTTTAATGATAGGTTACAAATTTTAACTAATAGATCTGAAATTTCATATTTTGTAGTTCTTTCAGAACCCTGGGGTTTATACCATTTGATCCAGGTGATTTGATACTCTAATTTGTCAGTCTGGCGTACTACATCTTCCAGGATCACAGTGATTTGGTTTGTTCATCTGACTCATCACCCTTTTAAACCATCTCCAGAACCCTATATGACCAACATCCTCATTAGTAAACACAGAAGCAAAAAATTAATTTAGCCTTTCTGCAATGGCCTTATTTTTCCTAAGAGCCCCTTTAACCCCTCAGTCATCTAATGGCCCAACTGACTTCCTCAAAAGTTTCTTGCTTTGGATATATTTATAAAAGTTTTTATTCTGAGTTTTTGCCTCTGTGGCCAACTTCATTTCAAATTCTCTCTTAGCCTGCCTTATCACTGTTTTACATTTAACTTGACAATGCTTATGCTTTTTCCTGTTTTCTTCATTGTGTCATTGGGAAATTGAGCTGGCTGAAGTAAAAGTGCATAAAACACAGATTCAGGCATCCATGGCACTGCGTTGGGTCTCTGGCATACTGAGGAGGCACAGATGTACCATGGGTGTGGCCATCGCAGCTGCTGGTACTGCAGGAGGCAGAGGGACTGCGGAAGCTGCAATGTCATCTAGATGGGCACTAACGTGCTCCATGGAGCCCGCCAGGAGTTCCAAGATTTTTTGCTGCTGCTGAATCTTCTTTGCCAGACTTATAATGGCCTGGAGACCCGAGAGATCTGCTGGCTCCATGGTCTCAGCAATCTTTTACGGAAGTGGACCCTTGGGCTGAGGTGAGGTTGGTGCTAACGACAGGGAGGAGCCGTGCAGATCCTCACAGTTGGCAGGCAGAGCTGGATGGAGCAGAGGACCAACAGGAACTTCAACACTACCAGTCCGCATTCCCTTTAGGTTGAGCCCTCAGGCTTAGGCATGGGCCTCTGTGCTGGGATGAATCCATGGGCAAAGTGATGATTGGCCAGTGAGAAGGGAACAGGGTCAGTCCAAGCAGAGGTCAGGGCTGGCAGCAGACAGCAAGATGAGAAGGAGGCCAGGGCACAGCATTCAGAAGATGAGAGGCAAACCAAGGTCACAAGGCAGGCAGAAATCCCTGAAGGTCAAAGAGAGAATCAAAGCAAAGCTGAGGAGTCAGACTGAAAGAGACAAGACAGGATCAGCACAGCGGGAAGGCACCAAAGGAAGATGAGGGACCACAAGACAGAGATGCAGGAACTCCAAAGACACAGGAACATGAAGGCAAGGCACAGGAACTGAAGCAGGATCAGGAACCAGGAACAATGTGGCAAAGAGTTACTCCAGGAAGTCTGACCTATTGCCAAGGTTTATAAGGCAGGGCAGAGCAGGCATTATATACTGGAAGGCCTGTGACATCATCTCAAGGTACCACAGAGTATTTCCCACCCTGGGTCCTTTAAATGTGCACAAGCCACATGCGTGCGCCTAGGGACATTCTGCTCATCTGAGCAGTAGCCGTAATGAGGTGCTTTGGACCTTCACAGTGGCTGGCTGCATCCCCTTTCAGCTGGTGTTGGCGGACCTCCCGTAGTTCAAGGGGAGAGGTAAGAGCAGCTGGTCATGGAATGGACCTGCATCCGGTCAAACACAACACCCGAGCCACAGTAACAAGCGAATGACCTGGAGATAGACACTTATCGGCAGAGGTTGGACCCCAACGAGCTAACTACAGAGTGCCACAGTTGATGAAGAGTTGGTGAAGCTGGAGCCAAGGCAGCTCCAGGATAACAGGGTTGACTGCCATGGATAGCATATAGAAGGTTATGGTCCCATATCATGATGTACTTGTGGGCAGGTTGTGCTGGCAAACTGGCAATTCTACAATAAAGTTTCCATCTGCCCCAGAGTCCAAAACAATCTTGATATGTATCATAGACTTTCCTCTGGCTAGGCAGACAGGCATCAACAATTGTGGAGTGAGATGAATTCATCCTAAGGTTTCCTTTCTGACCAACCCTAGGTTTGGGAGTTTCTGACTTCTTGGGGTAGTTTCTAGCAAAGTGCACCCAGCCAATGCAGTAAAGGCAAAGCCTAAATTTCTCTGTCTCCATTTTTTCTCTTCAGAGAGCCTAGATTAGGCCATCTTATATGGGAGGAATGCGGCCAGATAACCTATGCCAAAAAATGGCCATTTTGCTATCCTCTCCCCAGCGGAGTTCTGAAGCCAAGGTAAAGAATTGCACTGCATATTCGTCTACAGTGTGGGTTCCCTGGCAGATTCATAGCAGTTTTGCAGCTGTGGACAAGGCAAGAACAGGCTCATCCAACACCAGATGAAACTGCTGGATAAATTTGTCTAGGTTCTGGAGAAGTAGGTCATTATGTTCCCATAATGGGGAGACTCAGGCAAGAGCAGTGCCGCTCATCAAGGAGAGCATATACATCATCTTTGCATGGTTGGTTGGGAACAGAGCCAACTGGAGCTCAAAATGCATCCTGCATTGGTTTATAAAGCTTCTACATTACTTGTGGTCCCCATGGTACCTGGGAGGAGGTGGCAGGTGTGGCATGGGTCCAGAAAGATGGGCAAGCTCTGGTGGAAGTGGAGCTGCAGGAACTGGGAATAGTGATGAGATCAGGGCCTGTATGGTGTCCATTCATTCCACCAGGCTAGTCACTTGAGTCAGCATCTCATTGCTGCTGGATATGCTAGGTTAATCTTGGAATGGCATGGATTGGAGGAGAGTCCACCCGGTCCATGGCCTCAGAAAACTTGTAATGGTAGTAACTGTGCTGTAGCTTGTTTGGTGCAGCCTAGTAATAATGAACCTACTAGGCCCATTCCACACCTTGCAAAAGTGCCCTGAACTGGGACAAGGCTGGACCTTCACCTATATCAGCCCTGTTCAGGCAGGTTGAGCCTTTGGGTTTCAAGGACTGGCAGGACTTAGATGATAGTCCCACAGGGTGCTCAGGAAGAGAGAGTCTGGGGCTGGGCTGAGGTCAGGGTAGGCAGTGGTCAGACATTTACCAGGAACAGGCCAAGTGTCAGGGCAGGCAGTGAGCAAAGCATTGCTGAAGACCATAGCAGAGATCAATGGCAGGCGGCAGGCAAGGGAGTAGACCAGGTTCATAGCAATGCTCAGTAGCAGGCAGCAGGCAAAGAAGTATCCATAGCAATGGCAGGCAAAAGAGTAGTTTGGGTCCAAGCAGGGGTCAATACCAAAGCATACAAATGAAGGACAGGGACAGGCAGGCCTGGAAGCAGGGCAAGACAAGTTGGACTGGAGAAGGCAGGTCTGGTTGGATGAGGCAAAGCAGCCTGGACGGGCAGGGCAGGCAGGACAAGGTGAGGCAAGGCAAGAACAGGAATCTATTGGATAAGCAACACACACTGCAAATGCAGGAGGGCGTATTGCTAAGGCAGTGTCAGGGAGTGTGGCTGGGGTTTAAATCTCCAGCTCTCATGGACATCATCAGAGCGTGACGCTGCCCATTTCCTGACACAAAGCCTAGGGAACGAGCATGGTACAACTGAAGGAACCAGCGATGGTGTCATTCCTGAAGGTTTGCCGCTTTGACATTGAGTGGGTAGGTGGGTGAGCAGGGAAACTGCGGCTGGTTGTGGGGCCTTCTCACAACCAGTCAAATGTTACACTAAGTTTATCTGGCTAATTTTGTAATCCAATTACTGGCTGAATATGAACTCAATAGAAGTCCATATTCAAAGAATATCTGGTTACAGATAAACATATTTGGTTAACTTACCCAGGGTATTCAGCGGAATAAACACACCACTGAAATTACTCAGATAAACTTATCCGGCTAACTTTTAAGTTATATGGGTAACTTTAGACCTGCTAAATAGCAGGTTTAACTTATTCAGCTAACTTAAAATTGGATAAGTCTGAATATCGCTACTTGTTTGGCTAAGGAGGTCATTTTCTATTCCTATCACATGCGAAAAGGGACTTTTCGCGTGCAATAGCTAGATAGGGGCGGAGTCAGGGCAGCGTCAGGACTGGAAGAGGAGGAGTCGGGGTGGTGACAGGGCAGACATGGCAGAAACTTCACTGGCGGTGATAAGACCTATTGTCGCTGCCAGTAGCGCGCCCAATAGTGCCACCTTTCACGGTGGCGCTATTGGATGTGAAAGCCAGCAGCGATAACATCATGGTGGTGCAATCGCTGCCGGCTTTCGCAGTCCCGCCCTCCCGCTTTGCTTCCCCCCCCACCCCCCATTTCCACGGGATTCAGAAAGCCCTGCGATTTTAGAAAATTCAGGCCTAAGTTAGCTGGCTAAGTAGCCGCTCTCTGGAATGCCACCATCCGGCTAAATGGCAGCTGTTGAACATAGCCAGATATTTAAACTCCACCACTTAGCAGATAAATCCTTACTTTTCCAGCTAAGTGGCATGGAATATCAGGCCCATAATTATTATTTTTACCAATGGTTACGCCATCTTTATTCTATATCTGCAACCCAAAGTTTTATTTTTTATTTCATTAACTTGCTGTAGATGGAGCTATGCTGTCAACATTTTACCATTGTACTGTTATCTTCTCGAACTCTGGATTATTTTCTACAGGAAAGAGTAAATTAAAAAAGGAAAATAAATTAAAGAAGAAAAATAGTAGACATACAAATTACAATGACAATCACATCATTTAAACAGGCTTACTGTTAGTTTTTTAGGTTCTCGTAAGACAATATCTGTCTTATTCATTTGTTTGGATATGTATTTTAGCAGATGTTCTGTTTTATTTTATTTTTGATCTCCTATGTATGTTCTCAATTATACACCGCTTAGTGCTTTGTGTGTAAGCGATTAATAAATTTTAAATAGAGATAAAGCTATTTTTTTTCAAACACATATGCCATCTAAAATTCTTGAATTAAGTTAGAATGCTATCTGTTCAGTAGTTTCTAAATGACAGTGTCTTCCTAAAGTCCTTTGCCAAATGTGTTCAGTTTTAGGGTACTACTAAATTAGTTTCTAGAAAATAAACTTGAAAAGATAAGAAATGGCCTAATAACCGTATGCATTGCTACACATATTGTGTCATTTATTTTTTTAGTGAATGCATGGAGACTAAAATATTTCACCTTTGCACTGTCCAAGTCACTCAGGGTGCTCAGTGTTTCAGCTAATCTTTGTTAGGAAGAATTTGCAGATATATTTCCTCTGCTTCTACCTCCAGGACAGGGAAGATGGGAGTCTACTCCTGTGGCTGGATGGTTTAGTGCATCAGGTGAACACATCTTTGAGCTTTCCTTTAATAGTTTGTCAATTGCTTTTATGGCTGTGAGTGTATCTGGATGCTATTTTCTCCTCATGCTGTAAATATGTTTTGAGTTGATTGTGTGAAAGCTTGAGTGCTGTGATCAGCTTCTGTGAATGCATTTGTGCTATTTTTATTTAAAAATGTAAGAATCTGCATCATGATGTGATTTATGCTCCTTTTTTGTTCATAATTGATTGTGTCGCCACAATATTTCATATCTTCCTGGGTCATTTTCTAAGCAGCAATGTTTTATCATAGGAGGGGCAAAATATTAGGGGGGGGGACGTCCTGCAATATTCTTCCCCTCTTCAACAAAATACTGCAGGGATATCACAGTGCAGTTTATTATGAGACAAACCCATGATGAAAAATGGTGCTTTGAAAGGAGGCCTATGGGAGCGATGGAAGCCCGCCTCAGCCGGGGACGCCAAGCCATTGCTTTAAAGAGCCAAGCGAAACAACTACTGTCTTCCTCAAAAGGTTTTAAGAACCCCTGCCCCAGGGTCTTGCTAGAGGTCCCGTGTACCGCAGGACCCCTGACCAAAGAAATAAAATGTACAGTAAAATTTACAGTAATAATTGCACAGTGACTCCCCCCTCCAGCCTGCCCCCTACTCAAACTCCTCCCCTTTTTATTTAAATAACCCCTGTCCCCAACAAAGCACCCCCAATAGTGAAAGCCTCCCCAATGACCTCACTACCCCTCTCTCCAAGCATCCCTTACAAAAATAATCCCTGGTAGACTAGGTTAGGCTCCATCCCCATCCTCTCACCAAATCTTCCTTTATCAAAAAAGGAATTCTAGAGCCCCCGAGCTCCCACCCACACTCTTGAGACCCCTCCTATCTGTTAGTTGTCATGTTGGTGGGTTCGTGGGCCTTGAAACAATCCCAAGCTCAGGTACAGTTGATGCCATTTTTTTAAATTGGTGCCAACCAGCCTTAGCTCCTACTATGTGGCACTGGTCAGCAAAGGCCCCTACAATGTGGTATTTTGGGAATCATCTAGGCCACTACTAGCCCACAAATATGACATCTAATATGCATGGAGTTTAAGTCCTGAGGCCTCCTTGACCACCATTTATTTTTTGTGGTAAGGGAAGGGATGGGAGAGAAATATGTGGATGGGACCTACCATAGACCACCAGGGATATTGTTTGTTATTGGGATCAATGGGGTGGGAGAAGACGTTATGGGGGCAGTGGAGTATTAAATGAAAAAGGGAGGGGTTTAGGTAGGGGATAGAGCATCATCATGTAATGTTTATTGTAATTTTGTGTTTATTTTGGGGGTTGGGACCGCTTTGACAGGCAGCCTCGGGTTGTATGAGATTCTACAAAGGCCCTGGGAACCTGGAGGATTTTTTTCTTGGGGAAGTAGTTTTGTTGAGCCTCCCGGCATATTGGGATGTGTGTTAGCATCCCGATGACCCAGGGAACAAATAACTATTCTTTCCAGAAATGTGATAAAATAATGGGGCTGAAATTTTTCAGTCAGCTGTGTTATTTTATTACCATTGAATTGCCTATGCATTAGCTGCTTTGCATTCAGTAGGTAATATTATGTATGCAAATGCATACAACTAATTTCCATAGGGGGAGGAAATCTTTGGGAATATCACCCAATATTGTATGATTTGCGTGACAGTGCTGCAATACAGTGATAACGCAGTTAACAGCAATATAATTGCCTTATCGCATCTTAGTAAATCTAGCTCTTAGTTATCTTCTGGCATGATAACATAGTAAATCTTGGCAGGAAAAAAGCATCTTATCTAGCCATTTATCCTGTCCACACAGCTAGCATATATCCCAGATGCCAACCATAGAGTGTGACAACACTGCAAGATTCCTCTTTATACAGGACAATCTCTTTGTCTTCCACTTTGTACCAGGTAAACCCTCTACATCTCATTATCTTTGTGAATCAGCTGCTAACACCAACTTATAGCAGGCATAAAGATATTTTAGCATGACATAGGGAGGGTAATATTCAAAGAAGTTCTGCAGGTGAAGTAGTGCTTTATCTGCAGGAATGGACCTTCAGAAAATTGTGCAACTGATCTGGGCCTAAAACTACATGCGTACACAATGTGGAGCGATTATTCAAAGAGTTTTCACACCAAAAAGTATTATGTATGCTAGAGTATGTCCATACATGTTTGAGGTATGGGTTTCCAGTCCACGCATATGTCCATATTTTATATAAAGCATATGCATATACATCAAGTTCTGTATATGTGAATACGTTTATGCTAGCTACTTAACATACCAAATTTAAACCCTTTGTTCCTTTTTTGGACCTGGTGTTTGGTGTGGTGATGGCTATTGGAGATTTCAATTTTGGGCTAGTAATTATGTCGGTATATAAAATAGTAATAAATAAATAAATAAATAAATAATTGGAGAGTGTGTGCTTTGCTATTATGGTGATTATTTATTTTATTTTTTTTTTACATTTGAATAGTTTAATGGGACAAAGCCAAGGTGGAGTTAGCCAAGGGAAGCCTTTTCTCACCAATCTGCTATATTTTTTTGAAGGGGCTAATAAACATGAATAAAGGTGAGCCAGTTGATATAGCGTATCTAGGTTTCCAGAAAACATTTGATAAAATCCTTCATGAGAGGAAATTTAAAAAGTCAAGGGATAGGAGGCAATGATTTTTGTGTTTTTAGAACTGGTTAAAAGATAGAAAACAGAGAGTAGGGCTAAAAAGTCTATTTTCTCAATGGAGAAAGGTGAATAGTGGAGTGTCCCAGGGATCTGTACTAGGACCACTGTTTTTTTAACATATTTAGAAATGATCTAGAAATGGAAACAATGAGTGAGGTAATCAAATTTGCTGATGATACAAAATTATTCAAAGTTGTTAAACCACATGAGGGTTGTGATAAATTGAAGGAGGACCTTGCAAAATTGGGAGACTGGGCATCCAAACGGCAGATGACATTTATTGTGGACAAGTGCAAAATGATGCATTAGGAAAGAGCAATCTAAAATATGACTACACAACGCAAGGTTCTACATTGGGAGACACCACCCAGGAAACGGATCTAGGTGTCTTCATGGAGAATATGTTGGAATCCTTTGCTCATTGCTTGGCAGTGGTCAAGAAAGCAAACAGAATGCTAGGAATTATTAGGAAAGGCATAGAGAATAAAACAGAGAATATCGTAGCACCTCTGATCACTCCATGTTGCGAGCGTACCTTGAAAAGTGTGTTCAGTTCTGGTCACCGTATCTAAAAAAAGATTTAGTGGAATTAGTAAAAGTACAGAGAAGGGCAACCAAATTAATAAAGGGACTGGAATTATTCCCCTATGAGGAAATGCTAAAGAGGTCTAGGGCTCTTCAGCTTGGAGAAGAGATGGCTGAGGGGGGATATAATAAAGAGGTCTATAAAATAATGAGTGGAATGGAATGGGTAATATGAATCGATTAATGAGTGGAACAGGTAAATGTGAAGTGTTTGCTCTTTCAAAAAGTACAAAGACTAGGGGACATGCTAACTTGGCCAATAGCAACTTGGGAAACAACCAGGAGAAATAAGAGGTAGAGTCTTGCTGTTGCTTTCCTTGCAAATTTATTTACAGTGGAAAACGAAAACTGACAGAAAATGCAGCTTAACTTACAGCTCTGATACAAACACACCATCAAACATAGCATGTTTTAGCATAGGCTGGCTTCCTAGGGGTGTGCATTTGTTTCCTACATATTTGTAATCCGCAACGTATAGGGCCATATTCGTTGTATTTGTGGGGAAGCGAAACGTATCATGATTCCCCACGAATACAACAAATCTTCGCCGAATTATTCGGCTGTCTAAAGGAGCCAATTTAAACAACCCCCCCATCCTCCTGTTCTCCTTCCCCCCCCCCCGACTTACCAAAACTCCCTGGTGGTCCAGCGGGGGGTGCGGGAGCCATCCCGTGCACTCACACTCTCAGCTGCCGGTATTCAAAATGTGCCGATAGCCTTTAACCTACTATGTCACAGGGGCCCCCAAGACTTGACAAAAGTCCCTGGTAGTCCAGCGGGGGTCTGGGAGCGATCTCCTGCACTCAGGCTGTCGGCTGCCAGTAATCAAAATGGTGCTGATAGACTTTGCCCTCACTATGTCACAGGGGCTACCGGTGCCATTGGTCAGCCCCTGTCACGTGGTAGGAGCACAAGATGTGACAGGGGCTGACCAATGGCACCGGTAGCCCCTGTGACATAGAAGGTTAAAGGCTATCGGCGCCATTTTGAATACTGGCAGTCAAGGGTGTGAGTGCAGGAGATGGCTCCCGGACCCCCCGCTGGAACACCAGGGAGTTTTGGTAAGTCTTGGGGGGCTCAGGAGGGTGGGGGGTTGTACTTAATTCAATGTTAGCCAGGAAATGAATGAGAATTAATGTATGTACGTATTGGGGGCCCCCCTTGCCGAATGCAACGTATCTGCCCCCTGACAAATACGAATCCCGAATGCAACGTATGGCGTCCCGCTGCACATCCCTATGGCTTCCTGCCTGCTCTCTGGGGCCTTTCTACCCTTCTGGGTCCTGCCTTTTTATGCTTGGCTGAAGGGATCTTCCCAGAGCCCAGAATCTCTTGCTCCCTTAAGGAGGACTGGGCCATGTAGCTGGGGCCGGTCACTTAAGGGGGTCAGAGAAGACTCCTCTCACCGTCAGGAATTAATTACCACTTCTAGGATGGTTGCATCAGTGAGGGATGACATATAGATGTGTTTGCTCTTGCAAAATGTACTCTACAACTAACCATTTCGCTTTTCTCTCTCCCTTTGTCACTAGGTGATCCTGCAACTTTAGGTAAAAAGATTTATTTATTTATTTATTTATTTATTTATTTAGAAACTTTTATATACCGGTATTTGTGGGGACATCATACCGGTTCACATAGTAACTGAAAAGATTGGAAAATACATTGCAACAGGGGAATGTAACTGGGCGGAGGGAAGAACAGAAAGGCAGTAGGAAGGATAGGAGAACAAGAAGGTAATAAGATCTACTCCAGCCTCAGCCATGAGCTTGCCATATAGCACAACAATTTGGAATGTCTCACTCTTCTCTTCCCCACCTTTTCCTCCACAGATGATAGAGGTTATCCTCTCAAAATCTAGCTCATGATTCTCCTAGCATACCCCAAGACTGTGACAGATGAATGCTACAACTGGGCCCACTGGGCAGTCATAGAAAGAACTTTTGCCCTACTCAGAATATGCTTTTGCTGCCTGGACAAATCTGGGAGATGTTTCTTCCTCATCCCTACTAAGATTTGAGGCATCTTTCTGGTCTACTGCATGCTAAAACCTGTGGCCTATCTCTTCCTGATGGTGCAAATTTAAGGATAGATGCCAAAAAAATCTTGGTTTGTGTTTGTGCATGCGTGTGTGTGTGTGTGTGTGTGTCTGTGTGTGTGTGCACGTGCATGGTAATGATGAGGCTGATTTGGAGTGAGAAGCAGTAGCAATGGGGGAAACACCTGCTACCAGACAGATGGTAGCCAGGGTCCTATTTGACTAAAAGAGAAGCTCAGTATTCGACAAGGTCTGTCTCAGAGGCCAGCTTTGCTATGATGCTATGAATAACCCCAACTTTCAATTGTCACAACTAAAGCCCTTAAGGGGAAAATTATGGTTAAGCTATGTGTTACCACAATATTGATTCAGAGAAAGTAAAAACTGCAGCCCTGGCCATAGAAAGAAAATCTAGATGGGACTAGTGGCTATGTGAGGCAACCTTTCTGGTGGTTGCAAAGGATTAAACCTGGCACATGTTTCTTAGGTGTACGTCTAGGTGCACCTGACCGGATATGCAGACAATTCCACTCCAAACATCTCAGATTCCAGGCCTTCTTGTTGAGATCCTCAGTCTGTAGAGAGAGAAATTTAGGAAGGAACATAGAGGAGAGACACTTCCATAGGGCTTCCCACTGTCAAATGTGTTTCTTGACTGCCACCTTACCCATCTTTGCCCCATCTAGTTGTGGCACTGACCTGGCTTCGAAGGCATCTGTGGATGATGTGTGCCTCAATCCGGTTTTAGGCAAGAGACTGCAATATTGAAGTAAGCTCTCCCCTAAGGAATCCCTTGTTATGGGAGGCAGCCGCGGAGACGTGCGACCGGTTCCCTCTTCCTTATCAGAGCAGCCGGCTCCGCCTCCTCGGCCCCGGAAACCTTGCCGCAGCTGGGATCCAGCGCAGATGCACTCCACTGCTGCCTCTTTCCCGGGCCGCCATGCCGACACTGCGCACCAACCAGCACGCAGTCAGGACCCGCTTGGGCCTTCCTCCTGACCCCCGGTCTCCCAGTCATGCTTGTGTATCATGTAACCCCTTTTCAGGTGTCACCACGGGAGGGAGGGGTCAGGACTCCTCCTCCCAGGCTTCAAACTACTCCTGGCTCCTGCTAGTCTTTTGAATGTCTGTTTGTCTGTACCTGAGTTCCTGAATTTCTGCCTGCTTCAGACCTGACCCTTGCCTGCCTGACTATGAAATACACTGTCTGCCTGAGGTCCCACGTACGTCCAGCTGGCCCCGGAACCCAAGAGCTCAACCTGAGGGGAACGAGGGCTGGTATTGGTGAAGCCCCAGCGGGGTCTCAGGTCTCTCCAGCCTCGCCTGCCAACGGTGGGCACCCGTGGGGCTCCTTCCCACTGGTGGTACCAACTCCCCATTGGCCCAAGGATCCACGTCCGTAACATTCCTGGCCTGGATCCCTCACCTGTGCATCTGGCCTTTGGTCCTTGTGAGATTGCTGATGTTAGCCTTACATCTCCTTTGTGCATCTGCTGTAATGCTCCTACAGCCCTGCATCTGACCCAGCCACCTGGCAGCAGGTGTCCATGTGGCAATATGCTCATTTATCTAGATGAACTTTTCCCCTCCCATCTTTGCTCTGTCATGTTGAATGCCTTCAAATTGCCCATATAAGTTTATCACTACACCTAAAATATTTTATACCTCCTTTATAAGAACATAAGAACAAGAAATTGGCAAACTGGGTGAGACCAAGGGTCCATCA
This sequence comes from Rhinatrema bivittatum, assembly GCF_901001135.1. NCBI lineage: Eukaryota > Metazoa > Chordata > Amphibia > Gymnophiona > Rhinatrematidae > Rhinatrema > Rhinatrema bivittatum. Next base: position 29,439,654 of record NC_042615.1, on the reverse strand, counting down.
AGCCCAGCATCCTGTTTCCAACAGTGGCCAATCCAGGCTACAAGTACCTGGCAAGTACCCAAAAACTAAGCAGTTCCTGTGCTACTGATACCAGTAATAGCAGTGGCTATTTTCTAAATCAACTTGATTATTAGCAGGTAATGGACTTCTCTGAGAATGTATCCAAACCTTTTTTAAACACAGCTATACTAACTGCACTAACCACATCCCCTGGCAACAAACTCCAGAGTTTAATTGTATGTTGAGTGAAAAAGAACTTTTTCCGATTAGTTTTAAATGTGCCACATGCTAACTACATGGAGTGCACCTTAGTCTTTCTATTATCTGAAAGAGTAAATAACTGATTCACATCTACTGTTCTAGACCTCTCATGATTTTAAACACCTCTATCATATCCTTCCTCAGCCGTCTCTTCTCCAAGCTGAACAGCCCTAACCTCTAGGTTGTCCTCATAGGGGAGCTGTTCCATCCCCTTTATCATTTTGGTTGCCCTTCTCTGTACCTTCTCCATCGCAACTATATCTTTTTTGAGATGTGTAGACCAGAATTGTACACAGTATTCAAGTTGTGGTCTTACCATGGAGCGATATACAGGCATTATGACATTTTCTGTTTTATTCACCATTCCCTTTCTAATAAATCACAACATTCTGTTTGCTTTTTTGACTGCTGCAGCTCACTGAGCTGATGATTTCAATGTATTATCCACTATGATGCCTAGATCTCTTTCCTAGGTGGTAACTCCTAATATGGAACCTAACATCATGTAACATACAATCAAAACAGTTCACGGCATAGTCAATAATAAAATATAGCATTTTCTTTATACATAGACAAACTATTCCATAAAAAACTAAATATTCAAAATTGACACCATTTTCATAATTGATATAACATACCTCTGCTTCTACTCCCCTTTAGGCACTTACCCCATGATGGTGATTAAAGCATCTGCAGAGGGCCTTTCAGGCAGCCCTAGAGATCCTCTAGACATTCCTCCTTACCCCATTGGTGAGGAAGACCACGCCCTCCTGCTCAATAACCAGGAGAGCAAATCCTCACACATCTCCACCCATGAAGCTGGGCTGCTGCTCTGTGGCTGCTCTTTTTGCCAGTGGGTTCTCCCCAGTAGAATCGGAAACAGTAGGCACGCAAAAGTACATGCATACATAACAGCAAAACGTATGCACAGAATTGTAGCCATCTTCCAAAGTACATGTGCATTTTTGGGAGCAGAGATATGTGCGTTTTAAAACCTGTGCGGATCATGCCATGCAGCTTAGAAAATGTTTACCTAAATATATGCGGTCCCTTGTTTGCTAGGCTATGAGGCAACATGGCCAGCTTTGAAAGTTGGGCTCTGTAAGTATGTGTGCACTTTTATGCACATGGGGAGAAAAATTGCAAGGCGTGGAGTCTGGGCAGGGTTGGGACTTAGAGGTGCACTTTTTCCTTTTAAAAATTCTGCGCAGCAAGCGTGGGCGTGCCAAAAAAACGGGTGCAATTGTACGCAGGCAGTTTTGTCAGATCATTTTCAAAGCACATTTATGTGCATAATTCCACTTTGACAATCGGTAGAACTTATGCGTGCATTTGCCTGCTGACATAGGATCATTACAAAATTACTCCCTTGGTGACTGGCTCAGCCCTAATGTGCCTTTTGTGTGAAGAAGCAGTATCACTTTTAAATGCATTACAAGTTAGTTGTGTATGAATTCTAGGTTGGCTAAATGTCTCCGGATGGAACGTAAAATCCAAAAACCATCTTGGCCAAGTCCTTGTGCCCCAATTGCTAGAAGCTGTGCTGCTCCAATGCCAGCAGTAGGTGGGCAGTTTCATCTTGAAATCCTTCTGGCATGCCGTAGACTTGTTTACTGTAACTGTATTCCGCTGTGTGCTTTTCCCAGTTTCCTTATTCCACATTGCATTTCAGCTTTTCTTATGCGGCCTTTCAACAGAGCAGAGAGAAAGCTTTCAAGTAGAAAATGGAGCTTGAATAGGGAATTTGGGCTGAAAAGAGTGAGGAGCCCTTTCAAGTAGCAGTTTCCACCTGCAGCGCTTGCTGTCTGTGCTCCTTTGTAAATGGAGGGGGCTCAGCTTTTCGCCGAGACATTGATAGGCATCAATTCAGTAACCGTCTTTTGTCTTCTCTGCCTTTTGAAGTTAAAATCAGGTGCTTATAACAGACAAGAGACGGAGAACAGATCATTGACAGCAAAAAAAATACACGGGGACCAGGATGCTCTGCCATCTTTCATCCCCATCTATTCATCATTACTTTCAGATCCCTCCCCCTTTTCGTTTTGGCACTTCGAGTGGCATGCCTGATTTAAAAAAAAAAAAAATTGAGGAAGATTTGCCGTGGGGGATGCGCCTTTGCACTGCGCCGTGGCTTAGCTCCTGTTAAAGAAAGGAAATCAGTCAGAATTGTCCTGGGATTGCACGCGTTCCTTGGTGTCGGTGCGCTAAGTGGGATGGGAAATCATTCACTGGCTACAGAAAAGCGCTCCTTCAGTCCCATTTGCAAAAAACAGTCCATTTCTGTTTCTGTTCCTATTTTGTTCTTCTAAAACACCTCACCCCTCCCCACCCCCCCCCTTAAAAAAAACCCAAGAAGGATCCCAACTCTTATGCATCATGAAAACCTATATATATATATATATATATATATATATATATATATATATATCAGTTTAACTTTAACATAATGCAATAATAATTGTAATACTCCCTGGCAATACTTGCTTTATGTCCTAAATATTACTGTGCTTAGGACAAAGGAAGGTAGATTGTATAAACATACTTCTTAAACAGAGAGGAGCAATCTTGAAAATCAAGTGCATGATATTCATATTATCCAGAATCCTCACTTTCTGTCATCTATGTATGTGTCTAATCTTCCTAACTGTATAAAATCTCTCTCACGCTCCCTCTTTAAATGTACATACAACAAAAATTCTGGAATGAACAGTGAAGTTACTTATATTCAGATAATTTCTTGATGTTAAAGGACAGAACAATGACATTAATGACATTCTACAGTTTGAGGTTTGATTTAGCACTTTGCTTATTCACCCACATTTGGAAAATTAGAAAATGAATTACCCAGGACTATTAAAACTTGGTAAATTTAAAAAAAAAATCATTTTCATTGCTGAAACAAAAAGTGACTAATGCCCTGCATTCTTGAAAAAGTTTATGTGCCTTTTTTTTTTTTTAAAAAAAGCCCCCACTTTGAAACACATAATAAGCTTTCTGCCTCCTTAAAATATGTTTGACCCTCATAATTCTTTTACATATATGCAGAGACATGCGTATCTTATTTACTCTTTCGGATAGTAGAAAAACTAGGGGGCACTCCATGAAGTTAGCATGGGGCACATTTAAAACTAATTGGAGAAAGTTCTTTTTTACTCAACGCACAATTAAACTCTGGAATTTGTTGCCAGAGGATGTGGTTAGTGCAGTTAGTATAGCTGTGTTTAAAAAAGGATTGGATAAGTTCTTGGAGGAGAAGTCCATTACCTGCTATTAAGTTCACTTATGGGTGGATTTTAAAAGCCCTGCTTGCGTAAATCCGGGCGGATTTATGCGAGCAGGGCCTTGCATGCCGGTGCACCTATTTTCCATAGGCTGCCGGCGCGTGCAGAGCCCCGGGACGTGCGTAGGTCCCGGAGTTTTTCGAAGGGGGCGGGACCAGATTATGCGGCGTTTCGGGGGCGGGAGGCGGGACCAGGGGTGTGGTGCCAGCCCGGGGGCGTGGTCCAGGCCTCCGGACCAGCCCCCGGGTCGGAAGATGGCGCCCCAGCAGTCCGCTGGCGCGCGTAGATTTACGTCTGCTTCTCGCAGGCGTAAATCTAGGGACAAAGGTAAGGGGGGGGGGGGTTTTAGATAGGGCCGGGGGGGTGGGTTAGGTAGAGGAAGGGAGGGGAAGGTGAGGGGAGGGCGAAAGGAACATAAGAACATAAGAAAATGCCATACTGGGTCAGACCAAGGGTCCATCAAGCCCAGCATCCTGTTTCCAACAGTGGCCAATCCAGGCCATAAGAACCTGGCAAGTACCCAAAAACTAAGTCTATTCCATGTAAACATTGCTAATGGCAGTGGCTATTCTCTAAGTGAACTTAATAGCAGGTAATGGACTTCTCCTCCAAGAACTTATCCAATCCTTTTTTAAACACAGCTATACTAACTGTACGAACCACATTCTCTGGCAACAAATTCCAGAGTTTAATTGTGCGTTGAGTAAAAAAGAACTTTCTCCGATTAGTTTTAAATGTGCCCCATGCTAACTTCATGGAGTGTCCCCTAGTCTTTCTACTATCCGAAAGAGTAAATAACCGATTCACATCTACCCGTTCTAGACCTCTCATGATTTTAAACACCTCTATCATATTCCCCCTCAGTCGTCTCTTCTCCAAGCTGAAAAGTCCTAACCTCTTTAGTCTTTCCTCATAGGGGAGTTGTTCCATTCCCCTTATCATTTTGGTAGCCCTTCTCTGTACCTTCTCCATCGCAATTATATCTTTTTTGAGATGCAGCGACCAGAATTGTACACAGTATTCAAGGTGCGGTCTCACCATGGAGCGATACAGAGGCATTATGACATTTTCTGTTTTATTCATCATTCCTTTTCTAATAATTCCCAACATTCTGTGCTTTTTTGACTGCCGCAGCACACTGAACCGACGATTTCAATGTGTTATCCACTATGACACCTAGATCTCTTTCTTGGGTTGTAGCACCTAATATGGAACCCAACATCGTGTAATTATAGCATGGGTTATTTTTCCCTATATGCATCACCTTGCACTTATCCACATTAAATTTCATCTGCCATTTGGATGCCCAATTTTCCAGTCTCACAAGGTCTTCCTGCAATTTATCACAATCTGCTTGTGATTTAACTACTCTGAACAATTTTGTGTCATCTGCAAATTTGATTATCTCACTCGTCGTATTTCTTTCCAGATCATTTATAAATATATTGAACAGTAAGGGTCCCAATACAGATCCCTGAGGCACTCCACTGTCCACTCCCTTCCACTGAGAAAATTGCCCATTTAATCCTACTCTCTGTTTCCTGTCTTTTAGCCAGTTTGCAATCCACGAAAGGACATCGCCACCTATCCCATGACTTTTTACTTTTCCTAGAAGCCTCTCATGAAGAACTTTGTCAAACGCCTTCTGAAAATCCAAGTATACTATATCTACCGGTTCACCTTTATCCACATGTTTATTAACTCCTTCAAAAAAGTGAAGCAGATTTGTGAGGCAAGACTTGCCCTGGGTAAAGCCATTTTGACTTTGTTCCATTAAACCATGTCTTTCTATATGTTCTGTGATTTTGATGTTTAGAACACTTTCCACTATTTTTCCTGGCACTGAAGTCAGGCTAACTGGTCTGTAGTTTCCCGGATCACCCCTGGAGCCCTTTTTAAATATTGGGGTTACATTTGCTATCCTCCAGTCTTCAGGTACAATGGATGATTTTAATGATAAGTTACAAATTTTTACTAATAGGTCTGAAATTTCATTTTTTAGTTCCTTCAGAACTCTGGGGTGTATACCATCCCATCCAGGTGATTTACTACTCTTCAGTTTGTCAATCAGGCCTACCACATCTTCTAGGTTCACCATGATTTGATTCAGTCCATCTGAATCATTACCCATGAAAACCTTCTCCATTACGGGTACCTCCCCAACATCCTCTTCAGTAAACACCGAAGCAAAGAAATTTTCACGCAGGCCTTTCCTAACTCCAACATTACTTAACTCCCTTCAATCAACATACTTCGCTAGTAATAGCATTAATAGCCACCTCTTATAATGTTTTTGTATATATATATATATCTGATCTTCATTTTCTTTCTTACCCCAAGTTATTGATTCCCTGTTACATGTAACTGCTTTTCTGCACTATTGTTCAAATTGTAAAGTTTATTTAATTGCACCCCTGTTTCTTGTGAACCAGCATGATGGGACTACCGTCTTGAATGTTGGTATATAAAAAAACTTAAATAAATAAATAAAATAAATAAATAAATAAATAAATCATTTAATCTTTCCACGATGGCCTTATCTTCTCTAAGTGCCCCTTTAACCCCTCGATCATCTAACGGTCCAACTGACTCCCTCACAGGCTTTCTGCTTCGGATATATTTTTAAAAGTTTTTACTGTGAGTTCCCTCCGAGGCCGCTCCGATTTCGGAGCGGCCTCGGAGGGAACGGAGGCAGGCTGTGTGGCTCGGCGCGTGCAGGCTGCCCAAAATCGGCAGCCTTGCGCGCGCCGATCCAGGATTTTAGAGGATACGCGCGGCTATGCGCATATCTTATAAAATCCAAACGCGTATCTTATAAAATCCAAACTTTTGTTTGCGCCTGCTGCGCAAACAAAAGTACGTGATCGCGCTTTTTAAAAAAATCTACCCCTTAGAGAATAGCCACTGCCATTAGCAATGGTAACATGGAATAGACTTAGTTTTTGGGTACTTGCCAGGTTCTTATGGCCTGGATTGGCCACTGTTGGAAACAGGATGCTGGGCTTGATGGACCCTTGGTCTGCCCCAGTATGGCATTTTCTTATGTTCTTATGTTCTTATTAGTGGCATCTGGAACCAGACACAAATGAAATGAGCATGCTCATGCTGTGATGTCACCATAAATTAACTGCAGGAAGGGCAAATTGCTTGCCCACATTTCAGCCACCACTTGCCCCATTTAGTTATGGCTAAAAACCACTTACACAACTCAACTCCTCGGGACTCCAGGAACAAGCAAGCATAGCATTCTGAAACGATGGCTGGAAAACTGTGCGGACCGGTCAAGTCTCGTATATTGGTGGACTTGACAAGAAGTAGATAGCATAATAAAGAAGTTTAACATTAGACACAAAATTAAGCATAAAAGAGTTTGCTTTCATGACAGCTGCTGTTCAACTTTTTACGATATTTTCTTTCCAGAAGATAATTTTATTTTGAATGAATTGGACTCAAGTTATCCTGCCAGGATAAAATAATTTTGTAATAAAAAAATGCTGATTGAAAGTTGGTCATAATATGCAAATGGATAACAAGAATATCTTCTCCAGATCTATTCACTTTCAATTCACAACTCAAATAATTAGCTTGGCTCTGCTTAGGAAGTTTAAACTGAACATTACCAATTAGTACGCTACATCCAGACTGCCTCTCCCCACCTTACCTACCAATATGAAATGCCATTGAAAACCCTCATTGCCCTCCTCTCTCTGACACTGTGGTTTACCATGAGGCCTATGATTTGAGACTTCAAGACCAACTGCCACTGAGTATACCCCAGAGGAGAGGAGGGGGGGAGGGATATAAACGACAGCCAAGTACTTCAAATGCACAAATAATGCACAAGAAGGAAACATTTATCAGTGCAAAGGAATGTGTAGGGCAGTTTCATGATCTGGGTTTAAAAGGGAATAGAGTAGACTAAAGAATAATTTAACAAAGAATTGCTTCATAGAAAGGGTGGCTGATGCATGGAATATTCTTCCAGTTGAAGCAAAAGCAGTAGCAGAATTTAAGAATGCCTAGGATGAGTATGAAGGAGGATGCTTAACTGAAAAGAAATGAAGGTAAAGCTAGAGATCAAATAGGTTCTGTAGCATTACACAGGAATAGAAAATAGGCAGACCAGACTGGCCTGGTGATCTTTGTCAGCAGTCAAACTTCAGAAATAGAAATAGCGTTAGGCATAACTGTGAATATCCCACAGTCTAAGTTTCAAAATAGTTTTTTTTTTCAATTTTTTTAAACAAAGGTGTTCCAATTGATCAAATTCTTCAATGGTGTGGGAATACCATAGAAAAAGGTATGTACAAACTTTTTATTCGCAAACAGAAGGCATTATCGACTAAGGCCCCCAACATGGCATTATTTTGCTGGACGGCTTCCTTGGGAGGGATTAGGCTGAAGGTAAAATAGCAGACACTCACAGGAACCACCTTAATGCATCTGTCAAAATGGTGTTGGAAGTATTTGACTAACTGGCACAACATTGTTTAAAAATAAAAAAAATATAGAAATCCTATTTTGAAAATTACACTGTGGGATATCAACAGTTGTGCCTCACACTTTTGCTACTTCTTAATACACTTTCCTGTGTGAGGGTATTGTTTTCTATCCACCTTGACTTATTTTTGTTTCTGTGTAAAATTTGCCATGGGTAAGTGTAGGAGGAAGTGAGTCCCTTTGTTTAGTGTTTTGAGGGAAGTGGGAACTGAATATTGAAAGTAATGTTGTGCCCTTTGGGTCATATATCTGTAGGTGAAAATGGATATTTTCTCGTGCAGTAATAGTGAGCTTAATTCCTACACCTGTCCATGTTGCTAAGAAAAGCACTACAATAGTTCCTCTCAGTGCACCAGTACAATAACTAAATGCAAATTTATCTTTCTGAAAAAAGCTTTCACTGCAAGCTTTATGTTGGTTCCCACCATAGTATGCAATATGCATATAACCATTTTTTAGTTTGCTTGTTGCTTTTTTACTAATGACTTCAGAACACATAAGAAACTTCAATCACTCCTCTACTATCATCTGAGTAGTAGGAGGAAGAGATGTGCATTCGTTTCAAATTCATTTTTAAAACAAGAAAATTAAGGGCAATTCGTTTCATTTGGGGGAACCGGAAATGAATCGGACCCCCCCCCCCCCCCCCCCAATGAAACAAACCTTATTTGTTGCATTCATTTGAAATTAAAGCATTGGGCCTAAGTCTAGGCCCGAAGCCATGGCTTCGCCTAGGGCATAAGCCAAGGCCCAAAGTAGAGGCCACGGCCTAAGCCCAAGCGCAATGCGGAGGTCTTTTTCCTTATACATTGGAGGTATATCTGATGGCAAGGCTGGGCCTTGGGTCCCAAAGTCTGGGCCTAGGCCTCAGCTCAGACCCAGGCCCAATGTTGTGAACTAGCCTGGAGACCAGGTCCTGATGCAGGGGCCTTGACCCGGACCCAGGCCCAAGGTTGTGACCCGGCCTGGAGGCCAGATGTCGATGCCTGGGCCTTGGCCTTGGGTCAGGCCCAATCCTGGATCCCAGGTATTGTGCTGCTCCCTCATTGTCCTCTTCTTTCTTCTGATGCCATTCGCTGAGATTATGCTGACGTTAACTCTGGTGCATTCACCTCACTGGACAGTGCTATTGTGATGTATGGAAATTGTACGAGCAATGCCATACATCAAAATGGAAACAACCCATGGGATGAATGCACCAGCAGGTTTGACCCCAGGACAGGCCCTGGGGTCAAACCTGGGTTCTGCTGAGGTTTTGGCCTGGTCAGAAGAAAGAAGTGGACCTTCTCCAAACCAGGTAAGTGAGGGCCGGGGTGGGGGGGGGGGGGGGGGAATCCAGGGCCCAGCATTTTTCTGGGCTGGCACCTTTGTTTTCAATTTTTTACTGTTTTTCATGGGGTTTTTTTTTATTGCTTGATTCATTTTGTTTTTCACAAATTAAGGGGTAGATTTTCAAACCGCGCGATTTGGCGTACTTTTGCTGGCGCATCAGGCGCAAGCAAAAGTATGCGGGATTTTAGTAGATACGCGCGTAGCCGCGCGTATCCGCTAAAATCCTGGATCGGCGCACGCAAGGCTATCAATTCCGTATAGCCGGCGTGCGCCGAGCCGCGCAGCCTACCCCCGTTCCCTCCGAGGCCGCTCTGAAATCGGAGCGGCCTCGGAGGGAACTTTCTTTTGCCCTCCCCTCACCTTCCCCTCCCTTCCCCTACCTAACCCACCCGCCCGGCCCTGTCTAAACCCCCCTCTTACCTTTGTCGGGGGATTTACGCCTCCCGGAGGGAGACGTAAATCCCCGCGCGCCAGCGGGCTGCTAGCGCGCCGGGATGCGACCTGGGGGTGGGTCCGGAGGGCGCAGCCACGCCCCCGGGCCCGCCCCTGGAATGCTCCCAACACGCCCCGAAAATGCCACGCGGTTCGGGCCCGCCCCCGACATGCCCCCTCAGAAAACCCCGGGACTTACGCGAGTCCCGGGGCTCTGCGCGCGCCGGTAGGCCTATGGAAAATAGGCTCACCGGCGCACAGGGCCCTGCTCGCCTAAATCCGCCCGGATTTGGGCGGATTTAGGTGAGCAGGGCTCTTAAAATCCGCCCCTAAATGAATAATGTAATCCATGAACCAAATGTTGTGGGAAAAAAACCTCCCAAAAATGAACCCAAAACAAATTATTTTTCCCCTGTATATACCTAGTAGGAGGTAAAGTAAGTGATGGGGAGGAAACTGGTAGACAATAAAAGAGAAAGAAGAGGTAAGTCAGCGTAGATCTTGCTGAAGAATGTAGGGATGAAGTGAGAGAAAGAGATGCAGTGAAGAAATACTTAAACCAATGGATATGATTTTGTATACAGGTTGAGCATGTTAGCACTCAGCAGTACTGTTTTGAACTCCCACCACTGCTGGTAGTAGATAGACTGGTTCCCTCCTATTAGTGAAGATCCAGAAGATGTTTTGGAAGGGATGAGTAGGCTCTAAGAAGGTGGGAGCAGATTCTAGAGGCACTTTTTGAGTTGTGGAAGGGAAACAAGTTAAATGGAAGCACACAAAGCACTCAATTTCTGCTGGATCCCGGAAGATGTTTTTTATGCCATTAGGATGGGTATCTAAACTGATGGTCCTTTGATCATGGGAGAGTAGGGATTATGGGGGATATGCAAATTAGTCAGGAAGGCCCTTTGATGTTCTGGGAGGTATGGGTTCAAATGTCAAATTGTTGGTGAGGGTTTGGAGGGTGAGAAGGTATGAGTCCGGAGGGCTTGTTGTATCTTGTTGTATCTAACTGGCCTCTTCACTCTTGGCCAATTAGCCAAGACAATAACTTTACCATAACTGATCCACAGTAATGCAGCCATTTATGCATTCCATTAATTTGGTACATTTGGTATTAAAATCCAATGCAACCATAGTTGGGGTTTTTTAATAATTGAATGTTTATAATATTACCAATCAAGAACAAACTTGAAAAGAAAAACATGATTATCTTAGATATCCACAGCAGTGCATCCTTTGTAGGAGGGCAAGAGGGATGCCCAATCATCTCCTGCTCCTAGCTCCTCTGTAATTCAATGGCACTTAGTCAGACCTGAGATCAGTGCGATATTGTGATGTAAAATAGCAACATCTAAGGGCCAGCCTGTGCTGGCCTTAGAAACATGCGGTCAAACAAGAAAATGACACCAGTCTTCCATTTACATGGACTTCCTTCTCATATCCTCTCAGACCAAGGGGTACAATTCACTGCCCGCTTCTGGAGAGGTTTTCTGTAAGAGGTTTGGCATCACTTTGGATTTCACTTCTGCCTACCATCCACAAAGTAATGGGCAAACAGAAAAGGTCAATTACATTCTTAAAAGTTTTCTATGGGACTATGTCAATAAGCGCCAAGAGAATTGGCCTCCCCTTCTCTCGTGGGCAGAGTTTTGCCACAATAGCTAAGTAAGGAGTTCAACAGATGCCTCTCCCTTCCAGGTTGTCTTTGGGTGATATCCTCAAATTCTGCTTCCAGTGCCTCTCTCTGTTTCCTGTCCAGTAGTTAACACCATGAGCAGCAACCTGAAGGATCTATGGTGCAGAACAAATCAACTGCTCACTGCAGCAGTCGAGCATTTTAAAAAACAATCTGATAAGAGATGCCAGCCTGCACCAAACCAGGAGAATTAGTATGCTAAGCACCCAAAATCTGTGGTATCAAGATTCCCTCAATCAAGTTCACACCAAGGTTTAGTGGGCCATTTATTTGTTTATTTTATATTATTTATAAATTTTATATACTGTCGTTCCTTGTATAAATCACAACACTTTACAAAGTGACCTTCATAGTCATAACTCAACAAAGAAACACATAATGATTGGTTAAAGAGGTAGTATTCATTGGCAGGCATTATCAAGTGAAATTTTCTAGTGCATTTTAATTGATCTAGTACATAAGGCTAAGGATATAGGTAACTGACATGAATGATAATTTTCATGTCTTAGTCAATGAGTTATTTTGAGAGTCTTCCATTCTCTCATTTGATGTATTCTTCATAATTTGGTTATCTTTTGTCCTTCTTGATTTTGTAGTTCTGTCTATTCTGATGTTTTATCCATCTTGTGGCAAATAGGAGCAGTCACTTACAAGCTGAAACTTCCATCTATACTGAAGATCCATGAATCTCTTAAAAGACCTGCTGCTCTCGTGGCCTTCTCATCACGCACCAAGCCCAAAAGAAACTACCTCTGAAACACATACTGAATTTGAGGTCCAGGAAATCCTAGATTCTAGGAGACATCATAACTGCCTGGAATATCTGATTTCCTGGAAAATCTTTGTGCCAGAAGAAAATTCGAAGGAGCCTGCATCCAATATTCAAGACCCTCAGATAGTGCAATATTTCTGTTGATTATTCCCCCAGAAGCCCAAACTTTGAGGCCTCGGGAGGGTGCTTAGAAGGGGGGTACTGTAACTTTTGCCAGTCACAGGGTCATCTTGTGACCAGCACATGCACTCCAGGGCGCAGAAGGCCTCCAAAGAGTTAGACATGCCACCATGATGCCATCTGAAACACTGATTCCCAGGCTATCTTAGGCAAGTGAGCGCACATCCAGTGTCTTATGAAGTCCCTGCGGTGGGAAACCTGGCTGCTGGTGCTCAGCAATGACATCACTCAGCTGAGTATAAAAGGCCCAACTGCACTTCATAGGATTGCCTCAGCAACAGGTCTCCCTCCTCAAATGCAGTGCATGTTGCTACTACTTTGGCTCCTGATCCTGCTTTGGTTCCTGTCTGCCTTGCCCAGCCTGCCCTGTCTTGCTCAGCCTTCTCTGTCCCTGGCTGCTCAAATCCTGGTTCTTCTTTATTATATTTGACACTGTCCTCTGCCTTGGACCCAGATCTTCCTCTTGCCTGCCGCCTACTTCTTACCTCAGGTACGAACTCTGTCAACATCCCACTTGCCACCTGCCTTGACCTCCAGCTAGCGCCTGGTGATTGTCTCACCACATCCTGTTCAGACTTTGGCCTTACCCCAGACATTCTCTCTATATGCCCTGTGGGACCCATGCTTAAGTCCTGCTGGCCCTTTGAACCCAAAAGTTCAACCCACGAGGAATAGGGATGGTATAGGTTAAGCTCTAGTCTAGCCCCAGACTAGGGAACTTTTTCCAGTTGCTGGCATAGGCCTAGTAGGTTCCCCTACTTAGCTGCAACAACCATGCCACAGCACAAGTGTCCACTATCCTCACATACGGGCCCTCTTCAAACAGTATGAGCCAATTCTAGCGGTATGGCAGTTCATAAAGAGTCCAAAGTTGAAATCAGAAGTCTAATCAATCGAACCCTTCCTCCTACTCTTGACGTCACTGTGATGTTACAGAACATTCACCTGCATCCATGGGTAGGGATGAGGAGTAGTCTAATGATTAGAGCAGTGGGCTCTAAGCCAGAGTTCAAATCCTACTGCTGTTCCTTGTGCCTTCAGGCAAGTCACCTTACCCTCCCTTGCCTCAGATACAAACTTAGGGAAATATTTATTTATAATGCCCGAATGTAATCTGCTTTAAAGTGCTCGAAAAGTGGTATATATATAAATAAAATCTCTCCCTTCCAACTGGAACATGAGAACAGATCATTTTCAACTGGGCCCTTGAGCCCTTAGGCCCTGAATTGGGTCCTGCTTTTTTTTTTTTTTTTAATTCCAGAGATCTTCAGCCATTGGAACTCAGTGAAATGTTTGTTTCAGTAAGGGAGTAGGCTCTTCCACCCAGATGGAAATAATGTGGTCAAGGATCCAAAAGCTGTGTGGCATGCCCAAATTCTGGAGAACAAAACCAATCAATCATGTTAGTTTCTCTTAAGAGAGCAGATCTTAGGGTTCAAACTCACCTCTAAACTTACATTCCATATCTTCTTGAATCCATCAGCAAGTACAGATAGCGAGGAGGACCTACTAATTGTTCCAGATTCTAATTCAGCACAGCACCAATGGTGTTGCACTGCTTCTGGCAGCAGCAATTGTCACCTTGAAGGAGTGGGGGCTTCAACCTCTTTCTTGGCGCTAGGGATGTATATGGAAACGTTTTTGGTTTGGATTGTTATTTTGATGTAGCTTACTGATTTTTTTTTGCAGATCTGGATACAATTATTTGATTGGTTTATTCATGTCATTTGTTAATTTTTCCATTAAAGTCAATGGGGAAACAATGCATCTTATTTTGGACTCCACCACTAGGGATATCCGGTTTGAATAAAGATTGCAGGTAGGCCTCAGCAGCACAGGAACAGCACCCCAACTCACCAGGCATAGTGCAACGCGGCACGAAGAACGGCATGGAATAGCCCAGAGCGAAGTAGCCCAAACAGGTCATTGAACAGGCCAAGGGGAAAAGCATCACAAACGGCGATGATAACACGCAAAGATACTGCAAAAAGGCAAAGCAGTCTCAATGGTGACGTAAACACCACAAGGTGACATGAATGGTCCACAGCATCAAGACAAGTAAAAGTGCTAATAATAGCAGGAACATCCCTGGACTCTAAAAGAGGAGCAAAAGGTCCCAATAAAAGTGATATAAAAAAGCCTCAAGGCACTAAAGGATGGGTGAAGGGAGCCATCAACAGTGGAAAGAACTACTCAATGTAGTAAAAGAGAGGAAAATAGTGGCAATAGTGACATTAACAGACCAATGCATCCTGACAGGGGTAAAGAGCACCATCAACAGTCGAAAGAACTACCCAGTGCAGTAAGAAAGGGAAACAGGGTAACGACAATGGTGAAATTAACAGACCAATGCATCCTGAAAGGGGTAAAGCTCACCATTAACAGTGGAACGAACAACCCAATGCAGGAAGAGGGGGGGAAAGGCTATCAACAATAGTGACATTAGCATTCCAATGCATCATGAAAGAGGCAAAGAGCGACATCGACAGTGTCATGAATACTCTAAGACACCATGAGAGGGGCAAGATGGTGCCAGAAGTGCTCCCAATGAAGCATGAGAGACACAGGAGCAGGCTGAGCAGTAACACTTTCGGGTACCTGAAAATGAATGGAAACAGTTTTCATTATTTCCGGTTCAGATGACTCATTCATACCAAATGAATGCAATTCTGTAGCTGGCAATGGATTACTGCAAGATCTTCTGATGGTGAACTTAGCCCCCTTTTCCCCACCTGCTGTCTAACTCTCTGCTTCATGGGACCAAGCTGCATCTAGCGGCTTTTTCTCAAGCAGTGTCAGTTGTGCCAGATGATATCAGCTAGGAGGAAGCGGAGATTCAGCCTCCCAGTATGGTAAAGACCTGCTGAGGAGAACCCTTGGGAGCAGGAATTGTTAATTGTTCCCCCTTTTCCTCCTCTGCTGTTTGGTTCTCTGCCCATAGCACCATTGTTAACATCAGCAGGTACCTCTTCCTACCATGCCAGTCCCAATGCAGCTTAGCGTGCACACAAGAAACATTTCTTTGTTTAGTTTTCTTTTTTTAGTGATATTTTCCCATTTTGTTTTATTTCATTTCATTGCTTTTTTTGTGGGTAAATTGATTGCATTGGTGTGAACTTAATGGGTTAAAATTGATTAAACTTGGCGAAAAAAAAATGCACATTAAAATATGTAGCTGAAGGAATTGTCAAAACAAAAGTACATGAATGCACATCACTGTAGGATAATGAAACACTAACTCTTCCCCGTCTGAGCAAAAAACATTTTTCTTTTTGTGATCCAGCCCTGTTATTTGCCAGCTAAATCAGAGTTTTGCTGATCCAATTTCGGGGACACATTTTGGCCACATATTAAGAGTTTATCTCCATTAAACAAAGGCAAGCCAAGCCCTCGGCAATTAAGAGAATGACTCTGTGTCTCAGTTGCAGAAGTGTTAGCAGACTCTCTTGGGTTTCCAGTAAAACTATTATATCCAGATTTCTGTGTGGCTTTTTTTTGTGCAGCGAAGGAACTTCAGTAACACTTCTGAGGGTTTGCAATTTTCGACGCAGCTGGTAGCAGAGGAGTAAGAGTGAGAGGCACAGAGGAGCAACTACAATATACAAACACAGCTTGAACCCCTGGAAGACAGCAGACAAAACTCAAGGCACCTTTGATATTCATTGCCACAATATAATTTTCATTTAACAAAGATATTGACATTGCTGGGGAAAGCAATAAAGCAAAGATGGGCTTTTTTTTTTTAAGAAAAGCAAATTATTTAATTTACGGCCCATGCCTATGTCATTACAGAAGGATTTCTTTTCATTATGTTATAGGCTGAATTGTTTAGTGGTTTCCCTGCTGCCTTAAGGGAGCTTTCTTCACACTCAATTATCATTACTAAACATTAATATTTTACATTTCTCATCACTGACATGCACACTTTTTTTTTAAATTTTGTTCCATATATGCTGATTAAAACATGCAGTAGCCAGAATTTCTGTTCTGCAACCAACAGCTCAATGAACTGCAGTGTAACCTGCCAGTTTACACACTTTTTAATCATACAGGACTCACTTCACCTCACACTGGGTAAAAAATATTTGTACCCTATGTTTAAAAAAATGACTGTAAAGATACTCTGAGCAAATAAACGCTCCTTATTTCTGTGGATAATACAGAGTACACATGTTTTTGCCACCTAATTGAGGAAGGCCACCATTATGGTGGAGGCTCATTATCACTTTGCTGACATGCAAAGCTGCTCTCCTGCTGTCAGCAACATCTGGAAATAAAGCATAACAAAGCCATGGAACTTGATCATGATACATGAAAATATTAGCTTTACTCGCACCACCATCTGCAATCACTTTAGGGATCTCTCGTACCCTATCCCCCCTGATCCCTACCTAATCCTCCCCCTAACCATTCTCCCTCCCAATGATTAATTTAGGATTCTGTTACCTCTAGGCACTGTTGCTGCCATCAGCCTATGAACTCACAAAACCTTTTTTATCAAATGAATATTTGTATTGAAACATGTCTCTTTCCCACCCTCTCTTCCCTCTTCTTCCATCATTCATCTTATTTCTGTCTCCTCATCCCCGCCTCTCCTCCAATCTTATTTCCCTTACCTTTCATCTGTACCTCTCCCACTCATCTTACACCTCCCTCCCTCTCTTTTCTTCTTTCCTTCTACTCTCCTTCCTTTTTTCCCCATCACCTCAAAAGCAAGCATGTCCATTCATAAGTGTGCTTTTGGAAGATTTTTCTATGAAACCAGACTAGTTTGGCGCAATTAAAAAAATAAAGGTAATCATAGCAATGAAAGTCCACTGATTAAGCTTGTAAGAATAGAGATTACACTGATCATCAGATTTATAGGAATAGCCAAGGCTGTTGAAATGCTAAAAAGTATGTTAAAGCTCAGAAAGCCTTACTGTAATCCGTTGTGATGGTACCCACCTTAACGACAGTATAGAACAAGTTTTAAATAAATAAATAAATAAATAAATAAATAAATAAATAAATTAATTTTAAAAAAGTATGTTAAAGGTCAGTATTTTGTTTCCACCTTCTGGGCTTAATTTACAAATCATATAATTTTCAAGAATTCAACCTTGTTAGCAAATATGAGATATAATTATAATTCAAATCAATTAGGAAAATGTTATGCAAACAAACTAACTCATTGATGTGTAAGTTAGAAGCAGTAATTGTTACGGCCGCCGGCTGTGGCAGTCCACGACCAGGACAGGCCACTCACCCGCGGCGTCGGGCCCTTCCTGGGATGGCTGCAGGAGCCAGCAGCCGTCACTGAGATTTTCTTCGCGGCGCGCCAAATCCAATATGGCTGCCATTCAGCTGACTCTGCTCCCACTGGGCCTCCTAGAGCCGCGTACGTGGCTGCTGATGTGATTTAAAGGGGCCATGACAGGAAATGGTCATGGCTCCTCTTCGGAACTTCTTCCTGGTATGCTGTATTTAAGGCAAGGTCTGCTCCTCAGACCTTGCCTTGGTATCTTGGCTCTTGGTCCTGTGCCTTGAGTTCTTGGTCTGCAGCCTGCTCGTCTGGTTCCTGTTCATCTTGGTCCTTGTTCCTGGTTTTCCCCTCGTTGGACGGATTTCTTCTGGCTTCGACTCCTGGACCGGCTTCTGACCATTCTCTGGCTTCGACCCCTGGACCGGCTTCTGACCATTCTCTGGCTTCGACCCCTGGACAGGCTTCCGATCAGTCTTCTGGCTTAGTCCCTCAGACCGACTTCGGACTTTTCTCCAAAGAGCTACACTTGAATCAACTTCGACCTGCTGGAGGCGCCAGCCATCTGGACTACACGACCTGCAGGAGGCACCTGCATCCAGATCTTCTTCGGTCTCCAGGGAGTCTCCTAAGTCCCAGTGGCCAGGTTCCTACGGGCTCCTCCTGGGGGAATAATGAGCTTCCAGGGTGAAGTCTTTATTTCCACGTTTACATCACCAGGCCTCACCTTCTGACGGTAGGAACCCAGAGAGTTTACTCTCCTAGGTAGCGCTGACTCTTCCTCGGACCAAGGGTTCACTGCCAGATCCACAACAGTAATGTATTTAACCAATTGGAATGACTTGGGAATTCGGAGCTGGCATTTGTTCTGCATTGTTTGGTAAGCACTGCTCCTATTATAAGATATAATAAAAGACTAAAGTTTGTTTTTTTCTTACTGGCTGTTGGTATTCACTGTTTACTAGTACCCACAACACATTTATTGCTCAACCTTGGATTTTTTACCCATGCCACTATGGTCTCCTGTCCTACCATTATTCAGAATGTGGATGCTACTGATAGAAACTGCTGATTCAAAGCTTGGCATTTGTATATTTGTCTGGTCCCCCTATTTTTACCACTGACTAACACTGTATCCATACTCCCAATCCATTGCTGATCATACTGATATCAGTGAACTGCTGCCAGCACTTGTGTGGCTTACCTCTTCTCCATCTTCTCATTAGTTCACCAGACTCTCTTCCTGCTTGGGAGGTCCAGTGCTTCCCAAACATCATGGCCTAATGGCACTTCCATGACAACTGAAGTCTTACATTCCCCCCCCCCCCTCCCACCCAGCCCTTTTCAGATCACAGTGCCAATTTCATTGGAGGACTACACTGCCACTGATGCTGCAAAACCATGAATTTAAATCACCATGTGGACAGCACTATCACCTGGGCAATGCCACAAGAACCAGATCTCTTTAAGGGTCTCTTGTGTCTGCAAATGAGAGACTGCTGTACCTGCAGTGACCACAAGGGGTCAATATTATTTATGAACATCCGAGGATTCTGCCACTTTGTGGTCATTGCTGGATTGAGCCTACATAGACCAATACCCCAAGCATATTATTACATACTACCTGACACCTGGTGAAATTTGGAGAAGGATGTGTTTATCACTCTACAGCCAACTCGATTACCTCACTCCAATCCTGGCCCAGAAGGCTCCCACAGCTGCTTCCTCCCTGCTCCAGGCAGCACAAAAAAACGGCATTCAGATCCTTCCATGCAGCCCTTGCATTCACCTTCTTACTGCCGACAGGTCTACCCTGCTTCCTGTCCTGGGATCCCAGGTATCACTCATCTGCTTCGGCCCCCTGGCTTTACAAAGAGTATGCTAGGGCACAATTTTTTCAAAGTATGCATGGGTGATGTTACCCAGCATCTCCTTGCATCCAGAGATATATCAGCATAGTCCCCAACAGATAGACGCCACCTCAGGCAACTTAACATATGATATGGATAGATAATAATTCTTTAAACTAACATGTTTGGGGTAATTTTAAAGAAGCCTGCTGTGTTTGCAAGTGCATTGTGCCCATGGGTCTGTAAGCTAATTTTGAAAGGGAATTTTTTTTGTAGAATTCCCCTTTGAAAATTCGGGCCACTGTGTGGAAGCAGGTAATTTCTTTTTGTGTACTATGCACCTGCTTTGAAATAGCTGCAAGATACCTCTGAGAAAGTATGCACAGGATTTTCAAAACAAAATCCCTATGTGTTCTTTTCCTCCCTCAGCCTAACCTGGCTCTTTTTTTCTGTTTTCAGAAAAAGTAGCTTTCTCTTAGCTGGGTGGCTGGGGGATTTGAGGTACTTTCATCAGCCCTTTTTATGCAAGTAAAGGACTATTTTCTCAAATAAAGAGTTTTGAAAATGTTGCCCTCCGTACGAGTAACAATATCTAAAGTAACACTATGGAGTCTCTATTCAAAGCATTTATCCAAGCTAAGTTCAGAACCTAGCAAGACAAACCAAGGGCTTTAAAAATCTCATCGGTTTCACTGCCCCTGACTTATCTGGCCAAGTAGTTATTCGGCATTACAGGCACGTAACACAGTTTAAGAAACTGATATTTTAACCCCAATTTTGCAAGCAAGTTGTTCTGGCTCTTTATTTTTTACTTGCGTCTTTTCCTGTTCTGATGTGAGAAGCCGATGCTTTAAAGTCCCTAAATCGCATTAAGGGAACTTGCCGTGGATGTCACGCATGTACAGGGCTGCACTCAGGCCTACCATCAGAAGCCCAGATTTGCCCTATGATAGTAATATTACTAAAATATGAAAAAGGAGGATTGCATTTTAAAATGCATGCTGCCTTCAAAATTAAACCTTCCATAGCAATTACACTGCTCATTTACAGTAATGTACTTTGAAAAATAATGTAAGGGAGTCCTTAAAATCTCCTGGAGAGAGCATATTTCATCTACAAATGAGTATGCTGAAATTTGGATGAATATTTAATTTCAGTGAAAGAATGCATACTTCATCTGTGCATCTAGATCTCTGGTTAGCAGCTTTCTAATGATATCCAGTATTCGTAATGACGTCTAGTATTCATAATTTCTTAATTTCTGCACAGACAAAGCTTCACCTTCAAGAACCTTTCTGAATCTCAAAATGTGGCTAAAGAACATTGGAGGGATTCCAGACCTCATGTTGTATTTATTAAGATCTGGAATGCTTACAATAAGTGATACATGAAATTAAAGTGCTAGTTAACATTTTAGACCATGGTGTAGCATGGTGTGGAAATGGGAACAAAGGAATCTGAGTTCTGTAATATGTCAGAGGTTCCCAACAATGTCCTGAAGGACCCCCAGCCAGACAGGTTTTCAGGATACCCACAAAGAATTAACATGAGATACAAATTTGCATTCTGTGGAAGCAGTGCATGCAAATTAATCTCATAACATATTCATTGTGGATATCCTGAAAACAGCACCTGGGTGGGTAGGGGGGTGTTGACTAGGGGTCCTCCAGGACAGGGTTGGGAACCACTGTGATATGCCTCATACACAAACCTTTATATGATACGTAAATAGAAGGGAGACCAAAAAGAAAAAAAGCAAATAATATTAGAGAGATAAGATGAAAAGAGTGAAAAGCTGCCTACACCATTATTCCAAACTGAGTCATCATAAAGAGCTAGTTGTTAAGGTGGGAGTCCAGGAAAGATCTGAGCTGAGAGGGTTCAAAATATACATAATTAACATTCTGATGTTTCACTAGTCATTTACATGGGTATCATAGTATAAACTGTGCACCAAAAATGGAAACCACCGTGCACATAAGAAGAAGCTTTTTTCTACGCTCTTGAGTAATCCTACTAATGTCTGGATATATCCATATTCCCTGCCCATTAAATGGGACCTACCAATTGCGAAAAAAGAATCTGAGAACAGAATTTCTATGATTCAAAAAAGCAAAAGTGACCAAAAATCTTCCTCTTTTTGAAACAGAAAGCTCGTGTCAGGATTCTTAGAAGTCCTCCAGTAGCTCCTACCTCCCTCGATGGCAAGTATTAAATCTTAGAAATAATAGGCATAGATTCAGATGGAAGTTTTAAAATCTGGGAAATATAGCTCTTAAACAAATTTATCGGTGAGATAATTTTACCAGCAGGAAAATTAAGTAATCTCAAGTTTATACTTCTGATAGCATTCTCAGTGTTCTCTAATTTCTTTGCATGCATCAATTCACTATGATTCAAATGATGATGAATGTTCTCTACCCTGGATAAATGAGTATCCAGGTTTCTAATCTGGTTCTATGAAAAAAAAAAACAAGATTATCAGTGGCTTGTACTCATTATCAGTGGCTTGCACTCATTGTAACATTAATTAGAGAACTAGACGTTTCCAAAGAAACTATGGCATTCCAAACTACCTCTAACATAATAACTGGAGGTTTGATTAGAGTTACTCTTTGAATCAAGATTACCTTGAAATCCTCACCAATTTTGTTGATATCGCTATCCCCTCTAGGCAATGGAGTTGAGGCCTTAATCCGAGGACTGTCCAGAGAAACATATCCAGATGGAAGGTGAACAATTCCCCCCCACATCGGTTTGATCCTCCGTAGGGAGCACAGTTCCAGGACACGGTTTAGAAATGGGAGCAGTCTCTCCAAGCACTGCTGCACGCTGACTAGATCTGGGGCTATCCAGCAGTGAGTCTGCTCCTCCAGGTGTCAGACAGAAAGGAGGGGAAGGCGTCCTCAATGTGCAGGGATTCAGCAATGTCTCCTAAACCAGCAGTGATGGAGTTCGCTCTACGTTGAACACCACAATGGCTCTTTCTCCTGGACAAATCAATAGTGTATGGGTAAGAAAACCCTTGATCAATGCTTGAGAATGGTCTGCCAAGAGAGAAGCTTGAATATTCTCCTTCAGTCTAGCCTGTCACTTGGTATGAGGCATAATAAAGCAAATAATCAGAAGGAAAGTGGAGAAGGTCTATGTATTTATTTATTTAAAATTGCTTATATACCGCCTTTACAACTGTGGGTTGTTCAAAGCATTTACAGATAAAATATACATAAAGGCATAAAAATAAAATAAGGTGAATGGTATAATTAAAACAAAAATTAAAAAAAATAAGCAGAAATAAAGATTATATCTGGTAGTGGTTAGGTAAAAAGAGCTTATTGTGAAAGGTTAGGACTGAAGGCTTTGGATAACAGATAGGTATTTAAACTTTTCTTGAAATCTTTACAAATTGTGATCTGGCATAGCAAATTAGGCATGGAGTTCCAGAGTAGGTGACCGGCGACAGAGAAGGTGGTTAAAAAATGCTGCTTCTCAGATCATGGCCATCTTGGTCTCCCAAAACTCTCAAACAAGAAAATGTCCTCCTTCTATCAAGGCAGCACTGTTGGGTCCATGAGGGTTCCTTGAAACACTGTTCTTGATAGGTCCCTTTATGTCGGCTGTAGAGCCTATTGTGACAATTCCAAAAATCTCCTTTTACAAAACTGTGAACATCCAAACAAAACCCAATTGAACCAGAGACCAACAAGCAGAAAAATAAAACTAGTTCTGAGCATGCTCAATCCAATGTTTATAAGGAAACAAAACCAATCCCAAAACAGGGGAAGGGCACAACTAACTAGGGAGAACTTTTGGTGAGGGTTGCAAAGCTACCATCACACATATTGATGTGACCAACCCCTTCAGTTTGTCACTAGAAGGCCCTAGGTCCCTTACCATCTGGATTAGTAACAGCATGGAACTTTCCATTCTCTTTCAGTCTCTCCACTGAGCTGACTGTGATTGGATATCCCAGGGGCATAAGGTGGAGTTAGAGAAGTGTAGAGTGTGATCAGTTCGAGTTAGAGGTTGAGGAGTAAGGAGTTGTTTTCTTTGATCCCCACTGAGCTGGGCCTACTAATCCAGCTTGGTATTTTCTTGCATTTAGAGGATAACACTTCTCAGCACACTCCTTATCTGAGAGGGTCTGTCTCCCTTTTTGTAGAAAGTTAAGGTTTTTGTAGATTTTTGGCCAGTTTTGATAAGTTTTCTTATTCTGGGGAATATCCTGTGCCTTGGGAAAGTGAGCAACCCCCTCTCATCCTGAGATCATGGGCTGGAAACCTGTGAGCAACCCCCTCTACCCCATAGATGAAGCAAGACCAGTGGCAGCACTAAACAGTATGAGACCTTCTAGATAGAGATTTTTTTATTTTCCCCCCTTTTTGTTCATGTGGAGGGTTTTCTCCCACTCCTCTGCACAACCTGGTTAAGGAGAGAAATAACTGTAAGTTGAACTGGAACATCTGGCCTCTTTCCCTGAGATATCCTTAAAGGTTATACCATAAAGCCTTGGGAGACTCCCAATCAGGTCTTCACCGCAAAGGGATTGGGGGGGCTGTGGGCATCAGACTGAACTTTGGACTGAGGATCTTTTCATGGCTTGGGGCTTCCCCATAGGATTCCCCATCTACTGGGCAACTGCACAGATGAGTAGGCAGTGGCACGCTTCCTCCCAGGAGCTGGAAAAATGGCCACCAGCAGCTTAGCAGAGATCTCCGTGTAAATAGTTCAACTGTTTGTAGAACATTGATTGACCTTTGGGAAATGATTCGTAAATATGATTTGAACACCCAGTCTGAGTCCAGCCTGACTGTCCTTGAGGAAAACACCACACCAGAAAGACACACACACACCACAGAAGAGACTCTCCATCCCCTGGGCCTCAGAAGATTTC
Organism: Rhinatrema bivittatum; assembly: GCF_901001135.1. NCBI lineage: Eukaryota > Metazoa > Chordata > Amphibia > Gymnophiona > Rhinatrematidae > Rhinatrema > Rhinatrema bivittatum. Next base: position 29,415,211 of record NC_042615.1, on the reverse strand, counting down.
CTCTCCACCCACAGAAAGAGCTCACTCCCTACGAAGTTTGGGAAGGAGGGGAAGGATGGTAAGAGCAGCTCCAACTTGTAAATTCTGTAATGGCCCCAGGAGAACAACTAATACCCCAGAAAAGGTTGAGGAACCTTCACACTAGAGGGCTGAATGGCTACCAGCCTCATAAGCCAAATGTTTTGCTTGTTCATGCCTAAATATAATCATAGGTACCTCTTTGTTTCTTCTTTTGTTCATTTAGCATTTTTTAGCATTTTTTTATTTCTCTTTGAATTTAAAATTAGAAAACCAACTGATATTGAAAATGTCAATGTCCAACAATAATAAGGTCAAAGTTCATATGTTAAATGTATCACCAACATGGTCTGTGATGCATGATGCAGGAAATCAACTCCAAAACATGAACCTTAAAATTATTCTACTTGTGTACAAAAAAAAACAAAAACCCAAAAGTGAAATGGAAGGGCACATAATCTTTAATGTGAGTGTGTTACACTCACAAGTGGGAGATGGAAATTGGTGTGTTCCTATGCTATATAAACCTTTGCCACCATTTTACTGAGTGGAACCTTGATTTGACATTTTTAGGGAGAGCATGTACATGGCTGTTTCCTGGTTTTGTTTATATTCAAGGAAGAAGGCCTCTGGGGTCTCTAGGATTGAGACCTGGGTTCAGGGAGGATAAATAAAACCTTTATGCATTAGGGATGTGCATTTGTTTAAAATGAAAGTGCAAAATTGAACAAATAAGGCTATTTCATTTGAGGAGTTCCAAACCAAACTGGGGCCTCACAAATGAAACAAACCTTATTTGTTTGTTTCGTTTTACACTAATGTATTGGGCCTAGGTCTAGGCCTGAAGATGGGGCCTGGCCTTGGACATGCCCAAAACATGAGCCACCACCTAGGCCTGAGTGTGACGTTGAAGTCTTGGTGGAGGTATGGATTGATGCCAGGGCTTTGGTTAATACCCCTGATTAAAAAAAAATAAATTACTGGATCCGTTGGGTATCTGAGAAAGGCTGGGTCCCGATGATGAGGCCTCGGCCTAGGCCAGGGTCCTGGCCCAGGCCTGATGCCGCAACCCAACCCGAATGCTTTGTTCTGTTGCAGGGGCCTTGGCCCAGACCCAGACCCGATGCCTCAACCTGACTTGGAGGCTAGGTCCCGATGCTTGGATCTCGGCTAGACTGGAACCCAAGCCTAGGCCTGATGCTGTGACCTGACCCAAAGGCCAGATCCCGAAGCCAGGGCCTCGGCCTGGACTCAGGCTTGATGCTGCTCCCGAAACTGGAGGCCAGGTCCTGATACCAGGGCCTCAGCCTGGACCCAGGCCTGATGCTACAATGTGAATTGGAGGCCGGGTCCTAATGCTCCCAGACATAGACTCTGAGGATTGGTCCCAATACCAGGTCCTAAGCCAGGAGTCCGAGTCCCAACACCTGGGCTCAGCCAATAGTCAGGCCCAGGCCTTGGAGACTTTGGCTGGGAGCTCCTCTACTTTGGTTCTCTTCTTTCTTCAGCACTTGAGTCCAAATGAGGCCATCAGCTTGGGTCTCGCTAGAGTTAATTAACTCTGGCACATTCACCCCAGCACATGGCACCATGTTGATGTACGGCAATGCCATCAAGATGTTTTTCTGCCATCATGTTTCTGTGCATTTATGTTTACACCTTGGGGGTTATTTAGCTATTCTTTTTGCTGTTTTGTTATGTTCCTACCATTGTTGCTTTCAATTATAATCTCCATTGCTGCAACTGTCTCTCCAAGCCAATTTTAGTACATCAGTTTGCTTCCTCTTCTGCTTCAGCTATTTTTGAGGTTTTTTTTCAAATCCCCTTATGGTACTTGACTGGATTCTTAGCTTTGCACTAGCAATCCATTGCTTTACACAGGCCTATCCAGTTATCTTTAATTGTTTCATGCCTTCTTATAGTTTGTCTTCAAATTGACTTCCTTTATGGTTCTTATGACTATTGGTTTCTTCTGGTATTTAGCCTTGAATGATTATACCCTCAGCCTAAGAAAGAGGCAGCAAAAGTACAGCTGTCAAAAACCAGGATCTCACTCCTTCATTATTACTGCTGCTCAGGTGATTGAGGCAGTATTTACAAAAACTGATTCCGAAGACGAATTTTATCCTGACTTTCTAGAATCAAAGATTAAATAGCTAGTAGCTAAAGAGTATTTGGTGCCTCTAGTCAGTAGCTAAGATGCCACTGAAGACCAACTCCAAGCCTGAGTAGCCAGCTCCTTCACCTAATGATGAAATACAGAAATGATATCCGGCCTCCTCCTGGGATTTCTGCTGGCTTCACCCTGTCTATGGCTTTCTACCAATTTAGTTGGTGCCCTTTGCCCCCAGTAGGTGCCTTGATGTCTTCTTGCCATTCTGGATGACTACTTTGAACCTTTCATCTTGCTTTGTGGTCTTCATGCACCTCTTCTAGTTGCTTTCACCCCCTATCCCTGCCTTGAGGGAAGGGAGATTCTGCCTCTTTTTAATGTTTTGTTCCCCACTTCATGGTGCCTCAGGCTATTCATGCTAAACTAGGTGCCACCTTGCCCTTCTTGTATAGCTCTGCCATTGTTGCTGGTGCGAATTACTCCACTCTTGCTGCTGCTTTGCTCCTCTGATGGTGCTTTGGAGAATGCCTGCCTCTGCTGATACTATTTTGCTCAATTGCAGATCCTCAGACTATTCATGCCACTTTTGGTGCCACTTTTGGTGCCACATTAATATAGTCTTGCTGTGTTGGCAAGCCTTCCCCTTCTGATAATGTCTACCTACTAGTTTCATTAGAATTGAGTAAAAAATCTCAATTTGGGAGCCCAAAATAGGCTGCTTTCTTTGTCTTTAGTGGTAAATGAATGAATACATAAAATGAACAAACATTTTTTTCATTTAAAACAAATTGAACAAAATCACTGTGACTTACTAAATGAATGAATGAAACCAAATGTGTTTACTCTGAACCCAAAGCTTGTATTACTTGAATCAGTTACCTGTTTTAATCTCCTTGATGTTTTTGCTTATTGCTTATATTATATTTCCATATAACATCAATAAAAGAGATTTAAAAAAAGCAAAGTATTGAAAAGTTCAGTTAGCAGAGGTACCAGAACTTCTCTAAGCTCCCTTAGATGTATCCCATCCAGCGCCATTACTTTCTTGACTTTACGGTTAGCTGGTTCCTCACAAACACACTTTACTGAAATTATTTGAGGTTTCCCACACTTCCCGTCTAATTTGTGCTGTCCTACTCCTATCCTTTCCCTTTTTCCTCATCGGTGCCTACAAATTCCTCCCCCCCCCCCCCCCATCTCACTTTTGCGCGTCTTCCTGTCATAAACAAATCTAAAAAATGTCTTCCCTTCCATTTATTTTGTCTTTCACTTGCATCTTTGCTCTCCTTATTACTTTCCCAGCTTCTCTTGCCTTTCCAGATATTACCTGTCTTCCTCTTTCTGCAATATCTTGCAGTTTATAAATGCTAACCTTATTTTTTCTTATATATTCAGCTACTACTAAGCAGCCCTTTTTCCTGTTACTTGTATTTATCCGCTTTTTGTTTACCTACTGCTTTTCTACTTAGCCTAGATTTTAACACCCAGCTAATAACTACTTAAGGTACTTCCCCGTTTTTAGCTTACGTCCTATTAATTTTCATCAAAACAAGTGAATTCCACAGAAATATACACATAAAAAAAAAATAGAAACTAAAAATATTTTGGAATCTCATTATATTAGACCACAAACAACTAAGAGGGTCATTTATTTATTTATTTATTTAACAGTTTTATATACCGAAGTTCTAGCAACAAAGTTACTAATCAATTCGGTTTACATTGTAACAATAAAATTGACAGAATGTAGAATAATGTCTTACAGAGAACAGGGAAGATTTAACTTGGAAAAATAAAATAAAATAACTTAATGAGAACAATAAATAACTTCAACGGAGTAAGGAGAGTACAATTTAAACAACAAAAAAAAACAAAATAATTTAGGAGAATATATGTTCAGAATTGAATGAGTTGGGCCTGAGGTCGAATATTGAAAAGATCAGAATAGTTATTGGGATTAGGAGAATGCTTGATTAAACAACCAAGTCTTGAGTCTCTTTTTAAAGGTGGGAGTCGATTGTTCCAATCTCAGGTCAGGAGGGAGAGAGTTCCAGAGTTTAGGTCCAGCGGTGGAAAGAGCTCTTTTACTAAGAGAAGTTTTGAGCGGATGGGCCTTAAGCGTGCCTCTCTGGGCTAGCCTCGTTGGACGGGAAGAGGTGTGAAGTTGTAAAGGGATGGTGAGTTCAATTGGAGAAGAGTTTTTGATGACTTTGTGGATTATTGTTATGGTTTTATAGAAGATTCTCTGATTGATGGGGAGCCAGTGAAGGTTCTTTAAGATGGGTGTAATATGTTCCCTTTTGTTGGATTTGGTTAGAATCCTCGCAGTGGCATTTTGTAATAATTGTAGAGGTTTCAAAGTGTTAGCGGGTAGACCAAGCAGTAAAGAGTTACAATAATCTATTTTCGAGAATATTATTGTTTGTAGAACATATCTGAAGTCATGGAAATATAATAGGGGTCTTAGTCTCTTTAATAATTGAAGTTTAAAGAAGCAATCCTTTATGATGTTATTGATGAATGTTTTGTAGTTCAGCAGATTGTCCATGGTGACCCCAAGATTTCTGACCTGGGTGGAGAAGGCTGGAGGAGAAAAGGAGTGTGTGTTGAGTGAGGAATGGTTGCCATCTGGAGTGATGAGCAGAAATTCTGTCTTATTGGAGTTAAGTATCAAATTAAGCTTTGTTAGGAGATTGTTGATGGAAAGTAGACAGGAATTCCAGAATTGTAAGGTGTTTTGTAATGAATATTTGATTGGGATAAGGATTTGGACGTCATCTGCATAAATAAAATGTGTAAGATTAAGATTGGAAAGGAGCTGACATAGGGGGAGAAGATAAATGTTAAATAATGTAGGAGATAAAGATGAACCTTGTGGGACTCCCATGGTGGATCTGAAAGGAGGTGATTCTTTACTATTAATTTTGACTTTGTAATATCTATTTTGGAGGAAAGATGAGAACCATTTGAGTGCTGTGTTTTTTATGCCAATCTCTGATAGACGATCTAAGAGGAAATCATGGTTCACCGTATCGAAGGCTGAAGATAAGTCGAGAAGAATGAGGAGGCAGGAATGTTTTTTCTCTAGGTTCAAGAGAATATTGTCTGATAGAGATAGAAGGAGGGATTCAGTACTTCTAGATTTACGGAAACCAAGTTGAGATGATGAAAGGAGGTTGTTGTTTTCCAGGTATTCGGAAAGTTGTTTATTGACTAATTTTTCCATGATTTTAGATATGATTGGAAGATTAGCTATAGGGTGGAAGTTGGCTGGATTATCTGGAGAGAGATTTGGTTTTTTTAGCAAAGGTTTCAGAATGGCGAGTTTGAGTGGGGTAGGAACGAGACCTTGTGATAAGGAGGCATTGATGATCTGTGATAGAGGATAAGAGATGTCTTTGGCAATTGAGATAAGGAGATTAGCTGGAATTACATCTAGTGGGTGGGAGGAAGGTTTGAGTCTTTTTAGAACATTTTCAATTTCCAACGAGGAGACCGGTTCAAGGATCTCAAGACTTGCAGTGATTTGTGGAGGGGAGGAGAGTGGATGAGGAGGAGAAGAGGCTTTCTTTATCTTGAGAGGGTCCAGGAGGTTAGGGATTTTGTTCTTGAAATAGGTGGCGAGTTCTGCGGCTTTACTTACTGCTTTGTCGTCTGGGAATGAGAAAGCGGGTTGTTTGGTGAGTGATGTCACTAAAGCGAAGAGGGCTTTAGGATCGAATATGAAGTTATGAATTTTCTGAGCGTAGAAGTCCTTTTTTATCCTAAGAAGGGAGATCCTGTATTGATGCATTAGAGTTTTATAGGCTATGAGGTTTGTAGCTGAAGGATTACTGCGCCAGATCTTTTCTTTGTGCCTAAGATCACGTTTAACAGATTTGAGATTTGGAGTATACCAAGGTTTTTTAGGATCTTTGTTGCTTTGAATGATTTTGGTGATTAGTGGGCAAGTAAGGTCTGCAACTTTGTTAGTGATTTTAGACCAGGAGGCCAAAGCTGAGTTAGCGTCTGTAAGATCTAGAATATTTAACTCCTGAGTGAGATGAGATAAAAGGGTATCTGGCTTGCAGAGTTTTCTGAAATGGATTGTGGTTTTTTGGGGGGGCAGTAGGTATTGAGAGGTGGTTTCGTAAAGATAAGTTAATTAACTTGTGGTCAGACCAAGGTATAGGATGGCAGGTAATATTGGAGTTGAGGGAGAGATTGTGATTTATGAAAATTAGATCCAGGGTATGACCAGCTTTGTGTGTGGGTTTGTTTATGAGTTGTTTGAAACCCATGGAATTGAGGGAGCTGAGGAAGGCTTCACAGTTGGATGAACGAGGTGTGGCATCAACATGGATGTTGAAATCTCCCATTAATATAGCAGGTGAGTCGGAGTCTATGTGTTTAGCAATGCATTCTATTAAGGGCGAAGGATCTGAGTCTAAACTTCCAGGGGGGGGATTACTATGCTGCAATCTTTTATTGCAGGAGGGGAAAATATTGCAGGGGGTGTTGCTGTGATATTTGGCTTCTCCCCTGTTTCCCTAAAATATTTTTGCTTGCAGAAAAATTTCACAAGAGAAATATTGTGGGGAATGGGGCAAAAATCATGCAATAGCGGCCCACTTTGCACGGGGCAGCCATCACCTTAAAGGCCCACTTAGTCTGGAAAATCCCCTCCAAATGGGCAAAAGTCACCCCTCACTCCCACTCACCCCTCTTCACTTGTGGAGATGACCTAACAGTGGAAAATGTTTAAAACAAAGATCTAATAAATATGTGGTGATGCCCTGAACCCCCTTCCCAAGCCCTCTCCTTTTGTAAAAAAACCTGACTCCCCTGATCCAGCCATTCCCCCTCCTCCCAGTGCCAGCCCTCCTCCGGATCCCACCCCAACATACAATATATTCACTGGTAGTTTATTGGACCCACACTCCCCTATTTCACAGCACATATGTTCTGATAGTCTAGTGGGCCTCTCTGACCCTCCTCCCCCTTACATCAAACATTTACCTGGTGGCCCAGAGGGTATGTAGAATACCTCCTAGGGTCTTTGAGGAGGCTGGTTTTTCAAATTAGCACTGCTTGGCTTTTACACTATCATGTGATGGGGCAAAGGCCAGGTTACACCATTTTCAAAATGGCCACCACCCAGGCTCAAAGTCTAGGAGCACTCCAGGCTCTCAGTGGACCACCAGGGTAACATTTTAAGGTAAGGGGGCCCTGGGGGCAAAGGAAACAGCTAGATTACCAAGAAATATGTTCTTTGAAAAAGGGTTGGTCCATTAGACTACCATATAATATATGTATGTTAGGGAGGGTCCAAAGGGATTACTACTGGGGGAATGGGGGTATTTGATTGAGAGGGGGTAAACCTTTTATAAAAAGAAGGCATTTGGAAAGGGATGGGGTATCACTAAGTGACTATTAGATTTTTTTAAGCTTTTTCCCTTGGGCCACCTCTAAAGGTGATGAAGGGGTAGGCAAGGCTATAACCAGACCCCCATGGGGATTATAGCACAATGAGAGGGGTTTCTTAGCCACACGTTACCCTTTAAGAAGCAGACCTGAGGCATCGGGATGTGTGTTACAATCCTGATGCCTCAGGTGAAAGTTAGCTGTAAGTACTGAATTATAGCTACATTTTTAGGAAATAACAGTTTTCGCAAGCTGCAGTATTTTATTTGCATAGGATTACCTATGGATGAGCTATTTTGTAAAGGAGCTCATCTACTTAGGGGCAGTTGTTTAGGACAAATATCACGCAATATTGCAAATATTGTATTGTCATGGTATGTGATTATCGCATGATAAACAGCGTTTTTCATGTGATAACACTGTTTTACGCACATTGATCACTTATTGCGGCTTAGTACATGACCCGCTAATAAAGGGGTGGAATTGTAAGCATAGGAGATGATTCAAAAAAGTCAAAAAATAAAAAATAAACTAGGCATGGTGCAATCTGAATTACCTAAAATACATCCACTAAAATTATTCTTGTCCAGCACTGTATCTACATCAGATAATTTATGGGCAACCAAAAAAGATCTTAATTTCTTTGGAGCAGAGAAGAAAGCATATTTAGTACCATTATATTTAATCAAACATTTCCATGGGTAAAGTAACAAGAAGAAAGTACATAATGTGCAAACCTCTTGTCTAATTCCTAAAATTATTTTCCTACGTTGCAAAACAACTCTTGCCAGATCAGGATATATTCAAATTCTTTGGCCCACAAATAATTCATTCATCCTGTGAGTATGTAAGTATGCATTATCATACTTACAAGTATATTTTGAAAGGAGCATGCGTGCATCCATAATTGTACATATTGGGCATATGAGCAAAAATATGCACAATTTTATATCGTGCTGGCAAATACATGCATACCATTTAAAATATCCCTACATGTTTATGTGTGGGAGCCCTTTCATGTGTACTCACAAGTGGCAGGAGAGAGACAGTCAGACAGATAGACTTCCTTAAAGGGCCAATTTGACACTATTAGAGATGTGTATTTGTTTTTCCCAAATTAGGAAATTTCAACAAAATTGCCTAATCCGGTATGGTTCGGGGGAACCAAAAAATGAATGGAATTTTTCCAACTAGCATAGCTATTTTCTAAGTCAACTTAATTAATAGCAGGAAATGGACTTCTCCTCCAAGAACTTGTCCAATCCTTTTTTAAACCCAGCTACAATAATTGCACTAACCACATCCCCTGGCAACAAATTCCAGAGTTTATTTGTGCGTTGAGTGAAAAAGAACTTTCTCCAATTAGTTTTAAATGTGTCACATGCTAATTTCATGGAGTTCCCCCTAGTCTTTCTATTATCCGAAAGAGTAAATAACAGATTCACATCTACCCGTTCTAGACCTCTCATGATTTTAAAGACCTCTATTATGTCCCCCTTCAGCTGTCTGTTGTCCAAGCTGAACAGTCCTAACCTCTTTAGTCTTTCCTCACAGGGGAGCTGTTCCATCCCCTTTATCATTTTCGTCGCCCTTTTCTGTATCTTCTCCATCACAACTATATCTTTTTTGAGATGCGGCGACCAGAATTGTACACAGTATTCAAGGTGCGGTCTCACCATGGAGCGATACAGAGGCATTATGACATTTTCCGTTTTATTCAACATTCCCTTTCTAATAATTCCCAACATTCTGTTTGCTTTTTTGACTGCCGCAGCACACTGAACCGATGATTTCAATGTGTTATCCACTATGACGCCTAGATCTCTTTCTTGGGTGGTAGCTCCTAATATGGAACCTAACATTGTGTAACTATAGCATGGATTATTTTTCCCTATATGCATCACCTTGCACTTATCCACATTAAATTTCATCTGCCATTTGGATGCCCAATTTTCCAGTCTCATAAGGTCTTCCTGCAATTTATCACAATCTGCTTGTGAATTAACTACTCTGAATAATTTTGTGTCATCTACAAATTTGATTATCTCACTCGTCGCATTCCTTTCCAGATCATTTATAAATATATTGAAAAGCATGGGTCCCAGTATAGATCCTTGAGGCACTCCACTGAAGTGAAGAATATTTTGAATATAACAGGCCTAGTTAACTTTCTGTTCTGCTTGGTAGGATGCTTTTACAGCTACCCTAAGAGGGTTAATCATTAAGTATGCTTCTGGGAAAAACACAGATGAAGGAAATTGGGATATGAAGCAGTCAGAAGATAAACATATTCAAATGAGAGATAATCTCATATTACACTTGCCAAAATTAAATTATTATTCAGTTATGAGTCAGTAGGCAGGGATGTCACTCTTTTCTCAAAGGTTTAAATATAATACTGGTGATAATAAATGTGGTCATGTTTCAGCTCATTACTTACAGAATGGGAAATACAGAAATAGAATACTGTGTTGAGGACTAAAGAGGTAACATGTCTACCATGAGGAAATTATTAAGCAGTTTAAAACTTATTATGCTGGGATTTATTCTTCTGAGATCTATTCATCTGATGAACTCGAGGACAATTTTTGCAAAAGTAACAAGGTTTTGTCTGGAGAAAAAGACCAAATCATCCATCCAGTTTGCCCAGCAAGCTTCCCATGTCAGCAACTGCTGCTCCATGCAGGTTACCCTCATGGTTTACGTTAAAGATAATAATACTTACCAGCAAAACCCATAACAAAATTACTGCCGTATTTTTACACGGTGAGCAGCCTTCCTGATAATTCCGACAGTGCTGCTTGAACGTTTTTTGCTTTTGGACTTAGTCATAGAATTAGAAGCTTTATCCCCAGTGTCAGTGATTCAGTACACCAGACTGTAAAAGTAAGAGCCCAGCGTTGACTGTCTTCAGATTTCAATACCCCTTTTTTCCTGCCCTGCCATCAAAGTGGAGAGTGATGTTGCAGTTGTGTCAGAATCATCAAGGCTAATTAGTTAGGGGTTAGTAATCCCCAGTGCCTTCTGGCAAAAGGTACTAACTGCCACTCTGTGCAGGTTACCCCCACGCACCCTTCTCTTCATTTTCATCCTCAGGTTTTTAGAGATCCCACAGTGATTATCCCATGCCCTTTTGCATTTGTTTACTGTTTTCATCCTCACCACATCTTCCGGGAGTGCATTCAAGGCATTCATCACCCTCTCCATGAAAAAATATTTCCCTGAGTTGGTTCTGAGTCTTCCCCTTAGATTTTCATTTCATGACCCCCTAGCTCTATTGTTTCCTTTCCAACAGAAAAACTTCAAAGTTTTCTTCCTTACTTGAAATAGAGAAACAAAAAAGGAGGAAAGAAATTAAGAAGAAATTAAGCGAGTAATAAAAGGCTCCAGACGAGATGGATTTGGTATAGAATTGTATCAGGAGTTTTCACTATTGGTTTCAAGACTCATCTTTTTCAAAGAGTTTTGGTTTCTGGTAAGCTGATGGATCCCTATCAGGTCAATACAGTAAAGTGCGGCCGCAGTTACCCTGATCCTAACCCGCTTTCTACTCATTTTTCGGCCGTGTTAGTCCAACCCGCAATACACTATCCCCTTTAACCCATTCTTACCACCTCTTTAAATCACCGGGTAACCCCTTCCGCCCGCGGCATGTATATTAGATGTAAACGATCGAGTTAGCTATTCCCTAGCATCCAGTAACCCGCGCCCCGACCATCGCTATTGTACCCTGCCGTTTTGCCCCGCGTTTAACCTGCTAACTTACCGCCTACCCTTACCCCTGCGTTAGAGGCAGGGGTAAGGGTAGGCGGCAAACTTTCCCCCAGCCCCCGCTCACCTGCCCTGGCCACGTCCATGGGTGCTGGTCTCTGGGGCAGCCCCAGTCCTCTCCCCTCCTCCTGAAGCAACGAAAGTGGAAAAAATAAAAAAAGCAAAAAAAAAAAAAAGCAAAAAAAAAAGTAGCAACGAAGTGGATGGTTCTCCTATGCTCAGGATTGCCAGTCCTCTCTCCCCTCCTCCCGAAGCAAGGCGCGTAAAGCAGCCTTGCTTCGGGAGGAGGGGAGTGAGGACTGGCAGTGTAAAGCAACGAAGCGACTTACTCTTCTTGCAGCCCCCCTCCGGAGACGGACATCGGTGGAGACGGACATCGGCGGAGATGGATCGCGGCTCCCCTGCCTCCCGGAGGCAGCTGCCGGCGAAGATGGATGCCTGCACGGGCAAAAGCGGCCCCTGTACGGGCAATTGGGCCGCTCAAGGCGTGACGTCATGACGTTTGGCGTCACGGCATGTGACGTCACGTCTTGAGTGGCCCAATTGCACGCACAGGGGCCGCTTTCACCCGTGCAGGCATCCATCTTCGCTGGCAGCTGCCTCCGGGAGGCAGGAGAGCCGCGGTCCGTCTCCGCCGATGTCCGTCTCCGGAGGGGGGCTGCAAGAAGAGTAAGTCGCTTCGTTGCTTTACACTGCCAGTCCTCTCCCCTCCTCCCGAAGCAAGGCTGCTTTACGCGCCTTGCTTCGGGAGGAGGGGAGAGAGGACTGGCAATCCCGAGCGTAGGAGAACCGTCCACTTCCTGGTACCTGTCATGTCAAATGTCATTTGAAATGACATTTGAAATGACAGATACCAGCGTGTCCGTGAAGCGTTAGGCCAGCGCACCCAGGATACTGTATAGCGCTCTATACAGTAAGATGGGTTGCGCGGGCCTAACGCTTCACGGACCCTTCTTGGACGCACCTTGCATTTGCAAGCTATTTAAATACAGTATTGAGCGGTAGGAGAGCCGGACTGTGCTTGCGGCAACCGTGGGTGCGCCCGGCACTAACACAGCTCTTCCTACCACTCCTTACTGTATCGGCCTGAATGGTAGCATCTGCATTCTCAATAGAAACTGAGAAAGCCTTTGACCAAGTGGAAAGATGGTGCTTATTAGGCTCCCCAAATTCTTCATGCTTCTGATGGAGAATCTGTCCACCCTTCCCAAGATAGTGTGAATGCCCTACTATTTTCCAGCACCTTTCTACCAGGTCCTTCAAGACTGAATTCCTGTAAACCTTGGGCATTCCTCACTGCCATTTTCAGCAAGTGGGTAAAGCCATGGCCAGCACAATCAGTACTGAAGCAGCAAGGGGCAGCAACATAAAGGCTTCTGGGGATTCCCAAATCCCACCAGAGAAAAAGAAATGAGGAGCAACAGATGTAGAAAGGCTGGTGAGATTTCTCCAGCCCCACTAGTGGCAGTAAGACCAGGCAGGAGGTGGAAAGAAGGGAGAGAATGGGAAAGAAGGAGGAGGGTTGGCATAAGTTAGAACAGAAGATAGCTGAGGAGAAGATAGAAGAGGGGTAAGCTACAGGAGCGAGAAGGGAGGAGTTCATGTGGAGAAGAAGAGAGAACATGGAGGGGGAGAAGTGGAGAATGATGGCAAAATTGTGCATAGGTACGCACTCACAACCTTCCATCCCCCTTCATCTTCCACCCATACACCTGCACATTCATGTAGATAGATGGAGGAGGGTGGCGATCGACTGCCATACTGGCATTCGATCGCCTTTGCCCTCACTTTGTCACAGGGAGCGACGGTCGCTCCCTGTGACATAGTGAGGGCAAAGGCGATCAGCGCCATTTTGAAACCAGTCCAGCACCGGCACCGGCACCGAGGGTATGATTGAAGGGATGGCTCCCGGACCCCCCGCAAGACCACCAGGTACATGTAAAAGGTTTTTTTGGGGGGGTCGGGAGGGTGGGAGAAGCAAAGGGGTAATTTGTAAAGGGTCGTGGTGGGGTTTTTTTTTATCGGGCCATCGGCGCCATTTTTATCAGTGGTAGCCAAAATGGCGCCGATGGCCCGAGAGCGGGAGATCGCGCTGGGCCCTCCCCCCCCCCCCCCCCACTGGACCACCAGTTAATTTAACATTTTTGGGGGGTTCGGGAGGGTGGGGGAGGGTAAAGGATTGGTTTTAAAGGGTCGGGGTGGGTTTAGGGGTTGTTTTGGTGTGCCGGTTTTCCCGCCCCCCTCCCAAATAATTCCTGTACTCGATTTAACGATTTTTCACGATAAATCGAGGGAATTTCTATTGTATCGAGTCCCTTACTGATTAATGATGATTTTAAAATTATCGGACGATAATTTAAATTGTTAAAAAATGATTCACATCCCCAGTACACAGTGGAGGAGGAGAGGGGGATGAAGTGCAGAGTGTGAATATGGGGGAGGGGTGGAGGCATGCACACACGCATACAGACACCTCCCAGCCCCAGCAGTTCTACAATAAGCTGCACATCCACCCCAAACCACCCTCCTCCATCTATCTACACACACACACACACACACACACACATCCTTTTCCCCCCACAAATCCCATACACCAACACCACCACCCCATGCACAACCTACACCATTCCCCCCAATCCTGAATCAAATCGGCCCCCCACACACCTACCTGGGAGGAGAAAGGGGAAACTTGGAGAGTGCCTAAGAACAATCTCCATATTGGTAAACTTTTATCCTGCTAATCTGGGTCAAGAGCAGAATGCAAACACACACACACACACACACTCTCTCTACCATTCCCACATGCACCTCATATATCATTACCACCCCGAATACAATTAGGGCCAGATTTTAAAAGCTCTACGCGTGTAAATCGGCTTACAAGCCGGGCCTATTTTATAAAGGCCTGGCAACGTGCATAAAGTCCCGGGACGCGTCTAAGTCCTGGGGCTTTACTAAAGGGGAGGTCCGGGGGCTGGGGCGGGGTCAGAGGCCTCTGACACAGCGGCCATTTGCTGCTGTGATGGGAATCACGTGCCGGCAGTTGTCCGGCGCACACAACTTACTTCGGTAGGGGGGAAAGGGTGGTAGAGGTAGGGGAAGGGAAGGGAAGGTGGGGTGGGGGTGTAGGGAATGGGGGAAGGCAGGGCGGCTTGGCGCACACCTGCACACGCATGTTATAAAATCGGGCATACATGTATACACGCCGGGTAGCGCGTGCACATGTATGCCCGCCTGTACCTCTGAAAATCTACCCCTTAAGTTGTAACTTATCATTAAAATCATCCATTGCACCCAAAGACTGAAAGGTGGCCAGTGTAACCCTGATATTTAAAAAGGGCTCCAGGAGTGATCCGGGAAACTATAAACCAGTGAGCCTGACTTCAGAGCCAGGAAAATAGTGGAAACTATTCTAAATTTATAAATGATCTGGAAAGGGATACTGTGATCAAATTTGCAGATGACACAAAATTATTCAGCGTAGTTAAATCGCAAGCAGATTGTGATAAATTGCAGGAGGACCTTATGAGACTGGAAGACTGAGCTTCCAAATGGCAGATTAAATCTAATGTGGACAAGTGCAAGGTGATGCATATAGGGAAAATAACCCATGCTGTAATTACATAATGTTAGGTTCCATATCAGGAGCTACCACCCAGAAAAAAGAAAAAAGCATCCAGCACTGAATCCCTCCTGGTATCACTAACTGACTACCTGATCATGGGTATGGACAAAAGCCAGTCATTCCTTCTGATCCTGTTGGACCTTTCAGCTGCCTTTGACACGGTTAATCACTCCAGCCTCATAAAACAACTCTCATCCATTGGAATTGCAGGCACCGCCCTAGCATGGTTCAAAACTTTCCTAAACAACATAGAATACAAAGTGAAAATACACAATAAGGAATCCTCCTGTTTCAAGGCCCCCATAGAAGTACCACAGGGATCCTACCTATCACCTACCTTGTTCAACATATACTTACGCCCACTGTGCCACCTTCTAACGGACCTCAATCTCAAACACCTTATTTATGCAGACGATGTTCAGATAGTGATTCCCCTTAAAGAATCACTAGACAAAACACTTGAATACTGGGAATCCTGCCAATCAAAAATCAATGACCTCCTCTCCAGCCTAAATCTCATCCTAAACTCCGCCAAAACCGAACTAATTCTCATTACTCCTGAAAACAATAATCATCACTCTCACACTTCAAACATCCCCCTATCTTCTCAAATCAGAGATCTAGGAGCCATTATTGACAACAATCTGAACCTGAAAGCTTTTATAAACCGCACCACCAAGGAGTGCTTTTATAAACTACAGGTATTAAAAAGAATTAAGCCTC
Organism: Rhinatrema bivittatum; assembly: GCF_901001135.1. Classification (NCBI taxonomy): domain Eukaryota; kingdom Metazoa; phylum Chordata; class Amphibia; order Gymnophiona; family Rhinatrematidae; genus Rhinatrema; species Rhinatrema bivittatum. The sequence goes on along the minus strand of NC_042615.1, from coordinate 29,399,558 downwards.
TATTCCACTTTCAAGATTTCAGAACCATACTTCAAGCAATAATCTTCGCAAAATTAGATTATTGCAACGCCATACTCCTGGGACTTCCATCCTCATACACCAAACCGCTGCAGATGGTACAAAACACAGCGGCCAGAATCCTTACAAATTCCAAAAGAAGAGACCACATCTCACCCATCTTAAAAAATCTTCATTGGCTCCCCATCCACACCAGAATCCTCTACAAAACTATCACCATCATCTACAAGTCAATCCATCACTACACCTCCCTGGACCTTCAATATCCGCTCAGCCTTCATATCTCTCAAAGACCAATCAGAGAAGTACACCAAGGATCCCTTCAGATACCGAACACAAAATCCACCCGACACACAACAGCAAGAGACCGGGCTTTCTCAACAGCCGGACCCTCACTTTGGAACTCCATCCCCACTGATCTACGACTAGAACCCTGCCTACCAACTTTCCGCAAAAGATTAAAGACCTGGCTTTTTAAACAAGCCTTCCCGGACAACTCATAACCATCACCTGCTACTGTAACAATGTTACTGTAAATATTCATTAAGTTATTATTATTAAGTTATTAAGTTATTAAGTCATTATCTCTTTACAAATCTTTACGCCCTACCGTTCCTTTTTTTCTCTCTCCCAGTTATCTTACCCCTGTTTTTTGTAACTGCTTCCCCTTGCACAAGTTTAGTTCTACTGTTCTATGCACCCCTTGTTTCTATGTAAACCAGCATGATGTGACTCGTTCATGAATGCCGGTATATAAAAAACCTAAATAAATAAATAAACAAACAAATAAATAAATAAATCTAGGCATCATAGTGGATAATACATTGAAATCGTTGGCTCAGTGTGCTGCAGCAGTCAAAAAAGCAAACAGAATGTTAGGAATTATTAGGAAGGGAATGGCAAATAAAATGGTGGATGTTATAATGCCGCTCTATCGCTCAATAGTGAGGCCGCACCTTGAATACTGTGTGCAATTCTGGTTGCCAATTCTCAAAAAAGATATAGTTGCACTGGAGAAAATACAAAAAGGGCAACCAAAATCATAAAGGCATGGAACTGCTCCCCTTTGAGGAAAGGCTAAAGAGGATAGGGCTGTTCAGCTTGGAGAAGAGGCAGTTAAGGAGGGATATGATAAATTTCTACAAATCATGAAAGGACTTGAACAGTTTAATGTAAATAGATTGTTTACTCTCTCAGATAATAGAAGGACTAGGGGGCACTCCAAGAAGTTAGCAAGTAGCTCATTTAGAACAAATTGAAGAAAAATCTTTTTCACTCAATGCATAGATACGCTCTGGAATTAATTACCAGATGATGTGGCTACAGCAGTTTGTGTAACTGGGTTTAAAAAAGGTTTGATAAGTTCTAAGAGGAGAAGTCCATAAGCTGCTATTAATCAGTAAGAACTAGTAGCTTGGAATCTATTTATTGTTTGGGTACTTGCCAGGCTCTTGTGACTTGGATTGGCCATTATTGGAAACAGGATGCTGTGCTTGATGGACCCTTGCTTTGATCCAGTATGAAATGTCTTATGTTCTCATGGAGAGAGGAGAAGGGGAGCAGAACTGAGTGGAGAGTGCAAGGGGGAAATAGTATCCCCATCAATCCATCCCCCACCCCTATATCACTCACACGCCTCACACCATTGAAAAGCAAATGGCCAAATTTTAAATAGGCCACATGCATAAAAATTGCAACTTATGTGCGTGGCCTGGCACTGCGCGCGCCGTGCTGATTTTCCAAAGGGCCCGGCCACGCTCGTAAGTAGCGATACATGCACAAGTGCCTGGCCCTGAGAAAGGGACAGGCCGGAGGTGAGTTCAGGGCAAGGGGGGGCGGGGCAGGACAGAGGCCGGCCAGGACTGCGACCATTAGCCTCTGGCCCCGGGGAAGCACTGGCAGCCGGCTGATGCGCGTAAATTACTTTTGCTCCTGGGGAGCAGTAAGTAATAAAATAAAAAAATGGAGGCAAGGTAGGTTAGGTTTAGGGGTGGGGAGGAGAGGAGAGGGGAAGGAAGGTTAGGCAGGGAGTTATAAAATTATAAAATCCGGTGCGCATTTGCGCACGGCCAATGGATTTTATAACATGCGCGCCAGCATGCGCACATGGATGCACCGATTTTATAACATGCAAGCGCCAGGAACCGCGCACACCTGGACGCACTCACGTATATTTTAAAATCTACTCCAAAGTGAGCAGTGGTATCCTTCAAAATCTAAGAAAACCTGATTCATGACCACAGAGACAAACTGAAACATCCAAAAGAAAAACAAAGAAAACCCAGAGCAATTTAAAAGATAAATTCCCTCCTAATACCCCCGAAGGTCTTTGTTTGTTTTTTTAAATGATGTGTCAGGAACTGCATGCAGGGGAGGTGGGTTCACCTTGGCCGGACAAATATTTGTATTTTTCATGAATGTCTGTTCGCCTTGTCGCTGGCTGCTTTCTTGTGGCTGCATGGGTGAATGAAGTCCATTACCCTGCCACCCACTTCCCAGTCTGCTGGCCACCTCATAGTAATGTGCTCCTGTCATGCTGTGGTAGATAATCTAATGCCTATAACCTCAAATGCTAACCAGGTCCTACTCTGCGTATCCGATATGTTTTGACCTATGCTATCCCGAGCGACTTTATTGTGTTTAGCTAAGTAATGTCTTCCTGCTCCCTGCTATGAACCGACTCTTGCTTCTTTATGTGCTGGTGAAATGGAAAACAAGGGAGAAGATTTCGTGATAATGAAATACAAAAGCAATCCTGAGCTAGGACAGAAGGAAGAATATCTGTAAGGACAATAATATAACGGAAAAATGGAATGAGCTAAAAAAAAAACTGTGACATAAGTTTCTTTCTCGCTCTCTCTGGGATAAAAAAAACACAGATGGGCATGAATATATAGAGTGAGGCGTGTCACACCCTGAGTCAGACTGCCTACATGAGATCCACGCATAAGGTAACAGACTGCAGGAAAGGGAACGTATTGACCCATCAGGAGGATCTCATGATATGCTGTCATGCTCTGAGAGCAGTGCTCTGCTCAGTACTGAATGACTGAAACTTTTTAATTCAACTGATTAATAAAGGCTTTTCATTTTGGAACATCGCAGCTTTGTGTACACTGCCTCCCTGGTGCACTGCCTCCCTGGTGCACTCAGCCCAATGCACCAGTGCTTTGGGCTGAGTTGCTATCCTCCTCCCTCTCCAGGATCCACACCAGGATTCTACATGACTGAGTCAGGACTAAGCCCTGGTATTGAGCATGCCCCCTAGATGAAATATGTACTAGGATGGAGGGGTGCTACTTGTGGAATGCCTTATGTGTTCATTTATGTATCCATGGGGGTAACTTTTCTATCACACCTAAAGTTTACATTACTGCTTGGAGTTACCCAGCACAGAGTGGCAACTGCCACTACCCTAAAAAAAAAAAAAAAAGATGTTTCTTGGCAGACTGGATGGACCTTTTTGTTCTTTATCTGCCATCATTTATTATGTTACCAATCTACTATCAATGTCCTTGTTCTTCTGCACATGTGTCAGGTACATAAGATTCACTCTCTGCACACTGTAGAACCCAGCAGGTTGAGATGGAGTCTTCACCCAGATCAGGGCCTGGGATGAGGAGGAAGACGGAGAAGAGATGGCTCAGTAATGCTCATCTTGCTGGGCCTAAGAACGATCTCCCTACTGGTAATCTCTTATCCTGCTGCTCTGGGTTGGCAGAAGGAGAAGTACAGCAGTGTCTTGAGGCTGTATCCTCCTTCACTGCCCCCATGGACCTGACTGATGCTTTGAAATGCATGGCAGAATGGTGCCCCATGCAACTCAAGCAGTAGTTGGAAACAGGGCAACAGAAGAAGATGATATGGCCCGAGGCAGCACCACTTTGGGAGATCTTTTTGATCTGGAAATAATTTTATAAATGCTGGTAACAAATTAAATAGACAACACTTGCTTCCTCTTTCTGCTGGCGTGGATCAGTGGTGGTAGAAAGCTATGACCTGAGGGTCATGAGTCTTGGAAGATCTTAGGAGGCGTAGCTGGGGGAAAGTCGAAACAGGGGCAAACAGGCTAGTTGGAGGGGGGTGTAAGGAAATTCTAGGATGAAAAAAGGATTGGCTGGAGGAGGTGAAGAGGAAATGATGGATGAGAGGGATTATGGCTTGGGGTGGATAGGAGTTGTTAGATGGGTGAGACAGGATCAACAGAGGAGATAAAAAATAGACTAGAGGAAGTGAGAGAGGGAACTGGCTTGGGCCATGTGTGTATGCAGGAGAGGGAAAGGGAAAGGGAGGGTGACTGTGTGAGGGATTTAGTGCATGTGTATAGAGCAGGGGTCAGAGTTCAGAGATGCCATATAAAGAACACTTTTAGAAATTTTGGATACTCTAAGGAGCATACTTTTCCAATTTGTAATAAGGTAATACAGTAAATGTCTTCAGATAAGAACCATTTGATCAACCCACTCTGCCAAATGATACCTGCCTATAACTATTCTTATCTTGAATGATCATCACAATGTTTTGACTTTACCATCATCTTCTATGTTAAGGAAATCTCATAAATGGCCCTATACAAGTGGTCATTCCTAGCCCTTATTCCTTTAGCTGGAGAGTGCAGTCAAAATGTCCTTGCACTTATGCCGAGTGGCAAGTGACCTGTCACCTGTACCCAATCATACCTGGCAGGATATCAAAGCTCTGCCACCACGCCATCCTTGGAAACATAACTTTATTCATGCTGCAGCTCTGGGCCAGTTGACTGGGTTATCACCCCTTTTTGGTTCTCTAACTCTTTAGATAGATGAAAATATGTATTTTCATACCTGAGCAAAGATAAAGTACCATGGCCCCAAATGTATTTCCCTTCTTCTCCCTCTTCCTTGCGTTCAACATCATTCTCTGTAGGGGTCCCGTACACTGTTGAATTTGGCCTTGATTTTTATTTACTACCACTTCTGCTGCTAGGCTATTCAGGCACCCAGCTTCCTCTCAGTAAAGAATTAAATGCTATCTCATATGGACTTAATTCATACCATTATAGTTGTATACAGTGGGGACATGTAAAGAAAAAGCTAAATCTGTGAATCAAACTCATTGGCACATTTTTCCCTGACACAAGAATTTTCTCTACATGAGAGATTTGTATTGGCTTTAATTTCCAAAGGGATCTAGCTGGTAACTAAGGAACAATCCAGCTACATCTCCTGGGGTGAACATTTCATCCTTCCTAGTAGCTAAATCTAGTTGCTTGGTGAAACTAGCCATGGCAGAAATGGATCGTACTGGGGATGGAGATGTGTCAAGTGAGGGGGGGGGGAGGGGGAAACATACATAGCTGGGTTCAAATTTTTAAGCACCCATGGATTCTCTTGTACCCCCACCATTTTTAGGTAATTTTCAAAGGGAATCTATGTGCATAGTTTTTCCCAGCTTCAAGGCATGTAGTGCACATTGTACCTGCAAGGAGGTTACTCAAAATTGCCTCCAAAATGTTTGAATCTAGCTCTCTGTCATGTTCCTCGCACAACACAAATGAGCATCTTATTAAGTGCCCCTTTAAATAAAGCGTGAAATCCTTAAGAGCACTATAGTTTATCTTAAGGATGGATCTTTTCTATGGTTCATCTATATTACACTCTTTCAGATGATATATCTTAGTACTGCTTAGAATGATGTAATTCCAAAGTTACTGTCTAGTGATGAGAGAAGATATTTGCACCAATAAGGTAAAAAGACTAGAATATTTGCTTCTTGTGAATTATTCTCTTTCTAGCTTCATATCTTTTTTTTTTAATAATTTTGGCATCTGAAGAAAGGACCTATGTGCCCTTGAAAACTCTTTTTTTTTTATGTTGGTGCATCCAAGGTGTCATAACCCATATACATTTTTACTCTTAACTCATGGAGATACCGTATGTTATAAATGACCGATTGATTTCTCTTTTTGACAAATTCCCATCCATTCATTCAAGAAATGTGTTTTTACCAGTACCTTGGAATGCACCATGCCATTTTTTTTCAGTGTCGGTCAATGAGTTTAAACTACTTATTACATTTAAATTAATGTATATTCTGCTCAACTTGAACAAGTAGTTCAGGGTGGATTACAATTGAAAAACAATGTCTCCCTCCTCCTACATTTCTGACACACATAACAAGCAAGAAAATAATTCATAAGCTAAAACTGCTAACTCTAAAATTAATAAAACTAAGAAAACAAATCTGTTATAACTTCCCAAAAGCTTGAGTAAAATAAAACATTGTTGAATGCTTCCTAAAAAGCACAGTAATCATAATTGCACAAATCACAATCAGCATGAAACAGTCTGTCCTTTTTGTCAGTAGTTATAACCCAGTTTTCATACCTCTTATGCCTGAACAAATAATAGCTGTTGACCACTGTTCAGCATTCTGTTAATTGGTGAGTAATTACTGTTTCCTTGGAAGTCCCACATGGCCTATGGTGTTTAATACAAAGTATTTGCTTAGCAAGTGGTTTGAACTAGATGTGAAATGTGCTTGCAAGTGCCTTTTGTCTTTTGTAAGGGCGTGTTTCTACATAAATTAAAACCCAAAAGGAAGCAAATGCCTATACCAATGACTTTACAATGAAAATTACTGCCAGGATTCAGACTTCAAAAATCAAGGATAACTGATGAGAATGAACACTTGGGGAACCTCTTCCCTTTTATTTTATTTTATTTCTACAACCTAAAACCAAATCTGCTAAATATGCAAAAAGCAAAGCAGAACACACAAACCTACCAAAACAAGAACGAAACCTAAATCCAAGTTTAAGTGCATTCAAAATTAAGCAGCACATAAATCCTTAAGGAAAACTTTACACAAAAAAGCTTTAATATATTCATATGTGCCTGCAGTACACAATACAGCAGTAACCTTTACTCTTGACAGAAGCCAATCTAACAATGGAGCAAATACACATTATTGAACCCATACTTGGTCAAAGCATACATGGTGAATTAACAGAGGCTAAACCAGGCCACAAGAACCTGGCAATTACCCAAATACTATGAAGATCCCATGCTACTGATGCAATTAATAGCAGTGGCTATTCCCTAAGTAAACTTGATTAATAGCAGTTAATGGACTTCTCATCCAAGAACTTATCCAAATCTTTTTTGAACCCAGCTACACTAACTGCACTAACCATATCTTCTGGCAACAAATTCCAGAGCTTTATTGTGAATTGAGTGAAAAAGAATTTTCTCCGATTAGTCTTAAATGTACTACTTGCTAACTTCATGGAATGCCCCCTAGTGCTTCTATTATTCGAAAGTGTAAATAAACGAGTTCCATCTATTCATTCAAGACCTCTCATGATCTTAAAGACCTCTATCATATCCCCCCTTAGCCGTCTCTTCTCCAAGCTGAACAGCCCTAACCTCTTTAGCCTTTCCTCATAGGGGAGCTGTTCCATCCCCTTTATCATTTTGGTTGCCCTTCTCTGTACCTTCTCTATCGCAACTATATCTTTTTTGAGATGCAACGACCAGAATTGTACACAGTATTCAAGGTGCAGTCTCACCATGGAACGATATAGAGGCATTATGACATTTTCTGTTTTATTAACCATTCCCTTTTTGATAATTCCCAACATTCTGTTTGCTTTTTTGACTTCTGCAGCACACTGAGCCGATGATTTTAAAGTATTATCTACTATGATGCTTAGATCTTTTTCCTGGGTGGTAGCTCCTAATATGGAACCTAACATCGTGTTATTTATCCCTATATGCAACACCTTGCACTAGTGTGTGTGTGTGAGAGAGATACTGTTGGGGAGATGATTGGTATAGGAGAGACAGAAACTAGTCCTGAGGGTGTGACTGGTGTGTGTGTGTGTGAGACAGAAGAGACTGATTGTGGTCCCTAAGGAAGAGGACAGTGAGGACAGCTTCAGCAGCTACTACTGCTTCTGGTGTGGCCTGCAAGGGAAAGGAGTAGAAGAACTTCTGGAGAGGGTAAGTAAAGGTGGCTTTTTAAGTTCATTTTTCTTGATTGACTACCATTTTAATTATTGGGTAGTATGTGATATGTCTGCTGTTTGAAATATTTTATTGGTGTTTGGTAAATCTTTCAAAATTTGCATGAGTCTTTAATTATTGGATATTCTATTCATCAGCTGTTTTGAAATTATTTTATTAGTATGATTTTAATATTATGATTAATGATTTATATATCTTGATTTTATTGATTGTTTCATGAGGAATGGTGACATTTTTGTTTTTCCATTGTTGCACTGTACAGAGTCTGGTGTGATGCGTTTTACAGTTCAGTTGTTGTCTGCAAATTTCTATTTATACTTTATGTGGCTTTATTCTGTATTTGGTGATGGTTTGTGTTCAGCATGCAAAGACTGAGATGAAGCATTCCTTTAGAATGTGGTTTCTCTGTAGGGATCTGTAGTAGCTTTAGCTTGGCCTTTTCTGATAGGAGATGTATTGATATTTTAGATTCTGGTGTAATATTTGTGGTATTCTTTTTCATAGGTGGGGTTGTTATTCTTTGAGTGTTGGCAGATAGTACTGTGTTGATACGGGAGGACCATGCCGAAATATAGCACAATAGGTATGATGCCATATGAATTCCAAGATGCAAAGTTTTCTTGTTGGCATCACAACAGTGCATAAAATTATCACAAAAACTTGTATATTAATTTTACCTCAGAATGTCACATTTCATGTAAAATATGTGTTAAATGCATAATTTAAAATTGTGTATGGGGAGGTGGGGGTAAGGCGCTAGGCAGTAAGGTTTGCCTAGGGTGCCTAATACCCTTGCACTGGCCCTGTGCACAGCAGCAATGCTCCACCCCACCCAGGCATAGTTCATCATGTTTCAGGTCTTAGCACGCATGCTAGACTCCTTGGTCCGTGTTTCAAGACAGGTCGGTTGGACAGTACACCCCGGTTAACAGTTGCGCCATATGCTGAGCCTCATCTTGTCTTGCCTCCTTGTCTTTCCCCTATCAACACCACAGGAACCTGACTACCTCTGCTCTGCCAGCCTGTCTTGACCCTATCAAAACCACAGTGACCTGACTACCTCAGCTCTGCACCTATCAGATTTCTGCTACTCTGCCTTGCTGCCATACACCAGACGACTCACTCTACTCCTTGTGGTGTTCTTGCCACTATCATGGTTCCTCAGTGTGTTGGTGCTAGTCTTTCTGCTTGCTATGTTCCCCCTTCATTGTGCTGTAGGATGTTGATGCCACTTGTCTTGCCACTTTTCCTGTCGTGCTGCCTTTGAGGGTTCATGCAACTGTTATTGGTGCTCTCTTTTGAAGCTGTGGTGTGTTTTTTACTCTCTTGCTGCTGCTTTGCACCTCTGTTAATGCACTCTATCCACTCCTGGTACCCCTTTGCCCCTTTACAGTGCCTTAGGCTATTCATGCCACTTTGGTGCCACTTTGCCACAGTCTAAGTACCTTGTAGCTCTTTTGTTGTTGTGATGATTGCTCCCCAGAAGTTTCATCAGAATTGATAAGAAAACCCCAATTCTGCAGCCAAAAATAGGCTGCAAATACTTTCCCTTTTGACTTTAATGGGAAAATGGAAAACAAATAAAACAAATCAAATTGGGTTTTCCCCCATGAAACAAATACAACACATTTGGGTCCTGGTGAAACGAATAAGAATCTAAACAAATGTTTTCCTTCTGCACATCCCTACCGGGGACCCACAGCCACCAGAGACGAGGGACCAGATGCGGGATTACTTTGAAAGAGTTGAGGGGGCCGAGCCACGGGTCTGCTGCAGCCGGCTCATGTAACATGTATTCAAATAGTCTTTTTAAAACTATTTTTAAATCCTAAGTACTTCTCTATAATACACTTCTTACAAATTCTTGTTTGTTTATATATTCATCTCGACTAGACTGTAAGATCCATGGAGCAGGGACTGTTAAAAAAGCAATATTAGTTTTTCCAGATTTTATGCACACAACCTCCATGTAACTCTTAGAAAATCGATCCCAGAGAGTATTAATATAAATTCCCATCGGTTTCCTCCATGGCCACCAGGGTCTGCCTTGGAAAGCTGATATTAGCATTGTTGATTTAAATCAAGATACCTCCGGGTATCCCTCAGCCGCTCCTGGCCAACTCAGACATTTTAATTTAGCAGTCGGACACTGTATTTTTACTGAGACCTGTTAATACTTTTAGGAATAAAAACAGGCCTTCCTCCCTTGAATATAAGATTGAAGAATGTTACAGATTTGCAGCCGTCCACGCGGCTGCCTAATAACTTGACACACATGCCCTTGTTAGTTTAGTTTAGTTTACTGTATTTGATGTATCGCTTTTCTTACATAAATCAAAGCACTGCGAATAAAAAAAAGTAATTACAATCATAAATGCTAATAATACAATCATCAATAATACAATTAAAAAATATACATTGCACATATAAATATGACCTAACTTCTTAATATCGTGCATTATCATCCGCCACAGTCACTTCTTGGCACCTCCGTAGTATGCTGTTGACCCATTTCTCACTATGCAGCCGTTACAAGAGCTCATAATTCCAGCATCTTTCATCCCATACATGTCAATCAAGGATAAAATGTGCATCTGACATTCTGACAGCATCAGCCAGAACAGGCAGAGCAAATTGCGGTGTTGATTGCAATGATTCAAATTTATATGTATTAGGCTAAACCTGAGTTGCATAAATGAAGACATTCTGTGCAAGGTTATCAGTAGAGAACAGTTCCACATAATCTTTTTCCTTTCTGTAAAGAGTAGTACATTACATTCTTTTTTTTTTTTTTTATACCTTACAGCTACTAAAGAAGAATTTATTTGTGACTTTCAGCTCCAAAAGGTGAATGCTAGAATAGAGAAAACTAATTCAGAAAAAAAAGAGATGAAAACGCAACCTTACTGCCTGAACCATCAGCAATAAAGTGGGCTACATTATTACCAGATGATTGCTGACTGTATAAATACTTGAAAATGATATTCTGATAGCATTCCTGAAATAAAATGCATGGGACTTGACAATGCCGTATGTGGCTAGTTGACATCATATTTATTCATCGAGAAGTATGGAACTTGTCATAAAATTAATTTTCAAGGACTACAACTGCAAAGAAAATACAAAGATAAATATTACTTCCTTCAAGTTGTGTATTATATTGATTCTGACTCAAAAAATAAAATATATATATTTCTTTCATTCCAGTTTCCTGCTCCATTGAACATTCATACAATTGATGAAATTCCTGTGAGGGTCTGTGAATAGTTCATGCCTCCTGCCGGCAGCGGCCCTCAGTGGGCCATATATAAGTGCTGACTTGTACTTTAAGCTCTATAGCCTTGAAGATCCTGCTGGCAGCCATGTTCATCCTGCACTGCCACATTTGAAAGCCTGTTTCAATTCATGCAACTTGCTTCAGCTTGACTCCTGATTGGTTCTAGTTCTGGCCTTTCGTGTATTCAAGCTCTAGTCTTGTGTGGCCCTAATCTGCATACCTGGGAACTTTTGAGTTGTGCTAACCCTCAGATTGCTGTTGATCAGTGGTCTGAGACTTTGTGTGGCAGGGCAGGACAGGGCAGGGCATGGAAAATAATGTATATCAGCTTTCTCTTCCAACACCACCACCCCCCTCTATCCATAGATTCTCCCTTTTCCCCACCACAGGATCATGACCCCAGTGCTTTTGACTCCACACCCTATAAGTTGCAGCTCCCTGACTTGTGCATTCTAACTCTTCCCTCAGCTGAATGAGTCCCAAGTCCTGGTATCACAGTTGTAGACTAAGTTGTATATGTTGCAGCTCCACTTCAGTTTCTGCCCACAAGCTGCCTGCAGTGTTAGCTCCAGACTCACCTTTCTTTGTCTGTTTCCTGAAGGCTTACTGAGACAGGGGAGAGGCTTGAGCTCCACAGAGAAAGGCCCTGTGCTTTCCTGGGCTTCCCCTAAGACCCTGCAATTGATGCAAATTCTGAGTTTCAGGTTGAAATCTGGAGTATTCCCAAGTATGCTAATCTGTGGCCTAAGAACATAAGGTATTTATTTATTTTTATTTATTTGCATTTCTTATATACCGGCATTCGCGATGGGAGTCGCATCATGCCGGTTTACAATTAACAGGGTGTGACAAAAGAAGAAATACTTAGAACATTAACATGTGATAGAAGAGGAAATAGCAGTTACAATAAAACAGGGACATAATGCAACTTGGAATGTAAAGAAAGCGATAAAGAAAATTAACAATGAGGTAAAAGAAACAACAATGTAATAAACCTGCCAATTTAAAAGAGAAAGAGCATTATGGAGTTGTCGAATTTGTTGATTACACTTAGGGGAGGTCTTAGTTGCTTGGATTGAAAGAAAGTTCAATTGGTATCTGGAAAGGCTTTCATAAATAACCAAGTTTTTAGTCTTTTTCTAAATGTAGGAAGGCAGGGTTCCTGTCTCAGTTCTGGTGGGATGGAGTTCCACAAAGTAGGTCCTGCTGTAGAGAAAGCCCTGTCTCTAAGCGTCATATGGTGAAAGGTTTTGGCAGGAGGAACCTGTAGTGAATCTCTCTAGGACTCTCTAATAGGTCTGGTGGAGGTGTGTTTTTAAAATGGTATTTGGAGGTTAAGCGGAGAGAGTTGATGGAGTGCTTTGTAAATGGTGGTAATGGACTTGTATAAGATTCTATAGTGCACTGGCAGCCAATGTAAGTCTTTGAGAATCGGAGATATGTGGTCTCTTCTTCTTGTGTTTGTCAGAATTCTGGCCATACTGAGTCAGACCAAGGTATGCCATACTGAGTCAGACCAAAGTATGCCATACTGAGTCAGACCAAGGGTCCATCAAGCCCAGTATCCAGTTTCCATCAGAGGCCAATCCAAGTCACAAGTACCTGGAAAGTACCCAAACAGTAAATAAGTCACAAGATAATATTGCTTATTAATTAATAGCAGTTTATGGATTTTCCTCTAGGAATGTATCCAAACATTTTTTAAACCCAGTTACACTAATTGCTATAACCATATCCTCTGGCAATGAAATTCAGAGCTTACCTATGCGCTGAGTGAAAAATAATTGTCTTTTATTTGTTTTAAATGAGCTACTTGCTGACTTCTGTTAAGTGCCACACCATTTTTTATGATGCTTATATATCCAGGGATACAAGAACACTTAGATTTTGATTGAAAGCATAATTTTTTATTGATCAGTATAAGTATTCTTGGGAGATGCTGATGCCATGGCTCTGACAAACAGACCACCAGCATCTCATAGTATACAGGAAGTGATCCTTCTTTTATAGATAACATACAATATTGTAGAAGATTCTAGAATTGCATGACTGTCCAGAGGATAATTTACATTGGTTATCATGTTAACAGTATGATGTGATTAGCCCTAAACTGCCCTGATTTATTCTCCCACGTAGGGCCCATTTACTATCACTCTCTAGATAGTCCTTTGTTCTGTTAAAATCTTACTGGTCAGGGCAATTAACACATATGAAGTTGTGTTTACAGATACTCCTGAGAATATTGCCTCTTATTGTGACAATATAGTCTGAAGTTCCCTCCATTGGCTTCTGCTTTGTGTGACCCTATAATTAGGTATCACCATATGAAGCCAGCTTCGACTGCCTGTCCAGATGTTCTGGGAATTCTGCAAGTCATTCTCAATAAGTCACTTAGAGTTCATATAGCCAGGACAGGCTAAGCAGAGGATTCTGGGGCATTAGCCTTTCTCCATGTTGGTTTTCTGTTCAGGCACACTTATAACTTCATGGAGTATCCCCTGGTCTTTCTACTATCTGAGAGAGTAAATAATTGATTTACATTATCTTGTTTAAGTCCTTTAATGATTTCGTAGACATCTATCATATCCCCGCTCAGCCATCTCTTCTGCAAACGGAACAGCCCTAACTTCTTTAGCATTTCCTCATAGGGGAGTCGTTCCATGCCCCTTATCATTTTGGTTACCCTTCTCTGCACTTTCTCTAGTGCAACTATATTATTTTTGAGATGTGGTGACCAGAATTGCATACAGTATTCAAGGTGAGGACTCATCATGGTGATAGAGAGGCATTACGACATCCATCCTTTTATTTTCCATTTCCTTCATAATAATTCCTAACATTCTGTTTGCTTTTTTGATTGCCACAGCATACCGAGCCAACAATTTCAATGTATTATCCACTATGAAACCTAGATCTCTTTCTTGGGTGGTAACTCCTTAGATAGAACCTAACATTGTAAAACTACAGCAAGGGTTATTTTTCTTAATAAGCATACCTTTGCACTTGTCCACGTTAAACTTCATCTGCCATTTGGAAGCCCAAGCTTCCAGTCTTACAATGTCCTCTTGCAATTCATCATAATCCGCTTGAGATTTAACTACATTGCATAAATTTGTGTCACCCGCAAATTTGATCACCTCACTCATCATACCTCTTTCCAGATCATTTAGAAATATATTAAAAAGTAGGGAATAGAGATGTGCAAAGCCCGAACCTCTTTTGGCCCGCCGCAGGAAATTTCGTATTTCCCATGGTTCAGGCCTTTGTAATTCTGGCGACCCGAATTTCAGGTTAGTGCACACTAACGAGAGTTAGTGCATGCTAACTCCCCGTTAGTGCACACTAACCCAAAAACCAAATTTTCCTGCAATTTTGGAATATTTGGTTTGGTTTTCGGGTTTCCCGAACCAGGATGAATTAGGCAATTTCATTGAAATTGCCTAATTTGTCCTAAATGAGTGTACATTCCTAGTAGGTAATCTTTGGAACTAGCCCTTGGTGTCTGTAAATTACAGCTTAAGTCCTGCTAGTCACCAGAACTTAAACTGGAATGGATATACACACTAAGGGCTGAGGGTTCTACTCGAGAGGAAGTTGGCCATTATAGGGAAAATAATAATTGATTCTTGTTCTGTGCAAGCCAGTCTTGCCAGCATCTAGCCCTGATCTTATCCCTGAGATATAAAACACCAGCATAACACTATGACAGCAAGCTGAGGCCAGACAGATCCCAAGGGCATGGCAGCATGGACTTCTTCAAGTCTAGTTTGAGTTTTTCAAGCCTTGATATACAACAGTCATGGTAGGGATGTGAATCGTTTTTATAATGAATTAAAATATCATACGATATTTCTTAATTCGTTATATATCGGGTAAAATGAGAAATGATCACATTTCTGCTCTGTGCAATAAGGAAAGAGGGAAAGACAAGTTTTCTTGAGTAGATGGTAGGCTAGATAGCAATCTCAAGCTGAAATGTTAATTAGCCAAGGGCTGTGAAAATGTTAGAAATAAATGTAAAATGTAAGTGGTCATCAACTCATCAAAATTGCAAAAATCCTGTTGGTTTTCCAAAAGTGCTGAACGTGTGACTTTAGTAAGTGAATTGTGTCAAATCCTGAACATCAAAAGCAACAGTTGTCAGATGGCAAGTAAATTCTACTGAATTGGAAAACCTTCAATATCTTGCATGGACAGAGTTTGTATGATGTGTTGGCAAGATCATCATCTATGGATGTGGAAAAGTTGTTGAAAGAGCTCATTTTGAAAGAACTCACTATTGAAGAACTTTTTATACTTACTAACCAGTATACTTACATTTACATAGCTGTGCTTAACTGCAGTTATAAGTTACTGAAATATAGCAGTGCAATAGTAACCAGCTATAAGAGAGATTCACAGACTAGTGACAAGACTAACAGCAAAATACACACACAACTGCTGCACCATCCATAGCAGACTCATCTTCGGAAGCAGAGAGAGGGAGACCCGCATGAAAGAACCATAAGACACCTGGGAAGAGAGAGAGATGGCCCCTGGCAATTCCCAGGTTTAGCTTGTGGGTGAGACATTTCCATGAAGGGAAATATTTTCCTATTTTAAAATAGAGCTGATCACACATTTAAAGGGCAATTACATGGATTTTAAAATAACAGGCTATCAAAAACTAGCTTATGTTTTCTGGGATAGTCTTAATTGAGACTGGGGGGTCTCTGAGATTAAAGCATGGTGAATTGTTGTTGTCCAGTGACAGTTTAAATAGACTAGGGGGTCGTCAAACTTGTCAAAATAATGTCTGATGATATATGTCAGTAACATCTTATAAGACACTACACAATATTATGTAAATTATTAATGTAAATAATTCATCTTTTCTACTCAACTATCTTACTCTAATTCTCTCCCCAGTTATATGACCCTGTTGTAATGTAACTTTTATTTTATTTTATTTCTCTGCACTTGTTTTTGTTTTTGTGCACACCCTCTTGTTATTTGTAAACCGGCATGATGGGGTTTCTAATCTCGAATGCCGGTATAGAAAAACTATAAATAAATAAATAAATAAATATGTTGTCTGCTATTAGGGATGTACAGGGGAAAAATGTGTTTTCATTTTTGGTTCATTTTTGGAGGTTTTTTTCTTACAAATTTTGTTTTGTAGATTGCTATATTAATTTCATTTGTGTGATAAAAACTAAACAAAAATAGAAAAAAACCCAAAATGGCCAAAAAAAAATAAAACGTGGCCTCCCTCCCACCCTCCTGGTTAAATGTTCCCAGTCCAGTGGGAATCCATGGGCTTTGACTAGCCCGAAGCCTCCGACTTGAATAGCCAAAGGACTCGGTGGGTCACCGTGGCCTTGGGCTACGCTAGGCTAACACCTTGGCCTACTCTGGAGCCTGGATTCAGGCCCAAAGCAATGACCTGGACCAGATACTTGGTCCCGATGCTTTGACCTCGGCCCTGACCCAACTCAGAGGCTGAGTCTCAATGCCTGAGCAATTGGCATAGGCCAGGGCCCAGGCTCAATACCACCTCCCAACTAGGAGGCCAGGTCCTGATGCCATGACCTGGCTTGGGTCCAGGCCCTGACACCAGAGCCTCAGGATAGGCAGGAGTATGAGTCCAGGCCCAACACTATACCCTGCCTAGGAGGCTGGGTCCAGAAGGCTTGGTTTTGGCCTGGACCCAGGCAAGATACCATAACCTGACCCAAAGGCCAGCTCTCAATACCAGGGCCTCTGCTTAGACCAGAGGCCACACTCAGACCCAATGTCGCAACCTGCCCTGGTGGCCAGGTCCCAAAGCCTAGACCTCAGCCCAGACCCAGACTCGAATCCATGAAGTGACCAGGAGGCTGGGTCCCAATGCAAGGGCCTTAGCCTAGGGCAGAGACCATGCACAGGCCCAACACCATGACCTGACCTGGAGGCCAGGTCCCAACACCATGACTCGACTCAGAGTCTGGGTCCTGACACTGGGTTCTAGGCCCAGACATGAGCCCAATGCTGGGGTCTCAGTCTAATTTCAGGGCCAGGCCTGAGCCTGACCCTGGGCTGAGGCCCAGGCATTGGAACCCAGCCTCTGTGTCAGGTCATAGCATCAGGCTTAGGCTCAGGCTCTGGCCTTGGCCTCTGCACAGGGGTCAGGATCCAGCTTCCTGGTAGGGTTGTAGTATCAGTTGAGGCCCTGGCACCGGAACCTGGCCTCCGCTTTGGGTCATGGGGTCATACCTGGGTCTGAGTCAAGTCCTTGGCATTAGGACCCAAACTCCAGATTGAGTCACAGCATCAGGCCTGGGTCTTGGCCATAGGGACCTTGCCTCTGGTTCAGGTCGTGGGCTAGGCTCGGGCTTTGGCCTAGGCTGAGACCCAGCATTGTGCTTGGGTCAAGCCTAAATCCCCAGCATCAGGCCTGTGTCCGGCCCATGGCATCGTCATCAGGACCTTTCCTATGGGTTGGGTTGTTGTGTCAGGCCTGGGCTTGTGCTCCAGCCTAGGCCCATGCTCTTGTGTTAGGACATGGCCTCCAGGTTGGGTCATAGCATTTGGCTTGGGCTGGGGCTCCAGCCTAGTTCGAGACCCAGATGTCAAGACCCAGCCTCTGGGTCGGGTTGTGGTGTGGGCTGAGGCCCAGGCCCAGGATCCAGGCTCTGGGTTGGTTGTAGTATTGGGCCCCCCTGAATGAAAGAAACCTTATTAATTTGTTTCTTTGTAGGGCCTAGATCTTGGCCTGATGCTTGTTTAAAATTAAACAAATGAATACATTTCCTTTCATTTGAAGGGCATCCGATTCAGTTCGTGGCCTCCTGAATGAAACAAATTATTCTTTTTCATCGCATTTTGCACTTTTGTTTTAAACAAATGCACATTCCTGTCTATAATGAAATATATTGTGTTTATTGTTGGGAAGCTTTGTTAATAAATCGGGGTGACGTCTTATCTTGTTTATGTCTAACAGTGTAGTTTGCTTGTGTTGTATTTGGTATAGGATAATAGGGATGTGCAGAGCAAAATTTTATGTTCATATTTTTTATGTCCGAAAGGGGGTCCCACTTGCGGCCAATATGGACATAAAAAAAATCCAATGAGTTGGGTATATGTACATATGTGCAAAAAAAAAATTTAAACCCCCTCACCCTCCTTAATCCCCCCCCCAGACTTACCACAACTCCCTGGTGATCGAGCGAGGAGTGAGGACGTCATTTCTGCAATCCTTGGCGAGAAGCATGTGACGTCGGTGGCACATCGAGTGACGCGGCGTCACGTGATTCCCGGCGAGTTCGCGCCGGACGGCTCGTTCGGCCCAAAAAGAACTTTTGGCCAGCTTGGGGGGGCCTCCTGACCCCCTCAAGCTGGCCAAAAGTTATTTTTGGTCCGAACGAGCCGTCCGGCGCGAACTTGCCGGGAATCACGTGACGTCGCTTCTGAGTGACGCGGCGCCACGTGATTCCCAGCTCGTTTGCGCCGGACGGCTCGTTCGGCCCAAAAAGAACTTTTGGCCAGCTTGGGGGGGCCTCCTGACCCCCCCAAGCTGGCCAAAAGTTCTTTTTGGGCCGAACGAGCCGTCCGGCGCGAACGAGCCGGGAATCACGTGACGCCGGCGTCACTCGACGTGCCGCCGACGTCACATGCTTCTCGCCAAGGATTGCAGAAATGGCGTCCTCACTCCTCGCTCGATCACCAGGGAGTTGTGGTAAGTCTGGGGGGGGATTAAGGAGGGTGAGGGGGTTTAAATTTTTATTTTGGCTCAACAATCGCGATTTCCCACATATCGAACATATCTATGTTCGATATGTGGGAAATCCGATCGTTTATGTCGAATCAATTTTTTAAGTAAAAAAAAAATATGAGTTGCGTTTTACTAATGCGGTCAATCCGAATGCACACCCCTATAGGATAAGGCCTTGAAATAAACAAGCAAAGCTTACCAGGGTAGGCTTACACCAAAGTAGCAGAAGAAATTTTGGAGTTGGGGGTGGGATTCGATTTAAGACATATCAGCAGAGTTTCTTCTCTTAGTAGTTTATAGCAGCTGTCCCAGTAGCTCCAGTTTCAGGACATGCTTCCAGAGAATCCTCATCCAGCAGCAGCTGATCCAGGCTCCTCTCTGGATAGTCCACATCAGCAGCTGCAGCTATTCCAGGACCCAAATCCAGAGAGTCTGCATCCACCAGCAGCAGCTGTTCCACTCTCCGCTCTGCTCTGGAGAATCTGCATGCAGCAGTAGCTGTTATGTCAGTTTCCACTCCAGAGAATTTGCTTCCAGCAGCAGTAACTCTTCAGTACCGAGAATATTCTCCAGGCACTTCCAGGCTCCACTCTGGATGCCTTGCTTCTGGCATCCGCTCTGGAGACTCTGCTTCCTGATTCCGACCCACAATTCCCTCTTGAGGCTTCATCATAAGCTACAGCTCCAGGCACGGACTCTAGGATCCCCTCTACAGAATCCTACACCAGTGGCCTGGCTATATACTCTAGTCTTTAAAAAGAGGGGTGGAGGGAAGGATAGGTGCCATAGTAACAACTATCTCTGATTCCATTTGTGTATGGGATCCTGAAGGTCTTAGAGGCATCTGGAAGCCTCTCTTTTAGAGGGAGGTAATATGAGATATGTGTAGGCAGTCTGTATAATTTCTAAAACCAGTCTACCGTGTACATTTCCACTGTTGCCAAAGTCCAGCTGTTACTCTTTTTTGGGAAACAAGAGAGAAATTCATCCACATCTTTGGAAGTCTTTACGGAACTATAAAAAAAAAAAAATGATTGTAAAACTCTTTCCAGAATGGAGTCCTAAGGGGCTGATGTACTAACCAATGTTTTTTGTTTTTTTTTTCATGCGCTAAAAGTCTATTCTGGGAAAGTTAGCTCAGATGCAAAGGAACTCAAAGTTTATTGGCATCCATGGCACATTTTCACGTGAATTTCTTTTTCATTGTCATGGCATGTTCCTGGCCATGGCGACATGCTCTTCTTCTGCCCTCATTTCTATGTTTCTTTTTATTGTTTATTTTCAGAAATATATATGTGCAATGCATAGTTGTTGCATAAGTGTTTGCACCTAACTTCTGATGTGCATGCACAAGGTGCTTTCTGTGAACTCAACTAAGAACTGCATGTACAGACTTCCAAAAACAAATCCGAAAAAAAAAAAAAATTCTTTTGGAGGCTTTGTTGATTTTGTTTATTCCATATAGAACAGACTGAAAATTGACCATTTTGTTCCGAAGACTACTATTGTTTCAAATGAATGCACACTCCTACTACATGCACCATAGGGTGGGAAGCAGTTGGAGGCTATGCACGGAGCCAAGTTATTTCTTGGCTACCTTCCCCAAGAACTGGATCATACATTATCAGAATTTCTCGGGAAAAGGATACAGCAATGAATAGCACTCCAAAAACTTAAAATGCATAACAAGGTGAGGAAAGGATAATTTTCCAATCATGTTGTCTGTATCCTACCGAAGTGGATTATTGCTATAGAGTCACACTGAGGAAAATAGTCCTTGTTGGTTGGAATTAGAAAAACTATTAGTCTGTCCTTATCCGCTTTGTATTGTGCTGGGTATGGTGCCAAAAAACCTAATACAAGAGAATTCAGTATGTTTCCTATCCATAGAGCAATGTAGAATATAAATAATTCAATGAAGGTCAAGTACAGAAGCTCTTTAAATTGTGTATCTAAATTGTCCTGGTTGTCCAGGGTATCTAGACCTGATCATATTGTAAAAAAAAAGAGAAATCTTCTGACATTTTAAGAGTTGCAGGTGAAGTATAATGATGCCTGTGCGTGCAAACTGAAGTGAATCCAAACTAGACATTGAAGCCAGTGTCCTGCATTTCATTACGTTTCATAACATTGTTTATACGTCACTCTTCTCCACAAAGGAATGATGTCTAATGGCACAGTTGGAAGCATAGATGCATTAAAAGTATGAAATCTAGTTTACATATATAATTGGAGCTTTTAATGTATGTAAAGTTTTAGGCACCCCAGTCAAACTGTATGTTTCAGTGAATCCCTAAGTAAACAGAGGCCGATACAACCTCGACATGGTACAAAGTTAAACATGCAATGCTATTGCGCAGTCAGGTGCTATACAAAAAAAAAAACACACTAAAGACCTGATTCACCGAGACATTCACTAAGATGGTAACTTTGAAACAGCCGCACGTGCGCACATATACGCATGTTTGCTGGCTCACATCCAGAGACGTGTCCATTTTATAATATACACCCATGTATGGATGCCTATAAAATAGGCTATCTGTGCGCACTATTTTATATGGATGCGCACATGTGCACGCAAATGCTGTCTCTAATGCGTGTGTGTGGGGGGTGATTTTATAAGGTACACGTGCCGACACCATACCGTATTGGTTCTCAGTTCACCCAAATGTTATTGACAACCTTCCCTCCTGTTAGCCCCGACCATTAAAACCCCACCACTGCCTGGCCAACATTTTTTTAAATTTACTACTTACACGTCCTCCGTAGCAGAAGTAAATTTACTCGGCAGGGGAACCTGGTGCGCACCTTTGCTAGTGTAATTATTTGCCTGCATATTTTGTGGCCTGCTCCAACAAGCCCACGATTCGTCCATACCATGCCTGCCTATGCCTCACCCCTTTCTATAAAATTTTCACTTGTGCATGCAGCGGGAGTTACTCGTGTCCATGGGAGGTTTATACAATCTGCTGGGTGCGTGCTGGCCCAACCTGTGGACACATCTCCTGCTTTTGGGGTGTGCGGGGCTTTTAAAATCTATCTACCTGTAAGGGTTTTTCCCATAGACACAAAATGGGAGAACAGACTAAATGAATCTGGCCCTAAAATGGAAAAATAACTCAATCACAAATCCATAATAAGCTTAACTAGCATGTAAGTTCATGAAGGACCTTCATACAAGACCCAAAAATTAATAGCTTCATACAGTATGACCATGAGATCTTATAATCATTGGTCCAATATTATTAGCGGAGTGGTAAGTGCAGATTTTTCCCAGAGGGGGAGATCAAATAGCTCTTTTAAATTCACGGGAGCAGTTTTGGATATTCAATCTCAACATACTCACACCTCATGTACTTTAATGAGGATATGGACTAGTATTCATTATTCATTGATAATATAATGACCAAAAAAAATCCAAAAGCAAGAATAAAAAGACTTAGGGCCTCATTTCCTAAAGTACCACAGGCCTGCGGTACTTTAGAAAACTGCGGTAATGAGGGGCGGTCCTGCGCTAGCTGGCAGCGATCGCACCTCCGCGATGCGATCACACCGAATAACTACACCATAGAAGGTGTAGTTTTTAGGTGCGAAATAGGCAGCAAAAAGGCTCACAGACTCGGCCCCGGTGATGCCTCGAATCCTCCTCTTCCGGGGCCGACTCCGCCCCGATGTAGGTAGCGCAGGCGTGCACTGTTAGCGCAAGCCTGCGATTAGCCTTGGAAAATAAGGCCCTTAGGGGGTCATTTTTCAAAATGCGGTAAGGCGTTTTTGCATGCGTTAAGGACTTATTGCATGCGATAGGCCTTTACCGCATGCGATCGCACCATATCGTATGGTGCGATGCAAATTCCAAAAATGGGAGGAGTAGGGGCAGCCTCCCTATGAAGAGGATTGCACAGCCATAATGCAGTATGAACAGAAGATTGTGAAGATTTGATGGCCTTCGGAGTGAGGAAACTCACTCCAAGCTGAGATTTGGGCAAGGGTCTCTCAACCTAGCTTGATGTTACCCAGGTAGAGAGTCCATCAAGCTAGGTTGAGAGAACCTTGCACAAATCTCAGCTTGGAGTGAGGTCATCAAATCTTCACAAGAGACCACTGTTCTGTTCGTACGTCTCATGTACAATGTGAAAGCGGCCCCTAACCCCCTACACTCTTACCTAATCCCCACCTCGAGTTACTAGGTGGGCCTATCCTAGGGATACAAATACCTATGTATGGGACATGCTATTATGGCCACTTTCTCTCTCTCTCTCTCTCTCTCTCTCTCTGTTTGGCACTTATTTCAGAGTATGAAATGGTATCACAATGTGCACTAACTTAGCTCTTTGCACAGGTAAGTATCGCAAAATGCAATAAATACTACATTAGCATAAACCATGCCCCTTTTGCTATCGCATGCAGTACTTACCACATTTTGATAAATCTAGGCCTTAGTTGGCTACAAGAAACATTTGGAGCACTGACTGAAAGAAACTTTTTTACATGCCATATTCACTGTTGTATTTTCAGTTTGTTAAAATCAGAAAATAATGTAATTTTGCATTAAAAAGTGCAGTAAAATGTTTTGTTTACCTTTGTACCACGTAGGGGGTTGTATCAGTTTCTGTTCACAGATATTCATTGAAACATAAAATTTGACCTGAGGTACCTAATCTTTTGCACACAATTTCAAATTAGCTAGCAAGAGCTATAACACAGAAACATAAATAGGTTATAAGAACTGAAGCTATACAAAACAGCTAATTATCTTTTAGCGCATGAAAAAATAATGTTAAAACTTATAAACGAGAGCCCAGACTCCTTAATGCAATAATCTTAATTACAGCACTTAGTTAAATTTTTGTGATAACACCTATATTAATGTGCTAATATTTCTAAATGAATGCAATACTTATGTGCATGCCATTAACATGTGCTATTAATGTGAGCTAATTAATGCATGTAAAAGGCCAATGCTGATACACTTCAGTCTGTTGTCCCCATTATGTGATGGCAGGGAAAACTGACTTTCAGACCTTGTGTGCTGAAGCAGTCCTATCACTTATTTTGAGTTAATAGCTTTGTCCAAAGTAGCATCTGGATTTTAGAAATCCCATAAAAAGGCATTCACATTTTATTGTAGAGAGCCTGACAAATTATGGACAAAAGATTTAGACTTTACCCTTTAAGGCACAGATTGGGCTTTTTTTCTTTAAAAAAGTCATTAAGAGTATCTTGTTCTGCATCTCTCGTGCAATTGCTATAATGCAGAATGGACCTTGCTTAAATTGCCAAAAATTACAGTCCAGGAGGATAACAGATATAGGGATGGTGTCTTGCAGAGGTTGGGTTATTATTACATCTCTTATAATACTGTAATGTCTTTAATAAGTTTTGGAAAGATGTATGTGTAAGACTGCTAATATTTTGTGTACCCAATGTGATCTTTTATTGAAAGGTATTATTTGGGAATGCACTGCTATTCAGGCAGATTTCTCCCCTTCCAATAAGAAATAGGTTGAGCTATTATTGTCAGACGCATTGGATCTCATGCTCTCTAGTTAGAAGGACAGTATTGTCCTGGTACAACACTAAATGTCCGATGTACCTTGTGAAAACAATGGTAGGCTATTTGAAAAGGTCTGGAACTTGTAGACACCTACATTCCCTGAAATATAGGATTTTTTTTTCCTATAGGGGGCACTGTGATACTAATGAATATAAAATACTATTTTATCAGAATTTCAATGAATTCTCTCAAACAAGTTTTAATCTCGTCGTATGAACTCTGTTGAGTCCCATTGTAAATTCCAATGCAAACTATTTGAATACACAAAAAAATATGAGCAGGTAAAATATTAGAAGGTAACATTTAAACAGGCGTGCGGGTGTCCAGAGATGTGTCCATTTTATGTCATACGCACACATGTTCTAAAGTAGCCTGGACACGTGTATATGTGCACACAAGTTTAAGTGCAGGCATGCATGAGTGCGCAAATGCCGCTTCTACGTCTTAAGTGGTGAATTTTATAAGGGACACGCGCCAATACCATTCATCATTTTCCCCAATTGGTTCCCAGTTCACCCAGTTAAGGGATAGGACTTCCAAACCCCCCTAGTTTAATGGCCATCGTTCCACCCCTGTTAGCCCTGAAAACCCTGCTGCCTAGCCTACATTTTTTTTGTTTTTATTACTTACACACCATCCATAGCAGTAGTCAAGTTAGGCAACAGGGGACTCCAGCACGCCTGTGCACGTAAGTATTTATGCATCTATCTCTTGTTTCCCCCCAACAAGCCCATGCCCTGCCCCTTATAAGAATCTTTTCAGTTGTGCGTGCAGCGGGAGATATGTGCGGACGCTTATAAAATCACTTGGTGGGTGCCGGCCCAACTTCTACACATATCTCCCACTTTTGGAGCACACATGGTTTTAAAATTCACCGGTGAGTTAGAAGAAAGGATGGGAAAAGACCCAGTATGACTTTCATTCATTATATTGAAGCTGGGAGAGTGATACGATCGCAATGTCTTTCACCAGAATTAAAAAGTAAGCCTAATCTGCTCTACGTCATATTTTCCTCATTGAGGCAGTAACTTCATGTACTGATTCTAGCAAATAATCCAGAGAATACTAAAAAGCCTTGAATAAATTGGAGTGCATAGAGGAGATATTGAGCTCCTCTCCCCTGGCTCCAGGAACCAAAATAGCAATGCTACTTTTACATTTGTAGAGCATCTCTAAGGGCTATTTCAGATAGGAAAGATTTAAGTGTCCACAAGAACAGAAAAACCGAAGATGCTGGCAAAGCATGCATGACTGAAAAGGAGATTCAACAGTAAGGAAGGAGAGGTGACAAAGCCTCTGTATGAGACCTTGGACGGGCTTTGTCTGCAAAGCTGCATACAGTTTTGGTCATGCTAGGGCTAAAAGCATACGGAGGACACTGAGGGAAGTTGAAGGAAAAGAACCAAAGCAGAGGGAAGAACTCATATCAGCGCCGGTTCTAAAGACTAGGGTTGCTCCCTATGGAAAAGAGAAGTATAATAATAAAATAGTTGTATAAATATTTAATATCGCCCTATATCAGTTTCTGCAAAAGATTATTCAAGAGAGATGGCCAGGGTAGGACTGGAGGGCATAGGCTGAAACTGATTAAAGAAAAACATATTTTAAAATTCAAGCACTCTTAAGGTCTCTGCAATTGTCGATCACAGGTAATTTCTAGAAAGGTTTTTAAGTACTGACTGGCTGGCCATTATTAGCTGCTATAAATAACAAATGGTTGAAGGGATAAAAAGAGATCAGATTCTCCTCTTTCCATCCAATATAAGGGAACAAACAAGCAAACGCTCAGTGATGCGCTTCTTCTAAAACAAGACAAATGATCTGAGTCTCCAATTGTCAGATTGTAGGGGGCAGAAGGGGCCTAGTGATCAGTGAAAAGAGTTGAGAACGAGGGTCGTCGGGGCCACTTCTCCCTCTGACATTCCTTGTTACCTTGGACCTGTCACTTTATCTCCAATTACCTCAGCTATCCAGGCTGTAAGTTCTTTGGAGCAGGGACTAATAGCTGAACCATGTCAAACTGCTTTGTGCTAAAAATGGAAAGGCAGGCTGGCTTTCCAGCTGTGCTCAAAAGAGAACAGCCTTCTGTTTCCTGATCCAGCCCTCCCTTCCCAGGAAGCCTGCAAGGAGTAGGATGTGAAGGAGGTGAACATGGAGAAGGCAGAGCAAATCATTTTAGAGAGGTTAGAAAGGGTGTGTGAGGATCATTGGGACATAAGGAAAGAGGATCGACTGGGGAACGTCTGTGTGTGAGAGGAGGGGGCAGCGTTTCGGGTTGACAGAGAGAAGGGATTGGTGGCCACTACATGTGTATGCCAGGCTGGGTGGAGATTGCAGAGGAGGAAGACCGCTCGGGGACCAAGGAAGAAAGAGGCTGGCTCGAGGGATTTAAATTGCCCACCGGCTGCCTCCTCCCTACGTCCGCAATGGGTGCTCTCCCCTTGGCTAATCAGGCAGTCCGGCATCGAGGTATGCCTTGATGATGTCACCGCCCCTGATGCCAGGCCAATCAGGGGGAAGCGCCATCATCAAGGCGCTGCGGCACCGTGGCACCCTGCAGTGCTGGCGATACAAGGCCAGTGCCATTCTTTTTGGTAAGCGGAGGGGAAGGGGGGGGGAGTTGAATCCCTCCCCTCTTGACAGCACAGGTACCTCAAGGGACGCAGCAGTGTTGGCCGCCAGTAAGGGTGCATCGGGCACCCGGTTATTTGCGGTATCTGGACATCCATGCTGGGGAGGCAGCCCATGAAGTAAAGATTGGCCAGAGGATCAAAGAGCTCAAGAGGGGCTATGGATTTTCTTTTCTTTTTTTTTTTTCTTTTATCTTTATTAAGCTTTATTATTACATTTACAAATACATTTTGAGAGTATATCAGGGAAACATGTAATTAAAGATAATTGACCAATACAGCAGAAACATTACAAACTCTCTTTTCATCATAGAGGAAATTAATGTGTGGGGGGGGGGGGGGGCAGGGGGAGGAAGCAAAAAAAAAGGAGATCAATAGAAAGTAGGGATGTGAATCGTTTTTTAACGATTTAAAATATCGTCCGATATATTTTAAATCGTAAAAAATCGTTAGAGCCGCGATACAATAACAATTCCCCCGATTTATCGTCAAAAAATCGTAAATCGGGGGAAGGGGGAGGGCGGGAAAACCGGCACACTAAAACCCCCTAAAACCCACCCCCGACCCTTTAAAATAAATCCCCCACCCTCCCGAATCCCCCCCAAAATGCCTTAAATTACCTGGGGTCCAGAGGAAGGGTCCCGGTGTGATCTTTTACTCTCGGACCTCCGGTGCTTGTAGAAATGGCGCCGGCGCTACCTTTGGATTTTCCGTATGGAAAAACGATTTGCGGCAGGAGATCGCTCCCGGACCCCTGCTGGACCCCCAGGGACTTTTGGCCAGCTTGGGGGGGGCCTCCTGACCCCCACAAGACTTGCCAAAAGTCCAGCGGGGGTCCAGAACGACCTCCTGCAGTCGAATCGTGTTGTCTACGGCCGGCACAATTTTGTGCAAAATGGTGGCGCAAAATGGTGCCGGCCGTAGACAACACGATTCGACTGCAGGAGGTCGTTCCGGACCCCCGCTGGACTTTTGGCAAGTCTTGTGGGGGTCAGGAGACTCCCCCAAGCTGGCCAAAAGTCCCTGGGGGTCCAGCGGGGGTCCGGGAGCGATCTCCTGCCGCGAATCGTTTTTCCGTACGGAAAATGATTCACATGCCGGAAGTCGTTCCCGGACCCCCGCTGGACTTTTTGCAAGTCTTGTGGGGGTCAGGAGGCCCCCCCCCCAAGCTGGCCAAAAGTTCCTGGGGGTCCAGCGGGGGTCCGGGAGCGATCTCCTACGCTCCTGACCTCGGGGGACAAAAAACAAAATGGTGCCGGCGCTACCTTTGACCTGTCATATGACAAGGCAAAGGTAGCGCCGGCGCCATTTCTACAAGCACCGGAGGTCTGAGAGTAAAAGATCACACCGGGACCCTTCCTCTGGACCCCAGGTAATTTAAGGCATTTTGGGGGGGTTCGGGACGGTGGGGGATTTATTTTAAAGGGTCGGGGTGGGTTTTAGGGTTGTTTTAGTGTGCTGGTTTTCCCGCCCTCCCCCCCACTGGACCCCAGGTAATTTAAGGCATTTGGGGGGGGGGGTTCGGGAGGGTGGGGGATTTATTTTAAAGGGTCGGGGTGGGTTTTAGGGATGTTTTAGTGTGCTGGTTTTCGATTTACACGATTTTCACGATTTTCACGATATTTAAAAAACCCAAACGGCGACGATCCGATTCCCTCCCCCTCCCAGCCGAAATCGATCGTTAAGACTATCGATCACACGATTCACAACTCTAATAGAAAGAAGAAGAAAAAAAAACAAAGAAACTGCAGCTTGGAATTCCCCACAAATCACAATATGACCCACTAACACTAAATATTAATAGCAGGAACTGACATTCTAGCATTTAACAACTCCAGCAACATTTCAGAACTAAATAAAATGTAGGTGTTATCCTGTAGTTTAATTATACATTTGCATGGATAACACAAAAGAAAACTAACACCCAAAGAAGTAACTTTGGATCTCATATTCAAAAAAGCCTTCCAACGCACCTGCGTGGATCTAGCTAAGTCTGGGTAGACTCGGACTACACCACCCAAAAAAGAAATATTTAAACTTTTAAAATAGTATTGCATAACAAGACTTAAATCTTGCTCAGAGAAGAAAGAAACTAACAATGTAAATCTTCCAGTAACTTCTATAGTAGAGTTTTCTAAATATTTAGACAAATTGGAAAAGTTCCCTTCATTATTGAACTGAGGTAATCTTTGCCTCTGTAAAAGAAACAGAATTTTCTTAGTAGATGGAATCAGATCTGAAGAAATCTTTAATATCTCAACCAGATATTTTTTAAAAGTAATCAAAGGCAATTCACCAAGAACCTTAGGAAAATTAAGCAACCGCAGATTCAAATGTCGGAGGGAGTTTTCTAAAAACTCCAGCCCCCTAACAGAAGACAAACATTCCCAAATAATGGCTGCATTAGAAACCTGTAGGCTTTTAACATCTGTTTCCAGCTTCTGAAGGATTCGCTAGTGATCTCGATCACCCGTATCCAATTTTAATGAAACAGTTTCGAAACGTCGGGTCAGCTCTTTAAAAGTAGAGGACATACCTGCTATTAGCTCCCAAAGGAAAAACTGACCAACACCCTATTCAACTCCAGCAGCACAAACACTCCCAATAAATGTAATTGGGGAGACATCTCTGCTAACCCCAACACTCTCCACGGAGACCTCCAGCCACTGGGCAGGAAGGGAAGTCAATGCCTGATCAAGCACAATGCTGGTGGCTCCGTCCGGCAGAGGCACTTCAACAGAGTCTCCTCTCGGTGCCCCGGCACCGACAGCGTCACCTGAGAGAGAAGCCATCAGCTGTGTTCGTGGGTCAGGAGGGCACAAGGTGAAAACAGAGCTCCTATCTTTGTTTCACGGGTGGGGCTAGAAGCCCTCAACTCCATAGGGGGAATCGCATACTCACAGATGGATCGCTGGTCCATGGGGAGGTTAGGTTCGGACGGAAAAACCCTAACCATCCCCTTTCTCTTGAACGACATAGCTGAAATAGGGAAACCCGCAAAACAGCAGCTATTCTTCCCCCCATCAGGGGTATGAATTTTCATAGTTGCTTCAAACCATGGCGAATGTACATTGTTAATCAATGAATGAATAATGGTTATTAATTTATATTATATGCTGAAAAAAATTGGGAGGCAATGCAGACATTGCAGAGTTAGAGAGATGTGATCATGGAAGGGGATTTCCTGTTAAGAGTCTTGCACCAGCATTTTGGATAATTTGAAGGGGGCATATGGCCTATGCAGGGAGACCTATGAAAAGAGAGTTACAGTAATCAATGCCAGAAAAAAGGGATTGCAAGACAGTATGGAAGTCATTGAAATCAAGTAATAGTTTCAGATGCCAATATAATCTGAACTTGGGAAATGAAGTTTCTGTTATGGCATTTAGGTGATTATTCATAGAAAGTGCAGGATCGATGAGAACTCCAAGGTTACGTGTGCCCCTCAAAATTTTAATTTTATGAATTTTTAAGGTTATCTGTTTGAGAATATCATCAACTGGAAATGGAAATAGTAAAATAATTTTAGTTTTATTTAATTTTAATGCTAATTTATTTTGGTTAAGTCAATTTTGAATGGAAAATAGACAATGTATAAGAAATTTTTCAGTTAGACTCCAAGATGCTTTACAAAGAAAAAAAAATTGAATATCATCAGTATGTTGTGGAGCACACCCTGAGGCCCAGTTGGGAGCTTGGAGGCGTGGTCCCATCTAAGGAAGATATGAGTCCTTGGGCCATGGCACGGCTCAGGGAGGAGCCTCAAGACACACCATGGGTGGTGAGCTGGCACAAGCATGGGTGGAGCAGGAGCAGGGCTGAAGCGAAGACAAGGCGAGGATTCTGGAACAGGAACTAGGCAGTCTCAGTCCTCCACTGGACCTACACGCACCAATAAGATCCAGCAACGCAATGCTGATCTCGAGAGTAGCCCTCCGGCCACTCGATAGCCCTTCTGGACCCATCGCTGGAGAACGACGAGTGCATGAGGCCAGACGGAGGCTGAGGGCAGGAACATGAAGAATTGGATGAAGACTCAGGAAACTCAGAGGATTCAGATGAAGAATTGGATACTCAGGAGACTCAGATGAAGACTTGGATACTAGAGATGTGTATCGTACCGGTAATCATATCGGGCT
Source organism: Rhinatrema bivittatum (assembly GCF_901001135.1). Lineage (NCBI taxonomy): Eukaryota > Metazoa > Chordata > Amphibia > Gymnophiona > Rhinatrematidae > Rhinatrema > Rhinatrema bivittatum. The sequence goes on along the minus strand of NC_042615.1, from coordinate 29,368,202 downwards.
TCATTTTCGTAAAACCACAGGAAATTTTGTATCTCCCACGGTTCGGTATTTTCTTTTTTATGGCAAATCATTTTCGGTTTAGTGCACGCTAACAGGAGTTAGCACGCACTACTCCCGTTAGGTGCGCTAACTCCCATTAGTGCGCTTTAAACTGAAAAACTATTTTTCCCGAAAATTTGGGGAAAATGCAATTGTTTGTCAGTTTTACCGATACATGATGAATTAGGAAATATCGTATGAATTTCCTAATTTGTCAACAATGAATGCACTTCCCTATTGGATACTCAGGAGACTCAGACAAAGACTTGGATTCTCAAATAAGGACTCAGGATACTCAGAAGACTCGGACAAGGATTCAAGACATTCAGAAGACTCAGACAAGGATTCAGGAGTCAGGCGAAAGTACTGGGTGAGAACTGCAGCGCACCCTACACAGCCTCCCATGGCTGGTCACGGACCACGCTGAATACGAAGCAGACTCCAGGCGAAGCAGGAGACGAGGCACAGGCAGCGGCAAGGATAGCTTCCCTGCCTTCCGAGGACCCCAGCAGTGGCTCCAGCTGTGAAGACGGAGCAGGAGCGGCAGCAGCAGCTTCAGCTGTGGAGGAAGGCTCCCGACGGTGGCATGGCCTGCCGTGAGAAATGGTGTCGGCAGCGGCCTGGCTGGCCGTGTTGCTGGAAGGTAAGTGGGGGCACTGCCAGCATGTCCCGCCACGTGGGAGGCCCAAGATGGAGTGGCTCCCTGCTGCGAAGCGGGAGACGAGGCACAGGCAGCGGCAAGGATAACTTCCCTGCCTTCCGAGGACCCCAGCAGTGGCTCCAGCTGTGAAGATGGAGCAGGAGCGGCAGCAGCGGCTTCAGCTGCGGAGGAAGGCTCCCAACGGTGGCATGGCCTGCCGTGAGAAACGGTGTCGGCAGCGGCCTGGCTGGCCGTGTTGCTGGAAGGTAAGTGGGGGCACTGCCAGCATGTCCCGCCACGTGGGAGGCCCAAAATGGAGTGGCTCCCTGCTGCGAAGCGGGAGACGAGACACAGGCAGCGGCAAGGATAGCTTCCCTGCCTTCCGAGGACCCCAGCAGTGGCTCCAGCTGTGAAGATGGAGCAGGAGCGGCAGCAGCGGCTTCAGCTGCGGAGGAAGGCCAGCCAGCAGATGATAGAGGAGTCAAATAGATATTAAATAGGGATGTAGACAATACAGAACCTTAGGGTACACCAGAGCTAAGGGAAACCCAAGATGATGTATGTGAACCAACTTTAATCTGTTGAAATCTATTTGATAAAAAAGAAATAAACCAGGATAACATAGGGCCAGATATTCCCAAGGATTTTAGCTTTAACAATATGGTATGGTCTATCGTGTCAAATGCCATGGAGATATCCAAGAGAGCTAGTACAAATAATGTTCCATGATCAAAGCCTCATCTGATTGTATCAAAACTGGATAGTAAAAGGATTTGAATGCTATGAAAATGAAATTGATACTCATCGAGAACATTATTTTGTGAAAATATGAATAATGTAATACGCTAATATGCTAATATGTAAATATGTTCTCACCTATATATCAAGTTACTTAAATACATCAATTAGTAACTTTTATAACCAGTTTCTCCCACTTTGTAGCCAACCCCTCCCCAGTTATTTTCATGTTCTCAACTTTGTTCCAATGTAAAGCATATTCACTGTTTTTATGTTTATGTGTAAACTGATATGATGTTTCCAACGAATGTCGGTCTAGAAAAACTTTAAATAAATAAAATGCAATTTGGAGTAATACTGTAGCTTCAAGTATATTTGTAAGCTTATGCTGATGAAGAAATTGGACAGTAATTAGTTAGGGAGGTGGGATCATTATTTACGGTTTTCAGAGTAGGAGGTACTGATGCTCATTTTAGTGAGTGTGGAATATAGCCAAATTTTAATGATGGATTAATAAACCATGTAATAAATCCAGCAGTTTCAACCTTAGTAGATTTTAGCAAGATTGTGGAACAAAGGTTGAGATAACTGGATGAAGAGTTCATGTTATTAATATTTTGCATAACTTCTGATTCAATTGTAGCTTTTAATTCTTCCCGTACTGTGTTGTCTGAGAAGAATTAATCATTAATACTTTGGTCTGGAATATTAATTGAGTTCTTAACACTAGTTATTTTTCCATGAAATAAACTGCAAATATTTCAGTAATATCTTATCAGAAAAAGGAGATGGCATAGCTGATGGATGTGACAGGAGTTTAATAATCTGGTTGATGGAATGAGAGAGTTCCCTAGGGTTGTTAAATGACATAGACAATTTGAATAAATGTATGCTTTTTTGGCCTCTGTAATGCCAGCTTGATATCTTGCTAAGCAATTTTGATAAACAGATTTGTTTTGTAAATCTGGGCAGTGCCGCCATCTTCATTCCAGTTTTCTGAATTCATGTTTTTTTCTTCTGTAAATACTGTAACAACTGTACACGCCCATATACATGTGTACATGGGCATGCGTGCAGCTCTAAAAGTACAAGCTCCCTGCCTTTGGAGAATTTTATTTTCTATAGATTTTGGACACAATGAAATTTGCTCTAGTGTTGCAGATTGTCAGTTAAACAGCATTACTCTTTTGAATTAGTGGCAACGAGTTTTGCTTTATTCTTCTTAAAACAGCATGCATGATGTAGTACGAGTTCACATCCATGTACACAGAAAAACAGTATCACATTGAATGATTTCATGGCACTTAAACAAACCACCTGTTTCCTTATGGTGAATAAAATTACAAAAGATGAAATGTTGCATATGACTGAATATGTATGTAATACCCTACTTAAATGTTGCACTTGTTCACGTCCTACCTGTTCCAGCAGAGAAAACATTATGAAATACCGCACAAGGAACATGTGTCAAGCGAGGCTGGAATTGCTTTCAGCACGTCGCCTTAAATGAATGTGAACTATATATCACTCAAATGGAACTCTGTGTGTAATTCTCAGACAACGTTTCAGCATTCTTGTAAGGAACAAAAGAATAATAAAGACTCGGGGATCCAGTAACCAAGAAGTGACTTTGATGACTGTGCCGAATAATACCTGGTTTCAGTCAGAATGCTGTGGCAGATTGGTTTTAGTCTTCCTATGCTGGGAAAGGAAGAAGAAAGGAAACCGCTTGAACTAGATAGTGATTGGTAGGCTAACCTTTAACACTGCTTTTCCCCAGGAGGAAGCATGAGTAGGCGCCAAGAGTCGCATCATCTTTACAATATTATGGAGGAACATGCGGGCTTGATCGGCTCAGTCTCCCCTCTTGCTGTAGGTTCCTATAAGGCAGCCCACTAAAAAGGAGCAAACACTTACAGGCAATCCATGATCAATCAAAATATGTGAAGGTATCTCGGTAGGGATGTGCAGCCACAATAATTTCATTTTTAATTTATTTTTTTTCTCATTTGGTTTTGTTTTAGTTAATGTTTGCCGAACTAAAAGAAAGACTTCAGAACAAAGTAAAACAGAACAAAATTGAAACAGGGTCTTCTCAGGCCTGCCTGACACTCCTTTTATTGCCATTGTGGCCTTCTGGGTTCTTCTGCCTCCTCACAGTACCATCAAGAAGAATTGCTGGTAGTAAATAAAGGTGCCAGGGGCCGGATCTACCCAGCCGGAGCCTCATAATGCCCCATCAACTCTTTCACCCCCTGAAAATCAGCCCCGTTAGTGCGTGCTAACAGGAGTTAGCGCTCACTAACGGGGAGTTAGCGCGCACTGACTCCTGTTAGTGCGCACTAATCGGAAAAACAAATTTTTGCGAAAAAACAGGAAAATCCTGATTTTTTTCGGGCTCCCTGAAACATGCCGAATTGGACAATTTTGTTGCAATTCTCCAATTCGGCAAAAACGAATGCACATCTCTATAATATACACAGTTAATAAAATGCAGCCTTTACTTGGACAAATGTGGACAAAGTGATACAGACAAAGTGATACAGAGGAATTAAAAATGACTCTGAAATGTTGTGCCTGTGCAAGGGCTTCGTTCTCTGGTTAGAAACAAAATCTAGTTTCCTTTCTCGCACATGCACTTACATCCCCTTATTGAATGATTTTGCCTTTTGGGGGCAATTTTTGGTAAGTGGGCTAAGTGCAAGCTGTGTCAGTAAATTTGCTCCAGGGATATCTTGTAGCTAACTTTTAAAGGGAAACTGCCTGTATAGTTTCTCTTTCAAAATTAACTACTAGGTAGGTTCTGGTAAGCTGTACCCAGGAACTTTACACCTCCAATACTTACAGGCTGTCTGTGAGCTACAAAGGATGTGCTTACATTTGAAAATGAAATGTTGGTGCACATTGCTCTTCCCCGGCTTTGCAGAATGGACTTTTCTTTTCAGCAGCTAAATATAATCATGTTCAGAGGGGCGATTTGTCTAACCTGGGAATCTAAGTACCTAATTTTATGGTTGGGCACCTTGATCCCTTGGGAAACTGACTTCCAGGATGTCGTGTTTTGTTATGGGTTGCATTTCTCAATGTGGCTTCTTACCAAAACATCTTTTGAATGCTATTGGATCTTCTCTACATTGTGATAGTTCACTGTATTGAAAGCTTTTGAATGCTATTGGATCTCCTCTACATCGTGTATAATACTTCACATTGATAGTTCACTGTACTGAAAGCTTCTCCCAAATCTTAGAGTCCTTGTTTTTCTTGTTTGTTTGTTTTCTGAAAATATGATTTGTTCTTCAAAGTGCACTGGTGCAGCAGACGTCAGCACAGCTGAAAGTGGTCGAGGGCATGGGATCGGCTTAGGGAACAAGCTTCCTCTTTTTTCACCACTTTTCTCTGACTGAAAGAAGGGGTTCCCGGACTACTACTAGTACTTTCACTCTCTCCAGATGCCAGTACTAGTGTAGTGGGTACTGCTTCTGCAGATGATAGTACATGCCAGTCTTTGTCATGTGGTCCATTTTCTTCCATTCACTGATATCCTTTGTATAGCGATTACACTTCACAAAGTGAGAGAGGAGAGGGGAGGGTGAGGGTGAGAGGGAGGAAAGGAGAAGGGGTGTGGAGGAGGGGAGGAGGTGAGAGAGGAGGGAAGAAGGTATGGGGAGGGGTGAGAGAGGAGAGGGGAGGGGGAAGGGGGAAGGGGTGTGAGAGAGGAGAGGGGATGGTGACAGAGGGGAGGGTGAGAGAGCAGGGGGGGGGTGAGCAGGAGGGGGTGAGAGAGTATGAGAGGTGAGAGAGTTGGGGAATGCTTGAGTGTGGGTGCCAGAGCGAGTGAGCCTATATGAGGAGATTGTGAAGGAGTATGTATGTGTGTGAGAGATTGGGAGCTCGTGTGTATGAAAAAGGGATTGTGTGAATAGGAGGGTGCTAGCCTGTGTGAAGGTATTGTGTATGTGTGAGACAGAACCTGTGTGAAGGGGTGCTTGAGAGAGACTTAGGTAGCCTGTGTAAGGATGTATGTGTGAAAGAGAAAGGGAGCTTGTGTGGATGTGTATGCAAGAGAGAGAGCCCTGTATGAGGGGATGTGTGTATACGAGAGAGTGAAGGAGCCTGTATGAAGGTGTGTGTGTGCGTACTAAAGAGAGAGAGCATGTGCATGAGGGGGACAGAGGGAGCCTGTGTGAGGTGCGGTACTGAGAACGGGGTCAAACTCTAGGACTGGCGATAGAATGGAAGGGGTTGAGCTTAGAGGTGGAGAAGAAAGATACTGGCAGGTGGAGGAGTTGGGGCCTGAGAGGGTAAAGTGACCAGGGGAATAGGGAAAGCGAGTGGAAGGGACACTCTTACAGTGAATTTCTAGGGAAATTCTGCTCAAAATATTTAAAATTCTGCCTCTCTCTTTTCTGTATTAATTTAAAATGTCTGTCATGTAAATTGTGTTATTTTGACCATCATAAGGTTTGCAGAATTTTGCAGAATTTTAAGTTTTTGTGTGCAGAATTCCCCCAGGAGTAAAATGCAAAGCCCAATATGTTGTTATTTAAGTTGATAGCTCTAACCATTCTGTATTCATTGCTATAACCTCTCCTTATCTGTTATTATTCCAGTTATCTTGTTATACCAGTTATACCAGTTGTCTCAATTGTATTTCGTTGTTTTACCTGTAAACCATAGTGAAGGCATCTAGCTAAACTTTGGTATATAAAAGAGTATAAATAAATAAATAAATAAATGAATTTCCAGTTGTGCATACAGGCTTCTACTTTCCTGCACCTTTCATTTTCTTTTGATGCTCTTCTGATCTTTGGAGACCTATGGGAATCAGGCAATCTCATAATATTTCATCTCCCACTTTTTCGAATGAAGATTCACTTCACTAAGGGGTAGATTTCATAACATGCGCGCGCGGCGTACATGTGCACGCACTACCCGGCACGCACACATGTACGCCCAATTTTATAACTTGTGCACGCAAGTTATAAAATCAGGGGTCGGTGCGTGCAAGAGGGTGCTTAATTGTGTACCATGCGCGCTGAGCCGCGCTGCCGTCCCCGTTTCCTTTCCCCCTAACCTGACCTTCCCACCCCTTCCACTAACCTTTCCCCCCCCAGCCCTATTCTAACCTCCCTCAAAAATTTAGTTTTACCTTTTGCGCCTACCTCCAGGCAGGTGCAAGTTTGAGCGCCGGCCAACTGCCGGCGTGCGATCCCTGGCACAGCGGCAAATATGGCCGCTGTGCCGGGGAGCCTGACTCTGCCCACGCCCCGCCCCCGGACTGCACAATAGGCCCGGCATGTGCAAGGCCGGTTACGCGCGTAAATCCTCCGGATTTACGTGTGTAACCTTTATAAAATCCAGCCCTAAGTGGGGAAAATGTTAATCGTGTCATGCAAGTTGGAGATGAAGCTTAGAGTCACAGATGGCCGATCCTCATTAGGGCTCTATACATCTTTTGGTGTGGTTGGCACAGCCACATGTAAAGTAATGACAGCTCAAAATAGGCAGAAAGGAAACATCAGTAGGAAAGATTTTAACCAATTTATTTTTTAATCATAATTATAGCAAGTGATAGAGCTACATCACATTGCTGATATCAGGTATGTATGCAGCCCCTGTGCAGCATACACACACATATTTACAGCTGCTTGGGAGCAGATTTCAATGTGTAAGCATGCATTTGCATTTATTCTTTTAAAAATCAAAATTATGCATGCAAATGTTTTTCCCACCCCAATACCATCCCCAAAAATGCCTCTTTTAAGCACAAAAAAAAGTGCACATGATGAAATTGCATGAAAAACTGTATTTTAAGCATGTAAATGCTTTCGAAAATAACCCCCACAGTGTGTAAGTTGTATTTAGGCGCATAAAATCTAATTTTATGGGCAGAAAAATATGTACATTTTCAATCTGCTGAAAACAAACAGAAGGAGTGTGCATCCCTAAGTGCAGAGTCTCTGATTTTATCTCCAAAGCCTGAGATTCTAAAATCCCGATGTTCCAGACAGTGATATATAATATTTCATCTTATAGTGCTAAAAATGTGCCAGAGGAGATAATGCAGAGACAAGGGGGAAAAACAGAGTTTCTAGTAATTTAGGTTATGAAATACAAACATCCTATTTCTATATTTTGGTATTAGTAACAAGGTGCACAGATATTTATGAATACATTTGCTTCACATCCATTTATGGGAGTCCCTCACAGGATTTTAGGCATTGCTTTTAAGTGAGAGAGGTAATGATCCCTGTGTCCAGCCCGCACCTCCTGCTAGTATTCGCAATGCACTCTGACTGTAGGAGGTATCTGGATCTCAGGTTAGTGTTGCCGCGTTGTTGCCAGGGTGGTAAACGAAACGTGTTCCTTCTGTTATGCTCTGTGTTCAGACAGACTCGTGTTGTTTTTCTCTCCCTCTTGTCTACTTTAACATATTAGCCAGCAAAAAGATAGGAGTTCAGTGTCTGACATTGACTTTACTGACTGTGCCATTCTAAAAGTAACATAGCTACATGACGACAGAAAAAGACCATAATGACCCATACGCTCTGCCCAGCAAGGTGCATAGGGTCGTAACTGCCGGTCTCTACATATACAAAATGACTCCTAAAATATATATATACCTTTTTCTGTAATCTTCATGATTTTTCCATCTTCTGTTTAATGGGGCCTGTAGTAAATTTAATCTGATTTACCTTATTCATGTGCTGGATTGAATCTTGGAGAGCTGAGGTCTTGGTAACAGGAATTGACAGCACCATCTCTCCCAGATCCGTTGAGATTTTCCTGTAACCTCTGAAGGGTGCGGACTCACTAGTGTATGAATGACACAATATGATATTAGTAGCAGAAGATGTTTTATTTAACTGCCTACTTGTTATCTCCACATGCCAGCTCTTTCTGCAAGGCTGACCAGACACTGAAGTGTAGCGCCATAATCTATCCTGTGCCATCGCCCTGGAATCTGCCGGGTGGGCCAACAAGAAGTCCCCGTAAGCCGGACAACACATCAGCCGGGGAGTTGGAGGGGGAAGGAGGGGGAGCAGCATGTTTTAAAGCCAGTAAACCTAAACTGCCCTACGCCTTAAAGAAAAAAGTGAAAAAATAGCATTAGTTGTAGATTTCTTGTAAATGCTGAAGAAGGAAAATAGAGCAACAAATAGTAGAGTAATGCCACCTGTTATTTATCATACCTACCACAAAAACAAAAACCGAATTATTTCTACCAAGTTCTTTCTACCTTAGAGACCAATGACAGGAGACATTCTTTACAAAGCACACTTTGCATGCTATAATGGGATATAGTATGCATTTGTAAGAGAATGCACTATTTCCCACCTTAGCACACGAAGCAGATTTGAAAAGGTTTTCTCTTTCACAAACAGTAAAAATTCTAAGCATAGTTTTGTGTAAACCTTTTGTCAGTTGTTAATGAGCGGCTGATATATATCATTATACAAAGGCTCTCATTGACTAATTAGTTCGTAGTAAAGCTATACACTAAGGGGTAGATTTTAAAACATGGACGCGTTGATTTTATAACGTGCACATGTCAGCGCACATGTTTTAAAATCCGTTCACCGGGTACACATGCGCACTGGATTTTAAAATCCTTGCTTGCATGTGTGGGCAGCGCGCGCAGGGGGGTGGGGGTGGGTGAATTTTGCTAAATTAATGAGCGGACTGGGAGCTTCCCTACCCCCCTACCTAAACTACCTCCCTCTACCCTTCTCCTCCCCATCCCTTAAAATCTTCCTATGAACTTACATTTTATTTGTTTTATTACTTACTGATTCTCTGGAGCAGAAGTAATCTACACACTGGCTGGCTACTGGCGTGGGCTTCCATGAGACAGCATAGATCAGTGCTGTCCTGGCCTGTCCCCACCACACCCCTCCCCACCCAGACCTGCCCCCCTGACCCATCCCTTCAGAGAGGCCTGGCATTTGTGCACATACCGGGGTGGCCAGGCCCATTTTAAAATGCACACAGCGTGCACAAGGCCCGGCCATGCGCATAAACCCCAGATTTTATGCACGCAGGACGAGTTCAAGTCCTGTTGCTGTGGTCCAAGCCAAAGGATTAGGCCCAGGTCTCAGACCTAGGAAAAGGAACCAAGTCCAATACTGCAGCCCAGTCGAAGCCAACTCCTATTGTCAAAGCTAAGGCCTTGCTCATTACTGGGTCCAACCACCAAGGCCCATGCCTAGGAATAGGCCTGTGCGCAAACCCAGAAGCCCATGACCAGGTCTTTCAGCATTTTCTTTCTTCTATTGATGAAAAAAAGATGCCATCCGCTAGAAGGTCACCCTTCAGTGATGTCACTGCCTTGCCTTCCTCCCATGAACAGTGCCATATTATTGTATGGATGTTGAAATGTATAACTGATCATCAATATCTTGCTCAGGAGGAAGGCACAGTTGTGACATCACAGAGGTGCATCCATCCAGTATATGACATCATTTTTCATCAAAAGAAGAATAAAGAAGATATCAGAAGGCCTGATTCTGGGACTGTGGGCCTCAGCGTTGGGACTCAGCCTTGGCTAAGACCCAGAATTGTGTCTAGGCCTGGACTTGGGTCTGGGCCTTGGCACAGGACATGGCCTTAGCCAGGCTCGAACATTGACCCTAGTCCTGAGCCTTGGCATTGGAACCCAGCTTCTGCTAGCACGGGCATCAGGCTTGGGCCTAGGCCTTTGGCTCAGGCCTTGTCAATATTTGGTCTCATCTAGGCCTTGGCAGTTGGCCTGGGCTTTAATGATGGGATCTGGATTTGGTTGTGCCTAGCATTCAGTGACAGGACCCGGCCTCAGTCTGGGTCTCAGCAATGGGACCCGGGCCCTGGCAATGGGACTAGGCTGAGTCATTTTTCTGCCAGAATCCTTTTTTTAATAGCGCACCCTGTTTGCTAAAAGGGTGCACTATTTCCTTAAAACAAAAAAATAAAAAATGTTTCTTTATACATAAACTTTTTGGTTTGAAATGAACCAAAGTGGACTCATTTGTCATGTTTTTTCATTTTTGTTTCAAACAAATGTAGATCTCTAAATAAATCACACAACAAAATAGCTAATTCCCATGAACAAAATTGGCCACTTAGATATCCGTAATCAATTTTATATCATACTGTTATTGATTATTTTCATATCATACAGTTATTTATTTTTTGCTCTGCTTTTCTAATACCACTTTTATAAAATTGATCATCTGCAAAGTTTAGGAATCTAAATTCACAAACTGAATTCTATTAAATCATTTATAAAAGACAGAAATCAAAAAGTAATATTGGGGAACAGCATTTTTTACTCATGAAATTAGAATGGAAGTTTCCCAATGTTTCGTCCTTTTCCCCAGTGATTTATATGTACATGTCCAACCCTTGTGCATCTTGATGAAGAGTTCTGGTTTCATTTATTTTATACATGATGACAACATACAACTTTACCCTGAAATAGATGAGCAATGACAATAATTTGTAGGAAAATTGAATACCTTTTTACATTTGATATCTTTATGACTTTAATAGATTAAATCTAAATGCAACCTTGCGCGATCTTGTGAATCAAAAGAGTAACTATGACTTTGTTGTCACCTGTATTAACTTTGGAGTGGAGAAGTAGCTAGTTGTTAAAGAAGTAGGTTATAATTCACAGAATTCAGGGTTTAATTGTTGCGACGGCCGGCCCTGCTCACCTCTTCTCCTCACTTCTGCTGACTTCATTCGGCCTCACGGCACGCTGGAACTGCCTCCATTGTCCTCCTGGGCTAGTCCTACAGCTGACGCGCCGACGCCGAGTTCTCTTCTGGGTTCCCCCTAGCACGCACACATGCCCCTCCATGAGACTTAAAGGGGCCGCGGCACGCTAGGGCTTCCAGGCCTGCCCGGATGATGTCACTCTACCAGCCTTACTTTGCAACAGGTCCCTTCCTAGTTGCCACTGGTCCTCTTCAAGTTCCAGTTCTGGTTCTCTTGTGCCTTTGAGACCTGACCTTTTATCGCAGCCTGACCTGACCTCTGCCTGGAACTCCGACTACTCTTCTTTGCTGCCTGGAACTTGACCTTTGCCTGATCTGACTACGCCTGGACTGACCTCTGTTACCGACCCTGTTTGGCTGGCAACTTTGGACTTTCCTGTTTACACACCGACCGCACACCCATGTTCGTGGTAGGCACTCCCTTGAACTGTCTGTGTAGGAGACCCTGTGAGGCCCACCTAAGACCAGGCAGCCCGGGTAACCAAGGGCTCAACCTGAGGGAACCCCCGGGTTGCTATTGGTGAAGCTCCAGCTAGCCTCTGTCTTCGCTTGTGTTCCATGTCCTGGTGACAGGTGCTCTCCGGGTCCGACCTTAAGGTCATACCAATACTGCACCAGGCCAAGGGTCCATGCCCAGCGCAACAGATTGCAAAGGCCATGAACTCGGCAGAGTCCTCTGCCCTACAGGCAGACTGACAGTCAGAGCTTGCATTTGCAACAGGTCCCTTCCTGTTTCTGGTCCTCTTCCAGTTCCAGTTCTGGTTCTCTTGTGCCTTTGATACCTGACCTTTGATTTCCGCCTGACCTGACCTCTGCCTGGAACTCTGACCACTCTGAACGCCGCCTGACCTGACCTCTGCCCGGAACTCTGACTACTCTTCTTTGCTGCCTGGAACTTGACCTTTGCCTGACCTGACTACGCCTGGACTGACCTCTGTTACCGATCCTGCTTTCTGGCACCTCTGGACTTTCCTGTTTACACACCAACTGCATACCCTTGTTCATGGTGGGCACTCCCTTGAACTGTCTGTCTACGAGATCCTGTGAGGCCCACCTAAAACCAGGCAGCCCAGGTAACCAAGGGCTTAACCTGAGGGAACCCCTGGGTTGCTATTGGTGAAGCTCCAGCTAGCCTCTGTCTCAGCTTGTGCTCCGCCTCCTGGTGGCAGGCACTCTCCCGGGTGTGACTGGAGGGCCGTACCAATCCTGCACCAGGCCAAGGGTCCACTCCCAGTGAAACATTAATTCCTTCTTGTACTTTTTATGACTTTGTGCAAGTCACTTCAGCCTCTACCACAAATATTGTAAACCCTCTGGGGACTGAGAAATACTTACAATATCTGAATATAATTCACTGTGAAGTGACACAAAAGGTGAGATATCAATTTAAAAAATATTCCCAGTTAACTAATAAGCTTATATCTTAGATGTGAATGTGATTGATGATTCTGAATTGTCTTCTTACTGCCCAAATTTCTTCTGTAGCCTGGATCTCATTTTACTAAATCTGTATACTCTAATGACTTTTCTCCTATCTCTCACAAAAAAAAAAAAAAAGATATGGCTATGATATTTTATGCCTTAGTGACATCACAAGATGATTATTCTAATTCTAATGCTCTTTAGTTAGGTTTACCTAAAAAGCAACTTCAGATATTACAGTCAATCCAGAAAGCTGCATCCTGTTGACTTTTGAGCCTTCTTCATGATCACATTACACCAATACCGAACAACCTCCATTGGCTGCTTTAGCTTCCATTATAAGTTTAAAATGCCGTTCCTGATTTTTCCATCGATGAGTACGAACCCTCAATATTTTCATGACTAATTAGCAATTTATATATTTTCTAGACCGGGGTAGGCATCTCTAATCATCAAGTGGCACAAGCCATTTGGATTTTCAAGATATACATAGTGTATATACAAAATGGGTCATGCACATTTGTTATGATATTCTGAAAATCAGACTGGTTTTCAGCACTCAAGGACTGAAATTTTCTACTCTTGATCTAGACTACCATGACACGCTGATTAAACTTATCAAATAATTGCACACATGTACAATGTGAGTCACAAGAGTGAATGAATAAATAATCCTATCTTTTCCTGGATCTTTTTTTCCATGTTTCTTTTCTTTTGTGTTTATCTTCCTCTCTTCCTCTCACATCCTCTCTCTTCTTGCTTCACCCTTAATCCATGTTAATTGTTTCTCATCACTTCCTTTTCATGTCTTTCCATCTTTCATCCTCTTGTTTCGATCCTTAAAGAACTGAGGATCCTAAATGATTGTTTAACCTTCAGGAAGCAAGTTAAGGCCTGGCTATTTACTCAGGCTTTTAACGGATTATGAGCAAAGCCTGGTTATTAACTGCTTACTCTTTGATGAGAATTTATGATCATCTGGCATAGACACTAATTTGTAATGTACCATGGTAGCATAGTAATAATGACAGATAAAGACTGTGGTAGTAACTGCCGTTCTATGCAGTTACCCCCATATCACTGTTAAGGATAGTAACTGCTGCTCCTTGCAGGTTACTCCATGCATCCCTTTCTTTATTTTTAACATCTATTGTAACTATTTTTAGGTAAGTCAGGAAGATTTGGGCTGCGATTGCTAGGTGTGGAATGTTTTGTATATAGTGGTTGCATAATAAGTTTTGTTTATACTTGCATTTAACGGTCCAACTGACTCCCTGACAGGTTTCTTGCTTCGGATATATTTATAAAAGTTTTTATTATGAGTTTTTGCCTCTATGGCCAACTTCAGTTCAAATTCTCTCTTCGCCTGTCTTATCAATGTTTTACACTTACCTTGACAATGCTTATGTTTTATCCTATTTTCTTCAGATGGATCCTTCTTCCAATTTTTGAAGGATTTTTTTTGGCTAAAATAGCCTCTTTCACCTCACCTTTTAACTATGCTGGTAATCATTTTGCCTTCCTTCCACCTTTCTTAAATCGTGGAATACAGCTGGACTGCACATCTAGGATTGTATTTTAAACAATGTCCATGCTTGTTCAACCCTTTTAACCTTTGCAGCTGCACCTTTCAGTTTTTTCTAACTATTTTCCTCATTTTATCAAAGTTTCCTTTTTGAAAATTTAGGGGTACATTTTAAAAGAGAGCATGCGCACGTACTTTTGTTCGCACATCATGCGCGAACAAAAGTACGCTGGATTTTATAAGATACACGCATAGCCGCGCGTATCTTATAAAATACGGGGTTGGCGCATGCAAGGGGGTACACATTTTTACAATTGCACACGCCGAGCCCTGCGCGCGCTGCCCGTTCCCTCCGAGGCCGCTCCTCCGAGGTGCGCACAGCCGAGCCTATGCAATATAGGCTCGGCACACGCAGGGGAGTTTTAAAAGGGTTACGTGTGTACCTTATGCGTGTAACCCTTTTAAAATCTGGCCCTTAGTGTTAGAGCTGTAGATTTGCTTATGGTCCCACTTCCAGTTATTAGTTTAAATTTGATCATGTTATGATCACTATTGCCAAGTGGCCCCACCACCGTTACCTCTGTCAACAATCTAAAATAGCTCCTTCTCTTGTTGGTTCCTGAACCAATTGTTCCATGAAGCAGTCATTTATTACATCCAGGAACTTTATGTCTCTAGCAAGTCCTGATGTTACATTTACCCAGTCAATATTGGGGTAATTAAAATCTCCCATTATTATTGCACTGCCAAACTGGTTAGCTTCCCTGATTTCTCTTAGCATTTCATCATCTGTCTGACCATTTTGTCCAGGTGGATGGTAGTATACTCCTATCACTATACTCTTACCCAACACACATGGGATTTCTACCCATATAGATTCTACTGAGCATTTAGTCTCTTGTATGATCTTTATCCTGTTGGACTCTATATCTTCCTGGATATAAAGTGCCACATCCCCACCAAGTTGATCCTCCCTATCATTGCGATATAATTTGTACCCTGATATAGCACTGTCCCATTGGTTATCCTCCTTCCACCAAGTCTCTGTGATGCCAATTATATCTATCTCATCATTTACTGCTATACACTCTAACTCTCCCATCTTACATCTTAGACTTCTGGCGTTGGCATACAGGCATTTCAAAGTGTGTTTTTTGTTTGTATTAACAACCTGCTTTTCAGTTGTTAGGGATAATTCGGAAATCATTAGCTTCAGTGATTTTTTACATATAGGCACATGGACTATGTTTGCTTTTAATGGAATTTCTCTGTTGGGATGCCCTATCTCTCCTGTTTCATTAGTATCCTTCAAGGATACATTTCTCCGAACCATGTACTGCTGAGTGACTGTCAGCTTTCCCCCTTGTTCTAGTTTAAAAGCTGCTCTATCTCCTTTTTGAAAGTTAGTGCCAGCAGCTTGGTTCCACTCTGGTTAAGGTGGAGCCCATCCTTTCAGAAAAGTCTCCCCCTTCCCCAAACGTTTCCCCAGTTCCTTACAAAACTGAATCCCTCTTCCCTGCACCATCGTCTCATTCAGGCATTGGAGCTCTGCCTGCCTCTGGGGACCTGCACGTGGAACAGGAAGCATTTCAGAGAATGCCACCCTGAAGGTTCTGGATTTCAGCTTCCTACCTAAAATCCTAAATTTGGCTTCCAGAACCTCTCTCCCACATTTTCCTATGTCGTTGGTGCCCACATGTACCACAACAGCCGGCTCCTCCCCAGCACTGTCTATAATCCTATCTAGGTGATGCGTGAGGTCTGCCACCTTCGCACCAGGCAGGCAAGTTACCAGGCGGTCCTCACGTCCACCAGCCACCCTGCTATCTACATTTCTAATAATTGAATCACCAACTATGATGGCCGGCCTAACCCTTCCCTCCTGGGCACTAGCCCTGGGAGACTTGTCCTCAGTGCGAGAGGACAATACATCACCTGGAGAGACATCCTGCTGCACAAGGGAAGGTCGGAGGCATCTACCATGAAGGAGCATGCTGGTGGTGTTGGAATGAGTGTGGTGGCTTGTGAGGATGTCCCATAAGCTGCCAAGTGTAATAATAGCTTAATATAATAAGCCCAATGTACTATTCTCCTGATATGTTCTCCTATTTCACAATTTTGGTTAATACTATTATTTCACACTGCCATGAGTTATAAAAGCAAGCATATACTTTAAATGTGACAATCCCCTGTTAAGCTACAATGCTGAACCCTTGTCTCCCTCTCGCCCTGACACAGACACAACCTTGCTTAATATTAATTTGTGTCTTTTCTTGAAAGAAGTTTCGAATTTTGAACTAAATACCCCTGTTTAAAGATTCAGCTTTAGGATCCATATTTGGCCAGTGAAAACTAGTAAAACAAAGGGCCCAGCACTGATGTGAAAGCACAGACTGAACATCCCTTTCTCTGTGCAAAGAGGAAGCAACACATGAAAAAGCACAACCTGCTTAAAATAATAGGTGAGAAAAGCAGAGGACAGGATCAAACACCAAGCCAAAGCGATCCTATGTTACAGAGCAGCACAGCTGCTCTGTAACATAGGTTTCTCTCTTTTGCGCTCTGGGAATCTTTGGGATACAGCAAGGAGAAAGGCATTGAAACCCTAACGGATATTATCTGGAGGATAAAGATGACACAAAAAGATAAATTAATCAATGGTGGGTTCGTTAGCAACTGTTTCATAACCTATCCATTACTCCCCATGACATTTAGTCTGCCAGATTCCTGAAGCTCACTGACACAGAGCAGTTTTACTCTTAGGCAGGAAAAAAAAGAATATACCTTCGGCTCAGGGGATATTCAGCTCAGTTCCATGGAAATGCAGGCTTCTTCCGACCTCTGGTTTTTGCAGCAGAGAGGGCTAAACTATATCGAAGTTGGATGAAGATCCAGCTCTCTGCGAAGCTGCTCTGATCCTGTTTTGTTCCTGGCATTTTCTGAAAATAGAAAGACATGTCTATCCCTTCATCTGAAAGCTGGTAAACTTGATGCTTCTGGTCAACCTAGCATCAATGGTAATGTATCACAGGAGCTCCAGGAAACTCTGATAGCCTATTTTCCATTCCCTGTTTTATTGTTGGTTAAAAGCTTAAGGTCTTTTCCCATGGGCACAGAATGGGGTGGGGGAGGGGGGAGATTAGTGACTTTGATGCTTAAAGTATAATATTTAGGTCAACTTATGAAGAACTGAAAAAAAAAATGCCTTCAAGGTAAAGGTTTGGTTTGAAAGCTTTGACCTATCTTCCTTTTAACATATCAATATCTGTAGCAGGAAAGTGATAATCTATCATAATAAATACAGAAAGCACAGGACCAGTAATTAATGAAGCAGGAACACATATTTGTGCATGCTGGAAGGAAGTATATTTCCTAATAGGAAACCAGGGTCCTTGGCACCATGGGAGATGACCACAGGGAAGACACCTGCGGACCTTAGCCAGAATTTTCAAGGAAGATTTACGTGCATAAACCCACTTTGAATATCTGCGGGTGGGTACAGCGCCCCCTTTTGCCATGTAAGCTGAAAGTTTCACTTCCTCGAGAGGGTGGGCATTTACACATATATTACTGAAAATTGAAAACATGTACGCGTAAATCCTTTTCATACCCCAACTCCATCCTCTCAGAACTTCTACTGACTGTGCTCATAAAAGTACATGCTAAGTTATGTTTGCACATACCTTTACGTGCATATATCCCAACTTGATTTTAAATGGTAATTTATGTACAGAAACGGAGGTTTCTTGTAATGGTTGTGAGCCCTTGTGCTGCAATTGGATTAATGCTGCCTAGTAGGGAAAGCCACTAGGCCCCTGCTGACATCTGGTGTACATGCTCTGGTCTGGGACAAGCTGAGGTTTTGCCTAAACCAGCCCTGTTCAGCACAGGTTGATCCTTTGGGCTCCTGGGGCAGGCAGGTGCATTTCAACAGCGGTCCAAAAGAGAGTTCAGAGATGGGCCAATCAGGGTAGGCAGAGGACAAGACATAGTCAGGGTTCTTGGCAAGGTCAGGTCCAGGCAGCAAGCAAGGGAGTAGTCAATGTCCATATCAGAGGTCAGATCCAGGTGAGCAGGCAGAAAGAATGGAAGGGTATGGAGTCAAGACGAGGACAATCTGGATAAGGCAAGTTGGATGAGCCAAGGCTGGATGAGGTAAGGCACGGAGCAATATACACTGCACTAGGCAATGGGACCTAGCTGGGGATTTAAACACAGCTAGGGTTTAAATGCCCAGCTACAGTGACGTCATTAAGAGGTGCTGGTGGGTTTCATGCCATGGGGCCTTTACCAAGAAAGAGAGCATACATGCAGGGGCAGCAGTGTTCAAGCCCCAAGGATGGAGCATAGTGTTGGGGCGGCCCAGCTGCATCTTGAGATTATTTGGTTGGTCATGAGACTGGCCGATCATTACATATCATTTTTGAACCCTTTTGAAAAGACCCCCCGTAAAAGGCTCATTCCTGACTGTAAGGGATTGTTGACTCATTTCCCCACCCCGAGGGACTAGGCATAAAGGATGGACCAGAAAGGGAAAATGATCAGGAGGGTAAGACATTGTCAGCACAGAGATAGAGAAATATGAAAAGGTATGTAACCCCTCCCCAGTGTGCCTATTCTACACGGTGGTGCCATGAACTTATTTATATTCTCTTTGGGGCAGGGACCCAGGCTAGTGGCAGACATTGTCTCTTTTCTCCCCAAGGTGTGGGTCCTTTGGATGGATGCAAAGTTACCTTTCAAGGTCCTGAGTACTAAGGTTGTCTCTGGTAAGTTCATGTACTCTTGGGAGAGGAGTATCCCGTTAAAAAGTTCACGCTGAGGGCCCATTACCCACGAACCATTCTAGACTCTGAGGTAGTGTCGAAAATTAAAGTTTACCTGCAGATAAGCAGTGGTAAATGGACACAGCTGATTCAGTTCTCAGCCTCACAATTACACTATTCATGTTATAGTTCTTTCTACCAATCTGTACAGAAGAAGCATCCCTCTCAGGGACCCAGCCCCAATTTCCAGGGAGTGGAGGAGTGGAGGCTCTGAGTGAAAAGGTGCCTGGTGCCTCAGGTACAAACGTAGAATGTAAGCCCCTCGGGGATAGAGAAATACCTCCAGTACCTGAATGTAATCCACTTTGAAATGCCTAAAAGCAGAATCTAAATTTGAAAAAAGACATTGGGATTCATCCCAGGATTTTTATGGCCTCCGAAGAATTCAGCACACACCCTGAATGGGTTGCACAACATTCACCTAATGGCATGAATTCATTTGAAACATAGTATGCAAAACCGGTTGATAGTTGCACCTTTTAGAGAGGTAAATTAAAATTTGGAAGTATGTTGAATTAAACATCACTGCATAGTATGTCATGGTTTACTGAAGGCATAGATTACTGGCTATGGTGAATTGGTGAGATAGTTGATGCAGTCTTCTGAAATCTCAGTTGTACCATATCTAGTGCTGTAAGGCATGTAATATCTTTTGTACCTGTACAGCTGCCTCACCATATACCTTATCATTGAAATGCAGTTAAAAACAACATGCATAAGTAGTGTGGTTTCACTCATCAATAGCAAAAAAAAAAACAAACAAAAAACCCTCATGATCATTTATTTATTTTAATTAGTAATGTTTCCACTTTTTAATCACACTCTCAATTTATATCGCTCAATGTGATCTACAACATTTAATTACAAACAAAAGGACATTATCAAACATATCATTAAGCAAAATAAATACATTTCATGGACAGGGTTTGCTTGTAGGAACTGTTAATGTTTAAAATATTATTTTTATTTTATTTCCATGCTCCCAATTACAATCTACTTGATAAGGAGAATGAATGACGCTTCCAGGCACTCATTACTCTTTCCCACTCATTCACGGACTCACATGGGTCTGCCTTGAAAATCTCTAACCATATGGGGTATTGATTGCACACTGTGGGGTGGGTTTTCAAACTGTTACATGCATAAAAATGAGCATATGTGCAGGTAAATAGCCTCTATTCACACATTCTGTATTTTATAAAAGTACAGATTGTGTGCACAATTTTGTGCGCACGTGTACGTGTGTTAAAAGGAAGTGATCTAGGGGAATTCCAGGGTGAGGCCTACACTTCCACACATAAGCTGCTGTTTTAAAAGACACTTGTGCGTGTACACTTGGTAACTTACTCGCTTATTTTTACTCTTGTTTATTATCTGGCATAAGTCATATTAAGTGTGTTTATGTTTATTGTGTCGTAGTGATTGGGTGCGAGGTCTGAGTGAACTGGGCGAGTTCAGGCTGAAGAACCGGGAAGGTCTCGGTGACCTGGAGAAGAACTGGGCAAACTGGTGGACTAATTGGTAAACTGCTTCATTTCTTTTACATGCGCATGTTTTAAAATCGGTTGACTTAACACGTGTAAATTGGGACTTATACAAGCATGCCCTATTTTGCTTTTGCACATAAAATAATTGCACTTACAGGTAGATTTTTAAAAGGCCTGTGCACGTAAATCCTGGGGTTTACACGCGTGGCCGGGTCTTGCGTGCGCCGGGCGAATTTTCAAAGGGGCCCGGCCACGCGTGTAAACCCCGGTACATGCATGTGTCAGGCCTCTTCGAAGGGGTGGGCTGGTGGGGGGGTTGTGTTCTGGGCAGGGAGGGGTGGGCCGGGACAGTGCCATTGATCGCACGGGAGCTGAAGTAAGGTGTAAAGCAAAGAAAAAAAACCCCAAAAGGTAGAGTTTAGGGGGGTGGGGAGGAGAGGGGAAGAGGGAGGGAATTTAGGTGGGGGGGGGGAGGGAAGTTCCAATTAAGGAGCGGTCTGGGAGGAAACTGGGGAAGGCTGGGATGCGTCGCTGCGCAAAATTTGCAGAAGTGTACCCCCCTTGAGTGCATCGCGTGCACATGTACGAGCGGATTACATAATCCGGCACACATGTTCGCGCAGCCCAACAATTTTATAATATTCGCACACACGCGTGTGCATTGTATGTTTAAAATAGGTAGGAATAGAATGTGTGTTCATTGCATTGATATGTGTGGTTTCAATTCATTGCATGTATTCCCACGTAAGCATTCATACACATTATAAAACATGTATATCATAAGTGTGTAGATCTTCTTGTGGCCATATAAGCGTGTATATTCTGCCATGCATATTTGCTTAAAAGTTTGCATTCCTGGTGGGTATACCAGATCAGCCTTATTAGTTCATGCATTTAATATATAAATTATACACGTAAAATTGTCTCAGCATTACAGATTATATCCCTGTATGAATACGGCAAGTCTAACCCAAATAAAAAAATATCTGAGTGGGCTGGATCTAGACAGTGGAAGTATTCTGGCTGCCGTACAAGGTTTTCTCTGTTCCTGTAACCTTAAATAAAATTGCTGAGGGATCAACTGACTCGTCGTTTATGGGAACTTATTAATCATAAATCAAATAAAGTCACTCATTTCATTTTCCCTTCTTTGGTTACCAAGTACACAGCCAGACAACAGACAGCATTAAGGATCCCTGACTGGGCTCACCGCCCTCCCGTCTCCATTCTTGTCTTGCTTGCTTGTAATGCTCAGCAGGGAGCAGGTTTTCCTACATGTGTTCTGAAATATTAATACACAAAATTGTACTGAGGTTTCTGATAGCAGCAGATTGACTGTGCTGCGGTTTTCTGATTCGAGGTGCCTCGGCCATTCCGAGAAGCCCGTGGCGCCTAAATGAGTTAAGCCTAATAAGGTTTTGAAAGCTGATAGCATAATTTAAGAAGATTCGGAGCCACAAATCTACAGGCCCGGCTGACCTCTGGCAAATTGCAATGTCCGTTAATGCCCTGCTATGGACATTTTCTGGTCCACCTAAAACAGCTATATTAAGTGAAATACCCAGCTGTGGGTCTCAAAGATATTCCTGTGTAGTTTTGAAAGGGCTTTTTTTTTTTTTAAACCGAAAGTTAAAGTGAATCATCTGAAAACCATTTTTCCTTCTTTATTTCCTGAGGCCTTTGGGAATATAACCCTTTCAAAAAAAAAAAAAAATCCACTTTATTGCCCTACTAAAAGAATATAATTACCTTGCAATTGTTACTGTCATAAACGTGTACAATATGTATCTCATGAGAGGTCTAAAGACAATTTTAGGAGTGGTAGAGGAAGAGGATAGTGATTATAGCCGAACACTATTGGCTTTTTGTGGCTTTTGACTAGCATATTAAAGAGCTATGAAAAAGTCCAGTAAAGTCTAGTAAAATGCAGCCTGTGTTATTTTCTTTTTTTTTTTTTATTTAGAATCCATGTTAAGCAAAACTTCAGAAATTTGAAAATAAATTCTCTGAGAAAAGACGCTGTTCAGCAATACTCTACTCACTTGTTGCACCTCCTTTTATAAAATAATTCAGAAAGTTAATTTCCTGCAAAAATCAAAACCATACATATTTATTGGGCTTATCCATATTGGAAAATCCCAAGCATCCCATCAAGGTCGCCTAGCAATCAAATTAAAATTATCACTTATTTGAACACAAAAAGACTGCTGACTGGCAGTGTGGAATATAAACCAAGTTATGATGGCTTGCAGTGCAGGATGCTGGCTTTATTAAATGTGTTCTTTGTGGACGTGGTACGGCATTCATTGAGGAGAGACGCTGCCTGCCTGTTCATCCAGGGCCGGATTTTAAGAGGTACGCACAACCCTGCACGCACAAATGTACGCGCAATTTTATAACATGCGCGCGTAGCCGCGTACATGTTATCAAATCCAGGGATGCCACACGCAAGGGGGTGCATAATTGGGCAACTTGCACGCGCCGAGACTCGCAGCCTTCCTCCGTTCCCTCCGAGGCCGCTCCAAAATTGGAGCGGCCTCGGAAGGAACTTTCCTTCCGCCCCCCCACCTTCCCCTACCTAACCCACCCCCCAGCCCTACCTAAAACCCCCCCGTTACCTTTATCTTATAAGTTGTGCCTGCCTCCAGGCAGGCATAGGTTACGTGCGCCGGCCGATGGCCGGCCCACGATCCCAGGCACAGCAGTGTGCAGCACCAGGCCTATGTAAAATAGGCTTGGCGCGCGCAGGAGCGGGTTTTCGTGGTTACATGCTTAATATATGCGCGTAACCCTTTTAAAATCCTCCCCCTTGTGCGTGCACAAGGCCTGGTTTTCAAAAGCATTTATGTGCAAAAATTATGATTATATTTATGTAAATGGGCTTCTGAAAATAGCCCAGGAGAAAGTGAGCAATAAAAGTATGCACACAATAAATTAAGTGAGTACTTTTACGCACATTAGAAAGAGGCGTTCTGTATGTGGGGGTGGGATTGGATTACCATTTACATGTATACTTATGATTTTTGAAAGTCTATGTGTAAATCTACCCGCACACATTTGCAGCTGCTAATGAGCCGATGTAAATGCGTGCACATATGCCACACTGTGTTCCGCATTCCTAGAGTTACCTGGCTAACTTTGCAATAACTGGGTATATTCAGTAGTCTGGATGTGCTGATGAAGTTAGCCATATAAGTTTTTGGCGCCGATCGCCTTTGCCCTCACTATGTCACAGGGAGTGACGGTCGCTCCCTGTGACACTATATCCTTGGGCGAACAGCCAAGTTTTTAATTTTTTTCTGAAAGTGATATGGCAATGTTCCTGGCGGAGATCTGGCGGGAGAGAGTTCCAGTGATGCGGACCAGCTGTTGATAGCGCTCGTTTTTCAATAGTGTTGTAAAGAACGGATTTTTTGGGGGGAACCTGGAGGGAATCTCTGTATGCAGATCTGGTGGGTCTTGCAGAGGAGTGAGGTTTGAGAGGTATGGTAGCATGAGAGCATGTAGGCATTTATATCAGTCTTATTTTTTGTGTTTTCTCAATAGGACATGCATTAGTGGTAAATTACAGTCTTTTCATAAGGAGGGGTATTGTGCCAGTAAAGGGAGGTGTTTTTTTTTTTTTTGTTTTTACTGAGATGTCATCAGAACCAGAATATCTTTTTTTGTATGGTGAGTTGTATGGGTAATATCCTAGTTCTGCTCTGCACCCATTGTTGGGGGTCGAGGGGGTTCCCGAGGATGCAGAATGTATATTTTACATTTAGCCCTGTGATGATCACATGTTCAGTGTGTCACGCATGTGAGAACCATCTTTCAGGTGTGTCCTGACCGAAAAAAGGTTGAGAACCAGTGTGTTAGATGAATGGATATGGTTGTGGATTATATTTGGGGGACTGGGCAGTATAAGGCAGTTGTCATAGTAGGCATGGCAAATACTGAGAATATAATAGTTAGGTGAATGGATAAACTCAGGCACGGCATCTGCAGTGAGAAGTTGCCATTTTTGTGTGGTTATTGTATAGTAGGATAAATTGAGAGATGCCACAGTGGAAGACTGTTTTAGGTAAGTGATTTAAAGTTTGACCATTATAATGTGTTATAAAATTGTTGGATAGTATTAGCTGAATAATTGCCTTTATGTCTTATAGATTGCTGGCACATGGTGCTTTGACAGTGATATGTGATACATTTGGAGCAAGTTTTTATTGCTTCCAATTTTGAAGAAGGAAACATATGAAAAAGTTGTGTGTTTTGAATTGGCAAAATTAAGATCAATGTATTCAGGTAACAAAAAAATATTTTGTTGCTTTTTTGATTTTTTTTGTATTATTATAGCAGATGGACAGTTTATGGTCTCTTATATAACACGTCAAATACTCGGCACGTCACCATCTGCACAGCAACCATAGGAAATTTAGCATATCTTCCTCCTAGAAAAACTTTAGTATGTGAAGTAATTGGTCAATTTTCAGACTTGGTCAAACAAATGACTAATATCAATGTTCAAATTATTATGTGGATGGCATTGACCACAGCGATACTGTAATTGGATATTATTATAACATATGTTGATGCCAGTGAAACCAGTGCCCTTTGCTGGGAAATATTTGAATTTATTTGTATAACTGGAGGAAATTTGCTTATGGTTGTAAACAAAAAAAATGTGGGTGGGAGCAGTTGAATAATTTGTGAAACAAATTGTGTGAGTATGATGATGGAATGTTTCAATGGGAGAACATTTCTGATTATCGAAGGCATGTTTGTTTTAATTTTGTAATAAATAAATATTTAAGTGATTATTAATGGGACATTTTGGTATTATTGTAATATTATATTTAATACCCGGGGTACACCTTCACTTTTGATACTACCGTTGTGGTTACCTTCCTAAAGTGATTCATACAGGTTATTATGGTTATCTGTGCCACCGTTCCCCCTGTGGTTACACTCCCTCTTGCAGACTCTGGTGCAGAAACTGGGGACTGTGTGAAAAACAAAAACAGGATTGTTAGTGAATTAGTGCCTCATTCCTCACTCATACACAGTAAAGGAGATGATACAATATGGGCGAGGTAAAAAAAGTGCATCCTTTTTGGATGCCCGCTCTTTCAATGCACGTACAGCCCCTCCCTTGGGTGTGTGATACAGTGTTCAATAAGAAACAAATCACAACGGTGCCAAAAAAGCGCACGGAGGCCAAAAAAAGAGAGTCCATAATGGTACTCATTTTACTGTATCGGGCATCCATACAGTAAAGCTCGTGCACTTGTGGACACGCCAAATGTTTGCCAAAAGGGCATACAGGTCAGGTGGAAAAAGATTTTGTTTTGTTTATGGGCTGCGCCCCAGCCGATAAACAAAAGACTCACCCCGACCCTTTAAAAGTAACCCCTTAGCTTCCCCCACCCTCCCGACCCCCCAAAAAAATTTTACAGGTACCTGGTGGTCCAGTGGGGGTCCCGGGAGCGATCTCCCTCTCCGGGCCATCCTCCCACTCCCGGGCTGTCGGCTGCCACTAATCAAAATGGCGCCGATGGCCCTTTGCCCTTACCATGTGACAGGGTATCTGTGCCATTGGCTGGATCCTGTCACATGGTAGGAGCACTGGATGGCCGGCGCCATCTTGTGCTCCTACCATGTGTCAGGGGCTGACCAATGGCACTGGTAGCCCCTGTGACATAGTAAGGGCAAAGGCTATTGGCGCCATTTTGAATACTGGCAGCCGACGGTCCGAGTGTAGGAGGTTGCTCCCAGACCCCTGCTGGACTTTTGGCAAGTCTTGTGGGGGTCAGGAGGGTCCCCCAAGACTTGGCAAAAGCCCCTAGTGGTCCAGCGGGGGTCCGGGAGCAATCTCCTGCACTTGGGCCATCGGCTGCCAGTAATCAAAATGGCACCGATAGCCTTTGCCCTTACTATGTCACAGGGGCTACCGGTGCCATTGGTCAGCCCCTGTCACATGGTAGGAGCACAAGATGGCGCCAGCCATCCAGTGCTCCTACCATGTGACAGGATCCGGCCAATGGCACGGATACCCTGTCACATGAAAAGGGCAAAGGGCCATTGGCGCCATTTTGATTAGTGGCAGCTGATGGCCCAGAGCGGGTTATCATGGGAGATTGCTCCCGGGACCCCCACTGGACCACCAGGTACCTGTAAAAAGTTTTGGGGGGTCGGGAGGGTGGGGGAAGCTAAGGGGTTACTTTTAAAGGGTCGGGGTGGGTTCAGGGGTTATTTTTGTGTGCCGTTTTTCCCGCCATCCCCCAAAACGATAAGGGAACCCCCACGATCAATATCAAGTGGTTTTCCTATCGTTTTGGGATAGCCCCCGATTTCTGACGATTTTGAAAATATCGACGATATTTTCAATCATCCGAAGCCCGATTCACATCCCTACTGTTTTCATTTTCATTCAGAGACCATTTGTCATGGTGACAAAACAAACCTTTTCTCAGGTGTTGAGATAGGCTGGAGATCTGCAAGAGCAGGCAGGCATTAGAGTTAGCCAAGCATCCAAGAAGTGAACACGCGATGCTCAATTTATGGACGGTGAGAAGGAGCTACTCTACTGCGTCGTCTGCAAGAACTACAAAGTTTTCTTCAGATCAAAGTCTTTTTCTATGAAGAAACAGATTTGGGAGAGGATCACGCTGGAAGTCAGCTTCCTATCAGTAACACACCCAGGGAGGTGAAACAGATCTAGCACCAGTGGCGAGACACTAGAATGGAGGTAAAAGAAAAGGCAGCCAAATTGAAGCAGCAGCAACGGGACTGTTGGGGGGGGGGGGGGTGACACCTTATGATATTGTTTTGACCCCCCTCGAAGAGCTAGTCCTGAGTACTGTGCACCCAGAGGTCGTGGCCAGTGTGGCTGCACTGTATGGTGCCAACACAGGAGCAAGTGAAGGTATGCATTTTTAAAGTGCCATCTTGTTTGCATTGCATGTTTTTCTTTATGGCTCTTGGGTGGGCAAGAGTTGAGAACTATATAAAGTACTTCAACTTGTCTTTTTACATCTTTCTCAACAGATGGAGTCACAATAATGTGACAAATGTCATGGAGAAAAAGACTCCATTGCCTCACCAGAATTTGTCTTTTCTATGTCAACCGAGGAGTCCCCAGCGAACAAGTACAGTGAACAAGCCCAGGCCCTATCACAGTAAACTTGATTGAAGTTATATCTCAAAGTCATGGAGCTGAGACATCTGCAGCACCAGCCCAGGATAAGGCATCAGCAGCACATAACCTTGCTTGGTTCAGCATTGATAGGCTGATTGAACACTTCATGTCTGAAATCCCATCATGGCAGGAGTGAACAATAGGGATGTGAATCATTTTTCAACGATTAAAATTAGCGTCCGATAATTTTAAAATCGTCTTAAATCATTAAAGAACACGATACAATAAGAATTCTAATGATTTATCGTTAAAAAATCGTTAATCGGGTTAGTGCGCACTAACAGAAAATGATACAAATTGACACTTTTCAGGTCAGTTAGGAATGAATATGTATTCCTATTGGCTGGCTGCCAATATGGAAACGGTTGGTAGCTTGACAAAAAAAGTAATATGATCAGTCAATGTGACTAGAACTTGCGCCTATCCCTGATACCGGGAGTGTTGTGATCTTCCTGCACGCAGTGCCCTAACCCTGATACCGGGGGTGTTGTCCTTCTCTGTACCTTCTCCATCGCAATTATATCTTTTTTGAGATGCGGCGACCAGAATTGTACACAGTATTCAAGGTGCGGTCTCACCATGGAGCGATACAGAGGCATTATGACATTTTCTGTTTTATTCACCATTCCTTTTCTAATAATTCCCAACATTCTGTTTGCTTTTTTGACTGCCGCAGCACACTGAACCGACGATTTCAATGTGTTATCCACTATGACGCCTAGATCTCTTTCTTGGGTTGTAGCACCTAATATGGAACCCAACATTGTGTAATTATAGCATGGGGTTATTTTTCCCTATATGCATCACCTTGCACTTATCCACATTAAATTTCATCTGCCATTTTGATGCCCAATTTTCCAGCCTCACAAGGTCTTCCTGCAATTTATCACAATCTTCTTGTGATTTAACTACTCTGAACAATTTTGTGTCATCTGCAAATTTGATTATCTCACTCGTCGTATTTCTGTCCAGTGTTTTATAAATATATTGAAAAGTAAGGGTCCCAATACAGATCCCTGAGGCACTCCACTGTCCACTCCCTTCCACTGAGAAAATTGTCCATTTAATCCTACTCTCTGTTTCCTGTCTTTTAGCCAGTTTGCAATCCACGAAAGCACATCGCCACCTATCCCATGACTTTTTACTTTTCCAAGAAGTCTCTCATGAGGAACTTTGTCAAACGCCTTCTGAAAATCCAAGTATACTACATCTACCGGTTCACCTTTATCCACATGTTTATTAACTCTTTCAAAAAAGTGAAGCAGATTTGTGAGGCAAGACTTGCCTTGGGTAAAGCCATGCTGACTTTGTTCCATTAAACATGTCTTTCTATATGTTCTGTGATTTTGATGTTTAGAACACTTTCCACTATTTTTCCTGGCACTGAAGTCAGGCTAACCGGTCTGTAGTTTCCCGGATCGCCCCTGGAGCCCTTTTTAAATATTAGGGTTACATTTGCTATCCTCCAGTCTTCAGGTACAATGGATGATTTTAATGATAAGTTACAAATTTTTACTAATAGGTCTGAAATTTCATTTTTTAGTTCCTTCAGAACTCTGGGCTGTATACCATCCTGTCCAGATGATTTACTACTCTTCAGGTTGTCAATCAGGCCTACCACATCTTCTAGGTTCACCGTGATTTGATTCAGTCCATCTGAATCATTACCCATGAAAACCTTCTCCATTACGGGTACCTCCCCAACATCCTCTTCAGTAAACACCGAAGCAAAGAAATCATTTAATCTTTCCGCGATGGCCTTATATTCTCTCAGTGCCCCTTTAACCCCTCGATCATCTAACGGTCCAACTGACTCCCTCACAGGCTCTGGTTCTGACAATTTCACAAAATCTAAACAACATTAAGCTGTTGTTATTGTACTCAGAGCCCTACCAAATACCGGATCTTAGTAAACCCAACGTTTTTTTCCCCCTCCAGGGAAAATACTGCTGCTTAGGGGCCTAAATAGTTTAGGAGTTCCTTTTTTTCTAAATACTGACCTTAATAATCTTTTATAAAATTGCTTAAAAGAATTATCCCCTTAAAAACAAAAAGAACCGTTAGCGACAGAAAAATATAATTCACTGCTAATAAAATTAAATCAGAATTTCCCATAATATTATCAGGGGGTTTTACAGAAAAGGAAATATTTAAGAATTGAACAATATACTATGTAGCCTATGTGTTGTTGCTTTTCCCTTTAGTCCATGATCTAATACACCACAGAGGACTACAAACACTTAAAAGAAAAAAAAAAAAGCTGATAGTAGAATGCAGAAGACCTGAAGATGTAAAATACCTGCTATTATCAAGTCTTCTGTGTCCAGTCCCCCAGATCTTTCAGTGGGAGGTCAATTTCTGGAAGCGTAAACACAGCAGGTGAATACCACAGTGAAAGACTAAATAAACGTGTTAACATAGCATTAAATGAGTGGCTTCCAACTCCCCCAGGATGCAAATGTTGACTTCTTCATAGAGTACAGGAGAATAAGCTAACTCTGTCTGTCTTCTTGCCGTGCATGCTATGTAAAACAACTGAATAATAAAAGTTTCACAGAATAACAAGTTAATCTGCTCAGTATACTATGTTACATTTCACAGTTCAGGACAATTTTAAGGTACTTTGTGCCTGTGTAACAGCAAATGAAATGTTCCACTTTAAAACAAATTATAGATTATGTGTGAATCATTGCTAATGCCACACAGGCATAACTCCTCAGATGTCTATATTGGAATAAATGAAAGGGGTTGTGCAGAGACAAAATTTTCATTTTGGTTTGTTCATTTGTTTCTCAGGTCACCTCCACTTGTTTCATTTCTTTCAAACGGAAAAAAAAAACCCCAAACTCATTTCTTGTCTCATTCAATTTTTTTGTATCCCATTAAGCTCAATGTGGGAACCAGTGCAGCTATTTTGATCTTCCAATTGGAGTTTTCAAATCAAATCTAATGATACTTGTGAGTAAACCAACATCAGAAGGGGAAGAGAACTCCAAGTTAATCAAATTGTGGCAAAGTGGCATGAAAAGTGCATGAAAAGCCTGCAGTATCTTAAAGGGAAAAAAGGGTACCAGCAGGGACAGGAGTTCTCCAAGGCACTGTCAGAGGAGCAAAGCAGCATCAAGAATGACAAAAGTACCCCAAGGCTTCATAAGAGGGCATCACAACCAGTAGCATGAACCGACCGCCAAAGGTAGCATAAGAGGGGAAAAATGGCACTAAGAGTGGTGTTACCATCCTAAGGCACCCTGAAGGGGGAATAAAGCAGCAAATGTGGCAGAAACAAACCCAGTTACTGAAATCATCAACTCAGTTTGCTGTGGCAATCAGAAAAGCAAACAGAATGTTAGAAATTATTTGGAAAGGAATGGCAAAAAAAAAAGATGGATGTCATAATGCTTCTATTTTGCTCCATGATGAGACTGCATTTTGAACACTGTATGAAATTCTTTTTACCGCATCTCAAAAAAGATATAATTGCACCACAGAAAGTGCAGAGTGTCACGCGTGCCAAACAAGGCGGATCCGCAGCACGACCCCCTCACCTTTCCACAAGGACGCCAGCATCTGGTTCCTCCTTGCTGGCGGCGGGAGGCTACCAGCTCTGTCCTCTGGCCTCCCCCGGTGCCTCTGGCCCTGCCACAGTCCCCGGCGTTCCCAGTCCTGATGCCACTGCTCATTTTGCTTCTCTGCGTGGCCCACGGAGAGACACCATCACCTGCGCTGCGCCCTTCCCTAGGCACGCGCATGCATCGCTGATCCTTATGTAGGGACCACAGTGGGAACCTAGCCATGGCCCCGGATGATAACATCAACCTATTCATAGTATTTAAGCTCAGGCTCTGCTCCATAGCATTGCTACTGGTCGAGTACTCGTTGCTACTAAGAGATTTGTCTCTTCCCTGCATTCCTGTTCCTCGTTGTTCCTGGTCCTGTTTCCTGTCCTGCTTATGCTCCGGTTTGACTACACCGGACTTTGACTTTGCTTTGCCTGACCACACTACAGCCTATCTCCAGACCCAGACCTCCTGCTTTACCTGATCACGCTACAGCCTATCTCTAGACCCAGACCTCTGATTCGCCTGACTACAATATCTCCAGACCCTGACCTTTGCTTCATCCGACTACGCTATTGGACTATCTCCGTAATCAGACCTCAGCTTTACTTGACTACGCTATTGACTATCTTCATGATCAGGACTTCAGCTTTACTTGACTATGCTATTGACTATCTCCGTGATCAGAACCTCAGCTTTGCTTGACTACATTCTTGACTATCTCCATGATCAGACTTCAGCTTTACTTGACTATGCTATTGACTATCTCCGTGATCAGACCTCAGCTTTGCTTGACTACATTCTTGACTATCTCCATGATCAGACCTCAGCCTTGCTTGCCACTGTCTCTGGATCGCAACCAGCCCTGACTCAAGCCTACCATTGGATGCCTCTTCTGCCTACTCCTTGGACGTGGATTCATCAGGCTTCAGCATACCTTTGCTCAACCTCCCTCTGTCTGCCTTCGTTTTCATTGGCGCCCAAGTTTCCAGGACCTTATCCAGTCCAGAGTGGAAACTGTACCATCTCTCGCCTGCTGTCTCTGGGCTGAACCAATTTCTCCTACAACTATATACAGAGGCCCACCTAAGTCCTGCCAGCCCTGGCACCAAGGCCTTAACCCAGGGGGAATGAGGGCTAGTATAGGTGAAGTTCCAGCGGCCTCTGCCTATCAGCCCACTGTACCTACCGATGGTGGGGACCCTTGGGTCCTTACCTGCGTGTTGCGTCAACCCCACCTAGACTCAAGGGTCCACCTCCAATGCAATACAGAGAAGGGGACCAAAATGATAAGGGGAATGGAATGGCTGCCCTATGAGGAAAAGGCTAAGGAAGTTAAGGTTGTTCAGTTTGAAGAAGACAACTGAAGGGGGATATGAAAGTGGTCTATTAAAATCATGAAAGGAGTTGAACAAGTTAATGTAAATTGGTTATTTACTCTCTCAGATAATAGATGGAATAGAGGGCACTCAATGAAGTTAGCAATTAGCTCATTTAAGCAAATCAAAGACAATTCTTTTCACAGCACATAAATAAGCTCTGGAATTCAGTGCCAGAGGATATGGTTACAGCAGTTAGTATAACTGGGTTTTAAAAAAAGTTTTGGATAAGTTTCTAGAGGAAAAATCTATAAACTGCTATTAATTAATAAGCAATAGTAGGTTCATATCTATTTCATATATGGTTATTTGCCAGTTACTTGTGACTTAGATTGGCCGCTGTTGGAAACAGGGATACTGGGCTTGATGGACCCTTAGTCTGACTCAGTATGTCATATCTTATGTTCGTATGTTCGTATGTCCTACAATAGCTGTGGAGATTATTTAAAAATACCATCTTAGAAGCGGTTCAGATGTATTCCACATTTTAAGAAAGGGTAGAAGGAAGGCATTACGATTACTGGCATGGTGAAAAAGGTAAGGTGAAAAGAGGCTCTTTTAGCCAAAAAAGTCCTTCAAAAATAAAGAAGAATGATCCACCTTAAGAAATATGAAAAAGTATAAGTATTGTCAAATTAAGTGTAAAACATTGATAAGAGAGAATTTGAACTAAAGGGAAAAAAAACTCATAATAAATATATATTTTTTAAATTTATCCAAAACAGGAAGCCTGTGAGGGAGTCAGTTGGACCGTTATATGACCAGGGCATTAAAAGGGCTCTTAGGGAAGATAAGGCCATTGTGGAAAGACTGAATGAATTCTTTGTTTCTGTGTCTACTAATGAGTATGTTGGGGTGATGCCATTTCCGGAGATGGTTTTCAAGGGTGGTGATTCGGATGAAGTGAACCAAATCACGGTAAACCTGGAAGATTTAGTAGGCCAGTTTGACAAACTAAAGTGTAGCAAATCACCTGCACTGGATGGTATATACCCCAGGGTTCTGAAAGAACTCTAAAATGAAATGTCAGATATATTAGTAAAAATGTGTAACCTATCATTAAAATTATCCATTTTATCTGAAGACTGGATGGTGGCCAATGTATCCCCAGAATGAATTTACCCAAGGGAAGTTTTGTCTCACAAATATGCTACATTGTTTTGAAGGGGTGAATAAGCACAAGGATAAAGGGTAAACTAGTAGATGTGGTGTATTTGGATTTTTAGAAGATGTTTGACAAAGTCCCTCATGAGATGCTTCTAAGAAAACTAAAAAGGTCATAGGATAGGAGGTGATATTTTTTTCATGAATTGCAAATGGGTTAAAAGATAGGAAACAGAGAATAGGATTTTTACAGTGAAAAAATGTATACAGTGGAATACCTCAGGGATCTGTACATGGACTGGTGCTTTTAAATATATGTATAAATGAATTGGAAAAGGACACGGTGTTCAAATTTGCAGATGACACAAATTATTCAGAGTAATTAAATCACAAGTGGATTGTGATAAATTGAAGGAGGACTTCGTGAGACTGAAGATCGGGTGTCCAAATGGCAGATGAAATTTAATGTGGACAAGTGCAAGGTAATGCATATAGGGAAAAAGAACCCATGCTGTAGTTACATAATGTTAGGTTCCATATTAGGAACTACCATGCAGGAAAAAGATCTAGGCATCATTGGTGAATAATACATTGAAATCTTCAGTTCAGTGTGCTGTGACAGTCAAAAAAACAAACAGTATGTTAGGAATTATTAAAAATAGTTGCACTGGTGAAGGTACAAAGAAGCGAACCAAAATGATAAAGAAGAATATGAAATGGATCCCCTATGAGGAAAGGTTAATGAGGTTAGGGCTGTTCAGCTTGGAGAAGAGACGGCTGAGGGGGGATATGATAGAGGCCTATAAAATCATGAGAGGTCTAGAAGTGGTAAATGTGAAATTGGTTATTTACTCTTTTGGATAATAGAAGGACTATGGGGCACACCATGAAGTTAGCAAGTAGCATATTTAAAACAAACAGGAAAAAATTCTTTTTCACTCAGCTCACAATTGAATTTGTTGCCAGAGGATGTGGTTAGGGCACTTAGTGTAGCTGAATTTAAAACAAGCTTTGGATAAATTCTTGGAGGAGAAGTCCATTAACTGCTATTAATCAAGTTCGCTTAGGAACTTGCCACTGCTATTAATTGCATCAGTAGGATGGGATTTTCTTAATGTTGGGTACTTGCCAGGTACTTGTAGTCTGGATTGGCTTCTGTTGGAAAACAGGATGCTGGGAGCTTGATGGACCCTTGTTCTGACCACAACATGGCAATTTATTATGTTCTTATTTTCTTGGCAGACTGTAGTTTTCTAGGACCACGGCAATCAACATCTTATTGTCCTTCACACTGAACTTTAATGTCCATAGATGAGGCCACCCTGCTGCCTGGCTGCTGGATGATTGAGTTGCCACTTCCGGAGAGGTGTCTGTTGTGCCCTTCGGTTGCAGACGGCTGTGAACTCTCATGCTCACCTTTTTTTTTCCATGCACCGTCAATCATTGAGAGAATGGCGGCCTCCGCCAACCAACGCCGACTTCCCCGGCGTCCCTAGGACTGCCGACCGCCATCTTACTTCCGCCATTACCTAGGCATGCGCTCGCACGCAGGTCTTCCTTATGAATACATCATAGCGGGAACCTCGGGGGCGTCCCTTCCCGATGACATCAACACCGCTAGTGTACTTATAATGATTGGCCCATTGCTAAGACCAGTTAGCAAGGATTTCGCTTGTTAATCTGCTCTAACTTGGATCTTCTGTTCCAGACTCTCCTCCTGGCAATCAGACACTCTGAGTACCCACTCCTCAGGGTTCTTCCGCATCTTGGCTATCCGCTCCTCAGAAGGCCCTCCTGCCTGGGACTTCCTGACCTGCTCCTCGGACATTTCTGCTGGGACTTCCTGTGTGAGTACATTCTCCAACTTCTATCCACTTTACTGAAGATTCAATGGTGTAACCCCATTCCTTGGGCCACTCTTCAGTCTGTCTATGCTCCTCTATCTGTGCCTCAGGATATTATACCATCTATACAAGGTGTACGGCCTGGTTCCTGTATCACTGACCTCCTGCCTCCTTGGCATCTATAGTACAGCTTCCTCGGTTACCCCGCGCTGCGGGCCACACTGGATCTTACACTCAGAGGTATTACATCAGCCTGCAGGAATCCCAGGTGTACCCCGCACTGCGGACCACTACCGTACCTTCATAACTACATCATCATCCTGACTATTTGTATTTGCTCAAAGACTGTGTTTATTACATTTCCCCGCTCTTCAGGTTATGTACTATCTTTTTCTCCTTAATAAAATCTCTCTCCACAGCTGTGTCCTACGTCATACATTGCTGAGACCACGCCCACTGACAGTGAGGCCCATGGGGCTCCTCTCTGTGGGCGGAGACATCTCTCACCTCGGCCAGGTGTTCACAAATTGGATCAAACGTAACATAACAGTGTCACTATCCTCACTACTCACTCCCACTCCCCATTTCCTACCCTTCCTCTCCCCTCACCTATCCTGCCAGCTCCCCACCCCTACTTGCCCTCTCTGTCTATCCCTAGTCTGCCATAGTTCCTCTTGCCTAGCTATCCCCTTCAACCTCAATACCTCCTCCTATTCTTCCCTCCTCCCTATCTCTATCTCCTCCCTGTTCCTGGGCCCTACTCTTACTCCTTCTCCTCCCACGACTCTTGCCCACCTCCTCCCTCCTCCTTTCCTCCCTCCTCCCCCTCGTCTCTTCATGCCTCTCCTCTCCTCTCTCCCCATGCCTCTCACACTTCATCCTCCCAGCTTTTCACCACCAAATGCTCACCACTACCAACCACTCCTCACCACTGCACCTCACCACCACCAGCACTTCTCCGTCAACACACAAAGGCAGACAAATTAGACAAACTAACACAAGCATTGACTCAAGCTCAAGACAAGAGACAACGGTAAAGGGAAACAGATGAGAAACAAGCAACAGGACACCCCTCTTAGAACTCTCTAAATATGTTCAACTAACTACCAACTCAACTACCTCTCTTTTCCTCTCTCCAAAGCCTTACACACCCTCAAAAAAGCAGCTAGGAAGCCTGTACATATAAACAAAAAATTTAACGTGCAACATATAAAATAACGTGTGACATGGTGTGGCAGTGCAAGATATGATAAAGTTGCATGAGTTGTGCTACTTTACTATGGAATGCATTAAACTGGATGTTTTTTAAACATGCCCCTTTTATTATCACTCCCGCTATTGTGCCATATTATGCTTTATTTATAGCATTTTGATGATTTAGGCCTATAACAGTAAAGAGCTTATTTTGGGACACTAACTCAGTGGCTCCAGTGGTTTTATTTAGCATATTCAGCACACATTGGGACTTACTGATACCCCTCTCCCAGGGATGATAACAAAGACATCAAGGGTCACCCTTACCACTTGGGGCCATGGGAATAATCTACCCCCTTAGTCAACAAAAATCCAGGCCCTGAAAGTAAGAGACTGTGTTCAAGCTAGCCCGGTAAGGTTTCATTCCTGAAGAGTCATATTCTTTGATGGCTCCCCATGGGTTGCAATCTGCACCCGGGGATGGGGTTACACATGTATGTATTGTTTTTCTGAGAGAGGTTTAAGTCTCACTTGCATCTGCTCCTGCAAAGAGTCCACAAATTTCAATATGTTTGCTTCCTATCCCTCTTGCCTCATGGAAAC
Source organism: Rhinatrema bivittatum (assembly GCF_901001135.1). Classification (NCBI taxonomy): domain Eukaryota; kingdom Metazoa; phylum Chordata; class Amphibia; order Gymnophiona; family Rhinatrematidae; genus Rhinatrema; species Rhinatrema bivittatum. The sequence goes on along the minus strand of NC_042615.1, from coordinate 29,330,906 downwards.
TTTGTACCTTTTCCTCCAGAATATTTACCATAACAATGACACCCCATCCGATGTGTTGTTTATATGAACTCAGATCCTCAGTGCCATCCTTGAAGGGTTAAGGATTTCTAACAAATTCCTCAATCACTGCCCAATCATGATGCCCCTGAGAGCAATCCGCACATATCTATTTTTTCAGAGACCAAATTTAAGGGATGTCTGCTGCCCCATTATCCTCTGTAGAATCATAAAAGATGGAGATTCAGTGGGTGCCAACATCGTGAAGCAAGATGCTTATGAGGAATACTGAATACATCCTTGCTTGTCATGGAGAAGCTTCCCACCCTTCATTCTTTAAAGGAAATACCCTGCTATTTTCCTGCACCTCTCTATCAGGTCCTTCAGCAAACGTGTAAAGCAATTGATATCTCAAAAGCTCTCATCTTCTGTTGCCCTTAGCATAGTTAAAAACATAAGCTTTGCCATACTGGGTTAAATCAAAGATCCATCAAGCCCAGTATCTTGCTTCCAACAGTAGCCAATCCAAGTCCCAAGTACCTGGCAGGATACTGTAAATCCCAAGCTGCTAATCCCAAGAATAAACAACAGTGGATTTCTGCAACACTACCTTATAATGGTTTATGGATTTTTCTTTCAGGAACTTGTCTATACCTTTATTAAACTGAGCCACACTAACAGCTTTCACCACATCCCTCGGAAACAAATTCTAAAATTTTATTAAGCATTGATTAAAAAAAAAACAAAACATATTTTCTCCTATTTTCTTAAATGTATCACCTAAAAGCTTCATTGCATATTTCCCAGTCTTTGTATACTTTGAAAGAGTAAACAACAATTTGAGTTTTCCCATTCTACTCCACTCATTATTTTATAGACCTCTATTATATTTCCCATCTCTTCTCCAAAATGAAGACCCTAACCTCTTTAGCCTTTCCTCATAAGAGAATCATTCATCCCGTCGTTTATTATTTTGGTCACCTTATCTGTACCTTTTCTTTGTGACAGATATTTTCCCACTGTCTGTCACAAAGAAACCTATCTGAAGACTCCTGTCTAGGTACCAACTCTCCTGCACCTTTCTTATGGCTGATATAATATTGAATACATTTCTTTGGTGTCCAGCACAGCTCACCTGCATGCTGTTGATCAGTCCCTTGTACAGCAGCTTTTTTGTCCCTTCTTCAACCATTTCCCACCAATGTGCCATCAGGGAGAGGGAGGAGCATGTGTTCGTAAAGGTCTGGATATCACTGTTGAAATACATGCTATTCCCTACTGCCTTAACCAGCTATGCCTGCAGGATACAATTGCTCTGATTCCACAGGATGGGTAATCTGCCTACTAAATGTTAGGGATGTGCATTTATTTAAAATAAATGCTCAAAACACAAATAAGGCCAATCTATTTCATTCAGGAGGCCTGGGAACAAATCATGGGGCCCCCGAATGAAATTAACTTTATTCATTGCATTGATTTTAAATGGATGCATCAGGCCTAGGCCTAGGCCCAAAGCTGGTGCATCGCTTAGGACTCAGGCCAAGGTCAAAAGCAGAGATTGCCCAAGGCGACGCTGGTGCCTTGGCCTAGGCCTAGACCCAAAGCAGGAGCTTTGCTTAGGACATAGGCTGAGGCCCAAAGCAGGAGCCACAGTCTAGTCTTCAGTGCAACGCCAGGATCTTAGCCAATGACAGGGCCTCAACTGAGATCCCAGAAAAATGTAATTGAACTTACCTGATCCATTGGGTATCTGACAAGGGGCCAGGTCCCGAAGCCTGAGCCTAAGCCAGGGCCCATGCTCAGGCCTTACACTGCCACCCAAAAGGCTGGCACCCGATGCCGGGATCTTGACCTGGACCCAGGTCAGGGCCCAGCCTGGAGCCTGTGTACTGACAGTGATTCCTGGGCCTCTGCTTTCTGTAGGCTGAGGCCACAGTGGGTCGCCGTGACCTCGGCTTCTGCAAAACCATACATCAGAATGGTGCCATCCACTGGGTTGCATGCGCCAGAGTTACAGTAAATAACTTTGGCATGACCCCACCCAACAATGTTATTTGGCGATAGAAGAGACGAAGAAAGGAGATGCAGAAGAGGAGCTCCCAGGCCCTGGATCAAGGCCAAGGCATCTGGACCTGGCCTCTAGGCTAGGCCTCTGCATTGGGTCAGGTCTTGACCGAAGCCCCTGTGTTGTGACCTGGTCTCTGAGCCAGGCAGTGATGTTGGGCCTGGGCCCGGGCCATGGCCTAGGCCAAAGCCCAGGTATAAGGAACAGGCTCCAGACTGAGCCATGGCATCAGGCCTGGGTCCAGTCCAAGGGCCTGGTAACAGGATCCGGCCTTCAGGTGTTGGGCCTAGGCCCAGGCCTGGTACGGGCTCCGGTGTAGGCTGAGGCCCAGGTGTCAAGACTCGGCCTGTGGGTTGGGCCACAGCATCGGTCCTAGGTCTGGGCTGAGGCCCCATTGTTGGATCTAGGTCCAGAATGAGGCCCCAAAATCAGGAGCCAGCCTTTGGGCTAGGCAATATCATCATGCCTGGCCCTGGGCTCTGGCTTATGCTGAGGCCAAAGCCGAGACCTTGCTTAGGATGATGCCAAGGTCATGGAGACCTATTGCAGCCTTGGCCTTACGCATGATTCAGACTTCAGCCTGGACCTAGGCCTTGCTGAAGGATCCCTACAAGGCCGGTTAAGTGGGGGCTAGCAAGGATCCTGGCCTAGCATTTCTGCAGGTGGGTGGGAGGGATGAGTGTGGGATCAGGAGGTCCAATTTCATTTTTTTTTTTTGGGGGGGGGTAATATTTGATTCATTTTTTTCACAAGAAGGAAGAGAATCAAACATTCCATAAACTGAAATTTGTGTGATGACAATCTCCCAAAAATGAACCAAAAAAATTAAATAATTAAAAAAAAATGACATGAAAAGCAAACCAAACCAAACATTTTTAGGCTGACATCTCTAGTATGCTTGCTTTGCTGATGTTGATTAAAAACCTTTGTTACTATGGAAAGTGAAAGAGTGAGCTTAGAGACCAAGAGGGCAATTGAATATTTAAATCTAGCCAACTACGTAGGTTAACCGGATAAGACTTATTCAGCTAACTTAGAATATTCAGCTGTATGGCAATATAGGGATGTACATTCATTTGAAATAAATGGAGATTCAAAATGAATTGGCTCTAATTTGTTTTTTCGGGGGGTTCCTGAAACAAATTGATAAGCATCTTAGAATTAAACAAATCCTATTTATTTAATCCCCCCCCCCCAATTCATTTCTATGGCCAATAAATTCTAAAGAGAACAACAAGGGCAAAACAATCAGTTAAGAATTGTTATTGTACAGCTATTAGCAGTCAGCCCAGTGAGTTACATTTGCCTTGTCAGACATTGGCAGGACATATTGTCAAGGAAACAACATCTCACAGTGAAACATTTTTCTATACCAACCTATCACTTCTCTGTGGATGCAGGAACACTGATTTGGAAGTCTTAACATGTCTGATATGTGCTGTACAAAGTGTGCATTCCATCTGTGGTGATTGTCATTTCTTTCTGTTGCTTGATGCCCAGCTGCCATACCTCTAGTTCTACTATAGGGAACTTGCTGCTGATGTCTACCTTCCATACCCCTAATACCACCAGAGGGTACCTGCTGCCTCATGACTAGCTGCCATATCCCTAATACCCCCATGAGGGACTTGCTAACACATGTCTACTTGCCATGTCCCTAATTCTACTATAGGGGATTTGCTGAAATATGCCTTCTTGACATGTTTCTATTTCTAATGAAGGGTGCTTGCTGACACATGCTTACCTTCTATGACTCTAATATCACCATGGGAGACTTGCTAGCACATGCCTATTGCCTACCTGCCATGCCTCTAATTCCACTATAATGGACTTACTGACACATGCCTACCTGCCATAATATTGTTGGTGCCCTCTTTTGGAGTCTTGAGGTATTCTTCTCACGCTTGCTTTCTTCTTGGTTTATTAAACTGGGGTGATTTGAACCCAGAAGAAAAGTTTGCAAAATTAAAAAAAGACACACATTTCACTAGCACAGCATGGCAGTTGTTCTATAGTTCTTCCTTTACTCCATTATCTTCCCAATCTCAGCTTGGTTCTCCCACCCTGTTTGATGGTTGATTATACTGGAGTAGTTTGTCTGAAAAAGACCTCATTCAGAAGGAATAAATACAACAGAAAAGTTGTTCAAGATTTATCATCTTGATGTTCTGAATGTGATAACAATTAGAGTACTGAGAGAGATTTCATGCAAAATCAGATAATCAATAAATGGAAAAGCCTGCGTACAGCTAAAGAATATGGGGAAAGGTTACTAAATATAGATACGCTCACCACTTTCCAGAAAAAAACAGCACATTCATTAGAGAAACCATTTATATGTCCTACATGTAATAAATATCTACTTCAGAAAGCCCATTTCTCAAAAAAAATGTAAATTCCACCCATCAATTGTCAAATTCAAGCAAAGGAAGTAACTACAGTATTATTACAATAAAATGATTCTTATCACAGGTCACTTTCTTGTACTGAATCTGACAATTGGCAATGTGCTTCAACAGAATAGCTGGCATGTACCATAATATCTACCTTGCTGCTAATATACCCCTTAATGCTTCACCTTGGGGATTTCTTTGCCACTATACTTTGCTGTTGTACCTCAGACCTTACACCTTAAGTGGTTCTCGCCAATATGTACTGCTCAACTTGCTTTGATGTCTTGAAGCCACGTTTTGTGCTGCTTGGGTCCTTTTATCAGTGCCTGCCTTGAGGCTTTTCGGCCACATTCCACCTTCATGGTGCCTTAGGGTGCTGATGTCACTTTTTGTGCCACTTTGCCATCATTTACAGCCTTGCCATGTCCTTCCCCCTCTTGCCGCTCATTGGCTTCTCTCAACGCGCCTTGGAGAACTCCTGCCATTGCCCCTTTGCAGAGCCTTAAGCTCTTCATGCTACTTTTGATGCCACTTTGCCACAGTACAGTAGCTTGGTGTTCTTTTCCCACTTCTGATGATTTCTCCCTACAAGTTTCATGAGAATTGATAAGAAAAACCACAATTTTGGAGCCCAAACTAGGCTGCGATAATTCCCCCATTGATTATGATAGAAAATAAATGTGCTAATGAAATGAAAAAAAGAAACATTTTTTGCTATCCATGTAGCTGGATATCTTTAAAACCTAACCAGTGAAGATTTAGAGTTATCTGGGTTTGTGTAGCCACATAACTCACCGTATAACCGGATATCTTCAAATGTATCAAATTAAAGTAGCTGCTAACTGGAAACCTTTGTGGCTATTATGCCACATTTTCCAGCCACCCCCCATCCCTGAAAAGTAGTAAAAACAACTGCTGGCATCATATCTGATTTCCCCTTCACCCCCTAAAAAGCCCCCTACCAAACAAAATATATCCAGCAGATCTTAGTGATTCAACGCCAGCCCCTCCCTCCCCTGATTTTCAATTTAAATTGCCTTCCTTTTCTGCCCTCTTCCCCACTCACCTGCTACCTACATTGCACCCTCTCCCCCCCCCCTCCCCCCATGCCCCAGACTCCCCTGATCCCTCCTGGAGCCCTACAACCTCTGCTAGGAGAGCGGTAACCTCCTACCAGCTCCCAGTGCTTGCAGCGTTGCTGAAAGCAATACTGGAAGTCTTCCTCATCGTTATGATACACTTCCAGCACTGCTGCCAGAGCAACGCTGCAAGCACTGGGAGCTGGAAGGAGATTACCGTGCTCCGGGCTGGGATTCTAGAGAACTTGGAGATGAACAGGGGGATCTGGGGAGCAGGGAGGGTAGAGAGTTGGTAGAGAGTAGGTAGTGGGTGGGGGGCTGAAGGTATTGATATTATAAACTGAAAGCCAGAGAAGGAGTGGGGACTGGTCTCGGGTCACTCACTACGGCCTTTTGGAATTTTTTTATTAGGTGGGTTTGGGTGCAGGAGGAATTATGTGCAACACTAGCAATTTGTACTTGTTTACACTACAGGGTTTGGGGAATAGGGCCTAAAGGAACCAAAGGTTATTTTGTTCCAGTTTGCAGCCACTTAACCAGTTATATTTTGAATATGTGATAAGTTACCCAGCCACACATGGCTGTATAACTTTAGAACCACTGAGAGGCAGGGCTAAAGTGTTCTGTCCATCTTATCTGGATTCAGCTGATAATAATTAACAGCTCTCAGTGCTACATTACTTGGAATAAGCTATTGCCTTGGCTGATTTTTTAATATTCCTTTTTAAAAGCTGTTGCTTATAGCCTGGTTGTTAAATCTATCTGTATTGTTGATTCCTTGACCTACTGGAATTATTTTAATTGTTCCTTTGCTTGCATGGAGAATCTGTTATTTCCAATAAGAAATATATAAGGGCTGCTCTTTATTCTAAGAGGAACTTAGCTTGGCGAATCTGCTGAGAGGTTCAAAGATTAGATTTACCTGTCCTATCTAGTCCACTACACAAACTTGTCTTTATAGGGGAGGAGCCAGTGGGCTGAAGGTACTAGAAGAAAAAAAAAAAAAACAGGCCCTAACCCGATTGAGGCACACCTTCAGTGTGCAGCCTGATTGAAAAGCATGCAACACTGCTATCTGCTAAGTGATTTCTTTCAATATATTTATATATTTTCCTCTCTTAGTGTGCATTTTAGAAGTTTTGTGCTCTGCTGTTAAATCCTTTCCTCCATTCCTTTTCTCCTGCACAGTTTTTCATATAGTCCCCTCTCTTAGTGTGCACTTTTAGAAGGTGTTTTTCATGCTGCTGTTTAATCCCTTTCTCCTGCATCTGAGATTATTAACCTGGGCTATCCCATCTGCATATTTTCACATTAAACTTGCTTGTAGACTAAAACTCTCAATCTGATAATTTATTAATAGCTCTCTGTGCTACATTGTTTGAAACAGGCCTTGCCAACTGAAAAATTTATTTTACATAGTTGTAAAATAGTACCTTTGGCTACTCTTTATATCACATTTCCTGTTTCAAGAGGGAGATAGTAAGAACTTCTACCTAAAAATTATTTACACCCTCCCTCTCTTCCTCCACTCTCCCACCAACCCCCAGGGTGTTTTCTTCTTAAATAGTTCTTCTAAGGATTTAGATTAAGTAAATAATTAGTAAGGATGTGAATCGTGTGCCCGATCGTCTTAACGATTGGGTTCGGCTAGAGGGGGAAAAAAATCTGATTGGTGGTGATGTGAATCGGAATAGGTTCCGATTCACATCGTTATTTTTTTTTTTAGTAAGGCCCAACCCTTTAAAAATGACCCCTTACCTTCCCCCACCCTCCCGAACCCCCCCCCCCCAAAAAAAAACTTTTTACGATTACCTAGTGGTCCAGTGGGGACGCGGGGACCAATCTTCCGCTCTCGGGCCATCGGCGCCATTTTGGCTGCCACTCAAAAATGGCGCCGATGGCCCGATAAAAAAAAACCCCTCCCGACCCTTTAAAAATGACCCCTTAGCTTCCCCCACCCTCCCGAGCCCCCCAAAACATTTTAAAATTACCTGGTGGTCTAGTGGTGGTCCCGGGAGCGATCTCCCATTCTCGGGCCGTCGGCTGCCACTCATAAAGATGGCGCCGATGGCCCTTTGCCCTTACCATGTGACAGGGTATCCGTGCCATTGGCCGGCTCCTGTCACATGGTAGGAGCACTGGATGGCCAGCACCATCTTTAAACATGGCGGCGGCCATCTTTACGACGGCGGTGGCCATCTTTAAATACGGCGGTGGCCATCTTTAAAGATGGCGCTGGCCAGCCAGTGCTCCTACCATGTGACAGGGGCTGGCCAATGGCACAGATACCCTGTCATGTGGTAAGGGCAAAGGGCCAATGGCGCCATTTTTGAGTGGCAGCCAAAATGGCGCCGATGGACCGAGAGCAGGAGATCGGTCCCCGCGCCCCCACTGGACCACCAGGTACTTGTAAAATATTTTGGGGGGGTTCAGGAGGGTGGGGGAAGGTAAGGGATTCATTTTATAGGGTCGGGGTGGGTTTAGGGGTTGTTTTGGTGTGCCGGTTTTCCCCGCCCTCCCCCGATTTACGATTTTTCACGATAAATCGGGGGAATTTCTATTGTATCGCGACTCTTAACAATTTTTGATGATTTAAAAAATATCTGACAATTTTTTTAAATCGTCAAAAAATGATTCACATCCCTAATAATTAGTGACCTAAGTAACAATCCAACAACTTGCACATTAATTAAGATAAAACTACTCAAGACTACCCACTGAGCCTTATAACCAGAATGTCTTTTATTCACTATAACAATTGTGGTGCTTATGTCCCAAGGCATTGCATTTGGAGACTTAAGGGTTGACTGATTTGCCTCTAGCTGTCTACAATGAAAAATAAACGAACTCACTGGAAGAAATACTATCTAGGCTTCAAAAATCCTCCTCACTGTTATGTTTATGTAAGAAAGTGAACCCTGGGCTGAGATGAGAGGTGTCTCCACCCACAGGGAGGAGCCCTGTGAGCCTCACCATCAGCAGGCACAGTCTCAGTGGCGTGGAACACAGCTGGAAGTAGAGACTTTATTATAAATGAAGAAAACAGTAATGTCCACAGAATAGCAGATGTAGTAGTACAGTCCTGAGCAATGGGAAATGCCCAGAGTGAAGCCACAGATGAGAAGATCCAGTAGAGGCCCGCGGAGCGGGGTACACTGAGAATATCTGTACAGTAGATGTTGAAGAACTGATAGAGATGCCAGAACCCCGGAAGTAGCTCCTGCAGTTGGTGTGTAGATATTCTGTAGTGCAGGAAAGCAGAATGACTTCTACTAAAGGAAGGCAGTAGTGGCCCAAGGTACGGGGTACACCATGAGGAATTAGTACAGTTCATATAGTAGAAGTCAGTAGAGGTACAGTAGATGGTTCCTGGAGAGAGAGACCTGAGAAGCAGGTCTGGTAGCAGTCAGGCAGGTAGGCCCTCTGAGGAGCGGATAGCCGGGATTACAGGGGAGCCCCCGAGTAGCGGGTACTCAGAGCGTTTAGTTGCCAAGACCAAGTCAGGAACATGAAGTCCTTGAATGAGGAGCATTCAGCAAGATGGAACACCTTGCTAACTCAAGGAAGGCAAGGGCTGGTTGGGTTAAATACGCAAGCGGGTTGTCGTCATTGGGAAGGGACACCCCCGAGGTTCCCGCCATGGCATCTTGACAGGAGGCCCTTGAGCGCGTGTGCCTAGGTGATTCCAGGTCCAAGATGGTGGTTGGCAGTGCCCATGCTGTTCCGAGAACGCTGTTCTTCCCAGACTTGATGGAGCGGGGAAAAAAGGTGAGCATGAGAGGTCACAGCCATTTGCAACCAACATGCGTAACTGTACCCCTCCTTCTTGGGGCCCCTCCCCAGGGGTTATGGCTTCCTAAGATATGACCTGTGGAACTGCTTGTCGAGGATGTTACATGCAGGCTCCCAACTATTTTCCTCAGGACCAAATCCTTCCCGGGAAATAACATACTCCCATCATCTGCCATGTTTTCTTACATCAAGGATGTCTTCCACTTGATACGTGATGTCTTCTTTGGCAGAGAGAGATCATAAGAACACAAGAACATGCCATACTGGGTCAGACCATGGGTCCATCAAGCCCAGCATCTTGCTTCCAACAGTGGCCAATCCAGGCTATAAGAACCTGGCAAGTACCCAAAAACTAAGTCTATTCCATGTTACTGTTACTAGTAAATGCAGTGGCTATTTTCCAAGTCAACTTAATTAATAGCAGGTAATGGGCTTCTCTTCCAAGAACTTATCCAATCCTTTTTTAAACACAGCTATTCTAACTGCACTAACCACATCCTCTGGCAACAAATTCCAGAGTTTAATTGTGCGTTGAGTAAAAAAGAACTTTCTCCGTTTAGTTTTAAATGAGCATGACACATTCTTTCCATATTGGAACAGCTGTAATAGCTGTTGCCCTAGGCTTAACCTCAAAGTGAATCTTGTCTGTTGGCAGGTGGCACTCCAAGTTCAATATAATGGGGTAGATTTTATAAAAGTACGCCAGCGCGTACTTTTGTTCTTGCACCAGGCGCAAACAAAAGTATACTGGATTTTAATAGATATGCGCATAGCCGCACGTAGCCACGCGTACCCTTTAAAATCCGGGGTCAGCGCACGCAAGGCTGCTCCGAAATCGGAGCAGCCTCGGAGGGAAATTTCCTTCCACCCCCCCCCCCCCCCCGCATCTTCCCCTCCCTTCCCTTACTTAACCCCCCCTACCTTTGTTTTAAAAGTTACGCCTGCGCCGGCCGGCCGGCACGTGATTCCCTTGCCCGGGAGCTATTTCAGAGGCCTCGGCCATGCCTCCGAAATGCCCCGGCCCGGAACCACACCTGCGGCCCCGCCCCCGAATGATGTGTCACCATGCCATGTCCCCGACATGCCCCCAGGAAAGCCCCAGGACTTACGCGCGTCCCGGGGCTTGCACGCTGCCGAACCTATTCAACATAGGCTCGGCGCGCGCAGGGGGATCTTGTGGCAGGTTTTCAGGGGTTTGAGCGTATCTTATGTGCTTACCCCTTTGAAAAGCTGCCCCAGTATGTCAGACCAGAAAAACAGTAGAGACATCCTAGATATACATTGGCTAATGTGCTGTTTATTTACTCCACGTGCTTCATGGGGCATTTGCTGCATATGGATCCATGGGCACTCATTCAATGATAAAGCACACAAAAGAGCAAAAGCCAGGCCACTGGATGAACACTTCTAGAGGTTATCAGCCTCTAAAACTCCAAAAGAGGAAGTTACAAGCTTCGCCTGAGCATTTATCCTCCTTGTAAGGGGAAATTATGTTACATCAACACAGAGTGTGGGGATTGTCCAAGGAATTCAAAGAGACTGCATCTCAATTGCTGGTTTATGCCCAGCAGCTCACATTATCTCCTTACCTCATCCCCTGAAGAATAACGGAAGGGGAAATTTCACATGGGACTATTGAAAGTACCATAAAGAAGCTAAAACAATGGATGCTAGGTTTGTGCATTCATTTAAAAATTAATAGTACTCTGAACTAAAGCAGGCATTTTCATTTTGGTTCATTGCACATGAAACTAATGCCCAAGCCAATTGAAAAATCTTAAAATTTTCAAGTTATTCATGGTAGAAAGGCTGTGTGTACAGGCGAGGGAGTGACCACTCCACAGAGAAAGAGAACATAAAGGGTGAATTCTGAAGAATTGGCTGACTATTGAGTCCCAATTTCAGTGACTGTGGTTGATGACTATCAGACTTTAGATTATTTCTCTCAAAAGATTTATGATGTATATAGAAGCTTGCTGACTATAGTCTCCCAAAATTAGTATATCCAAAAAAAAAAGGAAGTTGTTGCTTATGGCGTAAGGGCAAATTTCAAATTAATGTTTATTTTATTAATCCATTGGGGAAAATCATGTAATTCCGCAAGGGATGAAGTCTAGACAAATAAAATATTATCTCAGGACCAACCGGCATTATATAAACTGTAGATACAACAGTTTTGTCAGAAATCCTTGCAGGAGTGTTCCTTTTATTATTACTGGTTTGTACAGGCAGTGGCACGAACATGAAAAATGCACACTTGCTGCATCTGGCAGTAAGGAGTGCTCCGGGACTGAGGGTTGAGGAATATGGCAACTCAGTTCTGAGCTGTCGGAAAATAGTGGAGCATTTCCTGAAGCTGATGAAGGGTGGGCTGGGCAGCAGCTCTGTGAGAAACAGGAAGCAGTGGAAATGTATCTGGCTGGGCTTTTGCTGGATGTAGGCCCCAGCTGGAATTCCCCCCATCTGATGCTGCAGAGGTTAGTGGATCTATTGATTTGATGTTGTACTTTTGTGATGGCTTCTTTTGTCTTTTACTGTAGTTGATGTTTTAACTTGAGAGCCACATTGAACAATATTCATTGAATTTTTGCTGAGTAAAAATGTTTAAATAAATACGTAAAATCTATAGACTGCCCTTCATGAGTTGTCTCTGGAAACCAAGATATGGTGATTTTCCCTGTTTGGCATCAGGATCGGTTAAAAATGATGCAAATCTTGAAATTCAAAAAGTAAGCATACTGAAAAAAGCACTATCATAATAAAGCTTGAACAAAACTAATTTCTTCCCATAATGTGGATAACAAAACTATTTTACTATTTTGGGGGTGACAGATATCCATAGCCAGTTTTAATTTTTTATTTTTTTTAAGTTGACAAATGTTTATTAAACTTTTATAACAAAATACAAATAGACTATTACATAGAGTACAAGCCTATACATTGGAACAATCAGAGCATACAATATAAATGCCTCGACTTGAACATGAGTTCTCAAATTATCATACAGTAAAAGAAAGAAAAAGAAAAATAAGAAAGAAGGGAAAAAAAAATAAAATAAAGATAATTAGTAGAAACAAAAAGAAATAAATAGATAGGAAACAACAAGAAAACAAGTGAGAAAGGAGAAAAAGAAAGAAAAGAAAGAAAAACAGAATAGTACCTCTTGAAAAAGATTATCAAACCAGAGGGTAATACACAAATGCTGTAAAAAGAGAATATTACATTGAATTAATATAGGCGTCTAATGGTTTCCATACTTGAGACCATTTGCCTAAACGGCCACACCTAAGAGCCATAGCCTTCTCGTATCGGGTATACAAACATACTGTATTCCACCATAAGTGTTCAGATAATAGCTCACTTCGTTTCCAGTTAGACATGATGTTATGCTGAGCAATTGTTAAGAGAAAATCTAATAATTTACGGTGTGGCAGGGATAGAGAAAGAGCTGGATATGCGCCTTTAAGAATGGTTACTGAATATGATAAAGGGATAGTAAAATTCAATATATCTGAAATCTTATCTCAAACTTGTCCCCAAAACGTGAAAACAAAGGAGCAGTCATATAACATATGTGTCAATGAGGCATTCAGAGCCATACAAGACCAGCATGCATGAGTCTCTAGTAAACCTGCTCTATGTAATTTCCATGGAGTCCAGACTGCTTTATGGAGTATAAAAAAAGAGGTTTGGGTCAAACTGGACGAAAGAGAAATACGTGAAGAGATGTTCCAGATATAGTTCCACATGGATGGCGTCAATGGAACACCCAAATCCGATGACCATGCGGAGGGTAGCATTGACACTCTATGCCGTAATGATAGCTTCTGAATCAGTTTATATAGGCGTGAAGCTAAATGACCTTTGTCACCTTGTGTCTGGTAAAATTCCCACAAATAAGGGGATTGGTTATAGTTGGCCTGCTGTGAGAGATGAGGCTGCAAAGCAGCTCTCAATTGTTGCCAGGCAAAATATTGAGTTTTGGGTAGTCCAAAGCACTCAGTCAGTTGCGAAAATGGTAGCATCTTACCATTCTGTAGTATTGAGGAAATCAACCAGATATTACACCGATGCCATAAAGGCCAGAAAAGTGTATTATTTCCAATTTTAATGGAGGAGTTACGCCATAAGGGCGCCATCGTAGAGACTCGCCATTCTAATGAGCGTTCTGGCCTTCTTGAATCTACTTCAAAAAAAGCTCTATGCAGGGATCTCAAAATATGATTGGTTTTTATACAAGGTAAGGTAGAGACACCAGGAAAACAGTACATAGGAAAAGGAGCCAAAGCGTCCTGTTCAATACAAAGCCATCGAGGAGGAACTACATCTAGATGTTGAAAATCAAAATAATAATACCCTTGTTGCAGAATAAATGCTAAATGATATGAATAAAAATCTGAGGAAATTCACACCACCACTACTCCTAACCATCTTCAGTTTGGAAAGGGCAATACGTGGAGCTTTATTATGCCATAGAAAACGGATTAGTAATCTATCTACCTGCTTGTAAAAATCAGAAGAAAAAAATACAGGTATCATGCTTAAGATATATGTAATTTTTGGCGCTAATACCATTTTAATAGTATCCAGCCTTCCCCACCACGTAAGATGGAGGGGAGACCACTGTAAAGTGATATCCTTCAAAGAGCGTAAAATCATAGATTCGTTATGAGTAATAGTATTTAAGGGATCCATAAAAAAATATATTCCCAAATACTTTAATTTGGAGGATTTGGCCTGAACAGGAAGATTATGGAGATCCAATATGGAGGCCGCAGGATTAAGTGGTAATAGTTCGGTCTTACTCCAATTAATTTTATAACCAGAGAAAGAGGAATATGCGGATATTAGGTCAAACAAGGGTGGTAGTGAATCCCCAGGTTCCTGCAAAAACAAGAGAACATCATCAGCGTAAGCTGAAAGCTTATAAACCTCAGAGCCCACAGTAATACCTTGAATAACATTAGACTGTCTAATGGCTGATAGCAGTGGTTCCAAAGCCAGATTAAAAAGCAACGGAGAAAGTGGGCAGCCTTGGCGCGTGCCTCTATACAGCGAGAAGGAGGGAGAAATTTGTTGGTTGATATATAGATATGCCGATGGAGAGGCATATATATATTTGATCCACTCAAGGAACACAGGGCCGATTCCATACCATTGTAGTGTGGTAAAGAGGAAAAGCCACTCGACGCGATCAAACGCTTTTTCAGCATCTAATGAGACGGCCACTGATGGAATAGAGTATGAGAAAGCCGATTGTTGGACATGGAGAAAGAGTCTGGTATTATTTGTTATAAGGCGGTTTTTGATAAAGCCAGATTGATCTGGGTCAATCAAAAAGCCCAGTACCCGAGACAGACGGGTAGCTAAAATTTTAGTAAAAATTTTGTAGTCAGTATTCAGTAAAGAAATGGGTCTGTAATTAGCTGTATTGGTTTCGTCTCGACCCGGCTTTGGAAGTACTACCTTACAAGCCTTTGTAAAAGAAACAGGAGAGGAACCAGGAATAAGAAATGTAGCGAAGTACTTATGAATATGAGGAATGAGAGATTTCTGAAATGAACGGTAAAAGTCAGATGTAAAACCATCAGGACCAGGTGCCTTTTTTGGAGCGAGGGAGTTGATCGCCGCTTCAATTTCTGTAATGGTGAGAGGTAGATCTAAGGTTGCCGTTTGTTCCGTAGATAAAGTCGGATGTTGAATGGTAGAGAGAAAAGCTTGTATCATCGCTGATGTTGATGAAATCTCTGATCGGTACAAGGATGCATAAAAGTCTCGAAAGGCCTGCAAAATGTCAGCATCAGTCGTCAATGGGACATTAGAAGAGGAGTGTATCTTGGTGATCCTTTTCTTTTCTGTCCGTTTTTTCAAATAGGAAGCCAACAAATGGCCACATTTGTTATTGCCTGCATAATATATTGCTTTAGAGTGTGAAATGTGTAACTGGGCTTGAGAACTTAAAAGTTGGTTATATTGGTAACGTATCTTAGTTAAAGCTGCTAACGTCGTAGGTGTCGAGTGTGCGATGTGTTCCATCTCCAAAGAGGCAGCTTGCCGTTGAAGTGAGTCTAAAGTTGCCTTCTGTGTTTTGGCTCGATGGATAGAGTATCCAATGATTCCACCACGGATCGTGGCTTTGAAAGCATCCCATACGATTGTTGCTGTAACTTCGTCAGTAGAATTAGTTTGAAAATATTCCAAGATTCTTTTGTCTATTAGAGTCTTAAATTCAGGTTCTTCTAAAAGAATTGGATTAAAACGCCATTGTCGATGAACGTTTATAGGATGTGTAAGGGTACAGACGAGTGATATAGCTGCATGATCAGATATAAGGATAGGATTAATCTCAGCATTAACAATTCTTGGCAGTAAGGAGTTAGTAATTAAAAAAAAGTCAATGCGGGAATATGATGAATGTGGAGCTGAAAAAAACGTGAAATCCCTACCAGTGGGATTGAGCATTCTCCAAGGATCCGTGAGACCATATGTAGAGACAAGATGTTGTAATGCCCGAGTAGATTTTGAAATAGTGAATCGAGCATCCGACCGTTTATCAAGAACCGGATCCATTGGTTGGTTAAAATCTCCCCCAATTATACACGGAGAGGAATCCAGTTGAAGTAAAAGAGCAAAATTTGTTTGAAAAAAGTCCGGATCATCCAAATTAGGTGCATAAAGATTGAGAATATTAAAAGGCTCATTATGGATGGTTAGATGCACAAGATTCCACCGTCCTTCTGGATCCGCTAGATGTTGAGTAACAGTTGCCGTCAAATTCTTGTGAATAAGAATAGCTGTTCCTCTTTTCTTTTTAACAGCAGGGCTAAAAAACACTTGTCCCACCCACTGCTGCCGAAGCTTAAGCGATTCAGAGGCACATAGATATGTCTCCTGTAGGAGTACTATGTCCGCTTTCAGGGTGTGTAAATATGTAAGGATCTTCCTTCTCTTGATAGGATGAGAGAAACCATTGACGTTTAATGATACCAGTTTAAAAGATGTAATAATGGAAGCCATCATAGCATATTAGTACACGTATCATTGATATAATAGCACAGATCCCTCTGATTGAAATGATACATCATCTTCATAAGAAAAGAAAAATTAAGAACCAAGAGTATAGAAAGCTCAAACTTAAGAGATAAAAAAATTAGAAAAGTAGGCATGTGAAATACAAATGTAAATGAATCAGTATATAATGGGGTAGTGTTAAACTCACACCACCACTATATTAGTCCAAAATGAGCCTCAAGGCAGACCAAGATGTAGCCCACATCCCTCGCTCCGATGGGAGAAGTTCCAATGATAGTAGTAGGACAAATTGTTAATTAGGAAATAACCAATATCGTGTTCAACAGTCTTAACTTGATGCAGGGAACAGAGAATAATAGCGATTGATTCCGCTTTATATAAAGGAAAAAATGAAAAAAAAAACAACTTAAGCGAGTCATGTCTTGGAAAGATAAAACAGCAGGCCTGGAGACTAGAAAAAAAGCCCCATGATTGGTGAAGCATGTAGGGAAAAATAAAAAGGATCCCTTAGTATGCTACACCTAATATCCAAACATGTATAGATTCCAGTAAAGAATCAAGTCACCATAGAAGCTGCAGAATCTAAAGAAGTTAGAAATGCTTCTAGTTCCTGAGGTTCGTGAAAAATTGTAGTTTTATTATTGTGGGTCACTCTCATTTGCGCAGGATATAGCAAGCCGTATCGGGCCCCTATTGCTTGCAAGCGAGGTCGCATGGCCAACATAGCTTTACGCTTAGCTGCCGTTGTCTTCGCTAAATCCGGGATAAACAATATTGTCTGCCCCTGATATGTGATCGGTGTTTTGGAGCGAGCTGCAGCGAAAATCTGAAGTGCCTGAGGATATCGTAAGACCTTAAAAATAATGGGTCTAGGATATTTCGCCGTCTTGAGAGGCCGCGAGGGGATCCTATGTGCCCTTTCTAACTCAAAAGACTGATCAAAGTCAAGTTGCAGGCAAGTAGGTATTATTTTCCCCAAAAAGGCAATAAGATCATTACCTTCAGCTCCTTCAGGGACTCCCAATATTCTGATGTTATTTCTCCTATTCCTGTTGGAGAGATCTTCCACGGCAGTTTTTAATTGTTCCACCTCTTTTGAGATGGATGAGAGTGACGCAGTAGTAAGAAGAAGTGATGAGACCTGCGATTCCGTGTCATCCAAACGTAGTTGAAAACCATCCATACGAGCTGATAAAGACTGCAGATCAGTGCGAATCGCTGAGGTAGTTTCTATATTCAATTGTAGCATGTCTTTAAGTTGTTTTAACTCTGTTAATACTAAGTCGGCAGACGCCATATTGCTGGCATGCTTAGTTTTGTCCGGCGTCAAAGGATCCTGTTTTTGGCGCTTCGATCCCGCTGCAACCGCGAAAGCAGCCTCGATCTTTCCAGATTTCGAAGTAGCCATATATTAGAGAAGTGTAGTATTCCGTTCCAAGAATGGAAAAAAAAAACAATTTGTCCAATTTCTGGGCGAAAACGGAGCGAGGACTCACAGAGCCTTAGAAGTAGGCAGCCATCTTGTGCGCCGCTCGAGAGCGCCCCCCAGTTTTAATTTTTTTAAATAAATGCTTTTTTAAATCTTGGAAATACAATAATTTAACTTTTAGGATAAGCACCATAGACATCAGTATATATTCTGGTTAGTTTTCAGTATGAACTTGAACAGTTTAGTAGAAAGACTTTCACATTTGTAAAGATTACTTCAGTTTTACAAGTGAAATATCCACATTTATGTACATGCATACAAAGCTGTGTCTATATTTTATAAACTGTATGGCGGGAGCTACACAATTTATAAAATAGCACATTTCTTTGCCCCCAAAATACATGTGTATGTTTCAGCACATGCACATTTTTTAATGCAGAACACCACATTTTCTATGCTTATTTTATAAAAGTACATGCAAACATTTTGCTTGTGCCATAAATGTAACATGGGTGTGTATTTACTGCAAGTATATTATGAAAATACCTTCTTGTGCATGTATTTTTAATCACCAGTTTGCTGACCTCTCTACCAGTTCACCCACACTTTCACCAGTTCACCTAGACCTTCCACCACTTCACCCTAATCCCCTCCTCCATCGAAAACCTTCAGACAAAAGACAATTGCGATTTCACTTCTGTGACTCCAATAGCAAAGATTTGGTAATGTAAAATCCTGGTTTTTTCCATTTATATGACAAGATATTATTAACAGCTACATCTTTCCATCAGAACTGACAATCAGTTTGATGCAATACTGCACGATCAGCTGAGTGTACTGGTTAACCCATGGTTGGATCCATGTTTTGGACGTGTGTCCACAACCCCTTATTGCTATAAGGGGATTAGCACATCCAAAATGTGCGTCCAACCCCACGCGAAGATAATAGCGCTCATCACATGCAAATGCATGTTGATGAGGCTATTAGCTATTCTCCCCTGATTTAAAAAAAACTGCGCCCGACACGCACATTTTCACCCTCATAAATTAACGCCTGCCAGGAATAGGCATTAATTTTGGAGCAGCCTAGAAATGTGTACTTCCTCCAACTTAATATCGTTGTGATATTAAGTCAGAGGAACAAAAAGGAGGAAGCCTTGAGAAACAAAATGTGCCAGAGGTGAGTTTAAGAAAAGGGATGCTCAATTAATGAGTTTCTGTTTTCCTAACCTGTGGCTGTGCACAGGTTAGAAAAAGGGAATGCTCGTAAAACTGAGCTTCTGTTTTGCTAACCGGTTGACAGCTGGCTTCTCCTGGGCGCCCACTGCTGAAGAACTGCTAGCGGCGCACAATTTCCCCAGTGCCTCCCTTTTACCATGGCAGCCGATTAAAATATTAAATCGGTCACACCAGAGAGGTTGATTAGCACACATTGGAAGAGCGAACGCTCAATCATCAGCTCCTGTTTTCCCCAAACTGATATTGCATCGGACTAACTGTGTTGTAACAGCATATTGATTTTTATGTTCTTATGTTTGTTTTTTGTTTATTCGTATTATAGGCTTGAAGAATTTTAAGGTGTATATCACCATGAGCGGTCAATTATCTTAGATATAATTAAAATTAATAAATATATGGCCATACTGCTTACATATAAGAACTTGTGCCCAAACTACTGAACCTCACCTCTGAATGCCCTAAAAGCATCCTTTTGTTCTTCATTTGCACTTACCTATGAGACTGCTAATACAAGCAGCCTTCAGGCTTCTATTAAATAGCCCTTGCACACATACAAGCTATTTACATGTGTATTCAGTTTTTCCAGCTTTAACCTTTTGAAAATTATCCCTTTAGAGGGCCATTTCTAATAGTGTGCATGACGCATAAGTAAGTACATCTAAAGTTCTGTCTGCATTTTATAGACTGTGTCACAATGCACGCAGTTTATAAAATGTTGCATATCTCATCCTAAAAGTATACACAGGGATCCATTTAGTTGATGTGCCTATTTTATAAAAGTACACACTAATACTGTATGCATTAAATAACTGTAAACTGCAAAATAACTCACGGCTTAAGGTCATCACAGGTATTTAAAAAAATTAGCTGATGCACGATGTTTCTTGCTTATGAAAATACTTGTTGCATGTAACCTTTCAAAAATCAGGTCACTGAGACCTCCATCAGTGTAGCAACGGTAATGAAGACACCTCACACGGGATTCAGGGTGAAGCGTGCTCTCCCCGGCTTTTGGGAAGGCTGCTCTTTTATTATAAAATGATCACATAGCATTTCATATGATACATACGTCACATATTTTCCTGCTACAATGTTTTCCACCATCAGTGTTTATGCTGACCTTTTACTACGTGGGTGCAAGTGGGCAGTAGGTGCAAGCGGTCAGTCCAGGCAGGGAGGGAGGAGGTCATTAGCTGGTCATGAGGCAATGGTACTGAGCTACCTAGGTGTGAAAACCCACAGAAATGCAAGTAGGTCATAAGCTATTCTGGGGCTGCAGAAAAGCTTGCACGATGTTTCCTGCTGACTTCCTGTTAGCTGGGGGCAGGAAGTATGTTTACTTGCTAAAACTTGCTGCGGTCGGCACAAAACGTTTTCTTTATACTAAGAGTAGGTGTTAAGGAAAAACCAGTTTAGAGATGGCAATGGAGTTTCCCCTTTCCATGACGTGGTTTTCCAGCGAGCCTGGAAAGCAGAACTCCTATCCCACATCTCGTCTTTCCTTTTTTATTTTTAGGCAGCATACAGAACGTCTCTGTATCCAGGCCGAGATTGGGGTTTTAGAATGGATACGAGATGGGGTATGCACTGAAGGCAGCAAGCCAAACAAAGAAGGAAACCTATTATCAAGAATACAACAGGAATGAGTCGTGTGATACCACCGATATTAGGAAACCAGGACCATAGCCAGTCCCAGGGGGATGCTGGTGTACTATCTGAGGGTGGCTCTTCTGCAATCATGGTCTCTATCTGCTCTATGGTATGTGTAAGATTTGCTTTATAATCTGATATATATATATACAGTAATGAGAATAGTCTTTCTGAGACCTGGAGCCAGGAAATGTTTGTGAAATTGTGCATGTGGTCAGTGATGGTTGCATTAGGGAAGGAGTATTTTCTAGATATGATGTGGTGCAGAATGAAGGTTTGATTGCAATATGAGTATTTCCCTTACCCTGAGCCCTGTGATACTGTAATTATTATATTCCAACAAAAACAGCATTCATTTGTACCCTACTATCCAAATACATTACTGTGTAATTGACTGGTGAATTTATAAAGGACCCTTGTGTAAGTCCATGGGTAATTAGTCCATCTTGATAGGTTAAAAACTGCATGCATCAATAGTCCTTCTCTGGAATGGGTTGGCATGTGTATGCAAAACCCAGCAATCTGTTTTTTCAATAGTTGTGATAAAGTCTGTGCATCGGTAATGTACATATTGGATTGTCAATAGTTCTTGTTCAGACATCGCAATGGCAGGAGAGATGAAGCTAAATATGAGTATACAGAACACAATTGTTAATGAGTTGGCATTCAGGCAAGAAAAGGCAGCTAATAAGAAGTTCTCTGGAGTTTTCTCAAAGCCTTGCTGTTCCAAGAGTTGTGCAGATTGGCGGGATAGGGCTTTGATCTATCTCCAGGTCATCAGGGGCTGCTTTTTGCGGGGAGTCCGGTCTCTGACCGTCTCTGGGTTGTGGAGGCTCAGGGAGAAGTTTGGGATCGGGTTTTGTGGATCCGGACACCTTTCCATCTTTCCACGGCTTCATACAATGGATTGGCACCCAAATTGGACCTGTAAAAGAAAGCACAGTAGCATGCCCGGGAACGGGACCATGCCAGACAGTATTAGGCAATACAAAACTGATGGTTGTGGGTGACTAACTTTAGTCCCATAATGATTATCGATGGCTGTGGTCTGATTTGAATATGATATATTTAGATGATTTAAAGTGTTTTGGGGGGAAGACCAATGGCAAAGTCCAATGGCATGGCATTTCCCGCTTTCAGTTTGTTTGTGTTTATGCTCCAGGAAGAGAAGAAGCAACATTACAAACATACTGGCTATCAGAAATAATGTTTAAATTAGCATTGATAAAAATTGCAAGGGTAGAATGACTGCAGCTAGTTCTGCTTTTTGCGCTGACTGCTGCAGCAAGTTTAATAAAATTTAATGATGTCATAGTCAATCTTACAGCAAGGTGTATCAATTTTTCATTCATCAAGGCTTAAATTGTGATATGTGTTTCTTGTAGCGTCGGGTACCTAATATAGGGAAAAAACTGAAATTCAGATTAATTAATGACATTTCATTATGGCTATAATTCTACTATTACTAATCTTATATACTGTTTTTCCACTTTATGAGTAAAAACAATGAAGCATCAGCTTAAGTGTCATAGCAAGATGTAACAGAAATAAAATTAGATCAAAAATCAAAAATCAAAAGGATGTGTAAGAAATGTTTGAAAAAATTGTTAAAAGAAGCTGCAAAGTAAAGCGTTCATCTTCACATGTCTCATGACAGGAAGACTGTCAATCTGGAAAATATTAAATTCTAGCACTCAGCAAAAAATTATTAAGGTAATGATTAAAGTGAAATCGTTACATTTTGAACCTTGGAGAATTAATTCTATTATACCATTTAATAAAATCAATTTGGATTTGCAAGAAAAAACTTGGGAGGGATTGCTTTAGATGTAGCACCCTCTATGAGTAAAAATAAAAGTTCAGAATTCTGAATAAAATTTAGAAAAAGAAAATAAAACTGAAGTTTCCTGAAATAAAACTAGTATTCAAAGAATTATTAAGATAACAAAAACAATACGGTACATCTGGTAGTAACATTTGGTAGAACACAGTGCCTCCTAGTGGATGCACTATCATCACTTTATAGATGTTAACCTAGAATAAATTTAAGCAATAAGATTCTGAGCTGAAGTATAATGTGCAATACTAAGTAATTAGAATAATTAGAACTTAAACATCAAACAGTTAATTATCAAATGAGTAGAGCTGGAATATGCTCCATTTAAACAAAAGTAACCGTTTTTTTCTTATTTCCGTTCGCCGCACAAGTCACTGACAAGAATACTTCTATAAGCAGTGCTGTGCCTGTCACCACAAAACGTACTTCCTCTTTGTCTTTTTTTTTTCTTTGCTCAGCACTGAACTGACAGAAACAGTTTCCTAGAACAGTGCTTTTACGGTAAAGCAACTTTTGCTTCCCTAAGAGACAGTTTAACTCTGTGGTTAAAATGTCCTTTCAGATTGTCAGTAACCTCAATTCAGTATTAACACAGTTTGAAAGCATTAAAAAGTTTTAGTTTTGAAGCTTGAGGGAAAATAGATTTGGATCAGCAGAAGATCTGAGCTTCAGCGCACAGTTAAAGAAATGTATCAGATATATACAAATACAAAATTAGAGAGATAAACTGCAGTACTAAGTTCAGTTTTTTTTATTTTCAAAAGTTCTCGTTCCCCCACACGAGTTAACAACAGAAAGACAGTGTGTGGGAGGAACAGTGTTTCTCAAGAGAAAAATAAACAGAGGAAAGAGAACTCCATTCAATGAATCAATAGTCAGATTTTATCCTAATCTACTTTATCCTAAAACAACTAATTCCGTGCACTATTAATGTAATCAATAGCTATGAAATATAAGGTTCAGAATCACGAGGTCATTTTAAATTTGGTCCAATTTTAACTTTGTGAAAAGGAAAATATTTCACATGCAATTTACAGTGTCTTGGCCAAATTTCAACACAGTTGTAACATACATTGAATCTTTTTTGATGTGCGAGGGGCCCCTATCATTTCCTGTAGGGAAATGTGCTTTAAATACGTATGTTTTGTTTATTCTGGTTTCCAATAGAGCATTGTACTGTCTTATTAAATCATTTCTCTCACGTTGGAACCGTTCTTGCTTATATCGCTGCTGCGATATTAGGAGTACCTGGCCCAAGTACCTGGCTAATTTCTTGGAAGACCTGGGAGCATTTTTACTGCGTACGGCACTCCGGGCGGTGTTCAATTCAATTGTTGTCAGAGATCCTTCCAGAGGACAGACTCTTTTTTGTGGGCTTAAGGCAAGCGTCCATCCGTGAAATAAATCAACCCAAATGGTGACATAAAAAAATGAACGTTCTAATTTGGCAACTTGTGCTGCTGGAGGACCAGCGACAGGCGAAGGTACAATGACTATTTCCATTTCCTCATTACTCTCCGTGCCTTCCTCACTATTCTCAAGGAAAATAGGCATGGATTGGAGGCAAGGGTTAGGTGACAGGTCAAGAGGTGAAAGAGCTTTAGGGTAAGGCGGAGAGAGACTAGTTTCTCTGATTTCAGTGTCTTTAGTTTCCTGAGGTTTTTTCTCTGAGATGAACGCAGAGGAAACCACGGGAGCCGTGGTTGGGGACTGTGCCTTGTGAGTGTGTGTTCCCAGATGTTCTATGGATTCATATTCTGTCCTCCCTAGTACATTGGTCCTTTCTCTACTGAGAAAGACTTGAAGTCCTTCTAATAATTCTTCTCCTGTAAGATTTTCTTTGCAAATTGGACCACACTGGCCAGGTTGTGGTTCAATTGTGCCTAGGAGCTGTTTTTCTGAATCAAACTGGGAAGTCTGAATGGACTGCGTCATGGGTTCTGGCATGGGAAGCTGAGGATACAGCAAAGTTGCTGTTCCTGAGGGTTTTTGCAAATCTGGTAAGGGATGAGTGTGTGTACTAGCTGTGCTGACGGACAGTCTGTCTGTTTCTTTACTGTCTGTGTCTAAGGACGCATGAACTAAAAGTGGTGGCTTGAGATTTTTAGTCCTGATGTGTTCTAAAGTCTCTGTACATTTTTTCCAGAGCAATAACTGCTTTAAAGGAGCTCGTGGATATGTATGCAGACTATTACCTATCTGGATCCAATCTTCTACATTTAGAGTTCCTGATTCGGGGTACCAGGGACAACGACAAACTATTTCTTTCATCAATTTTTCCATATCCCCTAATTTGATATGTACCCTTTCTCCCTTGGTGACTAAATAATGATTCTTCACTAATATTTTCAATTCTTCCACATGACTTCTATGCTGAATTGAAATGCTATCTCCCATACTCACGAATGTTTGGGAACAAACTCGCTGAATAAATACTTACGACGGGTCTGTTGGTGGGAGCAAACTCGCTGAGAAAAAAAATACTTACGTTTGTGGGAGCGAGTTTTGCTGTTGTACGATGCGCATCTAGGCTTTCTGTCCAGCCGGATGAGCAGGGAGTTGTCACGTCTCGGGTCACTCCTTGGATCAAGACTTACATCACGTCGGGGTCACCACATGTAGCAACGGTAATGAAGACACCTCACACGGGATTCAGGGTGAAGCGTGCTCTCCCCGGCTTTTGGGAAGGCTGCTCTTTTATTATAAAATGATCACATAGCATTTCATATGATACATACGTCACATATTTTCCTGCTACAATGTTTTCCACCATCAGTGTTTATGCTGACCTTTTACTACGTGGGTGCAAGTGGGCAGTAGGTGCAAGCGGTCAGTCCAGGCAGGGAGGGAGGAGGTCATTAGCTGGTCATGAGGCAATGGTACTGAGCTACCTAGGTGTGAAAACCCACAGAAATGCAAGTAGGTCATAAGCTATTCTGGGGCTGCAGAAAAGCTTGCACGATGTTTCCTGCTGACTTCCTGTTAGCTGGGGGCAGGAAGTATGTTTACTTGCTAAAACTTGCTGCGGTCGGCACAAAACGTTTTCTTTATACTAAGAGTAGGTGTTAAGGAAAAACCAGTTTAGAGATGGCAATGGAGTTTCCCCTTTCCATGACGTGGTTTTCCAGCGAGCCTGGAAAGCAGAACTCCTATCCCACACATCAGTTGATCCAGACCTTTGACATTTCATCATACCTTCCCAGACTTGCTTCTAACACCCACCAACAACTGCAGACAAAAGAGAAGTCAGATTCAATATCTGCAGCTGTATTCACATCTTCTTTTGGAACAACAGTATATAAAATGCCTAAATAAATAAATAAACAAATAAAATAAATAAATGTAAGATAGTAAATGATGGCATATAAAAACCCAAACGGTCTATCATGTTTGCCTGGCAAGTTGTTTAGGGTTGTATATTTGCCACTCTGTTTAGGGTTGTAGCTGCCGATCCATGCAGGTTTACTCCCATTCAGAACTGTTACACCAAAAAAGTTACCACAGGTTACCCGGATTCTTCCATTCCATCTGATAGACACCAGGAATCCTCTGTGTGTGCTCCATGCTACATTCATAAAACGCATGTGTACATATCTTCCAAATCTCAACCCAGAAGCTCTCAATACATCATCCTTGTTGGCACTTACAGTAATATTCTAGGCAGAGGTGACAGTACACACACATGCACTTACTCTACTGAAAATGTTCTACTCGCACACATAGCTTACTTTTTTACAAATATGATAATTTTATGCACACAAACTGTTATTGTTTGTAAGGTTTTGGGTGGCCTCTTGGACACTGTGGCTGCTGACCACGCCCACGAGGGGGAAGTCCCGTGAGGGGCCACAGGTCAGGCTCAGCTTAGGACACTTCAACACAGATAGATCTTTTATTAACAGTATTGAGGAGCCACCAGAGGTGGCAGTAGTGAGCAGAGATGAAGCCCGGCTGGGCTTGTAGTCCCTCAGGGCTCTGGAACAGCGATCCCGCAATGGCTGTGCTGCAGTGAAGAGAAACTGAGATAGTGAGTACAATGAAGTATATGCAGGGTTCTGGAACAGAGCCTCGTTGGTAGAGTACTCACACAGTGGTCTCTCTCGGTAGGAAACACAGGAGATGGAGTAGAGGCAGGCCCTCGAGGAGCGAGTACCTGGTTCCAGGGAACAGCTCTGAGAGAAGTAGATGGTAACTCACTGATGGTGTAGGCAGCGGCATCTTCCAGGTAGAAGTGAAGTCCAGGCAGCGAGTCCGGGAACATGGGCCCTCGAGGAGCGAGTACCGGTTCCAGACAGTGACCTGAAAGAGAAGAGAGAGGCCCCCAAGGAGCGGGTACCCCAAATAGAGTAAGTCCAGTAATGGAGAGGCAGAGTAGCTAGGTACGGAGAGCGAATCCCATCTGTAAGGAGTTCCAGTACGAATACCTGTGCTAACTCAATTAGCTAACAGTAGTGTAGGCTTTTTGTATCTGAGATGCGTGACGTCATTACAGGGGGACGCCCCTGAGGTTCGCGCCAAAGAAAGTATTTGAAGCAGAGCCGCGCAGCACGCGTGCCCTAAGGCAGCTGAACAGCATGGCGGGAGGTAGAGCCCAAGCCGGACTGGGGATGCCGGAGAGGACGGCAGGCAGACGCCATGGCAGCCAAATGTCCGTCAACCGCGGGAGGAGTCGCCAGAGAGGTAAGGAGGGTGGAGTGGAGATGTTGGGCAGCAACAATCGTAACACAAACCCAGTGTGAGTTTAGAAAATTACCCCTCAAGCCTTGTATCTTTGCCTGTCATGTTTGTTCATAAGTATTTAGGGCATTAAGGATGCTCAGGCATCAATGGGATTTGAATAATGTTAGGAGTAACTGTGTCAGAATGTCTTTTCTCTAACAAAACTGTCCTTACAAATTCCCAGATAATTACTTTACATGCAGAATTGTCCTTGGGCTAATTCAAGTTTGGAAAATATTCTGTGAATGAGTGAGTTACCCAATTAGTAATAAAATCTCCTTTCAGTTCTGCCACTGGCTTCTGAAACTGCTTGTCTCTCTGTCTGACTGCATGGTGAGCCTCTGACAGGACTTTCTGTTCCTGCTCAGTTTATTTTACAAGCCAGTTTTTCAAAGTGTTTCCTCACTTCAGAAGAACAGTTTGAATCTCATGGTGTCAAATTTGCTGTACAGCCCACAAGAGAATGAAGTCAGCCTCAGGGCTGGCTGACATCATCTTGACCATGGGACATTGTAGGGCAGGAGCAAGTAGGGTATCCGTGCCACATTTTAGCTTCTTGCAAATCACGGAGGGGGCAAGAGAGAGGGTGGAGGGATAGGGGAAGGGGAGGGGGAGGAAGGTGTTAATTTGTTTTTTTATTTTGGTCACGCTGGCAAGAAAAGTGAGGCAGCATTCTGGAATGAAAAGCAAAAACTAACAAATTTTGTTCATTTCCTTTTGTTTTATTTTGAAGTGGCATCTACCAATACTAAGTGTTTCATTCTATTTTCATGTAGTTTCAAAATGAATACACACTCCTAATTTGAGGCCAACACAGCATTGATCCCCTTATCCACCTAAATTTTTTTTTTATTTTATCTTTATTAGTTTAAACAAAATTTACAAAGGATAATCACTTTGTACAGAAACAAGAGAACATAATCAACGTTTATCTCACGACTTTCTCAGTAGTATTACAGAAGAAAAACAAAATTTATTAACTTGACCCCAAACATAAGAGAAGGGGGGGTTCTACCAGGACATATGAGGAGATAATCTTAAAAAAGTAATAAAAAGAAGAACAAACTTAGCGTTATAACTATTCTTTTTTTCTTTTATGACTCCACATTTGAAGCATCCTGGACTGAAGGATTGGGGAGTAATCTTTTCCTATTTTCCAACAATGCTGTCATTTGTTCAGGTATAAAGAAAACATAGGTAGTATTATCTAACTTTAGAGATGTGAATTGGAACCGGTATCGGTTCGGATTCCGGTTCTGATTCACATCATGAAATTTTTATCTTGCAGTCCGATCGGGTTTTTTTATCGGCTGTGCCCGAGCCGATAACCAAAAAATACAGCCAACTCTTTAAAATGAGTTTGTTAGTATCCCCCCACCCTTCGGACCCCCCCAAAAAATCTTTAAATACTTGGTGGTCCAGCAGGGGTCCCGGGAGCATTCTCCCACACTCGGGCCGTCAGCTGCCAGTAAACAAAATGGCGCCGATGGCCCTTTGCCCTTAGCATGTGACAGGGTATCCGTGCCATTGGACGGTCCCTGTCACATGGTAGGAGCAATGGACGGCCTGTGCCATCTTTAAAAATGGCATAGCCATCCAGTGCACCTACCATGTGACAGGGGCCGACCAATGGCACCGATAGCCCCTGTCACATGGTAAGAGCAAAGGGCCATTGGCGCCATTTTGATTAGTGGCAGCTGACAGCCAGAGCATGGGAGAATGCTCCCGGGACCCCCACTGGACCACCAGGTATTTAAAAAAAAAAATTTGGGGGGGGGGGGGTCCGGAGGGTGGGAGGATACTAACAAACTCATTTTAAAGGGTCAGGATGTGTTTTTAGATTGTGTCCTTTCTTCCTGCCCCCCCCCCCCCCATAACGATATTTTCAATTGTCAGATAAACGATTCACATCCCTATCTAACTTTAGTATACATCGACATGGATACCTGAGTATGAAACTCACCCCCATTGAATGGGCCTCCTGTCGCATTGACAGGAATCCCCTCCTTCTTTCCTGAGTAGCTTGAGCCAAGTCAGGGAAGACCTGCACCATTTTACCCATGAATTCTGCTCTCATATTTAAGAAATAATTCCTCATGATTAGAATAATCTTGCAAGTAAATGAAAGAAACCAAGAGAGTTGACCTCTCTATTATTTCAGGATTAGAAGTCTCTAGAAAAGTTGTTAAGTTTGCCAAATCAAGTACAGGAGCAGCTTCCCCTCCTCTAGACTTTGCATGTGGCCCGAAATACACTTTATTCAAAATAGGGATATTCTCAGATGCTATCTTCAGGATATCCACCATGTATTTCCTCAAAGTTATTCTCGGTTGTTTGCCCATAAGCTTAGGGAAATTTATAAACCTAAATTTATAAACCTAATTTATAAAAGGGGCTGACCAATGGCACTGATAGCCCCTGTCACATGGTAAGAGCAAAGGGCCATTGGCGCCATTTTGATTAGTGGCAGCCGACAGCTGCCACTAATCAAGGTTTAAGTCCCTTGATTTATTTTCCAACTGTTCCAATTTCCTTTTAGTGATGGTACAATCTTTCATTAAAGCTGTTTGCACAACTTGAGACTTCTTTACTTGTTCTAGCCTCTGAATCTTCTGTTGTTCCAGATATTTTGCATTATAATCATGAGTAAAGCTTCCAATTTTCAAAGATACATTTGCCTGCTGTTGTGCAAGTTTGAATAGAGCCATCCCCATTTTGGTCATCAACTCCCAGAAAGCGTCCATAGACACAACCTCAGGTTTGGGGAATAAGGCATTCCCTGCTTTGGGCTCAAATTTGAAGAAATCTTCACCATTAAAGGCATTTGAAGTAGATAAAAATCCAAATTTAAATTTAAATTTACCGTTGGCAGTTCTGCCATCCCTTCTCCTGTTCCCTCCAGGCCTGTGATTTTTCTCCTATTCCCCATGGTGATTCCTGCTGCTGCACCCACCGACCCTTCCGGGACCGATACAGCACTCACCGGACTCGAGGAATCTCTGGGGATCGGCACTGGAGGTGTTCTGGAGTCTGGAGGGCTCAAGGTGGTTTCTCCAGGGTCGATTGCAGCTCCTCCCGTGATCACCTCCGTGGAGCGTGTCACCTCCACTTTCGAATAATTTGCAGCCAGCTTCATTATTGTACGCTGTCCAGTCAGAAGGGATGGTGTTGCAGGATAGATGCGGACCCATCCTTTCCTTTTCGGGGGCATAATTCACGGCTCTCCAAGCCAAAGAAACAATGTAGCAGTTGGAAAATGGACAGCATCGGAGCTACTGCTGCTACTCCGCCGCCATCTTGGCTCCACCCCCCTGTTAGCCCCACCTAAATTCTTAACGCAAAAAAATCACATCAAGCCTCTCTCCCCAACACAATCCCCAATGACAACAGAAGTAATCATAAATTGCCTGGATCATTATCCTCCATCCTTTAATAATGACCTCAACATACAGAATACTTTCCTCTCATTGTCTACCCAAATACTTGCTAAAATAACCAAGTCTCGACTAAAACAGGAAAAAGCGATTACTATGTTTAGTCACCGTCAATTGAATCATTTTAAAGAATGGAATAGCGAGCATGGCATATTGAGATGATCTTAACACCATGGCTCATACCAGTTCAACATCTTTGTTAGATAGTGTGCGATATTCAGTAGAGATACCTAACATTCATACAAAAGATCTTAGCAGTAGGAGAATGCCCACCCACTGACCTTTGGAGGGTCAGAGAGCATAATCACATAAACATTTGGACCCTTCTTTTTGTTTTACATTCTGCACAATAAATTCTGCAGGAGATAAAGGAATGTTCCTTAATTCATCCCAAATACAGTTTATGTATCATGAGAATAAATGCTAAGGACTAAATATCCATTAGCATGACTAAGGGGTCTTTGTACTAACCTGCATTAAAACTGGCAGATAACCTTGTTATCTACCAATATTAGAATGTGTGTTAAAGTGAGACTTAGGTGCCAATGCATAAAGCTAGTTAGATGCACACTCAGCAACATTAACATTGCTGCATTGCTGTATTGGTCAACTCAGTTTTCCGTGTTCTAAACTGACCAAAGTGAAAGGATTGATTAATATAAGAAACACTTCTCCATCCCCTTTTGAAGTACCGATATGTACAGGAAGTCTCTTTAGTACTTACGGGGTGAGAGGTGGGTCAAAACCAGGAGATCCACATTGAGTTTGTGAGTGGAGACAGCAGAAGAGTCAGTCAAAGGCCTGTTGCCATATGTCAGCACAACCTACTTAGGTGTTCTTCATTGTAAGGCCTAGGAGCTAAGGACTGCTCCCATCCAGTATGTTTGAGCTGTGCGGTGGCTGAACTCCTATACCTAGGAGTTTGGATACTGGGAAGCTCAAACATAGTAAGAGCCATGTAGTGCTAGAAGGAAACAGATTAGCTGTTCCAGAGGTGGTGCCAGCAGCAAGTCTCTAGAGAAAGTGATGGTCTGAGCCAATATAGCACATCTTATGTTCTTACATTCTTGTAAAAAGGAAACCTGACATCTGCAGAGACTTATGAATCAAGTATACCAAGGGTTTCCATAGCGAGCTTAAATAGCAAGGGTGACAAGGGGCAACTCTGCTGAGCACCCCGGCCGATCATGAATGGAGATTAACGTATACCATTAGTTATAATCATGTCCCTTGGAGAATGTAACAGATCCCTGACCCAATCTAAGACTCAGTGGAGCTGAATGAGGTGCCCACCCAGGCTCTAGTGGATTCAGGATGTGGAAAGACCACTCATACATAAAGACTTTATGTATGAGCCCAGAAAGGATGGACTAATTACAAGAGGAAAGCAACACATGCCTGTTTAAATGGTGACCAGCAGCACTACCCAACTAGTTGAGTTCTGTTGATGACTCTGGTGGGGCAAAACATTATGGACATGGGAATACTTCCCGAGCTTCCATATCCAGTGGTTTTAGGGTGCAATTTTCCCCAGTTTAAAAACCTATGGAGTCAGTTATGGACAATTGAGCCAGGCCAGATGGCTTGTCACCAGGAACCTGTTGGCACAGTTGCCTAAGGGAACTGGGGTATACCAGTTACCCGGTAAACAAAGTAAAGAACTTACTGGGGCAAATGAGAAACAGCAGGCACCCCGCAAATCCCTGAGCATTTTCCCAAATAGGATGGATAAGGAAAACCATAGACAGATTAAGCAGGAAGGAAGAGAGGAACGGGGGTTTTCTCAGGAGCACATCCCTAGTCAGGGAATGCACTCAATCGGAGAAGTTTGAGCTAAGGGGGAGGGTATGTGAAGGAGTATATAGAAGAAAACCCCCAAGCACCTTAAATGACAGGATCCAGAAATGTGTTCCTGTTCACCTTAAGCCTAAAACAGCAGGGAATCCTGTCCAAGAGGAAGTCCCAGGGAAAGTATATTATTATCCAGGCCCAGGAAGTAACAGGAGGCCCAGGGGAGAGGAGGAAGCCTAGAGAAAAGGAATACTGATGAAATGAAAGTTGTAATACTATGTGTAGTTGAACTGCAAAGAATAGCAAAACTACTGTTGGTTGTTTGTTTTCTTTTCACTTATAAAGAAGTTCATGCAAGATTTCTGCCAGAGTCCCGCCAGAATCTGTTATCTGGCTCCCCTAAAACCGCTCAGAAACTCAGAAAGTGTACATCTAAGACCCATCTCCACCCCCTGGAAATCCTCTCCCCAGTTTGCATAAAAGGTCACACACTGAATTTTGGGCTATTTTATAACATGTTTTCAGTGCTTAAATGGCTTTGAAAATCAGGTTCAAAATGTCTACTTTCATTTAGACAGAGAAAGGGAGAGAAAGAGAAATAAGCCAGGCAGTTTTAAAGGCAAGGGAAGAAGAAGGACAGAGATCAAGTAGGGTTTATTGTGTAGGGATTTTTGAGCAAAATGAATGGGCTCGGTGATCCCTGTCCACTGCCAAGAGAAAGGGAGAAAAACCATTATGCAATCTGTAATTTTCAAGAAAAAT
Organism: Rhinatrema bivittatum; assembly: GCF_901001135.1. Classification (NCBI taxonomy): domain Eukaryota; kingdom Metazoa; phylum Chordata; class Amphibia; order Gymnophiona; family Rhinatrematidae; genus Rhinatrema; species Rhinatrema bivittatum. Next base: position 29,297,687 of record NC_042615.1, on the reverse strand, counting down.
TGTTCTTGTGATCATGAACCTTGACATGATCCAAGATTTTATTTCATTGCAAGCCATATTCACAAAGTTGGATTGTCCCAATTCTAGAAAAAAATGGTAGGAAATTATTTAACAAAAATCACAACACAGGCTCAACTAGCTTGCCATTATAGTCCATACAATTCACACAAATTTTATGGACCGCTGTTAACTTTGTGCTACCATCTGGTGGGTCACTGTTCTTAATCTGGTACATTTCAGTTCAACTCAATCACTAAATCAAGAAAACAAAGCAACTCTTTAAAGGAGTAACAATTTTCAACCACCTTATGTATAAAGAAGAAAAGAGCCAGACTTATGAACAAATGAGGAAACCACCAAGTCAAGGAAAAAGAAGATTCCTATTTTGAAGAGACTACGACCCGCTATAATAAATTTAATGGTATTAATTTATAAAAGAATTTCATTTCTTCTATTCTGTGCCTTTCTCCAAAACTGTAAATGAATATAATATATCATCTATTGTTTTTACATTTAACTTAGACTTAAAAAGTGCTTGATTAATAATATATAAATTGTTAGTTTAGGACTGGGAAAGGACTATGTCTTCAAGAGAACATGAATCAGAAAGGACTATGTCTTCAAGAGAACATGAATCAGTGTTCAGGCCAAAAAAAAAAAAAAATGTTGTGACAACATTTTTTTTCATTGTTATTTTTTCTGTTAAAATGTTAAAACTGCAGCTCATGTTCAGTAAATTGTTTGCAGCTAGGAAGAATTCAAGTTTAATACCTTGTGATCAAGTGCTGTTTTGCTTACTTGGTCTGTTTAAAAATAGTGGAACTGATATCTCACTTAACACCTACTTATTTTTAGCGCAGTTTTAGCAAAGTAGCAAAAAGGAAAGGAAAAGCTTATAGTTCAGAATGATTCAGCTACACTTACTGTACCCATTCATCTCTGCTCTTGGCCAAAAATAATATATTCTCTGATAAGTGTGATGAAAAGCTTCATGCGTAAGGCAGAAGGCAATGCTGAGAAAATAGGGAATTTACAGAATTATAGATCAAATCATGGAAACATTGATGATGTTGTCAGAAAATGACCACTTGCTGCATGCAGTCTTCCTATTTTCATCTGCCTACTATACTGTCACAGGTCTTTCTCCATCACTGATTGCCTCGCACTCTTTCTCTGCTATTAAGGACCCTTCTGTGTATCTTAAGCATGCCTGAATTCTCCCGCTGTTTTGACTCCTACTATCAGGTTCCAGGTATCCACTATCCTCAATCCGTCCTCGGTATTTCCTCTCTTTCGGAGTCTCTTCCCCACTGTACAAAGACTTACATATGAAGGAATCCATTCACCCCAAATCTTTTTCGGTTTTTGGAAAAATATCAGAAAAATCCTAAATAGCCAGTTACAATAAAGCAAATGTTTGGGAAAAGAATATTTGTTACAGCCTGTGAAGACACATATAAGATGGACAGGAGGAAGAGCTGCCATCACTGTTCCCACTGCGCTGCAATGGGGGACTGCAGACACCTCTTTCCTGCCTGCTGCTACTCCAGTTAGTTTGCAATTTGAGCCCCTGTGAGATCGTGTAGTTTTCTAGATTCCGACCTACCGCAGATCAAACTGTGAAATGGATGGAGTGGTACAATGCTTAGAAAAAAGTGTAAGTAGTGCCCCACCGGCTTAGCGGGATCGCTGCTTACCATAGATGCTCCATTAATGCCCGCTGCTCCACCCGCAGGTAAGTCCACTAAGACTAATTCACCCAGACACATAACCAGAGGGCTGCCAACAGACTTCTGGCAAATTGACTTGGATAACCTATGTTCAAATTAAATCCAGCCATGTCGAAAATTTGTGTGAATGGAAGGAATTGAGTACTCACAGTTTTTCCATCTGTCTTAGCTAAAGGATTTAAACCTAAAAATGGGGTTCAAAGTCTTAGGGTCTACCTAGACACCAAGCTGTCAACTCAAGGAATAAACTCTGAGTCATAGTTTACCCACAGATTAGGTGAAAAAAGAACAGGGGAAAATGTCTGGCCTTGTGTTGAAGTCTTACGGTCCCAGCTGGATTTGAACTATATGAAATGCTGGAGGTCTAAGACTGTAAGTCAGACTTTGCAAAACCCCAAGCACTTAAACTGAGGTGAATAAGACACCAGAATAACTGAAACTTTGTCTGTAGGATCCTACAAAGCTCTAGACTATCAGAAGACTTTGCCTGGTAGAGCAAACGTTTATGCCCCAAAGCAGGGATGATTTGCAGGGATTGTCAGACTGATGCTATAGCGCATTTAAAAGAATTCTACCACTCATGCATGCCACCTTTCATATCCTATTCTGAACCTAAGTGTTCTTGCATTTACATTAGGAGTCCCCAAATGTTTCAAGAGAAGGGTCAAATTAGACATTTCAAATCACGGAGAGAGTTAGTGGGAGGGGAGGGCTCCTCAGAGTTTGTTAAGGTGGTGTGGGAGGGATGGACCACCCAGAGATTTTTGATGGAATATGACTATGTCTGGCCATTTTGGCAATATGAAATTCAGGGGAAGTGGGAAGGCAGGAGGAAGGATTTCCTGGGGTGTAGAGGAGTGGTAGATAGGTTTTCAGTAATAATGACCTGATATTGAAAGCGTGTTCAGCACTTTATAACCGGAGAAGTAGGACTTGCCTAGCCTTCTAGTGTGCTGCTAAATATCAGCGGCTAATAGATAGCTGGATAAGTCACTTATCCGGCTATCTCTTAGCCAACTAGATAGTGAATGGGTAGTGGGTGGATCAGGGCGGTGCTTCTTAGCTGGATAACTTATCTGGCTAAGTAGCAATATTTAGCCTTAGCCGGATAAGTTATGTGGGTAAGTTATACCTGTATACAAAAAGAACTCAGACAATTTCCATCAATTTTAAGAGAATATGTAGAAAAGGAAATGTCACAATGAATTTCTCTGAATCGCCGTATCCCCACCGGACTAGATATATTTATTTTATGTTTGTTTTCAATTATATAGCCGCATCATCAAGCCTGTCAGCGTGTTCTCTGAATGTTGACAGGAGAGCCGCCCGGACTTCTAATCATCTGCGGCAATCCTTTTTTTTAGGGTTTTTTTCAATTTTACATTTTTTACTGAAGCACTTATTTATAATGTAGATCTTAGATGAAAGCTCAACATACGGCCGAGGTTTCGCAGCATCAGCTGCTTCATCAGGAGCTATACTGAAAGGGTCTGATTTTAAAAAGCATTTACATGCGTAAAACTGGGTTTTACGCATGTAAATGCACTTTACTCGAGTAAGTGGGTTTTTGAAAATTGCTACAATATATGCCATTGAATCGTCCATAGGATTTACTCGCATAAGTGCAATTTACATGAGTAAATGGCTTTTGAAAATTGCTACAATAGTAGTTACATTTATGCACGTAACTCCTTTGAAAATTACCCCCATGGTGCAGAATTTTTTCATAGGCAATCTTTCTCTGTTAAATCGATACCTTCAAAATGGACGAACATCGTCTCACAACTTCTTTCCACAAGAGAAACAGTAAAAAATGTAAAATTGAAAAAAACCCTAAAAAAAAGGATTGCCGCAGATGATTAGAAGTCCGGGCGGCTCTCCTGTCAACATTCAGAGAACACGCTGACAGGCTTGATGATGCGGCTATATAATTGAAAACAAACATAAAATAAATATATCTAGTCCGGTGGGGATACGGCGATTCAGACGGTAAGTTATACCTGCCATGCCGCTGAATGTCCCTTGTAACTTAGCCAGATAAGTCATATCTGGCTAAGTTATTTAAACAGCCAGCTTTCAGTTTTGGGCCCAGTATATCTAGATTTCTCCAAAGCTGTCAGTCCTGCCACATCTCCAGCAATTTTGCCCCATGCTCCCCCCTTTTCCCAATATCTGCCCACCTAGGAGGCAGGGAGGGTAGAGGACAAATGGATCATGGGATGTAGGGTTTGTGTATGTGTGTTGTGCAGTCTCTCACTTACCCCCCCCCCCCCCCCCATGTACTCTTGATTCTTCTCTACTTCAAACCTTTTCTCATCCCTTACTCCCACCACTTGTCCCTTTTCCCCTCATCTCATTCTAGATTCATGGTATGAGCAAAACAGCCCTCTCTGAAGACCTTAATAAGCTCAAATGTGATGTGTGGATTACAAAACCAGTATTTCTGCACTCAGTGGTACAAGTTTGGCTGATATATCCCTCTGTGGAAATGTCCCTTTTTACTGAAATGTGGAACTTGTAATCCATCCATGGTGTGGAAGGAATATCTGTCCCACGGGGCTGGGGTATCCTAACTAGGGCAGATGTCAGTACCTGACTGCAGAAGAGCTCTCCCGATCTTCAGCTGCCTGTATCCTGGGTCCCAGAGTGGGAATTCTGGTTGGGGGGGGGGAGGGGGGTGTGTCTCCTGATAGTCTTTTTTTTTTCCCAACTCCTCTTCAAAAGACTTGCTCAGTGACCTTTCTGAGGGAAGGAATGATTCTGGCACTGGTGTTACAGTCCAGATTCCTTCCCAAAGATGGAAATTCAATCTGGCAAAAATACTTAATTGAGTTCACAGGTCTCTGCAACCTCCTCTTGTAGGAATGAAAAGGTGTGCAGATTCCCTCCTGCACCTCCGGAGAGGGGGGTTACAGCGTCCCAGAAGGTGCAGGTCAAAACATCAAAAAGTTAAGAAAAAAATGAAAACATTCTTCTCTCCAGTCTTCTTATCTCCAAGAATTGGCAAGACCCTCAGTCAAGCAAAGGAAGGGAGAGGCAGTGTCTCTCCCTTCCTTTGCTTGACTGAGGGTCTAACTATGGAGAGCACACTGAAACACATCCCTCTCCTTCAAAACCCAAACTACGCTGCGTCCTAGTCACATAGTCTAACCCCTCCCCCCCTCCCCTTTGTGCCTAACAGACCACCTTTTCCTGAAAGCCTGTGGGGAGAAACAGTATCGAACGGCAATGCCGGCAAAGCGGATGGACTAAAATTAAAGCTTAGGGACTATGGGTCACTTGGTGGAGACGTCAAAGTCTTTATACATGCTTCAGCCTTGAGAATACCTTTGCAACACGTTCACTGCTTTCCACATGAACACATGCCTTGATTGAACTGGAAGAGTAAAACTTGCTTCTGGATTCACACATTCAGGTATGTAATCAGTTCACACCCTCTCAGATACAAAGACTCACATATACACAGCCTCTTAGGCACACTCACACACACACCCTCTCAGGACACAAATATTTTCACACACACCCTCTCAGACACAAAGACACACCCACACACTTTCAGAAACAAAGACTAACATACCCTCTCAGACCAAAATGATGAAGGGCATGGTACAGCTCCCCTATGAGGAAAGGCTAAAGAGGTTAGGGCTTGAAGAAGCTGGGGCTAGGGCTGAGGGGGGATGTGATAGAGGTCTTTAAAACCATGAGAGATCTATAATGGGTAAATATGAATTGGTTATTTACTCTTTTGGATAATAGAAGGACTAGGGGGCACTCCATGAAGTTAGCAAGTATCACATTTAAAATTAATTCAAGTAAATTCTTTTTCACTCAATGCACAATTAAGCTCTGAAATTTGTTGCCAGAGGATGTAGTTAGTACAGTTAGTGTAGCTGGATTTAAATAAGGTTTGAATAAGTTATTGGAGGAAAAATCCATTAACTAATATTAATCAAGCTGACATAGGGAATAGCCACTGCTATTACTGATATCAGTAGCATGTGATCTACTTAGTGTATGAATTCCAACAGTGTTTCCAACAGTGGCCTGAATTGGCCACTGTTGGAAACAGGATGCTGGGCTTGATGGACCCTTGGTCTGACCCAGTATGGCAATTTCTTATGTTCTTATGTTCTAAGTTGTTTTGCTGAAAATGAAACTTAAGATCTTCATCTAAGTTTTAGCCAGGAATCTTAGGTGGTGAGAGGGTAGCTCAAAATCAAGTCTTTTATGGCTCATATCAAAGTCAGCACATGTTAAGAGCACATTATCCATGCAATTATAGATTTTATTGGTCAGGAGAATGAACGTGACTGTATATCTGAAAAGAGATGTAAGGATTTCTCTACATTCTCTGAATGTGATGTTGGAGTAGAGTAGAAGTGAAAGAGGAGATCTGACTTTTCCCAGTTGAAAACACTCCTGTGCCTTCATGATTCAGGGTCCTTCAGGTCTCTCCTTCTAAGAGGAGAGGTTCTTTGGGGGAACCTCTCTCAAGACAGAGGTACTAGAGAGTGCCTCCTATAGGAAAGGAAGCTGGAGTCCAAGGTCAGGGTCACCAGGCCTTCTGGATCAGGGCAGGGGGGGGGGGTCTTGGGGTCCAAGAGTGGGGTCCAAGATCTTGGGGTCCAAGAGTGGATCCCTGAGATATGCTTAAAATTAAATGAAGTCATCTATAAGAAAAGAAGAGTTAAGAACCATCATCCTTATTCTAAGAGGGATTTCTTCAGAAAGAAATAGGATTTTTCCTTTGAAAAAGTCAGATGAAGAATTGCCTAACAGAGGAAAGGTCTCAAGAGCTGATGTCGGAAAAAAGAAATCAGCCAAATAGTCATCTGCTTTCATTTATTGGAAGAGAGACAGAGAGGGAGACAAAAAAGAGCCGTATCCGGAGGAGAGATTACCAGGGGAAGTGCCCGGGGAGGGTGTTCCTGTCTTAGAGTACCTACTTGCCAGGGTGTACAGTCTTGCCATTGAATAAGACCTGATGTTCGATGGACTTCATTTTTCTGTACTGATTGTACACTAAACCACAATTATCCTCCTTTGATTTTTGTGTTCCAGCAAATCAAGTTTATGATAAAGGATTTTATTTTTAAAACCCCATTTACAGTGAGGAGTGTGTTTTCTTTTTTGCATTTGATCAGTGGGAAGAGGAGCTCTGATGGAATAACCCTTGAACGACCTAGAAATATTGACTCTTTTTCCCCACTGTGCAAGAAGAAGTCAGGAGCATGGGTCCAGCCTTAGGCCATGACTTCCCACATGAGCCCCTGAGGACAAGGAGAAGTTGGTGCAGGGGCTTAGGAATAATTAGACTCGTGTTTATAGTACTAAAAGTGATAATCCAAACACAGCCCTAGACTCTTGGAGTCACATCACCTTAGATATCGCAAACAAACTGTGCCCTATCACCACACATAAAACTAAACTATCTGCAAAAAAACAAAACCCATGGTACTCCCTAGACCTCAAACTAATGAAATATGAGCTCAGGCAGAAAGAACGCACATGGCGTAAAGACCCATCCCTGTAAAAAGCATCCATCTTCAAATCCTCACTACATCTCTACAGGCTAGCCACCCTTAAAGCCAAACGAGACTACTACGCCCTAAGAATCCACGATTACAAATATAACCCCAAAGCCTTCTTCACCTATGTTTCTTCCCTTACCAAACACACATCCCCCCCCATTCCTGACAGCAAAGCCAGCAGCAAATGTGAAGAACTGGGACGCTACTTTCATGACAAAATTGCAACCATCCTTCTACGATTTCCCTCTACTCCCTCCTCGCTCCCAGCTGCTACAGGCACTGTCCCACCCTCGTCCTCCTTTAACGACCTTGCACTCGTTTCATCCACTGAAATCACATCTATCCTCAAAAAGATGAAACCTGCGACTCATCCATCAGACACTATCCCCACCAAAGCCCTCCTCACCATACCTGACATCATTTCCAAACCCATTGCAGATGTTATCAATTGATCCCTCTCTTCAGGCATTGTCCCTGACCCACTCAAGCATGCTGTGGTCAAACCACTGCTCAAAAAACCTGCACTTGACCCCAAGGACCCCGCCAACTTTCGCCCTATCTCCAATCTCCCTTTCATCTCAAAAATCATGGAGAAGGTCTTCAACTTGCAACTTAAATTCCTTGAAACTCACAACCTTCTCCACCCCTCTCAATTTGGCTTCCGTAAACACCTCAACACTGAGACCCTCTTACTTTCCTTGACTGACTACTTACTCAGGGGAATGGATCAAGGTCACAGCTACCTTCTTGCTCTTCTGGACATATCAGCAGCTTTTGACACCATAAATCACACCCACCTCCTTGCCCGCCTAACCGACATTGGCCTTTCCGGCACAGCCCTTAAGTGGTTCTCATCCTACCTCGACAATAGGAAATTCACCGTGAAAATAGGCAATGCTGAGTCCTCCCACTACGCCCTTGCCCAAGGAGTCCCCCAAGGCTCCTCCCTCTCTTCTACCCTCTTTAACATTTACCTCACCCCCTTGTGCAAACTCTTATCAGAACTTGGCCTCAAATTCTTTCTCTACGCTGATGATGTGCAAATCATCATACCCATTCAAGGCTCCCTATCTGACACCCTTGAATCCTGGGGAAATCATCTCGCTGCCATCAACTCCTTACTTACCAACCTCCACCTTGCTCTAAACACTGCCAAAACTGAACTCCTCCTCATATCCCATCACCCCCCTACCAATCCCGCACTCTCAATTGACTCAGCTATCAAGATTCCTCATGCACAGCCCTGCGCAAGGAACCTGGGGGTCCTAATCGACCAACAACTGAACTTCAAAAAACATATCAGTGCCATACTCAAAGAGGGTTTTTTCAAACTTAAAGTCTTAAAAAACCTGAAACCTCTCCTTCACGCTAGTGACTTCTGCACTGTCGTCCAGGCTACACTGGCATCCAAAATGGATTACTGTAACTCCCTCTTTCTTGGCCTACCCTACTCCTCCTTAAAGCCCCTCCAAATGCTACAGAACACTGTAGCCAGAACCCTCTCCAACGCTCACAAATACGACCATATTTCCCCTATACTGAAGGACCTACACTGGCTCCCTATTCCCTCCCGCATCCTCTTTAAATCCCTGACCATTATCCATAAAGCCTTATATTCCCATCACTCCAACTGGCTGGCAGATCCCCTCCAATTTGCCTGCTCGAATCGTCCAACAAGGACCACTAACAAAGGGTCCCTCCATGTGCCATCCCTAAAGAAAGCACACCTCACAGCTACAAGGGATCGGGCGCTCTCCATTGCTGGACCTATGCACTGGAACTCACTCCCAACCCACCTCAGACTTGAACCTTGCATCACCAAATTCAGAGCCCAGCTCAAAACCTGGCTATTCAAACAAGCCTTTCCCCAACATCCTTGATGAATATTGAATTGTGATGGATCTTGACCTGAATTTGACTATGACCTTGTTCTTATGACATTATAGTTCACTTGTTGTTTGTTCCTATGCTTATCTGCTCTCCTTATGGTTTTTTGTACCCCTTACCCTTCCCCTGTTACTTGTAATTTCCGTTGCTTTTGTTCCATGTAAACCGAGGTGATGTTTCGACTAACATCGGTATAGAAGACTTTTTAAATAAATAAATAAATAAATAAATAAATAATGCATTATGTTCATGTATTACTTTCTTTGAGAGAATATGTGCTACAATTTCCTTTTTGTTTAATTGCTTACAAGTCAGTATATATCTTTGCTTTTATGCACTTTTGTGAGTAAAACCAAGTCTTAAACACTATTTCTAAGTAAGGTAGAAGCTGACTGTAGACTTTGTAGGTGCTTTTCATCTTGAAGCCTTGGCAGTTATGATTTTTAGATTTATTTACTTTAGATTTCATTACTCGGCTTTCCAATTCTGGACTCAAAGAAAAGTACAGTCAACCCCAGAAAGCTTATGATCTAAGTTTGTACCTGAGGCAGTGGAGGATTAAGTGACTTGTCCAAGGTCGCTGGAAGGCTCATTGGGAAAAAGCAGGGTTTTGAACCCCAGATTCCCTGGTTCTTAATCCACTGCTGTAATCACAAGGCTACTCCTCCACTCTATGGAATTCTCTACCACGTCACATCAGTTTTACTTGGGATCTCCTTACCTAATGAAAACATGGCTATTGAGGCAGTTTTTTGGAGCAAACCAGTAACTCAAACCCCAATGAATATACCCTTTGTCTCCTTACAGATCAGGAAGTCCATATTGGATCTACTCTGCTCCTACCCAACACCAAACAAAACCAATGCTATGCTTCTTGAAAGTGTTTGATGTCTGTCTGATGGCAACTTGCCTTTTGTACAGTTCTCAGCTCTGTAACATAATGTACTCACCCTAACCGACACTCTCTTCTATGCCTAAAGCAGCAGCTATACACTAGCTGCACCGGATTTAACCTATGGAACTGAGTAATAAGACTGTAATTGTGTAAAGCTGTCACCGCTGAGCTATGCTTACCCTATATTGGACCGCTCCGCTATCTGCATTGAAGTGCATGACACTGTAAAATAGCTCTGTTTAAGAACATAAGAACATAAGAAATTGTCGTGCTGAGTCAGACTAAGGGTCCATCAAGCTCAGCATCCTGTTTCCAACAGAGGCCAAACCAGGTCACAAGAACCTGGCAAGTACCCAAACACCAATCTACGCCCGATTTTATAACATGCGCGCGCTGCTGCTCGCATGTTATAAAATCCAGTCTCGGCGCATGCAAGGGTGTGCACACATGTGCAACTTGCACACGCCAAGCCCGAGGGGAGCCCAGTGGCTTTCCCCGTTCCCTCCAAGGCCGCTATGAAATCGGAGTAACCTTGGAGGGAACTTTTTTCCTGCCCCCCCCCCACCTTCCCCTCCCTTCCCCATCTAACCCACCCCCATCCCTAACTACATCCCCCCCTACCTTTACTCCAAAAGTTACACCTGCCTGAGCCGGCGAGCTGCTGGCGCACCATGCTCCGGCACAGGCTGCTATGCCGGAGCACTTAACCCCACCCCAGACCACCGCCATGCCCTCGGCCATGCCCCCAATCGCCCCCGAACTGCCACCATGCCCCCGGTCATGCCCCTGGACCTCCCCTTTTTGCAAGCCCTGGGACATACACACGTCCCGGGGCTTGCACGTGCTGCCGAGCCTATGAAAAATAGGCTCGGCGTGCGCAGGGGCAGATTTTCTCGGGTTATGCACAGGGGCAGATTTTCAAAATCTCCACATGTAACATACGCGCGTAACCCGAGAAAATCTGCCCCTGCGCGCGACGAGCCTATTTTGCATATGTTCGGTGGCACGTGCAATCCCCAGGACGCGTGTATGTCCCGGGGCTTGCAAAAAGGGGAGGTCCAGGGGCATGACCGGGGGCATGGTGGCAGTTCGGGGGCGGTCCAGGGGCATGGTGGCAGTTTGGGGCGGTCCGGGGCGTGGCGGGGGTATGGCGGTGGTCTGGGAGCGGGGTCGAGTGCTCCAGCACAGTGGCCTGTGCTGGAGCACTCGGCAAGCTGCTGGCCTGTGCTGGAGCACTCGGCAAGCTGCTGGCACAGTGGCCTGTGCTAGCAGCTTGCCGGCGCGGGCAGGCGTGACATAAGCGGGCAGGCTTAACCCGAGAAAATCTGCCCCTAACTGCACTAACCACATCCACTGGCAACAAATTCCAGAGCATGTTGAATTCCATTCTGCAAAAGCATGATATAAATAAACCGATATGATGATAATGATTATACCAAGGGAAAAGTGTGAAGTAAATCTAAATAAATAAATCATTATAGCTTGAGGTCTTTAATAAGGAAACCAAAATAATGAATAATTAAGGTGCAGTGGATATAATGAAAGCTTTTGACATTGTTTCACATAGCAGAGTGGTATGGAACTAGATAGTATGGGAATAGGACAGAAGCCATTAAATGAGTGAAGAACTCGGACAAAAATCTTAAGAGTGTGTGATTGTCAATGAAACCCATATTGAGTCTTGAGCTTCCCCACTGGTAAGTGACCAGTGGGGAAGCTCAAGACTCTGGGAGTAATTTTAAAACGAGCACCCATGCACCCATACACGCACAGGTGAAGATACGCTGGAAGTTTTAATCATGAGCGTACTTGCGCACACGTGTTTTAAAATGCACCAACCATGCAGAGGCATGCTCCTCATTTTAAGAGGTTATTCGAGCACAGCTAGCACGTCTGTCTTCCGTAGGACTTTGTTGGCTTTTATGCGCGTTTGTGAGCAGATTTTAAAACATGCTCGCATGAGCCTCTTTCCCAGTTTTCTAATTAGTCTACCAGTTTGTCCAGTTAATACTGAAGTCTTCCAGACCCCTCTGATACTTCATCCTGCCGAGTGAACCCAGACCTCCTCAGCCGGTCCTATAAGCCCTAAAACTCAAGCTCTATAGGCTCGCTCCTCATCAGGAACAGGAGTAAACACGCTGCAGTTTTCGGTTTTAAAATGCCTCGCCTTGGAACATCCATGCCCCGCCCCCTTACTCCTCACGTGCCCGGGTACATATGCGCGCAATGTGTGGCTTTTTAAAATCTGTGCTGCTTGCACATGACTCAAACACATGCGTATCTGGGCATTTTTTCCACGAGCATCAGTTTTAAAATCAGTCTTTTAGTGTCGAGGCCAATCTTCTCTTCAATATGTTTGTTCACAATATTTGCAGAAGAATTTGAGGAGAAAATATATATTTACTTATTTGAAAGAATTAATAAACTGCATTCCTAGCAGGGAAGTTTGAGGCAGTGAGCAATAATAAAAGCATACGTAAAAAAAAAACATAAAAGAAAGTATATCAGAATGATATGTGTACATACATCAATAGCTACTGACAGGTAAAGTCCACTTGTACCCCAGAACTCCGGTCCTAGCAACAGATGGCAAGTCCTGATCAAACGCCAAAGGAAACCTAGGTTTTCAAGGCTTGGTGCATGTTAGCAAGCGGAAATGATCAGGAAGTGGGTTCCAGTGAAGCGCACCATTGGAGATGATACAAAAATCTGTAACAGCGAGGGAACACCGGGAGGAATGAGAAAAATAAAAGGAGCCCATGGCATAAAATACGGAAGAGCGACCAAGGGTTTGGCAGCTGTGCTTCAATGCAATAAAGCACAAAAATCCATTAGCCACTTATCAATCAGAAACATATGATCTAGCAAGTGTTAGACAAGAAAGAGACTCAGGAGCAATCATCTCAGATGACCTGAAGGTTGCCAGTCAATGTAATGAAGTAACCGGGAATGCTAACAGCATGCTTGACTGCATAAGCAGATGTATCATCAGCAGGAAAAAGAAGGCTGTACTCCCTTTGCATCACTCACTAATGGGAACACTGTTCTGAGTACTGAAAGTCATGCCTTTGAAACAGCCTTGAAAGAGTGGAAGAAGCTCAGGGAACAGCCACTAGAAGGGTACAGCGCATGCAACGCAAACCCTACACAGCCAGGCAAAATGTACTCACTAGAGAAAATGAGCTCTTAAGAGGAAGGGGAAAAGGGGGGGGGGGAGGGGAGAGAGAACGCATGATAAAAACAAACTTTCAGCAGGCTTCAATAAAGGATAGAAGCCTGCAGTTTTCAAACAGAAAAATGTATTGAAGTATAATATTTATATTCCTGCTTTTTTTTCCCCACAAACTACTGCAAAGCAGATGACAGATATAATACAAAGTGTACTTCTGTTATCTTAATAAGAATTTAACATTTTTTAAATTCCTTTCATCTCCTATTACATCAAGGTACTATTAAACTCATTATTTCTATTAAATTCCCAGAATGTCCCTTTACATACTGTATCACATTCTCATAAATCAATCAAAAAATTGCAGAAGCAAAACTATTAATGCAAAGTCCAAGTTGAGAGCATAACATCCACCCTATTTTACTGATGTCAGGAGACTGAACATGACAGTATAACTGAAGAAGGATATAAGGGGCCCTAAAACTGTCCCTTTCTATTAGGCATCAGTCTCCAGACACCGAGTTTGATATTGGAGTAGAGAAAGAGCAGTAGAGGTCTGACACTCCCCAGTGGAACATGTCATGAGTTTAAGATAGCCCCATGCCCTCTTGGTTCAAGGTTCTTCATGTCTATTCCTTCAAAGGGAAAGGTTCTTCAAGGGTACTTCTCTCAACAGAGCTGCTGTAAAGTGCCTTATATACTGGGAAGATAGCTGGGACCCAAGGTTATGGCTCCCAGGCCTTCAGAACCAGGGAGATTTTGTCTTCGGATCCAAGAATGGATTCCTGAGATATGCTAAAGATAAAAGGAGTACCCAACCAAAATATTGAGCAAGAAACCCAAATATACCTTCTAAATTATAAATCAGGTTCCACAAAACATATAATACATATGTCATATCATTCATTAAAAAGTTTGCCAAAATGAACACAGCATCAGATACTAAGAAAGTGCCATAATGAAATCTACCATCTCTTGCCTCACAATGGGCTGCAAACAGTGTCAGATATTCAGCAGACAAAATTCTCATTTATTTGCTGGTTCTGGGACTGAATATCAGGTGGGCTTTTCTGCACACCCCCTTGATGGATGAGGCCCATACCTCAGCCAATATTTTAGCAGCCATAGAGAGATGCTGGAGGGCTGTCTGCTAGACCAGAGAGCCAGGAGTTAAAATGCAGGTTTCTATGATTGACAATGGCTCAAATATGGGAAAGGCAATATCCAGTGGGGGATTTCAGGGTGTCCAATGTTTTACTCACAGCCTCTTCCTGATAGTGAAGGAGGTTCTGGGGCTGGGTCCAAGGATCAAGAGAATGTCTACCTGCAGGACTTAATTTAGAGAAATTCTGGAGAATAGCTGGGCACTTCCACAGAAGTGTAAAGGGGCAGCTTCTCTGTGAATAACAGGACAATTTTGAGATGCCTCACAAGCATCTCATTCAAGACATTGGCACCTACTGGAATTCCATCTATATGATTCTGCACAGGTTAGTGGAATAGCAAACACTCCATAATGATCTGTCTTAGGAATAGGATATAGGTATGCAGTGGCATCATGATTGGGTAGTTATCAGTCACCTGATGATAATCCTGAAGACCTTTAAGGATGCCTTAAAGGGTTGTGGCCACCTTGGTTGATGTCATCCCCATAGTAAATATCCTGAAGGAAATATTGGCCCAGCCACTCCTGTCTTTTTCTTCAGATCTCCCAGCTCTTCTTCTTGAGATCCTCAATCAATACAGAACAAAAGGGAGATCAATATTCAAAAGATAATTAGATGAATAACTCACAGATTATCTGTCTAAATGGTAAGCTTTTCCATATTCAGCTATTTATCCAGATTAGCCAGGATACAGGATATTGGGCATGATGGACCCTCAGTGTGACCCAATATGGCAATTCTTATGTACTTGTGTTAATTTAGTTGGATGAAAAAGAGGCATTGGGGTGTGACTAACTTATCCGGCTAACTTAGCTGATTTTCATTTATAACCAGCTAAGTTATCTGGGTAACTTTAGATCTCTTTTAGGGCAAGTTATCTGGCCTTGTATGGCCGGATAACTTGCTACTTATCCAGATATTTTCAAGAGATATCCAGGTAAGTAGTACTTTGAAATAAGACAAAAAGAAGGATCCTGTGGCCCAATTTCTTCCCTTGCCACCATGAATTTTATCCATGGCCCACTTGGGCCTTGCATACCCCTAGCTCCAGTTTGACTTTGATTTAAAAATAAATTGTTCCAAGGGCCCCTTCCTCAACTCCCATTCTTCTGTTCTCTTAAAAAAACATTGTGATCCCACTCCGTTGTGAATAAGTACTAGGCCGGTCACTCCTCATCACCACCCAGACCTCCTCGCTTCCTCCCCGAAATGTACAGTCCCCTGCTGTGAGCAAGCTTCCAGTGAAGCTGTTGACAGAAGAAGCACTGGAAGTGTAAAGTACCCCTAGTTTATGCCTCCCTGTGACACGCAGTGGAGAGATAATGCACCTGGTGGGGTAGTGTCTTTGGATATGCCCAGGATTTGCATAAGATAAGATTTAAACATTTCCATAGAAGAAGCTAAAATCTCCATGCTCTCCAGTTTCCCCTGACAGTATTATCCTTAATTAGTACTTAATATGCAGAACTACTTGTTCTTCCAATGCCACAATTCCATTATCATTCTGTTTTATATTTTTTGGCATACAGAAACTTGCACCTGGATTTCTTCTGTAATACTATGTGTTCGGATTTGTAGGTTAGTGGGCCCTTGGCCCGAGGTGAGAGATGGTACCGTCCATGGGGAGGAGTCCCACTGAGCATCACCGTCGGGAGACGAGGTCAGAGCTACAGGTGACACAGCCCAGCGAGTACTGGAAGAGTAGGAGTCCGGGTTGTGGATGTGGTTAGCCAGATTAGGTCCCCCTAGTGGTGGAGTGCTGAACAGATCCAGCGAAGCGGAGAATGCAGGCAGGGTATGGAGGAGTGCTTGCGAGGATGACATCAGGGGGTGGAGCCACAGAGAGTCAGCACAGAAAGAATGACGTAGGCTTACCCAAGACACGGGGAAGACCAGGGGTCTCTGGTAGTGCAAAAGGACACTACCCCGAGGAGTGGGGGAGTGCGGTACAGTCTCAGAGATAGGCAGGATGCTACCCCGAGGAGCAGGGAGCAGAATGTAGTAAGAGGAGTAAGCAAGGTGCTGCCCTGAAGAGCAGGGGAGCGCAGCACAGTTCCAAGTTCAAAAGTGCTATCCCGAGGAGCGGGGGGCGCAGCTTAGTCACAAGCGATGGCAATGGCCCGCGGAGTTGGGTACACCAGCTCTAGGTCTCCACAAAGCAGAGCGGTGAGGCAGTGGCCCACAGGGCTGGGTACACCTAGATTGGACTCCACAAGGCAGAGTAGCACAACAGTGGTCTGCAAAGTGGGGTACACCGAAGTAGAGTCTCATGGGTGGAGTAGCATACAATGGTCCGCAGAGTGGGGTACACCGAAGTAGAGTCTCACAGGAAGAATAGTTCCTGAAGTAACCCCGAGGACTGGGGGGAGAAGGCAGACAGCGTCCGAAGTGCAGGGCCCTCCAAGGAGTGGATAGACAGAGAGAGGGACAGGGCCCCAGAGGAGCGGGTACCTGAGAGTGTCTCATGCCGGGAGAAGTAGGAACCAGGAATCAACGTCCGTAGCAATAACAGCAGGATTCAGCAAGGAGAGAACTTGTTGCCAAGTCAATTAGAGCCAGGTCCTGATGGTGCTTAAGAGTCCAGGGCTAGTGATGTCATCAAGGGGAGACGCCCCTGAGGTTCCTGCCCTGGCATCTTTAAAGGAGGTCCATGGAGCGCGCACGCGCATGCCTAGGAAGGCCCAGGAGAAACATGGCAGTCGACGGCATCCTCGCCGCCCTGGGGAGTCCTGGAACAGAGCCATGAGGGTCGTAGGCGACTAGCTTCAGCCGCGAGTTTTCCCAGAGGAGAGAGGGCAGAGAGACATGAAGGGAGTAATAGTGGTCGCAGATGTCTGCGACCGACGGTCATAACACTATGTACGACAAATATATGACCTACAACTGCTGCTTCCATCTTGACAAGTGCTAGTCATATATCAAGTGTGATAGTCTTTATTTTACTGAGGACATTCTTCCAGCTGTATTGCAATGGACTGATTACGGTTTCCCCAAACTGTGGCTACTGATATTCCAGATTGGGGGGGGGGGGGGGATTCAACTCCATCACACTCCATCACACTCCATCACACTCTCTTCTGTTGAAGTGAACACCAGTTGAACATTTCTAATTTTGGCACCAGCAGACAAACATGGCTCATGACTACTCTCCTGCCAACTTAACTTTCAACAGTTGATATAGGGTAGGTCATTCAGAGGGTGCAAAGAGGATGGGATAACCCTTTTTGGGGGAATGCTGATTCTTGTGGGGTGTGGTGGACTTGCTTTGCTGAGAAGAGACTCTGTTAGTGTAGGTTCTGCCATTGTGGAGATTTACTGTGCTGATTGGATGGGATCTATCAGAGGATGGGAAGGCAAGACTTACTCTACTACTTGGGTATGATTCTTGTTGAGACTAGCAGAATAAAGCTTCCATGAGCAGTATGTTTTTTTTTTTGTAAACCGACATGATGTGTCCTACGAATGCCGGTATAAAAAAGTTTTTAAATAAATAAATAAATAAAAAATGTTACCAATGCTGCTAACATGCATTACTCCCATTACTGGTAATGCATGTTTACTCCCACAAAACCTTTAAGCTTGTGAGCAAAATTGGAAGATTTTACCAGGATTTATTATCATCATCACCATCATTATTTATGATATCTTTCCAGTCCGTGAGTTCAACTATGTTGCATATAGAGTTATTGAAATAGAACAGCAATTTATAGTGAAGGATATTCATTAACGGCCGGATTTTAAATGCCCTGCACGCATAAATCCAGCCGGATTTACGCACGCAGGGCCCTCGCACACCAGCACACCTATTTTGCGTAGGCCGCCGGTGCGCGTAGAGCCCCGGGATGCGCGTAAGTCCCGGGGCTTAGTAAAAGGGGCATGTCGGGGCGTTGCGTAAATGACGCAGTGTTTTGGGGGCTTGATGTGCCATTTCGGGGGCGAGCCCAGGGGCATGGTGCCGGCCCGGGGACGTGGTAGAGACCTCCAGACCAGCCCCCGGGTCGGGTGATGGCACGCCAGCAGCCCGCTGGCGCGCGCAGATTTACGTCTGCTTTCAGCAGGCATAAATCTGCCAACAAAGGTAAGGGGGGGTTTAGATAGGGCCGGGGTGGGTGGGTTAGGTAGGGGAAGTGAGGGGAAGGTGGGGGGAGGGTGAAGGAAAGTTCCCTCCGAGGCCGCTCCGAAATCGGAGCGGCCTCGGAGGGAACAGGCAGCGTGCGCTGGGCTTGGCGCGCGCAGGTTGCACAAATGTGCACCCCCTTGCGCGCACCGACCCTGAATTTTATAAGATATGCATGGCTACGCGCGTATCTTATAAAATCCAGTGTACTTTTGTTCGTGCCTGGTGCGCGAACAAAAGTACGCGCTTGCGCAAAATTATAAAATCTAACCCTAAATGCAGATAGTGTAGAGGAGTGACAGGAGTTTAAAAACATTGCAGAATTAAGTAACATTATATAAATAGTGTGATGCCTATAAATAATGCAGTACAGTTAAAGGGTTGTACACATTGCTAAGATGAGGTACACTGCACAGGTAAACTATATCGCATAAATAATACACTGCACATAGACTGTGGAATACAGTTAAGGGGTAATATACAGGGTCCTTACTAGGGTTTGTGTCATTGGTTGGTACAAAAAGCTGCTTGAAAGTGCCAGGTTTTCACCAATTTCCTGAAGCATAAGAGGTCTGGGCCAAGTCTGAATCAGAGGTGGTAGAGCGTTCGATAGTTTTAGGGCGGTATCTGTGAAGGTTTTTTCCTGGTGTTGGTGAGGCTCATTACTTTTGGGGTTGTCACCTTCCGGACTTACCTGAGTTTCTGCACATATAGGATGAATAGGTGTATAGCGCGTGATAGATATCCTGAGGTAGGTTGGGGCCTAAAATTTTGAGTGATTTATAGGCTAAGACTAAGAGTCAGATTTTAGTGCAGTAGCAGGTCAGAAGCCAAAGTAGGGTTTTCAGATCAGGGGTTATATGGTTAAATTTGTTTTCCTGTATTATCATGTGGGCCACAGTGGTTTTAATGAGCTACAGGTGGTGATTTTTAGTTATTTATTTTGATTTATTACCTGCCTTTTTGAATATGAAATTCGCGAAAGCATTTAACAGTACAAGTGGAGCAGCAGCAGATAAACATAAAGTCATTTGCAGCTTTACAATAGATAGTGTAAACCATTTAAAATATATTGCAATTTAAATAATAAATAGTAGCAATTTAGACATTTCAAATGGGAATCAAAAAGTAGTTTAAGAAATATTAAGTTCTACTGACTAACAGGGTAATTCTCTAAACTGCGATGTGCAGTTATCGCATGTGTTAAGGCCTTAATGCACGCGATATCGGCCGCATCACGGTGGTACAATTTAAATCAGGGGAAGGGTTATGGCCCAGCAAGGCTGCGGGTGACAATGTTTTCCACATTATCGCATGCAGTACTGCAGGAAATAACAACACATTTTCCCGTGGCACTATGGGGACAAAGGTGTGTGGCCCTGCCACATAATTTCGTCCCCTGCCTCTTTTTTTCCCATGAGCCAACATCCTGCTATACTTATAGCGCAATGATGAATCCTGAGGCAAGTTTTATAAATATTGTGGAAAATAATTGTGACTAAATTCTGGAATTAAAGAACATAGTAAATATTTGCAGCCACGTGCTTTAGAATTGCAATAGTCCAGGAGGGACTTGGTAGCTGAAGGATAGGCTTGTTCAGAGAGTTACTTTCGGGAAGAGATGAACTGGTTCAGTTTTCCCTATCCTTAGCATCTCAGTCTTTTTGGCATTTAAATTTAGGGTCTCATTAATAAGCATTTTCCCCATAGTCACAGAATGGGAGAAATGTCTTGGTAAATTAAGCCCTTAATTTGTTCTGGTGTAGAAGGTGGGCTATTTTCGTTAAGCAGGTGTTGAGGGTGTTAATGGTTGGAGCTGAGTGGTATCAGTAGTAAATGTTAAATAATGTAAATAAGATGGAACCTTGTGGTACAATGCAAGAGAGGGCATGATGCTTAGTGAGAGTTGCTCCAATGCTACAATTTGGGTGTGGTTATATAGAAAGGATGTAAACCAGGCCAGGACTGGGCCTGCCACTCCTAGTCACAGAGTCTAGAGATTAGGAAACTGTGGTCTATTTTGAGAGATCCAAGAAAATGTATATTTCTGACTGTCCATGATCCAGGCACAGCAGAGCTTATCTGCCAGGCTAGTTAGTGTGGTTTTGGTGCTGTAGTGTTATTGTAAGGCAGATTGGTAGGAGACCAGGGCATTGCTGTTAAAGCAGATAAGCTGAGAGTTGAAGTACTACCTTTTCAATGATCTTACTTTTGACACTCTTCATAGACTCAAAAGTAAGATCATCCGAGTCAAAAGTAAGATCAGCTCATCCGAGGAAGAGGAGGAGGAGGAAGAGGAGGAAGAGAATGAGCCCCAGATCCTTAGCATAGGACAGCAGCAGTATCTGCCACCACCACCACCACCCACCAGCAGTAGTGGTGGACCCCACCATAACCATTGAAGGCTCCAGGCCTTTAGCTGCACTCATTCCTCTCCCCTTCCCTGTAGGGATTCTTCATTTGGCCCCAGGATATCAAACACAAGTCCTAAGGCTAGCCAGTCATGGCTGGCCAAAGACAGTGAGCAGATCTGAGAAGACCCTCTCCCCTCTCCTCTAAAAGTCATAAGGGAGCTCTGGACAGAATGCAGCCTGCAAGCCAGCGTTAGTAAGATGGTGGATGTCTTGGAGTATCTCAATGAAGATTAAGAGCAGCAGGTCTTGAGAATGAGGCACCCATCACTAGGGATGTGAATCGTTTTTATAACGAATTTAAATCTTGTACGATATTTCTTAATTTGTTATATATTGGCTATTTCGTGAAACTCATTTTTCGGGTTAGTGCACGCTAACGGGAGTTAGCATGCACTAGCTGTAGTTAGTGCGCACTAAGCCAAAAACCAATTTTTCATGAAAAAAATAAACGTCAATCCACGGGAAAATGAGATTTTCCCACGGCCAGACGAACCCAAAAGCAGGAACGATCAGGCACCCAATTCACATCCCTACCCGGGCCATCACAGCCACCTGCCTCCTAGGCCTGAGTTCTGCCTAACCCATTGGCAACTCCACCTATTGCTCCACCACTAGCCATTCTGGTTCCACCTCCTCTTGTGCTTCCACCACTCACTCCAATGCTGCTTTCAGCATCAACAGCATCACCATAGAGAACTGTTCCTTGCTTTTTGAGAGCACAGGTAGCTGAAGTTGAGAGTCCCACCACTTGTACCAGGCCATCTATTGTACAGCCTCCCATTCCCTCAATGGAGTTACACAGCCCTCCAGACCCATCCAGCATCTATCATCTGTGCCACTGCCCCAAGATTCCTGGCCCTTGAGGAGGAGCAGTAGATGAGGACAAGCAAAGGCAATGGAGATTCTCCCATGAAAAAGAAGGCAGGCCAGAAAATATTAAATGTCTGTATTTTTCACCACACTGAACACTCATGTAAATAAATTCACCTTCACTGTTTAAAATGTTTTTATATCAGAGTGTTCCTTTCCTGTATAGTTTGTTGTTGAGTCTGATGCTATATCTCCTTTAATTTCTGCTGACTCAAGACATGTGCCTCCTTATCCTTATCCTTCGGTAGGAGGAATAGCCTAGTGGTTAGAGCAGTGGACTATGAACCAGGAGACCAACGTTCAAGTCCCGCTGTTGTTCCTTGTGACCTTGGGCAAGTCACTTTACCCTACATTGCCTCAGGTACAAAAACTTAGATTGTAAGCCCTCTGGGGATAAAGAAATACCTATAGTACCTTAATGTAAACTGGTGTGATATCTCAATTGAGATGAATGTCGGTATATAAAAATAATAAATAAATAAATCTTCTTCCAGATGATCTTCTAGCCCCTCTGGCAGTATCAGACTTCAAGTTTTGGCAAAGTTATGAAGCTTGACACAAGCTAGAAAGATCTCACAGATTTTCGTTATGGTTGATTGAAGGCACCCCTAAATCTGCACAGGCATTAAAAATGTGTTTTAAGTAGGACAAAGGTTCTCTCGATAACTGCCGTGTTCTGCTGGTGGGATCTGTTGTAGTGAGCATTTGCAATGGTCTGTGGGCCATCTAGTGGGATCATGAGCTGGGTTTTAAGTGGATATGCTCTATCATCTGCAGGTAGAACACAGAGAAGAACTGCAATAGGTATTCCTTCGTCGTGGGCAGCAGTTGAGCTCACTGGACAAGACTGGAGCACACCTCCTGTAGTAATGCTGTCATTCCACCTAGATATAAGGGGAAAAAAAGAGGTTAGTTGCTGTGTAATGGTTCTGATAAATGCATTTCTACTTAGAAGCCAGCCCCTAGTAATGTGACCTTCCTGTAAGCAGTCATGAATTCATGACTGTGAGAGCATGTAGGCATCATGACTGGATCCTGAAAACCGGGCCTTGGTATCACAGACCACCTGCATATTGAGGGAGTGGAAGCCCTTGCAGTTGTGGTAGGTGACCTTGTCATCTGCTGGTGCTCTTATAGGAATAGGAGTGCAATCGTTAGCTTACAAGCAGAGGGGAAACATTCAGTTTGGTAGAAATCAGTCATTATTTGCTATTGTTGCTGTCTGCTCCAAGGAAAAGATACAGTATACAGTATTGTGTTTTCCTGAGAAATGCAGCAAGGAACTGCTTTATACATATGGCGGTTGCAGCCTGACTTATTCCAGCCATGATCCCTAGAGGTTTCTGGAAGTGTTGGAAACGTGGACCCTTGAGCCAGCTTGAGAATAGATGGTCCACTGAAGAAGCCAACAGTTGCACTCTTAGCTGGGAGGTGGAACTAGACTAGGAGACCAGACAGGAACTTCACCTATACCAGCCCTCGTTTCCCGCAGCTTGAGCCCTTGGGTGCCGGGGCCGGCAGGTCTTAGGTGCAGGTCTTCTAGGGAAGGCAGTCAGGTGAGTCAGGGCAGGCAGAAGACTGGAGAGATGAAGATGGTCCAGGAGTTGAGGCAGGCAGCAAAGGAGCAGCACGAGAAACCAGGCCAGAGGTCAGGGCAGGCAGCAGACAAGCCGAAAACAGAAAACACGCTGAGGGTCAGTGCGGGCAGCAGACAGAAGAATCCAGGAGCCAGGCCGACGTCAGAACCGGAGAATCAAGCGACAACAGGAACAGGAGCATTGTAGTGGAGTCAGGAACACAGGAGCACAGGAGCAGAGCCAGGAACATGGGAGCGGAATCAGGAGCACAGGAGCGGAGTCAGAAACAGAGGTACGCTGAAGTAGGATCAGGAACAGGAGCTAGCTTACTCGGAGAGTCGACCTGTTGCCAAGGCAAGGTAAAGGTGTTTGAAGTGGACTATATATAGGCCTCTGAGGGTGATGTCACGTTGGGGGCCGGGCAGAGGTTTCCCACCGCGGCCCTTTTAAATTTTGGCGTGCGCCTAAGGTGTGGAGTCGCCAGCAGCATTTGGTGGTGTCTCCCTCCTGGGGAGAACACTGAAGGAAGGCCCCACCGCGGGTCAGCCTGGCACGGGGAAGTCAGCGGGGAGCCTCCAAGACCTCTGGTAAGGGAAGGGGGGCCCGGCTGCGGCTGCCCGCAGTCGGGTTTTCCAACAGGAAGGTACTGTTGGCCAAAATTGCCAGAGCGGTAGTGAACTTGATGTGTACAGGCAAAGAGTGACGCTTGCAGATGGAAGGTTACAAGTCCTGTTCTAACTGCTGGCATAGTTACAGTATGGCTTCCTTGTTGAATTTGAATCTGCACATGATTTAGTCCTCTGAGAGATCAAAAAACTGTGGCCTAATCCTGTATAATCTCTGTAAAGGACACCTCCTCCTCCTTCTCCTATATTCTCTCTCCTTCCTCAGCCGTTGCAACAAGAGTACCCATAAGCCCATTAGATCCATTTTGAAAATGGATTCTCCACCACTGCCTCCTACCCTCCAGTATGGCCCTGTCAGTCCCAGGTATACTTTACTCATTACCACTCCCCCAGTATAGTCCAGTATGTCCCACTTACACCCCAGTTTGTTCCAGTTACCATCTTTTATGGCCCAATCTATCCTAGGGAAACTCACTCCCACCCCCTAGCCTGCTGCTGTCCACTTGCCTGGAGAAGTTAATCCGCCAAACACCTAGTTGCAAATACCTTTAAAGTTTTAACCTGTGTGAATTAATGAGCAGAAGTAAATGTACTCATGCAGTATTGATGATGTTCATGTGTAAGTCACTTTCACATGTATATGTGCAAATCACACCAGTACACGTCCCAAAACACCCACTACTTTTGTATGTATTTTTATTTGTGAAGATACATATACACGCACATGTAACCCATTTATAAGATATAGGTGATGGATGAATGCATTGCATACACAAATATATGTGTTTTTATTTCATGTGTAAGCTTTTGAAAATTCACCCCTCTGCTTTTTATCTTATGACGGGTTACACAGTTGATAATTGTGTCTTCTTGTATTAATCAATATATTGTGGCTTTCTGCTTCCTAGGCATATTCTCCTTCATTTGTTTGGTATTTTTTTCCTTTCTGAGATTATATGAATAGTTGTGTGCTGGATCATTTTGTCTCTACAGGGGATTGACACTTCCATATACACAGAGCTATGTTATTTTTTTTTCTTTGCTTGGCTTTTTCCTGAACATATGGAGAATGCATGGACTTATTCTTATTTTCAAATTTGCACTTGGAGAGGGAGCCTGGGGGGGGGGAAGAGGGCAGAACTTGGGAAGAAACATGTCTGCTTAAAAGGTGGCAGATAGCTGCAGGGCTGGTAGAAACAGGTGACAAGAGTTTAAGCGCATGCTTAGGGTAAATAATGAAACAATGGAAGGAAAAGGGCTGAGAAGTTTGGTGAACTAATATGGGAGGTAGGGCTGTGCACGGGAAAACTTGCATTTGTTTGCTTTTGTGTTTCTATATTTTTTTATTCATTTTGTTTCTTTTCATTACTTACATGTGCAAAATGTGTTTTTATGTGTGTACACATTTACATACATGTATAACATTAATTGTATGCATACAAATGTGAATTTCTGTGCACAGAATATGTAGACATGCATATTATGATGTTACTATGGAGCAGGGGCTGGTTAGAAATCCAAACAGAAGGAAGTTTAGTTAACTTTCCAGAGATATGCAATTCCCCAAGGAGCATTTATAAACATAGGAATCAAGTATTCTTATCTCACAAGCTGATATATGCTTTTCTGGCAGAAATGTTTCTAAGTCTCAGATTTAGGTGAACTGAATTCAAAAAAGAACTGCAGCCACGTTTTATGATGGAAAGAAATCCTTGTAAAATCTTTCTCTCATTTATTCAGTGTTTGAGGCTGCTTCCCCTCTGAAAGGTGTTTCCTAGATGCCCACTGGCACAGATTAGGCACTGGCTGAAGAGGGAGAACGAGGTCTTGGTTTGTCTTTCTGCTGGGCATTGCTAAGGCAGCTCGGTATCAGTGGCTTTTCTATAGTTGCTCACCTTTCCAGCAGATGGTAGCACAGATGTGCTTTAGAGGATATTGCATCTGCAGCTGGCATTGCAGTACTACTACTATGGAAAGCATTTCCAAGCAGAGAAGAAAGGCTGTTAGGGTCATTCGGCTGGGAGATTGCGTGAAGAAAAAGACATCATTTCAAGCTTTGGAAACATGGAGGGAAAAAGGAGTCTTAGTTTTTCTGTTATAGTTTTTCTTGGATACAAATCTTTGGCAATAATGGGGGGGGGGGAAGGGTCTTTTATTGAAAGCATCCGATGATTCACCCAACGCACCTGCAGGCGGGAAGTGACATGAGCAGATCGATAGCGCACCTAATTGTACAGCGAACGTCCGGGCAGCTGCACCTGATAATCCCACTGAATTCTGAGATCTGGAGCAGCGTGTGGCTATATTCAGACACTTTTACAAATTGAATGTCTTCGTTTTCTTAGCGATTTGTTGACTTAGCGATATTGTTCAACCAGGCTTTTGGCTTCCGTGCCTGTCTGGGAGGGAGAGGCTTTCAGGGCAACATTTGCTCTGTAGATTTGATGTGCCTAAAAGATACTGAAGGCCTCTTCTTCCTTCAGATAAATGTCCAAGAACAGCATTGTAACATGCAATTTCAGACTATATGGAAGGAGGATTTCTGGATTTTTGTTTTCATGAGTTTTTTTGGTTCCTCACCTCCTCTTCTTCAGCACAGACAGGATTGTATGCATCCAATAGGAAGACAGTGGTGCTTGGTGCCCTGGTTACTCGAGACAAAACAGAGCATCATCTACCTACAAGGGAATTTCTAACAAGAAATGTCGACTATTATAAGGCTCTCTAATGGTATTTTCATTACAAAAACAAATGGGAGATCATTGTTTCACTTGCCTGAATTAGTGCAAAGTTCATGGGTAACTTTCTTACCTGCAGATCTTGCCGCAGGTTTAGTGGGAGCATACTTTCACGTTGAAAATTATCCAAGAAAACAATTCACACACACATTTCCACCTGCTAAGCTGTGCATGTAAGTTTTTCCAAGAAAACGTATGTGCATACTTTAGAAAATTCAAAATTAAGGGGTAGATTTTCATAGGTGTGCGCATGCATCTATATGCACGCGCTTCCTAGTGCGCACACATGGATGTGCCAATTTTATAACATGTGTGCGCTGGCAAGCACATGTTATAAAATCATTGGGCCCACCTGATTTTGTAGTCTGCGCGGCATGCGCAAGGGTGGGTAAAGTTTTGAAAATTTACGAGGCGACGCATCTCAGCCTTCCGGAGTTCCCTCCCGGTGCGCTCCAATTAAGGAGCAGACTGGGAGAGAACTTCCCTACCCTAATCTCCCTTCCCCTTCCCCTCTCCTCCCCACCCCTTAAACCCTTTTTCCTACTTTTCTATTTTTTTGTTTTGTTGCTTACTTCTTCAACAGAGCAGTAGCAACTTGCGTGTTCCAGGATTCCCTTCCCCTGTACAGTGGCAAATGGCTGCTGTACCAGCTGCCTCCAGCCCCGCCCATCCCTGCCCCTCGAAACGCCCCTTTATCTGGGCCCGGCACTTTGGCGCGTAACGGGGTTACACGTGTGGCCGGGCCTCTTTGAAGATCTGCACGGCGCGCGCAAGGCCTGGCCACACGTGTAACCCCCATTTTTAACACACACGACGTTCTTAAAATCTACTCGTAAAAGTGTAAGTGGAGTCCCCTTCCCCAGCCCTGGCACCAGGAATGCCACTTCTCAATGCGGGTAACATCGCTCGTGTAGTGGTGGTATGCAAGTGCTTGTATACATTTCCATGCTAAACAACTGTTTTAACTATAGAAATGACTTTGAAAATTACCCTTCCTATAGATAGTTTACACTTGCCTGTATTAGAGTATATCATAAGAGTACTTTTCTTTCGGTTTTCAATAGAGAAACCTACTTGGTAGCCCACTTGCTTTGTACCTGTTCTTTCCATGGATAGCAGAACTGTGGCAAAACACTGAATGTAAATTATCCTTTGAAAAATGCCTTCTATATTTTTTCAATTAACATTCTTTTTATTTCCAACTCAAGGAATATTGGGTATCTGCCAATCAGAATGTAGGATTACTTGACCATTGTTCAAGACCATTCTCATGAGGTTTGTAATAGAGTATAGTAGAATAATATACATCAAAACATAAGAACTTGCCACACTGGTTGAGACCGAGAGTCCATCAAGCCCAAGTATCCTGTTTCCAATAGTGGCTAATCCAAGTCACAAGTACTTGTCAAGGTCCCAAACAGTAAATAGATCCTGTGCTGCTATGGCATAGTGATAAGCAGTGGCTATTGTTGCGCTTAGAGGTGGACCCTTGTCCTGGAGCAGTGTAGAACGGCTCCCTGGTAGGGACCAGGAAGCACCTGCCCCCAGGGGGCGGAGCACAGGAGGAGACGAGGCTAGGATGAGCTTCACCACTGGAAGCCCGCGGTCCCCCCTGTAGGCCTGGAGAATCAGGGAAGGCCAGTACAGTGTAGGCGATGACAAGGCAAGGGACAAAGCCAGAATCAGTGCACCTACCATGTGACAGGGGCCGACCAATGGCACCGATAGCCCCTGTCACATGATAAGAGCAAAGGGCCATCAGCACCATTTTGATTAGTGGCAGCCGACAGCCCGAGCACGGGAGAATGCTCCCGGGACCCCCGCTGGACCACCAGGTATTTAAAAATTTGGGGGGGGGGGGGGGGATCCAGAGGGTGGGGGGATACTAACAAACTCATTTTAATGGTTTATCCTCTGTTTGATTTTTGTAAACCGTTATGATGGCTGAACCGAATGATGGTACATAAAACTGAACAAATAAATAAATAAATTTTAAAGGGTCTGGTTGTGTTTTTAGGTTGTGTCCTTTCTTCCCGCCCCCCCCCATAACGATAAGAAAACCCACTAAATTAATCTGACAATATTGAAAATATCGGACGATATTGAAAATATCGGACAATATTTTCAATTGTCAGATAAACGATTCACATCCCTAGTTAATAACAGTTTACTGACTTCTCCTCCAGAAATGTGTCCAAATCATTTTTAAACCCAACTGCGCTACCTTTACCATATAATCCAGCAATGAATTCCAGAGTTTAATTGTACATTGCATAAAAAATAATTTTTACCGATTTTTTTGAATGTGCTACTTACTAATTTCATGGAGTGCCCATTAGTTTTATATTTTTTTAAAAAAGTAAATAACTGATTTACATTTCCTGCTCTATTCCACTCATTATTTTATAGACCTCCATCATATCAAATCATCCATTGTACCTTGCAATCCTTATCTATCATCGTATATTTTTCTGTATTTCTGAAATATATCTGCCTAAGTCACACAGTGGTAATGTTCACTTGCCTAGGGGTCTTTCTGCACTCTGGCTTCTAATCTTAAAGTGTGGCTCTTGGTGTTTGGCTGATAGGGGGGAAATAAATAGCATGGCCATATATTTTATAGTTTTCTGAGAGAGCAGAACTCAGATAAGTTATGTGACTTACTACCAAGGCACTGAATTTAATAACCAAAATGAAAAAAAAAAGTTTTTATTTTATATGTTTACTGTACTAAAAAGCAATAAAGATAATGAAATTGAAATATGATGAGTATTTTTCTATGATACATCATGTAAACTCTAAAGGAAAGAACGGCTTCTGTTTACAAGTGTAATTAGCCAGAGATCATCCCATCACATAATGTTTTCAATGGGTTTCATGGTCACAAATCATTGCTCTACAGTAAGGCAAAGAAGGCACTGCAATGTTTATTGTAAGAGTAGTTTTTACATTTTATATTTGCACATGTGGTATAATTATAAGAGCTTCAAATGCACCTTTAGCATTTGTGGACTTAAGGGATTCTAGCAGAATCACATTTTGAAGAAACTGCAAATGTAACTATTATGAATATAACATACACCTGGTATTCTTGGATCCAGTTTTCCTTCTGAGTCTAAATTACCTATGAGCACTAGAAAGAAAAGCACACAAGCCTTTATGGACAGAGAAGAGGAGGATGCAGGTGCAGCTCTAAGTGGTAGAAGCATTTAAATGTTTCAGGCAAAAGGAGTCTAATTTACTTTTCAGTTGTCTAAGTTGACTTAGAGATTCGTTTATCTGGGGTATTTTTGTTAGTTTATTTATGTGGTGTCCTTAACTAGGGTACCTCACCAAATTTATTTAGAATGGAAATATGAACAAAGCAGACTACGGTACAAAGAAAATAAAACATAAGTGAGGGTTACAAAGATGAGAATATGCCATACTGGGTCAGACCAAGGTCCATTAAGCCAAGTATCCTGTTTCCAACAGTGGTCAATCCAAGTCACAAGAACCTGGCAAGTACCTAAACATTAGATAAATCACAAGCTACTATTGCTTATTAATTACTGTAATAGCAGTTTAATGACTTTTCTTCTAGGATCTTATCCAAACCATTCTTTAAACCCAGTTACACTAACTGCTGTAACCAATCCTTTGGCAATAAATTTCAGAGCTTAACTATGCACTGAGTGGAAAATAATTTTCTTCAATTTGTTTTAAATGTGCTACTTGCTAACTTCATGGAGTGCTCCCTAATCTTTCTATTATCTGAAAGAGTAAATAACCAATTTACATTATCTTGTTCAAGTCCTTTCATGATTTTTGTAGACTTCTATCATATCCCCCCTCAAGTATTTATGCAGGGGCAGAAATTAGATAGTGAGGGAAAGCCATGAAGTTTGACAGAGAGAGGAATTAAAAAAAAAAAGTTTCAGAAACACAAAGAAATTTGTTTGGACCAAGAAACCATTCTGGTCAGCGCAGTCACAATCTCCAGCTAAGCAGGCGATGTGCTCGGCAGTTTGGAACAGACTCTGGTGGACCCTCACAGATGCCAAACGAGAGCTTATTTTAACCATAATTGGTTACAAGTATAGGCATTCTAGGGCAGGCAGCAAATCACCATTAGTGAATCTAGGGCCGAGCTAGAGCCTAGATTAAGGGACATGAATATTTCCTTTCAGGGAGACACGTGTGCTTAATGAAAAGAGCAGTTGGAGAACGGCACGCCTGTGTCAATATACAGTTCTTTCCTTATTGAAGGTATTCAAAGACTGTATTCAAAGTACATGATGTATTTGGTATTTGGTGTGGTGTGTATGGGATAGGGGAGAGGAGAGGGAAGGGGAAGAGGGGGGGTGGGGAGAGGGAGGTTACTGTATGCGATGTTTGATATGACAGTGTAATGGTAACTTGGAAAAAATTGAAAATCACAATAAAGAAAGTTTAAAAAAAAAAAAAAGAGTACAGGACTAGGAGTAAAGAGGAAAGGTTTCAATGTAGAGGGGAAAGGGAAGAAAAGTAGGTGGAAACAAGGCCATGGATATATTTGCAAGAGAAAACTTAAGTTTTAGAAATGGGAGTGATAGGTAATTAGCAAGGGAGATAATTACAAGGGATATGGAGAATAGCTAAAAGAGACATGATTCAAAAACTAAGGGGGCCATTTTCTAAGGCTTATCGCGTGCAATAGCATGCTGGGGGAGGATTCAGGCCGGCGAGGAGGCGGACTCCGCGGTGTCCTCACTGGCAGCGATAAGGTAAACAACGTTATCGTCGCCAGTAGCGCACCCAATAGCGCCACCTTTCACGGATGGCGCTATTGGGTGCGAAAACCGGCGGCGAAAACACGGCGGTGGTGCGAAGGTTGCCGGCTTCTGCTAAAGGTAGTAACCACCACACCTAGCAGGGTACTCCATGAACGCTTTTCTTCATGTCCGTCCTCTAGCCTTTAGGGTGTTTATCCCAGGCTCCACTGAATTCTTTGACTGGCTTTGTCTTTACCACCTCCTTTGGAAAGGCGTTCCAGGCATCCACCACCCTCTCCATGATGTTGGTCATCCCCCCTGGAGTTTTATTTTGTGTACCCCTAGTTCTACTGTTATCATCAATGGTGGCAGTGTTTCTCCACAGCAACACAGTGTTTCCATGTTTTTGGGGGATTTGGAGTTGAACCACAAATATTAAAATTGCAGTAACTTTGAGTAATACAAGTACACAATTGAGGCGTCAATAGAAAATTCTCAAAGAGGAATTTCACTTTTCTAATTTTGAACCCTGCCATTTGTTAGTTTTTCAAAACAGCTCATTAAAAAAAAATGCCTTTAGACTTCCATATTATGTCCCTTTTGAAATGTATTTTTCTCACCAGAATTAAAGAGTACGGGCCAGATTTTAAAAACTGTGGGCCAGATTTTTAAACCTATGCGTGGGCGTAGATTTGTGCACGCAAGCCGGCGCGCACAAATCTATGCCCGTTTTTATAACATGCGCGCACATAGCCGTGCGCATGTTACAAAATCCGGGGTCAGCACGTGCAAGGGGGTGCACACTTGTGCACCTTCTGCGCCGAGCCCTAGGGGAGCCCCAAAGGCTTTCCCTGTTCCCTCCGAGGCCGCTCCAAAATTAAAGCGGCCTTGGAGGGAAATTTCCTTCCACCCTCCCCCCACCTTCCCCTCCCTTCCCCTACCTAACCCGCTCCCCAGCCCTATCTAAACCCTCCCTGGCCTTTGTTGATGAAGTTGCACCTGCCTCTGGGCAGGCGTAGGTTGCGCACGCTGGCCGAGTACCAGTGCGCGAGCCCCCGGCACAACTGCAAGGTCCTGCCCCCACCCCGCCCACTCCCCGCCCATTTTTTCAAGCCCCGGGACATACACGCGTCCCGGGGCTTGTGCGCATCACCAGGCCTATGCAAAATAGGCTTGGTGTGCGCACGAGCGGGTTTTCGGGGTTACGCGTGTAATATATGCGTGTGAGCCTTTGAAAATACGCTCCTATGTGCGTAGGTGGCCTTACGCATGCCAGGCCTATTTTCAAAGGCCTGCCAATCGCATAAAGACCTGGGATGCGTCTAAGTCCTGGGGCCTCGGGAAAGGGGTGGGGTGGGGCATGGCATGGCATGGCTAGAGGCCCCCGGTACAGTGGCCATTTGCCGTTGCGCTGGGGGATCGTGTGCCGGCAGGGTGCCGGCAATCGCAACCTGCGCCTGTTCGAAGCAGGCACAACAGGTAAGATAAGGATTTGGGGGGAGATAGGATAGGGCTAGGGAGCAGGAAGGTTAGGGGAAGGGGTAGGAAGCTTAGAATAGAGGGTAGGGAAGTTCCCTCCCAGGCCGTTCCTAAATTGGAGCAGACTGGGAGGGAACCGGGGAAGTCCGCGTGTCCATGTGTGTGTGTGCAAGGTAGCCCATGCTCATGGACGGGTGCGCTAGTTTTGTAAATCTACCCCTTTGTTTTTGGGAGATCTGTTCTGGAGGAAGTAGTTTAATCTGAAATATTTGTTAAGTTGTAGAGAATTTTGTTTAAGTAATTTGTAAAAGTTCACAGACTTCAATGTATCCTTTTGGGAAATAAAAACTGAAAGTTATTTCTCTCAAAAACTTTCTTTTGTTACATTCTTTAGTTGATAACCTTGTGAACTATAAAAATAGGATTAAAAAATACTCCTAAAGTTATTGTTGACATTTTAATAATGTAAGTCTTTTAAAATTATTTAATAAAAATAGAGTTTAAAAAATGATTTAATTACCTTTCTGTGCATCTTCATAGAATAAGAAAAATGTGACAATAAATGTATTTTCTGGAGTTCCAGGTTTTATTAAAGCCACTCTGATGAGGCTTATACAATTTGAAATATATGAAACTGAATTTTAAATTTAAACTTGGCATCTATGATTCATGTTTTAATCACTTATCACTTGGGTTGCTGTAACTTTATGGGACGTCTTAAATCTACTGCACTTCATAGATTACAAAGAGCAGAAAATACCGCTACGTGTGTAAAATAGGAGGCACTTTAGTAAATGCTTAGGGATGTGATTCGGCCGAACCGTTTGGTTCGGCCTTCGTTATTGGCCCACCACGGGAAATTTATTTTTCCTGCGGTTCGGGCCGATTTTTTTCGGCCGCCCCGATTTTTGGGGTTAGCACACACTAACCTCGAAAAATGAATTTTCCCAAAATTTTGGGAAAATCCACTTCATTTTTCGGGGTGGCTGAACCAGGACAAATGCACATCCCTAATTTTAAAACCCTCAAAATACACACGTAAATCAGGGTTCACAAGTACATTTACAGATGTAAAATAGGAGTGGGCCAAGGGCATTCCATGGGTGGGCCAACATTTCCTTGTTATAAGATTGGTCCTATTTTTTTCAGCATTTTCATGAGCAACATTGCTGAAGAATTGTCGGTAAAGGTTTGCCCTTTGACCACCGATACAAAATTTGCAAGAGGGTAGACAGCCAGGAAGGTGAGGAAAATATGAGAAGGGATCTAGCAAAGCTCAAGGAATGGTCTAGTGTCTGACAGCTGAAATTTAATGCTAAAAATATGCAGAGTAATGCTGCATGTAGGTTTCAAAAACCCTAAGGGGCGGATTTTAAGAGCCCTGCTCGCCTAAATCCGCCCAAATCCGGGCGGATTTAGGCGAGCAGGGCCCTGCGCGCCGGTGAGCCTATTTTACATAGGCCTACCGGCGCGCGCAGAGCCCCGGGACTCGCGTAAGTCCCGGGGTTTTCGGAGGGGGGCGTGTTGGGGGCGGGACCGAGCGCAGCGGCGTTTTCAGGGCGTGTCGGGAGCGTTCCGGGGGCGTGGTCGCGCCCTCCGGACCTGCCCCCAGGTCGCGTCCCGGCGCGCTAGCGGCCCGCTGGCACGCGGGGATTTACTTCTCCCTCCGGGAGGCGTAAATCCCACGACAAAGGTAAGTGAGGGGTTTAGACAGGGCCGGGCGGGTGGGTTAGGTAGGGGAAGGGAGGGGAAGGTGAGGGGAGGGCAAAGGAAAGTTCCCTTCGAGGCCGCTCTGATTTCGGAGCGGCCTCGGAGGGAACGGAGGTAGGCTGCGCGGCTCGGCGCGCGCCGGCTATACGGAATCGATAGCCTTGCGCGCGCCGATCCCGGATTTTAGCGGATACGCGCAGCTACGCGCGTATCTACTAA
Source organism: Rhinatrema bivittatum (assembly GCF_901001135.1). Taxonomy (NCBI): domain Eukaryota; kingdom Metazoa; phylum Chordata; class Amphibia; order Gymnophiona; family Rhinatrematidae; genus Rhinatrema; species Rhinatrema bivittatum. The sequence goes on along the minus strand of NC_042615.1, from coordinate 29,262,826 downwards.
AATCCAGCGTACTTTTGTTTGCGCCTGGAGCGCCAACAAAAGTACGCCTATTCGCGGTATTTGAAAATCTACCCCTAAGGGAGAGGTACAGTACAGCTGGCAAAATTCCTCTAAGTATGAAAGAAGAGCGGGATCTGGGGGTGATCATATCTGATGATCTCAAGTGGATAAAGCATTGAGAAAAGCCAGAAAAATGCTTGGTTGAGAGGAAAGGTCAGCGGAAAATTGGTGACTTAATAGTGTACAATTCTGGAGACTGCAATTTCAAAAGGATATAAACCAGTTAGAGTTGGTACAGAAAGCAGCTATTAAAAATGCTCAGTGGTCTTCATTCTAAAGCATTTAGGGACAGACATAAGGAACTAAACATGTTTACCCTACAGGAAAGGCGAGATAGGGGAGATATGATGGAGGCATTCAAAATACCTCCACGGTTTGTATGTACAGGAGGCAAAGTATTGTGCTCGGGGGTGGACCCTTGTCCTGTGGTAGTACAGGGACTGTCCACAGGGAGCGGAACATGGAAGGAGACAGAGGCAGTGTAGAGCTTCACCACTGGAAGCCCAAGGTCCCCCCGGGAGGAGCCCGTAGGGACCCGGGCCACTTGGACTTAGGTGGGCCTCGCAGGGTCTCCTGGGAGAGTGTAAGTCCGGCATGCCCACAGATGCTAGAGGAGTGCTATCGGGTTCGAAGCTGGAAACAGGTTGGAGGAGAGCAAACCAGAATAGAGATGCGATGACAAGGCTAGGAACAGTGCTAGAATCAAGCAAGCAAGGTCAGAGTTCAGAAGTCAGTCCGAGGAATGGTCAATGAAGCAAGGGTCAAGATCCAGAGGTCAGGCAAGGTCGAAGAGCAAGCTGAGGTCTTTGGCAGGTGGCAGGCAGGCAGGCAGGTCAGGAACAAGCTGAGGTCTTGGGAAGGCGGCAGGCAGGCAGGCAGGTCAGGAACAAGCTGAGGTCTTTGGCAGGCGGCAGGCAGGCAGGCAGGTCAGGAACAAGCTGAGGTCTTGGGTAGGCGGCAGGCAGGTCATAAACAAGCAGAGGTCTTGGGCAGGTGGCAGGCAGGCAGGCAGGTCAGAAACAAGCAGAGGTCTTTGGCAGGCGGCAGGTGGCAAGCAGGCAGGCAGGTCAGGAACAAGCTGAGGTCTTGGGCAGGCAGGCAGGAAGGCAGGTCAGGAACAAGCTGAGGTCTATACCAGAAGGACAGTCCGAGGTAAGACCGGGGAAACGAACAGCAAACACTGGAATAAGCAGGGCTAGGAAGCAGGAACAAGCAGGAACGGAACTGGAACAGAAGGATCCTAGAACGAGACAAGGAACAAGCAAGCAGGAACACAAGCAAGAGCAATCTCAGTAACAAACCAACCCGATTGCCAAGGCAAGGAAGTGAGGCCAGGAACTTCCTTTTAACATGAGTTCAGTCAGGGTGCGCTGCGGAACTAGGCCCTGCCCTGGAACCTACATCAGGGTGGCTGGTCCGCGTGCGTGCGCGTAGGGGCATGGCTAGCTGCTGCGATGCCGAGGCCCGGTGTGAGGCCTGGCGTGCAGCCGAAGGCCCAGCGACCACCACCGCAGGATGCCAGGGCCTAGCTGGACTTGCATGGGCCGCAAGGGAGACAGGACCAGGATCCGCTGTGGAACCCCGAAGGTGAACGGTCCCATGTGTGGGATAACCATGGGTGGGGCGTGTAACACAAAACTCTTTCAAGGAGGTTCTAGAATGAGGAGTCTTGGGATGAGGATGAAAGAGGTTAGACTCAGGAGTAATTTTAAGAAATATTTCTTTACAGAGCGGGTGGTGGATGCATGGAATATTCTGCCAGTGGATGTGCTGGAGACATAAAACAGTATCTGAATTCAGGAAAGCATGGAATAAGCACAGGGGATATCTTAAGGAATGATGGGACTTGTAAAGCTGAATTAGTGGGGTGAATGGGCAGATTAGATAGGTCATATAGTCTTTTTATGCTGTCACTTTTCTCTGTTTCTCTGTTATCTGGCTAAGTTTACCCAGATACATTATCTGGGATATTCAGCAGAATAAATTACAATTAAATATTCTTGAATACTTTTATGAAGATATACTTTATCTGCATAACTTTCAAACCTAATTGGCAATGTTTGAAGTTAGCTAGTTGGTTTTAAAATTTACCAGGTTCATTTCCCCAGATAACTTTAGTTTTAACCAGCTATATTGAAAATATAGCTCATTAAACACTGACAAAGAAATTATGTAACTCTTCCCCAACAATGTTGTGGGGCTGTAAACCCAGTTGCCACCCCTCCAAAAGATTATACAATAATATGGGCCTTTTCACCCTTCTCCCAATCCCAATAAAAGATTTAAGACTTTGCGGACCAGTTAGCCCAAGGATCTTCCCCATCTCCCACCCCTCCCAAATTCTGAATTAATCCATGACTTCTGGTATCCCTCCGAAAGCCCACCTTCCCACCCAGTAGGTGACCCGAAACCTTCTTTCACCACCCATCACCCCCAAAATTCCCAGGCTACCAGGAATGTGGTAGGATAATCGTACTCCTGGTGTTATCTAGCATTGCTGACAATTGCAATCTGACAACAATTATGGAAGCACGATGATCTTACTGCACTCCCAGCAGCCTAGGGGCTTTTGGTATGTGGAGGGTGGTGGGTGAAGCAGGAAGGTTATGGGTCACCTAATGGGTGGGAGGGTTTCAGAGAGGTCCTGGAGGCCATGCATCAACTCAGAATTTAAGGGTGGGGTGGGGACGGGGAAGACCCTCAGACAAATAGGCCCTCAATGTCTTGAATCTTTTGAAGGGCTTTGTGAAAAGGTACTATGGCCTCCATTACTTTATCAGTGTGGGGGTGGAGAATCTAGCTCCAGGCCTGAATTTTGGGCAGCCCCCTGTTTCTAATGTCTCATTAGCTGCCAGCACCTGAGAGCTCAACCTCTCAGAGGGGAAAATGGTCAGCATAGGTGGAGAATGCCCAGCTTCGCTTTTTCATGGCCATTTGCCTGGATTTGCTGCTCTTGATGTCTGGTCATTCATTCCTGGTGCAATCTGTGGTAGGTGCCCTAAACAAATAAATAAAAATTACCTGGTGCCAGGGAAGACAAAACGACAACGGGCAGAGACGGCCATGATGAGAGAAGAGCCGAAGCAGGCATGGCCGAGGAGTGAGAATGTGATGTTGCATGGAGGCAGAGCTGCTTTAAAATAAAATGAGGCCTGAAATGCCTGGCTGCCGTGATCAATAGGGAGGGGGTCCGAGCAAGTGCAGAGTCAGAAGCGAGGCTCCGGAGCGCTGAAGACCCACTGGGCCCTTCCACTGCTAAAGGCCACCGTGCCTTCCCTCTTCCATCTGCCCTGCATCGGAGAGACGTTGGGGTTTTTTTGGGAAGCTCCGACATGCTGACAGTCCCAAGTGTCGCTGTGGCTACCGCCTGCTCTCTCTGCCTGCTGGGACCCATGATCGGGTGAGATCCCAATCCTTGCATCACCGTGCTTTATTTTTAAAATGAGAGAATTGGCCTTGGGGCTTTGGGGAAGCCCGGATGCTGCAATGAGGATAGCCAGGCCTGGCCCACTGACAGCACTGATGACATCAGAAGGAGACCAGCAACTAAGAAATATAAAAAATAGGCTAAAGTAGGTCATTCAAATAAAAATAAATGTGGTGGTGGCAAGGTAAGGAAGGAGATCCCTGGCCCCTAAAGAAAACCAACTCCCCAGCTCCAAAAGCAATTTCAAAAGACAAATTTGCCTTGATGGGAACCCTGCATAATTTGGGGATACCCCCCCCCCCCCAAACCCCCAGCAACCAGGAAATTGTGATGATGGATATATTAGGGGAATCTGACAACCCTAACCCAGCTATTAGATAAAATGTCAGGATAATAATTTTGAAATGAAAAATAAAAATACTTACAGAATCATATTTGGAGTCTTTTACGGTTCTCAATGGAATAAAGAAAAATAAAGAGAATGGGAAATTATTTTTTTTTTGATGGGAAAACCCCTTTTTGAAGGCTGAAATAGGAAGCAAACTAATATTTTTAAGTGGATGGTAGTGTCTGTTCATCCCTAAAGTTGGTGGCCTGATCCTAAGAGTCCCAGAACAGTTAGGACTGCCATGGCAGCCTAGGAAATTCCAAAACCATATCTGGGGGATGCATGGAAATGGTTTCACTGGCAACCAGTGAGGAGGTCAGGGCAGCACCACTCGAATGGGTCAAATTACAGGTATGATTTCAAGTATGAATCACTGATAGGAGAAAGAAAAGATATCAGAAAATTCCCATAGAACCTGCCAGATGGGCCCAGTAACTTAGAAGGGCTGCCAAGTGTTCAATAAGGGAATGAATTCAGTGTTAGGAAAAATAAGACCCAATGACATTAAATGACCAGGGATATAGAGAAGCGAGAAAACCAAGAGGCTGAACGTGGCCAGAGCAGAAGTTCTGTCTCGGTGCTCCACTCAAAGGCTTCAAAAGTGATAATACACGGTCTAAAGGTGAAAGAATTGTTAAAAAACAGAGGTAGATTTTAAAAGCCTTGTACTACATGAATTGTAAATAGCCAGGAAGGGTGCACACATACATTGAGGTACTCACATCCAGAAAAAGGAGGTAGAAAAGGGGCGGGGCATGGACATTCCAAAGGCAGGGCCAGCACTGACGCATGTAACAAGAGGAGTTGATTTGTACACTGCAGTCTCTGCTAGCTGCATTGCACAAATCAACTCCTTTTAATCACTTTCGGGCCGAGACAGTAAAAGTCACGGGAGAGCGGGAGAGTGCCCGCTCTCCCGGCGCGCGCACAGGCCACTCTCCTGTGCACGAGATTTAGTATCGGCCCGCATGCAAATGAGGCGCTAGCGTGTCCCTAGCGCCTCTTTTTTGACAGGAGCGGCGGCTGTCAGTGAGTTTGACAGCCGACACTCAATTTTGCCGGCATCGGTTCTCAAACCCGCTGACAGCCACGGGTTCGGAAACTGGACGCCAGCAAAATCGAGGGTCCGGTTTTCAATCCACGAGCTGCGGGACAATTTTAAATTTTTTTTTATTTTAAATTATTTTTAACTTTTGGGACCTCCGACTTATTATCGCCATGATATTAAGTCGGAGGGTGCTCAGAAAAGCAGTTTTTACTGCTTTTCTGTGCACTTTCCCGGTGCTGGCAGAAATTAACTCCTACCTTTGGGTAGGCGCTAATTTCTGAAAGTAAAATGTGTGGCTTGGCTGCACATTTTACTTACTGAATCACACGGGAATAACTAATAGGGCCATCAACATGCATTTGCATGTTGCGGCCGCTATTAGTTTGGGGGGGGGGTGGATGCAAGTTTTTGATGCGTTATTACCCCTTACTGAATAAGGGCTAAAGCTAGTTTGTCGAAAACGCGCGTCCAAACGCGAGTTAACATTGCGCTCCACCAGAGCGCACTGTACTGTATCGGCCTGTTTCTAAGATCAACAATTCTTCACTGATGTCAATTTTACAATGGATATCATTGAATGTGTCTGTAATAACACCACCTAAACCCAACCCACTTCCCAAAAACTCACTCCGAATCAAAGTGCCCCATTACAATGGTCTATATATAGAAAATCAAACTGTCTTATAAAGTCTCTCTCTCTCTCTCTCCCCACATGAAGAATATGGGGTAGATTTTCAAAGAGTTATGCGCATAAGATACATGTGTAACCCCTGAAAACCTGCATGTGCCGAGCCTGTTTTGCATAGGCTCGGCGGTGCATGCAAGCCCTGGGACACGCATATGTCCTGGGGCTTTCAAAAATGGGTGGTCTGGGGGTGGGGACAGGTACGTTGTGGCGGTCCAGGGGGCAGTCTGGGGGCATTCACAAGTCCTCCGGCACAGCGGCCGTGCCAGAGGTTTGCGCGACCCCCACCAAATAAGGTGGGGGGGGATTTAGGTAGGGCCAAGGGGTGGGTATCCCAAAAAAAGTTCCCTCCAAGGCCGCTCCGAATTCGGAGAGGCCTTGGAGGGAACGAGGAAAGCCGTTGGGGCTTTCCTTGGACTCGGCACACACAAGGTGCACAAGTGTGCACCCCCTTGCACACGCTGACCCCGGATTTTATAACATACGTGCAGCAGCGCGCGCATGTTATAAAATCGGGTGTACATTTGTGCACCGGGTAACGCACACAAATGTACCCCGCACGTGTAAAATTTAAAATCGGCCCCATAGGTTATAAAATAGTGCATATTTTGTACAGGTAATTATAGACCAATCTCTGCCTTACCTTTTTTCACTAAATCAATTGAATGATCATTTAGAGAAATTTGAGTTACTTGATATGAATTTCAATGTTCTCTCAGTACTGAGCTCTTAGTTCTCTCTCTGACTGATACCTTAAGAAGAGGTCTTGACTCTGGTCAACAATTTCTTCTTATTTCAGTAGACATTTCTGCAGCTTTTCATGCTTTTGATCACAATATTCTTCTTTTTCGCCTGCAGGAATGCAGTCTCTCTGGTACTGTTCTTAATTGGTTTCACTCTTATCTTTCCGATCAAACCCAATTCATCAAATTAAAAAATGCATTTTCTTCTCTCTCATTTATTAAGACCAGTGTTCCCCAAGGATCTGCCCTGTCCTCCACACTCTTCAACATTTACCTTGCCCTATCTGTAAAATTAGCTCCACTTTAACAGATTGTTACAAACTCTATGCAGATGATATCCTGTTTGTCTTTCATATTCGCCCTTCTTGGCATGACACACTAGAACACCTTAATATCTGTTTTTCCACTATTCAAAAGTCATTAAAGCACCACAAACTTTCTGTAAACTAAACATTTCCAAACAAAGATTCTAGCTATACATAGTTCATACTCTTCTCTCAGTCTTAACACAATAACTCTTAATAATCTTTCTTTTCCTATTCAGAACTACATTAGTAGTCTTGCATTTATCCTAGACAGTTCTCTTTCTTTTCACCCTCAAATAAAACACATAATTTCTCAAAGATTTTATAGGCTTCGTGTCCTCGCTGGTCTCAGAAAGATTCTTCACCCACCTGAATTCCCATCTACGTTACTTGAAATACACTGATTTCGATTCATGAAAGAATCAAATAAAGGTTGGCATTATAATTTTAAATTGCTAAATGACAAAACATGTCACCAGGCCAATGCTATTCTGAGATTCTATTAATCTACAAGATCGTTTCGTTCTTCCCACCGTGGTCTCCTTGAGATTCCATCTCCAAGAGTTGCTCGACTCCATATTACCCAAGAGTGTGCATTCTCCATCACTTGGCCCACCTTCTGGAACTCTTTTTCCATTGATATCATGCAATGTGACTCCATTAAGAGTTTCAGAAAGCTAGTTAAAACTTTTCTTTTTAATCTAGCCTACTTTTACGTTTTAAATTATTTTACTTTAGTTGATAATGACATTTATTAAATGTTGTTTTAAGTATAAGTTTTTAAGTTGTTTATTGTTTTCGTGTTTGTTTTATTTTTATCTTTTTGTATTCTTGTTTGTATGATTTGAATATTATGACTGTATTCTTGTTCAATGCCTGGTCCTATTAGTGTTTGGTGTTTCATAAATAATAATAAATGTAAATGTATATGTATATGTAAAATGTGTGTTTATGGGCGCATGCACTGCCCTTTTAATTCTACCCAACATAGTTTAGCATGAATGAGTGATTAAAGCTCTATTTTCTGTCAAGGTAAGGTTCAGGCTAGATAAGTCTATATTAATGCTAATGCTACAAATCGGTTAATTGGAGCAGGTTTTTTGAGATAGAGGAAGGATGGAAAAACTGTATGCTAGTGAGAAAAAAAATGCAAATAACCATGTAAATTACAGTCTATACAATTGACCAGCTGTTTTCATAATCAGGGAAATAAAATATGTCTCCTCCTGCAAATATTAAAAGAGTAGGAAGAAACAAAGTGACAACACTGCCCGAGCCAGACACATAAGCTACAAATGTAGCAAAGCTAGATGTTAAAGACCTGCTCCCCAGAGGGGAGGAGTTAGTGATCTGCTCCCCCAGAGGGGAGGAGTTAGTAATCTGTTATGAATATGGCTGCTGGATACTCCCTTTGAAGGAGGAGTTAACAATCTGTTAGCGATCACCTCGCCAGGGGGTGGAGTTAGCACTCTGTTACGGATCTTGCTAAGGAGTAGCAATCTGTTAGTGCTCTGTTCTTCCAGAGGGAAGGAATAGCAATGGTTATGCTTTGTTCCTGTAGAAAGATGAACCAGCAAGCTGTATCCCACGGAGAGATAGCTATCTGATATTATCGATCAGCTTCCGCAGAGAGAGGAGTAATGGTCTGATGTGGGTTGGCTCCCACAGAGTGGCAAATGATAATACCGCTCTATTAGTGTAGGAGTAACACTTAGTAGAAATAGTGAATCCCTGGGCCGATGGCAGATGACAGTGCCCTCAAGTGGAGATCCTGAGAGGGACCACCAGCTAGGCTGGAGTATTGAGACAAACACAAATAGTTCTTTATTAGACTGGAAGTAGAACCACCAGAGGTGGCAGTAGTGCGTTGATATGACCAGCAGGGCTGAAGTCCCTCTGATACTGGAAGTACGATCTCTGAGTTGCTGAGCTGTAAGGAGAGACTATAGGTAGTGAGTAGATAGGGTACGCTGGGCATAACCAGTGGTAGATGATACACTCACAATTGTAGATCTCAGTAGTGTCTTCTTTATGCAACAAAGAGTCTTCAGTATTCAGGAACAGGAGCTGCAGGCGAGTACTGGTTTCTATAGGCAGTCTGAAATAGAACTCACAATAACTGTGTATGGGATGGCTTCTGGAATGAAGAGAGGCTAGGAGAGATTTAGGAATATAGGCCCTAATGGAGCGAGTACCGGTTCCTATCTGTTAATCTGTAATAGTAATCCATAAGATATAGGTATGCAATATCTTCTGAGGAAGAAGAGAGTATGAGAAAGGAATTAGGAACATAGGCCCTCATGGAGCGAGCACTGATTCCTATCTGCAATCTGCAATGGTAACTCACATTCTCCGTACCTGCGATAACGTCTTAGACTGAAGGGAGTCTTACCGAACCTATTTCCTGTGAAGGAAGGGAAGTAGTACAGCTAGCCTGGGTTCCTTCCCCAAAGAGTACAAATATGTTTATGGTCTCATCTGTGCTAGGATTGCACATCAGGGTGGGGTTACATTAGTATAAAGTATAAGGAAGTATATAATTTTACTGCAGTGAAACGAAAAGGTGGGAAAACCTGCCACAGGGGACAATTTTGGACTGTCTGATGCAGCTTTGTGTGAAGCAACTCAAACAATAAAAAGGAACATATGAACTCAAGTATAGACATTTTTTTAAAAGTCTGATCAGACACTTTTTTCACTACATTTTTACTTGGTAAGTTCTCAGTATTTCTAATGAATTTTAAAAGACTATTTTTAATGGATTTTTGCTACTTAATCTGCTTTTAACAAGTTGCTTAGGAAAATGTATTGCTTTTTAGACATACACTGTTGAACTTTATGCGCCTTCTCGCTTTGCATATTTTTTACACTTTTAATATTGTAATGAATACAGTAACCTTGGAAAAAAAGATAAATTTAATAGCAAAACATTTTTTAAAAAGAAAGAAGTTATACCATTACCTGTTTATAATTTTATTAATAATACTTGTTGATATGGTATATACCAGAGGCTTTGTAAAGCCTCCAAATGATAAGGGGAATAAAACAGCTCCCCTTTGAGGAAAGACTAAAGAGGTTAGGACTTTTCAGCTTGGAGAAGAGACGGCTGAGTGGGGATATGACAGAGGTGTTTAAAATCATGAGAGGTCTAGAACGGGTAGATGTGAATCGGTTATTTACTCTTTCGGATAATAGAAGGACTAGGGGGGCACTCCATGAAGTTAGCATGAGGCACATTTAAAACTAATTGGAGAAAGTTCTTTTTTACTCAACGCACAATTAAACTCTGGAATTTGTTGCCAGAGAATGTGGTTAGTGCAGTTAGTATAGCTGTGTTTAAAAAAGGATTGGATAAGTTCTTGGAGGAGAAGTCCATTACCTGCTGTTAAGTTCACTTAGAGAATAGCCGCTGCCATTAGCAATGGTAACATGGACTAGACTTATTTTTTGGGTACTTGCCAGGTTCTTATGGTCTGGATTGGCCTCTGTTGGAAACAGGATGCTGGGCTTGATGAACCCTTGGTCTGATCCAGTATGGCATTTTCTTATGTTCTTATGTATAAAACAAAAGGTCCTGGCATGAAGTTTGGTTTATAGTAAAGCTACATATACAAAGAAGTTTAATGTTAATATACTAAGATATCAAGTTCTTTTTTAAACTTCAAGGAATCAGATGTGTCCCTATGAAAAAAAATGTTTTGTTTTTTGTTTTGTTCAGAAGTGTTATTTAGCAATTAGCATTGACAAAACTGAATACGAATTTAATGAAATGGTAGAAACCAACTTACTGAATTCTGTTATCATTCTTCCAACTTTTCACCCCTTCAACTAGGGAAACCAAGTTTTGGCTTGGTTATCTCATAGGGATGGGAAGAAGAAAAATGTCATTCCATTTTTGGAGAGTAGCTTTCCCACAAATTTCATTTTGTCTAATGTTTATATTGTTTATTAAGTTAAAAAAAATATAACCCCTCCCCCAAAAACAAAACCAAAAAAAAGGAAACCTCCATCCCTCCCATCCAAAAATTGATGGGGCCAGGATCCTCCTCAGTCCCCACTTACCTGGTATGGTGGGGATCCAATGCTGAGGGATGTCATTCTAAAACATTTTGTTTCTATGAAACCTACTTAAATCCAAGATACAAGATATTTTTTTAAATATTCTGGAAGAGTGCAATTTGGAAGGTTTTGCACATAGACCCTTGATTGTCACTTTAGACATTGCATCATTATATTAGTTTATCTATTTATTTGTTTACTTTTCTATACCGATATTCTGGTACAATCATACTGGTTTACAATAACATTAAGTAATAAAAAAAATACATAAAATAACATCAAATTGGTTACATAAAATATTAAATTAAAATTAAAATAAATAAATAAATTAACCATGCTGAAAACTGATATCCCAATTAGTCCAAAAAGATTTAAATAAATACTGGTCAAACTCTGGCTGTTTTTATACACTGGTTTTCACCTTCTTTTTAAAACTTTGAAAGTTTGACTCAAGCACGTTCCACAGTGTCAGGCCAGCATAGCTCTGGATGTCATATCAATTTATTTACAACTAATTGTATTATGAGTTTGGCATTGATTGCTTTGAAAGAAAATTTATTTTTGTTTCAGGATCAATTATATTTACAGATTAGCAGCACAGAGATGGGAGCAACGATGGCCCCTTTGATAGCTAATTTGTTTATGGCAAAATTTGAGAAGAATTGGGTAAAGCAGTCTCTATTCAAAGATAAGATAATTGTTTGGAAGAGAAACATTAATGATATATTCATGCTGTGGGATGGTATTATTAGAAAGGTCACATCATTCCATAATTGACTGAACTCATGTGAGGAAGAGTTAAATTCTCTTTAAATTACAGTTAGACTAGGATTTTCTTCGGCGCCTCTGCGGTGTTATGCGGGATCCGAGATCCTCCAGACATAACAATTGATGCAAATGATTTCTCCAAGTCCAAAAGGAAGGAGGGTCAGTTCTCCTCCAATGCAGTAAAATCACTTTTTTCCCCACCAAGCATGCCTTCAGAATGAATAACCCAATCCCTCGTTTTCTCACTGGTAATTTTGGTAAGCAGTCAAACAAAAACGTCATAGATGTTATGGGCAAAGTAAAAGCCAGCAAGGTCATGAGATAGCGAGCAATGTGCCCCCAAAACTGTCGAATAGTGGGGCAGGCCCAAAAAGAGTGAGACGTGCCTACTGCACTATTATATCTCGCACAAATATCAGAGAGGACAAGTTTTGAATGATACGCTACTTGTACAGTCACATAAGCCCTGCGGAGAAACTTATACTGCATTTCTCTATAGTACATATTGTCTGTAATGCGGGAAATTCGACGAAAGCATGCTCGGAGTATTGATAGTGACACCACAAGCAACCCATCTTTGTTCCAACGCTCTACCAAAACCTGGCAGGTATCCCATTCAGAATATTTAACCAGAAGTTTATAATATCTAGACATCGAAGGTATATTGCTACTTTCTAACATTAATAGGTCTGCTAAGGAGTGAAATGCACTAGGACTCAAAGTATCGGGAGGCAGTGATCCTGTGTAATGTTGTGCTTGTAAGTAGGGAAGAACCTGTTTAGGACTCACATGGTACATGGATTGTAGCTCTAAGAAGGACAACAATTTCCCATCGCTATTAAATAAATGACCTAGGTGTGTTACACCTTTCTGTCTCCAATGCAGAAAACCTGTTGATTGAGATCCTGGTGAAAAATCCCAGTTACCCTGTATTGGAAGAAGATATGCACATATCCGAGGGACCTTGATAAGTTTAGTCACCGCCGTCCAAGTTTGTCGTATAGGCATAATAGATGGGGATTGGACCAGAAAAGTAGGCAAGGAGCTGGAGGGAGTTTGCAAAACATAGTTTAAGTCTAAGGGGGCCACCAATGCTTTTTCAGCATGGACCTGTACAAAGGAGAACTGGTCAAGAAGCCAATCTCGTATTATTCGGAGGTTCCCCGCCAAGTTATACAGCCCAAGATCAGGGACTCCTAATCCTCCCTCTCCCCATCGAGCCCTTATAGCACAACGGAATACGAGATTTACCCCCCCTCCAAAGAAAAAGCCTAAGCTCTCTGTCCAGTAACAGCAAGTCCTTGCGTTTCAGATATACTGGTAAATTGGAAAGAACATAAAGCCACTTTGGCAATAAGACCATCTTAAACATTTGTTTAGATGAACACAGCCACCTTATTTCTACTAGTGTGCATAAAAAAAACACAGATCCTAATAAGTATTTAGAACACTCTAGTACCCATCCGAAGGCCCTCCGTGACAATTTGCCTTTGCAGTCAATTTCAATTTCTGAAGATTAAAAAAAATGTGTTCTTCCATAGCTAAATATAGGTTTCAATCCAAGGCTCTCAAGATTTTTTCGATAGAGGGTACCCTGTGAATGCAGGGCATTTAAGAGTGCACCCTATTACCCAAAGGATGAATTACTATGGGGCTCAAAAAGAATCCAGATCAGGGGGGACCCTCACTTGTGTATTGAAACATATTGCTGGAACTGGTGAAGTAACCAAAATGGTTAGAAAAAACTCAAAATCCTTTCTTTACATCCTTTGTTTAGAGACAGCAAATTGGGAATTGCATATGTCATGGGAGCAATTTGAAAGAGAGATTGTGTCCTGCATTTTTGTCCATCAAAAGTATTAAGAAAAATGATAAGCCATTGGGACACTTTAAATGGAGATTGTGTCAGTCTTGTGCTATCACATTAAATATGCACATATTTGTGCATCCCATCACCTGCAGAGAATATCCTCTCAAGCATTTTTCAAACTGTACATCTTCCTACATGGTGTACGTGATTTTGTGTCCATGTAGCAAAATGTTTGAAGGCAAGATGAAAAGAAGTTTGAGAACGTGCATTTCTGAACTAAAGAGCTACATTAAACATAAGGGGGCAGATTTTTATTCTTACACGCGTGGGGTACATTTGTGCACGCTACCCAGCGCGCACAAATGTACACCCAATTTTATAACAAGCGCATGCTGCCGGGCGCCTGTTATAAAATCCGGGATCAGCGCGTGCAAGGGGAAGCCCGATGGCTTTCCCTGTTCCCTCCAAGGCCGCTCTGAAAACAGAGCAGCTTTAGAGGGAACTTTTTTTGGCTCCCCTCACCTTCGCCTCCCTTCCCCTATCTAACCCTCCCCCCAGCCCTACCTAAATCCCCCCCTACCTTTTGTTGTCAAAGTTACACCTGCCCGAGGCAGGCGTAAATTGTGCGCGCCGGCTGGCTGCCGGCGCGCACCAACTCCTGGCACAGCTGCTCTGCTGGAGGACCACCCCGAACTACCCCCGGACTGCCGCGCCGGCGCCGCCCACGGACCACCCATTTTTGAAAGCCCCTGGACATATACGTGTCCGGGGCTTGTGCCTGCCGCCGAGCCTATGCAAAATAGGCTCTGCCTGTGCAGGGGTAGGTTTTCAGGGGTTACGTGTATATATTACATGCACATACCTCTTTGAAAATCTACCCCAAGGTACTCAAAGCACCGTTGGTCACACAATCAGTAAAGGCATCTCATTATGGGGTAGATTTTCAGAAAGCGCGATTTGGCGTACTTTTGTTGGCGCATCAGGCGCAAACAAAAGTACGCTGGATTTTAGTAGATACGCGCGTAGCCGCTAAAATCCTGGATCGGCGCGCACAAGGCTACCGATTCTGTACAGCCGGTGCGCGCCGAGCCGCGCAGCCTACCTCCATTCCCTCCGAGGCCGCTCCGAAATCGGAGCGGCCTCGGAGGAAATTCTCTAACGCCCTCCCCTCACCTTCCCCTCCCTTCCTCTACCTAACTCACCCACCCGGCCCTGTCTAAACCCCCCCCCTTACCTTTGTCGGGGGATTTACGTCTCCCTCCGGGAGGCGTAAATCCCTGCGCACCAGCGGGCCGCTAGCGCGCCGGGACGCAAACTGGGGGCGGATCCGGAGGGCGCGGCCACGCCCCTGGACCGCCCCGGGCCGTAACCACGCCCCCGGGCCCGCCCCCGAAACGCTCCCGACACGCCCCGGAAACGCCGCGCGGATCGGGCCCGCCCCCGACACGCCCCCCTCTGAAAACCCCGGGACTTACGCGAGTCCCGGGGCTCTGCGCGCGCCGGTAGGCCTATGTAAAATAGGCGCACCGGCGCGCAGGGCCCTGCTTGCCTAAATCCACACGGATTTAGGCAAGCAGGGCTCTTAAAATCCGCCCCTATCTTTTAGACTTCAGGTTTTTTGTGATCGATACTGCCCTACCTCATCCATGGGAGGGGGTGATAGGAGCAGTTTTTTGATTAAACAAGAACAGAAATGGATATTTGAATTGGTCAGCTTGCAACCAGTGGGGTTAAATTGCGGTACAGAGTCAGGACATTCATTTGAATATTTTCAAGGGGAATAAATATGTTTTTGTAATTGTTTTTCAATTGGATGCTCTGATTGGTCAATCATTTTTTTTTAAATACCTGAAAGTAAGAGTGGCAGCCGCAGCCATTTTTCAAGCAATGTAGTTATCTCAATCTAAGAAATGCAGTGTAAATGTGTGCACAAGAGAAATGATGTTTTGGTGCTGTTCTAATTGTTCTTTGTTTTATTCAAAGATATCAAGTATCGTTTTGAGAGTTTTTCCCTGATGCAGCCCTGACTGTGTGAAACACTGACAGCGTGAATACCAGGAGTTGAAACCGATCGTGTGCATCGATATTTAAATTATGTCTTTTAGTACGTAATAGTTGGTTAACATTGAGCTAAAATTTGCAGTGACACTTGTTTCAAAGATGTTTTAACAAATTATGCTGTTCACAAAAAAGATAAAATGTTAAAAAGAATCATGCATACCATTTGCATTAATTAAGGAGGTTTCTTCACTATTGATAGTGCCCAAAATTTCCTGATTACAGGCGGTCATTGCTGAGATAGTTTTTCTTCCTGTATAAAGTGATTTGTTATGTGCTTTTGAATGCTATACTAAGGGCATTTTTTCCAAGCTCTTGTAACATGTGCAGACAAATGTTCTTCATAAATGGAGAAGATCAAGAGGTATCCAAGGGATCTGTCCGTATGAGGTAGTGTTGGACCAGAGTCACATGGATAAAGCTGCCACCAGCACCGGTATCCAAAAAGGCAAGAGCATCAACAAGAATGTCTCCAAGAGAGAGACATACTGGAACTAGCATTTGTGGAGAGGTGCAGGGATGACCTAGGATGGCCTCTCCCACCAAGCCTCAGTCCTTGAATTTCCCTGCTTATTTAGGTAGTAAAATGTGAAGTGCCCAGATGCAGCAGTGTATAAGCATAACTTAAGATTATGGTACCTCGGCTTCTTTTCTGCTGACAACTTGAGGCGATCCACCTGCTTAGCTTCTACTGGTGCTGGTCCCAGCTCCAGGGGAGAATGGGAGATTATTAGATGCTGGAAATTTGGGACGAGGTGGACATGGCAACAAGCTGAGACTCTCTCTCTGACTCATTCCTGGAACCTCAAGTCTAGCCATATGGCTAGGCAATTTAAGTTTCTTGCAGGTGCCAGGCAGCCAGCTCATCTTTAATGCGCTCCAAGAATCCTGCTTGAAAATTGCAATTAGGCTGTCTCTGCCTCATTGGCTAGACTGTAGAAGTTCACTGCATACTCTCTCACAGACTGAGAGCCTTGCTTAATCTGTAGGAGTTCCTACTTCTTGGAAGCTGTGTGACTGAGTTCATTGAAAATTTGCCAGAATTTCTGTAGAAAGTGCGATAGGATCCCAAGAGCAGATCATCCCTTTCCCAAATGGGTGAGGCCCAATGCAGAGTTGAGCCACCCAACAAGGAGAGAATATAAGTCACTTTGTCTCGGTCTTCAGAAACAAGATTACCTGCAATTTGAATTGCATCCAACATTGTTTGAGGAAGCCTCTACATTTCAGTGGATCTCCATCATACCTCAGGGGTGGAGGTGGATGAATTGAAGGAGTTGCAGGCCATACTACAGCTGCCAACCATAGTGTTCAGCTGATCCTGCTGCTGTTGGGCCTGGTGTGCTAAACCAGCAATAGCAGAGGTTAGAGGCAAGTCCACCAAGCTCAAGGCATCTGCAAAATGTGAGTGGTACAGGGGTGTGAGCTTTTTGTGATGTGGCATAGCTGATGCAACCTCATGGGCAAACCATAAAGCCTATGCCAGCAGCTGGCAAACATGCCCTGTAGTGATATAGGGCCAGATTTTAATACCTATGCGCCGGCGTACATTTGTGCACACATCCCAGTGCACACAAATGTACGCCCAATTTTATAACATGCACACGCAGCCGCGCACATGTTATAAAATCCAGGGTTGATGTGCTCAAGGGGGTGCACAATAGTGCATCTTGCGCACGCCGAGACCTTGGGGAGCCCTGCTGGCTTTCCCCATTCCCTCCAAGGTCGCTCCAAAATCGGAGCGGCCTCAGAGGAAACTTTCCTTTTCCCCCTACCTTCCCCTCCTTCCCTACCTAACCCAACTCCAGCCCTACCTAAACCCCCCTAACCATTATTTTATGTTGCGCCTGGCTCTGGGCAGGCGTAGGTTGCGCGCGCCTGCCGCGATCCCGGGCACAGCGGCAAATGGCTGCTGTCCCTGGAGGATCCACCCCACCCACAGACTTCCCCATCCCCGCCCCTTTTTTCAAGCGTCCCGGGGCTTAACGCGCACCACCAGGCCTTTTGAAATGCCAATACACTATGGGGGTTATTTTCTAAGCACTTCTCATGTGCGTTAGGGAATAACACACGTGATAAGGCCCTATCACACATGAAAAGGCCCTTTTTGCAGTGGTAATAATAAAATTAGGGGGAGGGGAGGAGTTGGGGCGGAGTTAGGGAGGAGTCGGCAGCAGTGCCGCTACAGGCGATAATGTTTCGAACATTATCGCCGGCAGTAGCACAGGGAATAGCACTACCTTTTATGGTGGTGCTATGCCCCTGATAGCCTGCGGCCGGCCGCACCGTGGCAGGCGAAATTGCACCGCTGTGGTGCGATCGGCTGCGGGCTATCGTCTGCCAACCTCCTCCTTCACCCTCCCTACCCCCTTCAGCGCAGGCTTCATCATTCCGCACGGAATGATGAATCCTGGCCTATGGTAGAAAACATCGCTATGTTTACTGATATTTGACTCCTCCTGTCTGTCCATGTGTTTTCTAATTGAGGAATAAAGTTATTTCAAATTTAAGGTATATAGGGCTTACAAGTGGAAGCAGGAAGAGTGCAAAGTTTTACTTCCGCTTTAGGCGTGCAGAAGTCATATGTGATCATTCTGACGATACACTGTTGTAAGTACTTCTTACTTTGATGTAAGGGGCTATCTGTTTAGAAATCAACATAATAAACAGTTAGCATTCTTAGGTAGACAAAGCTTGTAAACCCTTTGCCTTCGTTCTGAAATTATATACAACATATTAGTTAAAGTTACTATAATATGTCTAGTGGCTGGTTCAGATAAAATGCTCTGGTATTTAAGTACAAATTACAAATTATAATAGCTTTTGGTTAAGCCGTATTACCTGCTTTCATAATTTAATATTTTAGCTGAGTGGCAGCATAATGTGGGGCAGATCTTAAAACCTGCGCGCGGGCATAGATTTGTTCGCCCAATCCGGCGCAAACAAATCTACGCCCGATTTTATAACATGCACACGCAGCTGCACGCAGGTTATAAAATCCAGGGTTGGCGCACCCAAGGGGGTGTACAATTGTGCAACTTGCGAGCGCCGAGCCACACAGCCTTCCTCTGTTCCCTCCGAGGCCGCTCCTGTCACATGGTAGGAGCAATGGACGGCCGGCACCATCTTGTGCTCCTACCATGTGACAGGGGCCGACCAATGGCACCGGTAGCCCCTGTGACATAGTAAGGGCAAAGGCTATCAGCGCCATTTTGAATACTGGCAGCCGATGGCCCGAGTGCAAGAGATGGCTCCCGGACCCCCGCTGGACCACCAGGGAGTTTTGGCAAGTCTTGAGGTGGTCAGGAGGGTGGGGGTTTTGTTTAAATTTGCTCCTTTAGACGGCTGAATAATTCGGTGAAGATTTGCTGTATTCGTGGGAATCACGATACGTTTCGCTTCCCCACGAATACAACGAATATGGCCCTATATGTTGCGGATTGCCAATACGTTGCAAATGAATGCACACCCGTACCAAGCATGCAGATGAAGCACTAAAATAATGGAAGAAAGTATATTAAATAACTCATCGTGAATAAATAGGGTGTTCTATTATTTCTTTTTATTATTCATTTCTTATGCTATATATTTTTTTTATTTTTATTTTTATTTATTTTTTAATAAGTTCAAAGACATTAGCGTGTTTTAGTTCATTTTATTTTTTATTTATTTTTAATTGCATCAGTATGATATGGTTTATATTTAATATTAACCCATGCTATTGGCTCAACTGTATTAAATTTTCCACTATTATTTTTATTTTTATTATTAAATGTCACCATATGACTAAATACATGTCCTTACAAGTTTCCATTTTATACCAAATTTTTCTATTTTTATAGGAATTTGATATAAAAAGTTTATTAATGTTGATAATTTAGATGTGCAAGAATGACTTTTTATCTGTTAACAATAAAAGATTGATTGTGGCTAAACCACTAAGAAAACGAGCATGATAACCTCACATTGCACAAAGCTTCATTCAGTTGAAAGCTGTTATTCTCTATGGGCCGGATTTTTAAAGGGTTATGCGCACCGGGCATATTTTCAAAAGGCCCAGCGACACTCGTAAAGCCCCAGGTTGTGTGTAAGTCTCGGGGCTTTGCTAAAGGGAGAGGGGGAGGGGCAGAGCAGCGGAGGGGTCAGAGGCTCCCAGCACAGCGGTCATTTGCCGCTGTGCAGGGGATTGTGCACCGGCAGTTGGCCCGCACGCGCAACTTAATTAAGCCCCAGGGCTGAAGTAAGTTTAAAAAAAAATCATCAAAAGGTAGGCGGGAAAGGGCAAGGGAGGTAGGGGAAGGGAAGGTGGGGTGGGGGGTAGGGAACAGGAGGAAGGCAGTGCAGCTCAGCACGGGCTTGGCACACCAAGGTGCACAATTGTGCATCCCCTTGCACGTGCCAACCCCTGATTTTATAACATATGCACTCCTGCGCGTGCATGTTATAAAATTGGGTGAACGTGTGCGTGCCGGGTAGCGCGTGCACATTGTCGCCCACGCGCACGCTTTAAAATCTACCCCTATGTGCCATTGTTTGTGCCTTTGTTTTTGATGTGTGTGCATCTTATTATTTTAAGTTTGGGATTTTGCATTATATATGTTTATAAATGTTTTTAAGTTATTATGATTTGAATTATGTATATATATGTGTGTCATTTTTTATGCATTTTTAATGTAGGCTGAAGAGGTTAGGGCTGTTCAGCTTGGAGAAGAGACGGCTGAGGGGGGATATCATAGAGGTCTTTAAGATCATGAGAGGTCTTGAACGAGTAGATGTGACTCGGTTATTTACACTTTCGAATAATAGAAGGACTAGGGGGCATTCCATGAAGTTAGCAAGTAGCACATTTAAGACTAATCGGAGAAAATTCTTTTTCACTCAACGCACAATAAATCTCTGGAATTTGTTGCCAGAGGATGTGGTTAGTGCAGTTAGTGTAGCTGGGTTCAAAAAAGGTTTGGATAAGTTCTTGGAAGAGAAGTCCATTAACTGCTATTAATCAAGTTTACTTAGGGAATAGTCACTGCTATTAATTGCATCAGTAGCATGGGATCTTCTAGGTGTTTGGGTAATTGCCAGGTTCTTGTGGCCTGGTTTGGCCTCTGTTGGAAACAGGATGCTGGGCTTGATGGACCCTTGGTCTGACCCAGCATGGCAATTTCTTATGTTCTTATGTTCTTATGTTCTTATACATTTTATTTTACTTGTTTTTAATTAAAAATCATTGTAGCCCCTGCAGGAGCTCATCTCAATGAGTGAAACTCAGCCAGAGTCGGGCTCCTACTGCTACTAGATCAATAAAGAATCTTTGCTTCTACTGATCTTTGTTTCCTGGTTGCTACTAAGCAAGAGGTCAGGTCCAGGTGGCTGGCAATTGTGGTCAGGTCCAAGAAAGTGGTTAAGGTCCAGAAAGTCAGGCCAAGGGAGGAGAAAGGCACACAGAAGACACTTGACCAGATGGACAGGATGAGGCAAGGCTGGATAAGGAAGACTGGACAAGGAAACCATGAGAAAAAAAGGCTGGACAAGAAAGACTGGATGAGACAAGGCTGGAAAGACAAGGCAGGATGAGGCAAGATTGAAAAAGGCAGGAGAACAAAATGGCGCCGTGAAGGAAAGACGTGGTCAGATGAGCTCCCGACTTGCCGTTTTTTTTCTTGAACTGTTTTCCTCAGAATCAAAATGTCCCATACCAAAAGGAAGGGGAAGGTAAGGGAGGGAACATCGACCCCCCTTAAGCCTACTCCAGTATAGATGACGATTCAGGAATTCTACTCTGTAGCGGGGGTAACTCCAGGAGAGTCGGCTGCAGCAGAGGAGGAGGAGCAAGCTTGTGTGCCAATCAAAGAGACATCTCTGAGCCCTGGAGCACCGGTTACTCCTTCCCCTCCTGCCCATGTCAGAGTGTTTGGGTCTGCTAAAACCCTAGGACTGAAGTTGCCTCAGGAGGATGAAGCTTGTGATGGAGGCCCAGCTGCGAGAGTGACGGGGCAGACTCAAGGCAAAGGAGTTTTAATCGCCTTGAGGGAAGCAAACATCGGCATTTTGAGTGGCACTGTCAGGTTACTGCCACCTCCCACCACTCAAGGAAGGAGTCAGGCGGATCTAATGGAGTTAGGAAATCCAACACAGAATGCACCGGTAAATATGCCAGATATAAAGTTATTAAATAAACCTGATGTTGTGACTTTAGATGCCTTATGGAATGCTGTTTCATTACTTGAAAAAAGCAATTATTTCCTTGACGACTACAATTAAAGTCTCTCAAGAACAACTTAATATGGTTAACCCAGTGCTTCTGGCTAACTTCACTAAAATTCAGGAAATTGATTCTCAAATAAAACAGATACAGGTCATTCAAACTGGCCTAATTCAGGGGGACTGGACTGGAATGGAAAATCTGAAAAATAATCTCAGATATAATAATCTGAGAATAGTGCATTTTCCTAAGTGCAAATTAATTTCCCCCAAGGAACAACTTAAACAATATTTATTGGAAGTATTGTCCATTTCTAGTGTTCATTTACCCACAATTTTGAAAACCTACTTTCTACCAGAGGCAGCCCAGAGAGGTGGTGGAGGTTGAGGGGAGCATCTGGAGACAGTGTCGCCACTTGAGGACCTGTCCGGCTTCCTAGAAACATCTCAGGAAGAGCAAGTAGAGAGAAGAGGTGTATTATTGGTGAAATTCTTATTACCTGCTGCAAGGGACACCTTGTTAAAGAACTTTCTCTGAAATAGGAATAAGCTTTACCTTGGGGGAAAGATATGGATATATCCGGACATTGTAATATCTACACAACTATGAAGAAAAACATTTCTGATTCTATGTCCTAGAACCCACCAGTTAGGTGCACAAGTATTGACAAGATTTCCTTGCAAATGTATATTAAAAATAGAAAATAATAGATAAGCCTTTATGGAGCCAGATCAGTTGGAATTATTTTTTAATTCAAGAAGTGAATTAAGGATAGATTCTGTCACTAACACCGGTATCTAAAAAGTAACCCTCTTATTTCCTTCTTTCTTTGTTTAAAGAGGAAACATTTGTAATTTGTAATTTGACCATTGTAAGTTAATATTGCTCCAACTTTCATGTTTGTTCTCTCCAGATTGCATGGTAACACAGGTTAAAGAGCAGAGAGAAATAGTTTTGGAAATATAGAAGTAAAATGAGTGGTATATCTCTAAATTGTCTTTTATTAATATGTTTATTTCCTTTTGAGTTTGATATGTACGCTCTTCCTAGAAGTAAGGTGTGTAAAATGCTTTTTTGTAAATTGTTTAAAAACTTAATAAAGAGAAAATAAAAAAAAAAAGATTGAAAAAGGCAAGGTTGGTTGAAGTAAGGCAGGAATCAAGAACACTGGAACACTGTGGCAACACGCAATGCCACTAAGTAGGAGGCCCCTTTCTGAGGCAAGGAAGTGCTACGGGACCCTGGCTTGAATAGCCCAGCAGGGCTGACATCCTCGGAGATTGCCTGAGTGGGTTCCCAACATGGGGTCTTCAAAGGAGGAATGTGCATGTGTGCCTAAGGAAGCAGATGGCATGCAACGATGGCAGCATTCTGGGCTGGGGTCGGCAATGATACTTGTTTGGTGGCATCCCACCACATGGAGAGAGGACAGCGGCCTCTAGGCCACATTGGGCAGCTAAGCGTTGGGTAGATAAGCAATGCTGGTTGCAGACGGGTCTTGCAAAACGTGGATGAAATATGTGTCAAAGGTCTTGCTGAAATCCAAGTACACTAAGGGCCAGATTTTGAAAGGGGTACGCGCGTATCTTACGCGCGTACCCCCCGAAAACCTGGCCCAAACACCCCCTGCGTGTGCCAAGCCTATGTTGCATAGGCTTCCGGCGCGCACAAAGCCCCGGGATTTACGCGCGTAAGTCCCGGGGCTTTCCTGGGGGGGGGGCATGTCGGGAGGCATCTCGCGATCCGCGTGTCATCGGGGAGCGTGTCGGGGGAGGGGGCATGACGTGGCCAGCGCGTCATCCGGGGGCGGCGCCGTGGGCATGATTTTGGCCTGGGGCATTCCAGGGGTGTGGCCGCGGCCTCCAGACCAGCCCCCGGACTGGAACATGGCGCGCGGCAGCCGGCCCAGCGTGCGCAAAGTTACGCCTGCCTCGAGCAGGCGTAACTTTCTTGACAGAGGTAGGGGGGGTTTAGATAGGGCCGGGGGGGGGGGGTAGGTAGTGGAAGGGAGGGGAAGGTGGGGGGGAGGCGGAAGGAAAGTTCCCTCTGAGGCCGCTCTGATTTTGGAGCGGCCTCAGAGGGAATGGAGGCAGGCTGCGCGGCTCAGCGCGTGCAGGCTGGCGATTTTGGGCAGCCTTGCGCGCGCCGACCCCGGATTTTAATGGATACGCGTGGCTACATGTGTATCTAATGAAATCCCGCATACTCTTGTTCGTGCCTGGTGCGCGAACAAAAGTACGAATGTGTGCAAGTTTATGAAATCTACCCCAATGTCTAGCGCTCCTCTTTGATCCAACTCCCTGGTCAGGCAATCAAAGAAATTAAAAAGTTTTCATCTTATAAGATTTGCCTCTGGTAAATCCATGCTGCCTCAGATTTTGCAATCCATTTAATTCTAAAAATGTCACTATCCCCTGGTTTTTTTTGTTTTTTTGTTTAAATTTTTATTTATGCAATTTCAGATATATAACATCATATATCAAAGGTATAAGAGGTCCATTATTACATTTCAAAAGGAAACATGTTTTAAAATAATTACATTTAAACATAGATATTTATATTTTTAGGAAATTTTAGGATCAAGATATACATTCAGGTAACTGAGGAGCTCAAAAACAGATTTATATCCAAAACAAAAGGAATAAACCATCACCTGGGACATTACCCCTACTATACGTTATAGCACTTCATCCCTTCCCATCCAGAAAGCCTCTTAGTTGATCTGGTTCAGAAAAGATGTATTTTTCTTCTTGAAATGTTATAGAACATTTACAAGGATATCTCAGCTGCATACTGGCATCTCTATTTATCACCTCAGCTCTCATGAGCAGAAACCTTCTCCTTCGCTCCTGTGTGGAGCGGACAATGTCCGGATATATCCAAACACCTTGTCCATAATACTGAGCAACTCTATTCCTAAAGAAGAATTTTAAGACAAGATTTCTATCTTGCTCAAAAGCAAAAGTAGCCAGTAATGTGCCTATCGCTTTTATTTCTGTTTGTAATGACAACTCGATCAACTCGGAGGCATTCAATAACTGTTGTTCTTGTATTTCTTCTACCCCCCCCCCCCCCCCCTTAAAGGCAGACTCTTCTTTGAGACAAAAATCTTTGGAAATAACAGGGGTTATTTCCTTAGGAATCTTTAGACAGTCACTTAAATATTCTTTGACCATTTCCACCGGGACCAATCCTTTCACCACAGGAAAATTTACTATTCATAAATTTAAATAGCGAAGGGGGTTCTCTATATTTTCAAACTTTCTCTCTGTATTTACCTCAGATTTTATTAAATTATGTTGAATATTTTCAATTGCTGTAATCTTTTCCTCCAACTTCACTATTTTCTCTTGATGTATATTCGTTATTCTTTCGGTATTCAGTCCTCTTTTATTCAATTCCAAAAATGCTTGTGTTAAAGTTGTAATGGCCGGTTCAATAGAAATCATTGCTTTCCACAAAGTGTCCAAAGTTACAACTGGGGTTTTTTGTAGAGAAAATAAATTTTTAGATTGCAATATTACCAGGTCTTGAAGTGCTCTGTTCCCTTCGATGCCCCATGCCGGTTCACCCGTATGGGGTTCGGGTGTGGAGGTAACCACTCTCTCCATTACTCCTCTACCACCTTCAGTCACCAACCCGCCGCTTTCTCCATCAGACTTGGAGGAAGGCAGTTCTCTCCTCCTGAGCTCCAGAGCTCGCGATGTTTCCTCCTCCTCTACTCCTGTCTGACCTCGTGGCGGCTTTTGTGTCTCAGGTGCACCCGGGCTGAGCGATATCTCGTCGGCCATAGAGAGTGACCCGAGCTCCTGGATCTCTCGCCCAGCGGCCCTCGCCTCCAGCGATTTTGGGGTGGACTCAAAGAAGCTCTCTATCTTTGGCTGTTGAAATCCTTCTTCCTTAGTGGTAACATTTTCTTTAAGACAAGCTTTTCGTTTTGTGTGTTGCATATTGAAATAGTCAAAGGTAATTTAGAGGTAATTTCGAAAAACACAGAGAGGTATAGAGAGAGCTCCTTATGCGCATCTCATGTGGTGGCCATCTTGGTCCCCCACTATCCTCTGTTTTAGCAATGATTCCATTAGTTTGTTTACCACAGAGGTCAGACTAACTGGCCTGTAATTTCCAGCCTCCTTCTTACTTCCACTTTTATTGTTAGGAACTATTTTAAACTGTATTGTTATTTGTTGTTTTAATATGGTATTGTTGTAATCCACACCAAACATTCTACAGAGTGGAGGACGTGGAATATAAGCCTTTGAATAAATAAAAATAAATGATATAAAATCTACCCTTTTCCAAACCACTGGAACTACTCCAGACTCTAAAGAAGCATTGAAAAGGTCAGCCTGCGGAGTTGCTAAGATCCTTTTTGTACCCTCGGATGTATCCCATCTGGTCCCAACGCCTTTTGTACTTTAAGTTTAATTAGCGCCTTACTGTTCCAAAAATTGATTGAGGTTTACCTCAGTTCTAATCTTATCTATGTTTGTTTTAGGAGGTCCTGATCCAGGCCCTTCCACAGCAAACACTGAACAGAAATATTTGTTAAGCAATTTTGCTTTTTCCTCATCAGTCTCTACATATTCCTCCCCTTAACCTCTGAGTCTCACAATGCCACGTTTACACTTCCTTCTATCACTAAGATATCTAAAACAAAAAAGTCTTGTCCTTCAGTTTTACCATATTTGCTATTTCTTTTTCTATTAGAATTTTTGCATTCCTGACTACTTTCCCAGATTCTTGTAATTATTCAAGATATTGTCACCTGTCTTCCTCTTTCTGTGTTCTCTTGTAGTTTATGAATGCTAACATTTTCGCTCTTACCTTTTCGGCTACTTCTTTAGAAAACCAGATAGGTCTCTTTTTCCTTTTCCCTTTATTTACTTTCTTAACAATCCAATGATTTGCCCTTATGATATCTCCTTTTAGTTTTGTTCACTGCCCTAGTTCCCCTAGATTTTCCTACCCAGCTAATGACTCCTTGAGGTATACTCCCATTTTGTGAGTAAGCTTTCCTGAAGTCTAGAACCCTCCCCTTAGAATGAACCTTCATCTCTTGCATACAGATATTGAACCACTCCATTCAGTGTCACTGGATCCCAGATGATCATCCACTACAACATCAGAAATAGTATCCCCAGGTCCAGGAAGGGGATCTCCATAAACTGAAGAACCAGGGGCACAATTGAAACCACTGGTAGGTTATGTTGTGACACCATGGCTTCCTCAATGAAGTTCCCCATGGCTCCTGATTCCAGAATGGTGTCCAGAAGTTTCTCTCTCTATGGTATCCTGCATGATACAAATGGGAATTATCAACTGGAGAGGCTGAAGTATGGCTTAGGGTTGCTTATACAGTCAACCCCAAATATGGAAATTTCCCTACTTTTTATAGCATTGTATAGCAAAGTGCCCCTGGCCTGTGCAATGGAGGCAAAAACTGAGGCATCACACCTCTTATTCTCCAGTCAATTTAGTCTTTCAGAGATGCATGGGTTCAGTGGGTGTAGAAGTAACTGTAGGCTTATTGAGAGGGGTTACTGGTGGGTGCTGGAACTAAGATGCCAATTTTAAGTGATGCCAATAAGCATCCCTCTCTCTAGTTCATTCTTAGAACCTAACTTTGATTCTAAAGGAGAGGGTATTGAGATCATTGAGTCTGTTGGGATGTCTCTGCTGATAAGCTCATCCTTAATCTACTCTGAGAGGCCTTTGCAGAAGATGGCAACTAGGGTCTCCTCATTCCAATGAAGCTCAAAGACCAGGATCCAAAACTGGATCATGTAATCTCCAATAGTTTTAGATCCCTCCTTGAGACAAAACAATTCTGTGGCTGCTGAGAAGGCTAATCAAAGCTATGCTGGAAGTGCTTTAGGAATTCCTCCAAATTCCCAATGAGGGGGTCATTCCTTTCCCACAAAGGAGATGACATGCTAGGGATGAACCAGCCAATAAGGAAAGGATAAATGTCACTTTGGTGCAATCGAAGTGAAAATTAGTAGAATAATGCTCAAAATGTATTAAACATTTATTTTAAGAACCTTCTGCAAAACTTAGGGTCTCTATCATACCTGGAAGGTAGAGCCAGGAGAGTCATGGGGCCAGGTATGTGAACTGGAGCTGGTGGTAATATTGCAAGGAAATAGCGCAGGTATTCAGACCTGCATTGTATCTTTGGTGAAAACTTGGAGTAGGTTGTAGGGATGTGCAGGCAAAACGTTTTCGGTGAAACGTTGATACGTTGAAGGTGAGGGTCGATTCCGTTCATTATGGAAGTATGGAGAAATCCATAAGTTGTGGATCTGTCCATACATTTCCCGGTTCCCTAAATAAAAATTTAAACTCCCCCCCCCACCCTCCATAATCCCCCCCCCAAGATTTACCAAAACTCCCTGGTGGTCCAGCGGGGAGTCAGGAAGCCATCCCTGCACTCCTTTGCGATTTCCTCATGGCGCCGATAGCCTGTGTCACAGGGGCTGCCCGTGCCATTGGTCAGCCCCTGTCACATGGTCACGGCGCCATCTTGTGCTTCTACCACGTGACAGGTAGGTCATGTGGCAGGAGGTCGCTCCGGGACCCCCGCTGGACAGAACCGGAACTTTTGGCCAGCTTGGGGGGGACTCCTGACCCCCCCAAGCTGGCCAAAAGTTCCGGTTGGGTCTCCTGACCCCCCCCAAGCTGGCCAAAAGTTCCGGTTGGGTCCAACGGGGGGCCCGGAGCGACCTCCTGCCACATGACCTACCTGTCACGTGGTAGGAGCACAAGATGGCGCCGTGACCATGTGACAGGGGCTGACCAATGGCACGGGCAGCCCCTGTGACATAGGCTATCGGCGCCGTGAGGAAATTGCAAAGGAGTGCAGGGATGGCTTCCTGACTCCCCGCTGGACCACCAGGGAGTTTTGGTAAGTCTTGGGGGGGTCAGGAGGGTGGGGGGTTTTAAGTGTTTATTTAGGTTCAACGTATTCAACATAGCTATGTTGAATAAGTTAGAACTTGCGATGCGTTTCTCCTCAACCTTTTTTTTCTCTTTTAAAAATATAAGTTGCGTTTTACATATGCATTCAAAACGAATGCACACCCCTAGTAGGTTGGTTATTTGATCCAGCTGGTCGTGTTGCTGCTGGATACACAGAGCCAAGCCAGATATGGCTGAGGATGAGTTTGCTGAGCTCATGGCCTTCACAAACAGTCATGGATTGTTAGACCTTGTACTCAAGCTTGATTGAAGCAGCTCAGCAAGTAAACCCACTAGGCCCACACCAACAGCAGGTAAATGCACTCAGGGTTGAAGGCTTGGCTTTACCTATACAACCTCCTTTCCCCACAGGTTGAGCCCATGAGTTCTGGAGAAGGTCACAGTGAGACCAATCTCATGGCAGGCAGAGATCCAGCAGCATCAGTGTCTAGGCAGTGGTCACAGCAGGCAGAGAATAAGCAGAGTCAGAATCCAAGCCAGGATCAGAACCAATAGTCAGTTTATCGAGAGAAAGAGAGCTGGGAAGACAGGTATGGAAGGATAAGACATGGGAGAGACAACAGGCAGGATGTCATAGTTTTACCTGCTATGCAGTTCCCCTGCCATGGTTTTGCCTGCTATGCAGCCTCCCCAACAACAGTGGTCTTCAGTGAGCACCACTCCCAGCTGTGCAAGTTACCTCCTAACTGAATAACTGATACCTGAGTCCCAACCCTACTTAACTCTGCCTATTCAGTCGCTCATTGCCTCTTTCTTTGAGTCACTTTAGCTCTTTGAATTGACCAGTCTTGTCTTACTGTATCTTGCTTTGTGGCATACCCAGGCTTCCTCCTTTTCCTTGAAACCTATCTGGGCCTTCTGCCGGTCTATATCCCACCATGGCTTCCTGCCTTGCTCTATGGCCTATCTTCACTTCCTGCTGTGCTCTGTAGCCTACCTTGGCTCCCTGTCATGATCTAAAGCCTTCCAGTTTTCCTTTCCTTATTCTGTAACTTTCTAGGCACTTCTTCCATGCTCAGCAGCCTTCTGGTCCTACCTATCCTGCCTTGTGTCCTCTGGGCATACTAGATTACCTTGCTTTGTCTCATGGTCTGTTGGACTTTCTTGTTTTCTGTTGCCTGCTAGTCCTGTACTTGTCCTGTTCTTGTCCAGTCCTTGTTCATTCCTTTACCTGCCCATGCCAGTTTAATCCTTTTCTATTTCCCAGGCCTTGCCCTTGTCCTTGGTTTGAGCCCCACCAATACCTGTGTCCATCTCCCAGCTAGTGCCTGGATCCATCTCCTAGCCAGTGCCTGGATCCGGCTCCCTCAGCCTGTCTCCAGCTTCCAGCCTATGCTTAAATCAACTCCAGTCATGATGTTCACTAGAAGGGAAGTCCTATCGGTGCCTAGAACCCAAGGGCTCAACCTGCGGGGGAAGGGATTGGTTAGGTAGAAGGTCACCTCTAGTCCTGCCTTGCAGTCCTGGGTCCCTGAATCTAGCCTGCCAGATAGTGACAGAATGAAGAGGCCAAACAACCCCCACAGTATTGTGTGCAGTACTTCCTGACAACTCAGCAAACAAAAAAATATATTTTTCTACCATTGCTTATTTTTGTAACCAGTGTCAATGTCAGATCCCACCACCATTTCTTGATTGCACTAAGTGTAGCTCTCTGAACCCAGCCCAGTGGAGGTGTGTGGGGTGCAAAGTGGTGATGAATGAACTAAAAGTGTCCACCTACTTTACATCTATTATTTGTGTGTGGCAAAAGAGCACATATACATTTAAAAACTAAATATATGTTTACCTCCCTGTTTTCTTCCCCTGGCACAAACATGTCCATATAAATGCCTCTTTGTAACCCGACTGAAAGTACCTAATGTGTGCTACGGAAAGCCACACCTAATCTGAGCCAGGATGAGGAGGGAGATTATTAGGAAAATCAATTTACTCAAGTGTAAATGGCTTTGAAAAGGGCCCTTTTTTCATATCCATGAAAGAAAAGAGTAGCATCTCTAGCCCTCAGCAATTTTAAGTGAGAATTAGGGGAGATCTGTAACAGACCTGCTTTAAAAAGAGATTACCATGCTAAAAATGCACGTTCTAGGGCATGTCCGTATCTGAAATCGCTGGGCAAAATAGCTATGACTGCTGTGTGTAAAGAGAACACTTGCAAAGGGAAATGGCACCGCTGTAAAGGGTGGATGATGTCGCTGATATTATACGTGCTTAACTTGGCAAGCTTCTTAGAAAGATTTGATTATAAAATCACAGCCAGCACGAAATGCTATTTTAACGGAAGCTTCCCATAATTGACTGCATTCAGTGGGAAAGAAAAAAAAGCTGATAGCTTTCTTCACTCAACCGAGACATGTAAGGTCTTGCATGGTCTTGGCTCCATGGCATGTTAACCTAGTCATAAGGGATGAGGCAGCCAGAGGGCTCAAAGTAAAGCAGAATGGTCATGGTTTATGGTGCATTCATTAGGCTCAATTCATTGGAGGAAGGGAAGGATTAGCCCTAGATATTTACTTAGATCCATAGAGGAGATTTAAGGATGTCTCTGGTGTGATGACAAAAATACAAACAAAAAAACAATCAGATCTGAAGACCATTTTTAACTTTCTGAAGTGTCAGCAGTAGGTGAGAAATTCAGAGTCACAGACAGACCGATACAGTACAGTGCGCTCCGGTAGAGCGCACTGTTAACCCGCCATTGGACGCGCGTTTTCGACGTGCTAGTGTTATTCCTTATTCAGTAAGGGGTCAAAAACGCGCGTCCACCCCCCCCCCTCCCCGAAACTAATAGCGCCCGCAACATGCAAATGCATGTTGATAGCCCTATTAGGTATTCCCGCGCGATTCAGAAAGCAAAATGTGCAGCCAAGCCGCACATTTTACTTTCAGAAATTAGCGCCTACCCAAAGGTAGGCATTAATTTCTCTGGGCACCGGGAAAGTGCACAGAAAATCAGTAAAAACTGCTTTTCTGTGCACCCTCCGACTTAATATCATGGCGATATTAAGTCGGAGATACTGAAAGTTACAAAAAGTTAAAAAAAAAAATTTGAAGTCGGCCTGTGGCTCGCAGGTTGAAAACCGGACACTCAATTTTGCCGGCGTCCAGTTTCCGAATGCGTGGCTGTCAGCGGGTTTGAGAACCGACACCGGGAAAATTGAGCGTCAGCTGTCAAACCCGCTGACAGCTGCCGCTCCTGTCCAAAAAGAGGCGCTAGGGACGCGCTAGTGTCCCTAGCGCCTCTTTTTACCTCTTTTTACCGCCGACCCTAATTTGAATACTGAATCGCTCACACAGGAGAGTGGCCTGTGTGTGCGCCAGGAGAGTGGGCGTTCGAGTGCGGCCTGAGAGGAAGTTAATCTTGGGTTCCTTGGGGGCAGGAGGGTAGGCTGAATGCCACTTTGGTGCTGGAGGATGGAAAAAAAAATGAATAGTCCTGCAGACCAATTTCTGTTGTAGGATGGAGTAGTTGGGATGGATTACATGGGCCATGGTGCCCCTCTCCACCCTTTATTTATGCAGTGCACTTTTGGCTGCATTTAAAGAGTCCATTTTTCAAAGGAATTTGCCCAGAAAACTAAACAGTTACCTGAGCAAATTACTCAAGTTTTGTATTGTGCTCCCTTCAGTGGCCAAATGTATGTACACTGTTTCACAGATAGGGTTGCCAACCAGCTCCAGACTTTCAGGACAGGATGATCCAGCCCTGGTTTTACCCCATTGCATGCTGGTACTTATTAGAATTTACCTATTGCATTCCCTCCGAAAATCAAGACTATAAGTACCTGTGTACAGGGGAGTAAAACCAGGACGGGATCAGCCTGTCCTGAAAATCTGGAGCCAGTTGGCAGCCCTGTTCACAGAGTGGAGTCAGTTCAGGTGCAAAGCTCACATGTACCTTGATAATGGCTGTGCCCACAAGCCCTGAACTTTCAAATGGAAACACCCCAGGGTATATCCCTTTGAAAATTAGTTTGCAGATCTGCAGGCACAAAGTCTGAAAATTACACCCCATAAATCCTCATTCACACATTCAGCCAAAACCTCCCACATAGACATATCCTTCTTCCTATCATTTTCCCATTATTTCTTGGGCCCCCTGCGTCTGTTTCTTTTTAGCTCCTTCATTCTAATGCGCCCTTCATATCCTTTGTGCGTCTCCTCTGACATTTTCCTTTTTTACTTTTATCACTCTGTTTTTCCTTCCCTCCCTCTGCCCTTTACCCCCTTTCAAGTCATTCCCTGTGAAAGAGTATATAAGAGGAAGACCCAGAACACGTTAAGGGACTGGTTCAATATATTGAGCTTAGTCTAACTTAATGCACTCCCCAAAAGGGATTCTTGATCCCTTTTGGGGAGTGCAGTAAAAAGAGGTTTCTCCAAGGAAGGCCCTGGATGGAATAGAGTGGCCCCAGTAAGGCAAAGGAAATAGAGCAATGCCAAAACTGCTTATATTTATTTGGTGCAGCTTTATTTTCAAAATCTCTGAGGTAAGCAGCCCTTTATTTGCTTCTTTGTGAAACAAATAAAGTTTTTGTTAAGAAACAGCTGGAGTCCCAGACTCCTCTGTCCTCAACTATATTCCACAAGCTGCAGTCCACTCCCATGGGTTTTCAAATTGTAGTAGCTGTGGGATTTTCCCCCTAAGCTCCTGAACAGAACAGGACCCAAGCTGAAAGAAAAAAAAAGAAAAAAATAGTTTGGGGGAGGGCCTGGCTACAGCAGAGCCTGAGAGTTGACCACAGCAGGCTAAGGGGGCTAGCTCTGACTGAACAGCTAAAGTGCAGTCAGATAGAGATGGACAGGCTAGGGTTTGTTTTCTTCTTGTCCTCCCCTGAAGCAAGAAGGAAATATATTATTTTGTCTTCTCCTTGCTCCTGAACAGGGCACTGGTCCTCTGGGAAGAGAAAATTCTGTGGTACCACTGCACATTGAACCAAAATGGAGTAAATTCAAATCCTTAGAGAGGGATAAAGGCAAATACAGACAGTGATACAAAACCAGTATATCCCGCAGCAAGGGCTACAGGAATCATTCAATCAGCAACAGCTGTCACTGAGCATATAGCACAAGCTGTGCAAGCTGCCATGAACCAGCAACTTCGATAATCTAACATTATAATGATGGTAGGGCTGTGCTAATCATATTTGCATAAATGCCACGAAAGATGCTGGAGAACCTCCCGTTATCTTTTGGTGTGAAGAACAGCCAAGATACAAGTGAGAAACAGCTCTGGGATCTGTGCATTATTTTATTTTTAACTGATAACTTTAAGGTGACTGTTATATTTGTTTTTCAATTTAGAGCTCAAAAACTTATTCCAGTATAAAAATGGAATTAAGTTCCAGGAGCAGAACATTCCATAGTGGTCCAAGGAAAGAAATGTATCCTATTTCCAGAGGATAGGAGGACCTGTTCAAGGACCTGTTTTACCAGCAAAGTTGGTGTGTCTACTCCCAAAGGAACAAAGGATCTCCTGGTGCTTTAGTAAGCACTCTGAAAAGAATGGTTGCCTATAGAAACCTGGGAAACTAAGTCTTGCTAAGTTTCTCACATCGGAGTCACTATTTGTGATTTCTGTCAACTGAAACTTTGCAGAACTGTCTTTCTGATTTAGTACCACTTTATTGCTTCTATTTTTATGTAAGTAAATTTGATTTTGTTTTGGAACACAACTTTTTTCTGTGAGAACTTCATTTGAGAGACTATAAAGTTAATTTTCAAATGAGTTTTTTTGTGTTAAAATATCCTTTAGTCACTTAGAAGTAGAGTTTAAGAGCCACAAGCGAGCACATGTGTGTACATTTTCCAGTGCGCGCACATGGACATTGCAATTTTAAAATATACGTGCGCATATGTTTCATATTGATGCATGCATGTTTGCTCAAATGCCACCTTGTTCACGTAAGTAGGGGGAATTTTGCTAGACAAGCATGCCGACGCAATAACCTCTTTTCCCAGTTTCTTCCCAGTTTGCCCCAATAAAGGGGGGGATTTCCTAGCCTCCCTAGATAACTCACCTCCCTTTTACTCTATTATGCCCCAAGCCTTAAAACCTCAGGGCCAGATTTTAAAAGCCCTATGCGTGTAAATCCAAAGGATGTACATGAGTAGGGGGGGTTACACGCACCGGGCCTATTTTATAAAGGCCCGGCGACACGCATAAAGCCCCGGGACACGTCTAAGTCCTGGGGCTTTACAAAAGGGGCAGTCTGGGGTCGGGGAAGGGTGGTGCTGGGGCAGGGCAGGGGCGGGGCAGGGGCGGGGACAAAGGCCTCCGGCACAGCGGCCATTTGCCACTGAGTTGGAGGATCGCATGCTGGTGGCCTGCCAGCATGTGCAACTTGCACCTGCCCGGAGGCAGATGCAAAAAGTAAGAGAGAGGTTGGGAGGTAGAGTAGGGCTGTGGGGTAAAGGTTAGGGGAAGGGGTGGGAAGGTTAAAATAGGGGGAGGGAATGGGGGAAGGCCGCGGGCATCGGCGCGCACAAGATGCACTATTGTGCATCCCCTTGCACGCACCCACCCCTGATTTTATAAAACGTGCGCGCCTAGACTCTAGATCATTTTTCAAGCTTTATTATTCATTCATTTATTTATTTATTTTACTTTTTTTTATTTATTTTAAAGTATTTATTGCCTGTACCCTCCAAAATTTGGGGCGGGTTAGAATAATACATTCATAATTGATTCAAAGAACACACAGTGAAACTATAGGTAACGTGGATCCCTCTTCATATTTTCCACACTTTTCATTGTGTCTACCCTGATGCACATTTTGAAATCATTAAGAAAACACAAACTTAATGAATATTGATCAGAACCAGACTGAAGATCAATTTCTATGGCATACTACTGGTAATCCCCCTTTCCTCATCCTTTGTTGCCTCCCACTCAACCACTTTCTAACCCAGTCAGTCACTTTAGGGACCATACCTACAGCACTCAGTTTCAGACCAATTTTAAAAGGCCTATGCCTGCTTGGCCTGGCCATGTGCATATCTCCCGACACGCACCGAAGAACAGCTTGAGCAAAATGGGGTGGACTGGGAAGGGTCTGGGTGGAGCATGGGTGGCCTGGGACAGCACCATTAGGCACTGTCCTGCTGAAGCGCACGTCGGGATCGGACTGGTACATGCAACCTGCTGCTGCATCGCAGAGCGGGTAAGTTGTGAAGCAAAAAAAATGTAGGGTAGTTAGGGGGGTTTTACGGGTATTGAAATGGACTGGGAGGGACCTGGGAATAGGGCCTATTGTGTTGGCACATGCATATTATAAAATTCCTCTATTACCCGCACATTTCGGCACTTGGCACCGATATAAAATTGAATGTGCGCGTGGGTAGCGGAGTTTATAACATACAAGTGTCAATGGGAACCGCGTGCACATGGGCGCCCATGCACGGGCATTAACATTTACCTAATACAAAACTGTGTCGAAATCTTTGCTGAAATTCAAAAACACTATATCTAGCTCTGTCATATCTAGCACTGTCTCTTGATCCAGTTCTCTCGTCAATTAGTATGAGACATTGATTAGATTTGTCTGAAAATGCCTGCTTCCAGTAAACCCATGGTGCCTAAGATCTTTTAATCCTTGGATTGCAAAAATTGCACTTTGCTTTGCTTTAGCAGTGATTCAATTAATTTACTCATCTACAACCCTCTCTTACTTAGAGTAGATATGTGTTAAGAGAGTGCTTTTTACCCTCACTGGGTAAAGAATATTG
Organism: Rhinatrema bivittatum; assembly: GCF_901001135.1. Lineage (NCBI taxonomy): Eukaryota > Metazoa > Chordata > Amphibia > Gymnophiona > Rhinatrematidae > Rhinatrema > Rhinatrema bivittatum. Next base: position 29,226,567 of record NC_042615.1, on the reverse strand, counting down.
CAGAGCATTTGCATGATCTTTCCTTAAAGGCCTTTTAAATTCCCTTCCCCCCGGCGAGCCTGACCGTCGATCCCGCGGCTCAGCGGCAGCCCCACGATACTAAGACCCGCCCACCAACGCGAACAGCCAATCAAGCTGCAGAGGGACTTTTAAAATTCTTCACCCTCCGGCGGCGTCTCTATTTCCTGCTGCCCCTACTTACCTAAAGCTGCAGCGATCACGAAGGGAGGCCTGCGCGGTCGGCGCCCAGACCCGTCGGGGTAAGGCCTTTTAAATTCCCTTCCCCCCGGCGAGCCTGACCGTCGATCCCGCGGCTCAGCGGCAGCCCCACGATACTAAGACCCGCCCACCAACGCGAACAGCCAATCAAGCTGCAGAGGGACTTTTAAAATTCTTCACACTCCGGCGTCGCGCGCCGGCGTCGCGCGCCAAAGGGGCGCGACAAAGGGGCCTGCCCCTTTGTCGCGCCCCTTCGGCGCGGCCCCGAGGAAGCCCTGAGTCTACATCCTGGTCTTTGGTTTGAGTTTATAATTCCATTCTATCTCTGTCCGCCCTCCTACCAGCTCATTCAACATATCAGCACCAACAAACAAAGCACAAACATCACTAAAGAACGGCTTTAATTGTCCAGCCCCATCTATCTACAAAAGAACTGGTAAACCAAACCACATACAGGTAGATAGTGGCACCAGAGACTCCAAGCCACCGATCTACATAACCCAAACAAACTTCACAAAGAAAGCTCACAGAACTTCCAGATCTACCAGCAGACCCCTCAGAAGATTTGTAATATCTCATTATACGACCACCCAATACCACCAGGTCTTCCTTAAGCTTCCACTTAACATTCACCCATCTTTCTCCGGACTGCACTCACCCAACATACCCCATCATACATACAGCACTCTTCTAACATTATCCACCCAGCACTCTTCAAACCACATTCGTCCAGCTCTCTTCAGACAGCATTCGCCTAGCACTCCTGTTAACCGTAACAATTCCCACAGTCTTCCACTTCAGCCACTTACATCCCAACATGCACCCCCTCACAATTCCCATCATCCACAATCCCAAATGGAGAACACCAAAGCCCCCTTCCCTCCCCCATCACAATCGTCAACAGAGGCTCAGGCCCATCTTACTGACACCACTCACTCAATTCCTTGGACTAACTCTCTTCTCACTCACATTGATTAATGCGCAATCGATCGCTAAGAAAAGTCATATATTCAACGACTACCTATCCGATACAAAACCTGACATCTGTGCTATCACAGAAACCTGGCTAAAACCCACCGACACTGCACTAATAAATCAGTTACCCATACAGGATTATGATGTTCTCTCTATTCCCAGACCTAAAAAAAGAGGAGGTGGACTTCTCCTCGCAGCCAAAAAAACGCTGGGTCTGACTTTGCAGACTTCCAATAACATATCAAAGATTGAATTTGCCCTATTCAACTCAAAACATCTGACTATCGGCCTAATCTATGCTCCCCCCGGAATACTGGAAGCTGACCCATCTTCCATCATAGAACTTACAGCAAAACACCTAAATTCCACGAAACCTACCATCCTCATGGGAGATTTTAATCTACATGTAGATATCCAACCTCATTCTACCAACTGTAAAACTTTTCTCTCCTCTCTCAACAATATGGGTTTTAGACAAATAGTGACTGAACCAACCCACAAAGCAGGACATACGCTGGACCTTATCTTTATAAATGAAGGTATCACAACCCACACCACTCCAACTTGCACTCCAATACCTTGGTCAGACCATCGAATTATATCATCGGTTTTAAAAATAAAAGAACTTCCACCACAATCCACACAACCTATAACTATATCGCTTAGGAAACAGTGCTCAGGAGACCAACTCGGTGAACACCTAGCCAAGGAACTTGAGCACCTAGACCTATCCGACGTAAACTCAGCAACTTCATCATGGACCAACATCACTAAAAAGGTTGCAGATCAAATTTGCCCCATGACAACTAAATCTATCATTCCAAACAAAGACAACAGGAGACCCTGGTTCACACCAGAGCTAAAAAATCATAAACACGAGTTGAGATGCAAGGAACAAAATTGGCGAAAAAACCCATCTACAACCACCCTCCTCATCTACAAATCATGCCTTAACTCATACAGAAACAACATCAACACAACAAAAAGAATATTCTTCTCCAAAAAAATCCACCACCTCATCTTTGATTCAAGAGCTCTTTTCTCTTATGTGTCAACCCTCACAAAACCCCCGGCACCGACCATTCCAGATGATCAAGCACTCACTAAAGTGAACGAACTAGCAGACTTTTTCGACAACAAAATCACTTCACTTCTAGCTCCCCTCAAGGGACCATCTACACATCCAAAACACGTAATCAACCTCACCCCCCAATCTTCGCAATCACCCGCTCAACAAACACCTCATTCAACCGCTCAACCACCACTCCCAACAGATCAACAACCATCGCACCCAAATGTTAAACAACCTAACACTAACACTTCACTAACACTATTCAACACTTTTGAGCTCACATCCACTCTAGAAATAGAGAATATTCTCAAGAAGATAAAACCATCCTCTCATCCATCAGACCACATTCCATACAACAAACTGTGTCTGATCTCCAACACCATAGCCAAACCTTTAGCAGACATTATTAACTGCTCCTTCTCTCAAGGACATGTCCCGAACCAACTCAAGTTAGCCATGCTCAAGCCGCTCCTCAAAAAACCTAACTTACCCACCTCAGACCCAGCAAACTTTAGACCCATAGCAAACCTCCCGCTGATTGCCAGAGTTATGGAGAAAGTTGTAAACAAACAACTTACAGAATATCTTGACGAAAACAACATCCTCACCTCAAACCAATTTGGCTTTCGCAAGTCTATGAATACCGAATCATTATTAACATCATTATCAGACACTATCATTTTCAACCTAGAAAAGGGCCAACCTTGCCTCCTCGCTCTCCTTGATCTTTCATCAGCGTTTGATACCGTTAACCACTCATGCCTCCTGCAACGCCTAATAGACATTGGCATTACAGGATTAGTTTTTAACTGGTTCAAATCATTTTTGGAAAACAGAACATACAAGGTCAAGATAAATAACAAAGAGTCCCACACCATCGAATCCAAAAGGGGGGTACCACAAGGATCATCCCTCTCCCCGACTCTTTTCAATATTTATCTACTCCCACTTTGTCAACTTCTCACTAACCTTAAGCTAAGACATTACCTATACGCGGATGATATTCAAATCCTCATCCCTATAGAAGATTCCATATACAAAGCCATATCATTCTGGAATAAATGTCTGTCAGCTATCAACAATCTACTCACCAGCCTCAACTTGGTTCTAAATAAAAACAAAACTGAAATCCTCATTATAACTCCGGAAAACTATACCCCTTCCTCACATTCTAACACTAATCAACATCCGGTCACCACAGGGCTCTCCACCACACAACAAGTTAGAGATCTGGGAGTCATCATAGACAACAGACTCAGTCTCAACAAATTCGTCAACAACACAACAAAAGAATGTTTCTTTAAACTTCAAACATTAAAGAAACTCAAACCTCTCCTCCTATACAGAGACTTCCGCATGGTTTTACAAGCCATCATACTCCCAAAGCTGGATTATTGTAACTCTCTCCTCCTAGGCCTTCCAGCATGTACCATCAAACCACTTCAGATGGTCCTGAACGCCTCTGCAAGAATTCTATCAAATGCCAAAAAGAGAGATCATATCACCCCAATTCTCCACCATCTCCACTGGCTTCCAATTAAATACAGGATCCAGTTCAAGTCTTTAATGATGATACATAAGGCCTTACACAACATCGCACCTCTCAACCTAACATTCCAAATTCAATTACACACATCTGTGAAACCAACCAGAAGCGCCTATCAGAACAGACTAATCACACAACCTATGAAATCCGTTCTGAGGAAACGTGCATTATCCACAGCAGGCCCTTCACTTTGGAACTCGCTCCCTCCAGACCTTCGTTTAGAACCATGCCACTCTACATTTAAAGGGAAACTTAAGACTTGGCTTTTCAAACAAGCTTTCCCCTAGAGCCAAGAACACGAAGAAAAGTCTTTTCAAGCCCACAACGAGTTATTCAGATCTATTTTTTTCTTCCTTTGTTAATCAGAAATTTACACATGCTGACTTCAATGTAAAACTTATTACTTTGTTTTTGTTCAATGTAAAACTTCTTTTATTCTGTTCTATGTAAACCGCTATTTGTAGCGATAGTTACTGTTCTTTGTGAACCGGGGTGATATGTATATTATACAGGAACCTCCGGTATATAAATTAATTTAAATAAATAAATAAATAAAGAGTATTTCCTTAAGTATTGTAATGAATAAGGAAGGCCCGCTAAGCAGTTTGTTTGCTGAAATTTCTCCAAACTTGTGAGTTTGACCTTGCACTTTAGCTTTTCAGGGAAAGGACTTTGCTATTTCTTGTGGGGAACAAGCCTGGGGAGGTCCTGATTCTGCCACCTCCATAGGTGACGTAACCAGAAGAAGATGCTGCCTCAAGAAGAGGGAGGACCCGTGAAAAAATCTGCACCCTGCACTTTACATAAGAACATAAGAACATAAGAAAATGCCATACTGGGTCAGACCAAGGGTCCATCGAGCCCAGCATCCTGTTTCCAACAGTGGCCAATCCAGGCCATAAGAACCTGGCAAGTACCCAAAAACTAAGTCTATTCCATGTAACCATTGCTAATGGCAGTGGCTATTCTCTAAGTGAACTTAATAGCAGGTAATGGACTTCTCCTCCAAGAACTTATCCAATCCTTTTTTAAACACAGCTACACTAACTGCACTAACCACATTCTCTGGCAACAAATTCCAGAGTTTAATTGTGCGTTGAGTAAAAAAGAACTTTCTCCCATTAGTTTTAAATGTGCCCCATGCTAACTTCATGGAGTGTCCCCTAGTCTTTCTACTATCCGAAAGAGTAAATAACCGATTCACATCTACCCAAGCCTGTGAGCTGCACATTGCACATTAACTTCCTAGAGGTTACCAATTGCTATTCCATATGGGGAACTCCATGGGGAGATCCCGAGCTTGTCACTTAGGATGGTAACCATGACTCTGCAACTTCCATGAGTGATGTGACCAGAAGCTGATGCAGCACCAAGAGGGAATGCCAAAACCAGCCCCTTTAAGTACCCCTTGCAACACTTCTTGTGGTGGTGGTTGTGGGGGGGAGACAATTTTCATCTGGTGTTCATGCATTGACTTGCCAGCTTCTGATAGGACTATTGATACAACTAGGTTATGGGAGATCCCATTCCAGTTTTGTTAGGGAAAGGGAGAAATGGGTGGGATAGGGATAGGGTTGCCAACTGCCCAGTTTTGGACCGGAGAGCCAGGATTTCAGATGTGCTGTACAGTGTCTGGCCAGAAGTGCTAACTGAACTCTGAAAATCTGGTTTTTGCAAGAGGCTCCTCTTTTCCACAGCTTCCTGTTTACAGGGAAAGAGAAAGCTGAGAGCTGCGCTGTGTCCCCACCCTCCTACCTCGTTTCCTGTTTAGTGATTGGATGGGATGGGGAGAGGAGGCGGGGCACAGCACAGCCCTTAGTCCTCAGTGGCTCCACAGATCTCTACAGCAATGCTCTCTGCCCCCCTTCCCCCCATTGAGTGCTGGGCCAAGACCTGAGAGTGGAGATGCGGCGAGGCAACCTAGCGTTACAGGAACAGAGGAGAGGAAGGTGGAGAATGAGATAGTCAGAGTCACAGAGTGGGAAAAGGGGAGAGACAGAGGGGACACAGAGAAAAGAGGAGTGAAAGGAAGATAGACACATGGGGAGCAAGGGAGGACATGGAAGGAAGGAAGATCACTGGAATGGGAGAGGCACAATGGGAGAATGAGGGAAGGCGGGAGACAGGGGGGAAGGGAAGGAAGAGACAGAAGAGGCACAAAGGAGACAGGGGGACCCAGGATGAAAGGAGATAGAGAAAGGAATTGGGGGGAGACAGGAAAGAGAGAAAGACAAGAGCATGGGGAGGGAGGGGACTAGAGACAGGAGGGCAGCACAAGAGAGGAGTGCAGAGAGGAGGGGGAGTGCATAATGAGAGACAGGTGGCACAAGGGACACACAGGTAAAAGGCTGGAAAGGTTTTAAGGAAAGGGAGAGTGAACCACCTGTGTCTGAGGGAGGAGGCTGTGTTTTTTGGGCGTGTGCATGTGTGTATGAGAGAAGATGCAGTACATTTGGGAGTGTGTGAGTGTATAAGAGAGGAGGCTGTGTGTTTATGGGGAAGTATGGAGGTGAGTGTGTATTAGAAAGGTTTTAGTTGTGATAAAGAAAGAATTTGCAGCTGATGTTTTTATGAGGATGGTTGAAATAATATGTTATAAAACAAAGTATATTGAGGGGGTTCCTGAAAGCCAAGTAATGAGTGGATCAACAACTGACAGTAGTCTGTAACTTCCCCCCCTCCCTGCATGAATTTTAGTGAGGTGTCCAGTTATGGTCCATGGAAAAGTTGGCCACCCTAGGCAGGGATAATTTTAAACCTGTAGGAGTTAGGCCTAGGGTGTAGTTGTGCCCAGGAAGAATGTCTCTAGGCATTCTTAAATTAAGAAGCTAGATTGGGTTTATTGAACACTCGTTTGGGGTATAATAAGATTCCTATTATATTTGACTTGTTATCTGATTCCAAGTTTGATTTGCATTACTGCTCAGGACAGAAGTAGTCATTTTTGCCCAGAAGGCTTTTTCATATAAGCTAAAATCTAAGGTGGGTAGGGTTTTAGTGATTTTTAGATCTTCTCTTGCTCCTTCACAGCTTGGATTTCAATGCCCAGCAGAGGTTGATGCATTGATCTTCACTCTGGCAATATGAAACTGTTCTATTGCTCTTTAGGCTTTGGTAAGCAGAGTGTTGAGAGATGGTGGAACTTTTTCTTCCTCTCTCGTTGGGTAAGTGTGATCTTTTCAGTTTAGGACTTCAATGGCAAGGGGAAATGTGGAAAATAGGATTTGCATTCAGACAACAACCAACAAGGACTGAACTACACAGTCTGGGTAAACAAATAAGCGTGCGGGTAGCTTGTTTATTGCGGTGGTTACTACCCTAAACCAATAAAGCCTGATACATCACTTTGAATGCATAAACAGCATTGCTCTCTGCTTCAAAGGCAGGGGGAAATGCGGAAAACAGGATTTGCATTCAGACAACCACCAACAAGGCATTGATCTGTGCAGTCTGGGTAAACAAGCATCGGGTTAACTTGCTTGTTGCGGCAATTACTACCTATCTGCTCCCTCATTGGGTGATGCTTTCTCAGGAGCTACATAGGCATTGGGTTCATAAACATATTTTTCCAAATTTCTTTTGACTTTTTTTCCTCTTCAGAATGTTTTGGGGGACTAAGATTGGCTGTAGCTTGTTTCGAATAGAAAGAGACCATATGTGGTGACAGTAAGAATGAGGGTGACTTTATAGCAGCCCACATCAGGCTAAAGTCTGGGTATAGAGAACCTGACCTTTCAAAGCGAATCCCCGTATATCTGCATAAGTCCACTTGAAAAATTAGCAGGTCTGCGTGGAACCCTGCACGGCCTCCGCTCGCACATTTCCACGTGCCGGGAAACAGGTGTACACGCGAACGTAAGATTTTACTCGCATACTTTAAAAAAAAATCAAAGATAGGTGTGGGAATGGTTTCCCTCCCCAACTCCCCCCCCCCCCCCCCACCCCCGTGCATGTAACAGTGGGTGCAAAATGGGAACAACAGCCAGGACAATTTCCAACAATCAATTAACATGCATAAAATGAGGTTTTATCAGCATAAATACTTTTGGAAATTCAGCCCAACAATAACATTTGAAACACATTATGAAAAGGAGATTTTTCATTGCAGACTTCAGAACTTTTAAAACACGGCAATATAATCGGCATGAATATTTAGTGAAGGTAGACTGAGGAGATAAAAGAAATGGATTCTGTTTTTCTCATTAGGTAATCAGATTGTTGGACAACATTATATTTAAATAACTAGGCATAGAATTATAGGGCATCAGAGGTTTCAGTGCACTATGCAGACAAGTAAACTATAAAGTCAAACAGCATGCGGTGGGATCTGTGAACGTCCATGAGCTGCAGGACTATCCGAGGACAAACGCCATGCCTCATAGCCGAAGACTCCAGGAAGGGACCTCAATATTGTGAGAGCATTTGCTTGCAAGGAGAGTAGTCATACTCCTAACTGCCAGACCTCAAAAGGAATTTGCACGCAAACACAAGCGAAGCTGCAAATCAGTCTTCAAAGAATGGAAACTGCAGATGGAGGCGAGGCAATTATGAAGATCCACAAATTCTCTCCTCTCTACATGAAATCCCCCCCCCCCCCCCACACACACACACTGCATAACTTACAAACACTTTTCCAATAAAACCTTGACTGAAATCCACCTTTGAAACAGCAGTATGTGCTTTCAGCAGGCTTCACTGCAGAAAGAAGCCCTTGCTTGCCCAACCGGTTAGCTCGCTTTCAATTAAAATACACTGTATGAAGTTTCAGGATGGTTAAAAAAAAAGCAAAACTACTGGAGCTGAGCCACATCTAAAGATGGGGTTTGATAGCTCCTTAAGTTTCTAATCTCCATAAAATACAGTTGACAGTGTGTGATGTCCAACAGCAAGTCAGCAGGAAAAAAAGGAAAAGAAATCACTTAGCAACTTTGAAGGACATTATCTAAAACAGTAGGGGTAGAGGCAGTGGATTAATGTGTTCAAAAACCATAATTTATTTTCCTTTCATGTTCTCACTTGGGATGCAAACATTTTATCTGCTTGACAAGACCAAGACTTATGGGGAAGCAGGCACTCTGTACAACACTTTAAGCTTTGGTGTTAATTGGAAGCCCTACCTATCAAGAAAAGAAAAGAAAAAAAAAAAAAAAAAAACCAACTGGTCGGATTTAGCAGCTCTGCAGAAGTATTGTAGAGTGACAAAGTAGAAATTGTGTTGACAAAGAAAAGCAAATCTGGGCTACCTACAGACAGACAAATAGGTGTATGCACGTCAGGACAAAGGGTGTCTGGTTCCATAAAACGAAGAGGTATCTCTTTCTGAAAATTATGTTTAACGCTACAGCTTAATGCAGCATCAGTGTCTGCTGTGGAACCCGGCTACATGAAAACCTTTACAAAAAACCGGCTGCTTTTTCATTAAAACTTTTACAAAAAATCTTCTGACTGCAGTACTACAGTTTTTGTCTTTGATAATTAAAGCATGCTGTGGTATAATTATGCAGTGGTTCTTTTACCTGAAGTGGAGACCTCCGTGCCCTTAAACTAGAACAGCCAAACTAATCCTGCAAATGAGTGCATCGGCTTTATTTGTTCTTGAAATTATTTCTAGTGGATTCTTTGCTCCTGCAAATTGTTGTCTTGCCAACACTGGAAAGCAAAGCCCTCCACTTTTATCCCATTGCCTCAGTAGTGGTAGCATAAGCTTCCGTTTGTTATTTTAATTTAATATACAACTTTTGTTCCTCCTTTTGCAGCCAGCTACTTCAAAGTGGATTGCAAACAAAATATAAGCATGTAATCCTACATTCAAAATTAAAAAACAATAAAATATCCCTAACTCAACATCGTCCCAGTTTCGTTGACATCACACATTACATATATATATGAATCAGAACAACTCACCTAAAATATATTACAACGGTTTGTTACAAACTTTCTGACCCTCCCTCCACGTCAATATGTAATTTTTTATCCACCTGCAGGTGAGAGCATGAGGATTCTGGCGCAAACTGGCTGGCTCTACCCCACAGCCCGCCCCCTCTGCCCGCCCACCACCACCACCACCGAGGACAGAGAGAACTGGCTGCAATGCCGTATGCGCTTGTGCTGGCAGGCGCATGCCCTTGGTGCACGCACGAAGGAGCGCAACAAAGCAGCTTGCCCCTTTATGCGTGAATGAGGATATTTAATTACAAATTCTATTCACAGCAATAACTTAGCAAACTACAAAATGGAGATGATTATCTCCACTGAAATAACCAGAGGATGAGGAAACCAGCGAAATCAGCAGAGAATGCAGAAAAACAAGGGAAGAGAAGAAATAAACCTGATCTATCTCAAGTTAAGTATCAATTCTCCTGCAAACTTCTCCAGCCTAATGTTCATACTACTACTACTATTACTAAACCTCCAATCACTATAAAAAAATTCCCCTTATAAATGACCTGCTACAGGAACTAAACCCTAGAGATGTGAATCGGAACCGGAATCTGATCGGTTCCGGTTCCGATTCAAATCTTAAAATTTTTATCATCCGGCCCGATTGGGTTTTTGTTTATGGGCTGCGCTCGATCCGATAAACAAAAAACCCACCCCGACACTTAAAATCCGACCCCTTAGCTTCCCCCACCCTCCCAACCCCCAATGATGCTGGCCATCCAGTGTTCCTACCATGTGACAGGGGCCGGCCAATGGCACGGATACCCTGTCACATGGTAAGGGCAAAGGGCCATTGGCGCCATTTTTATTAGTGGCAGTCGATGGCCTGAGAGCAGGAGATCGCTCCCTGCGCCCCTACTGGACCACCAGGTAATTTTAAAATGTTTTAGGGGGGTCGGGAGGGTGGGGGAAGCTAAGGGGTCGATTTTTAAAGGGTCGGTGGGTTGTTTTTTTTTATTGGGCCATTGGCGCCATTTTTATTAGTGGCATCAAAATGGCGTCGATGGCCCGAGAGCGGGAGATCGGTCCCAGGACTTCCACTGGACCACCAGGTACTCGTAAAAGGTTTTGGGGGGGTTAGGGAGGTTGGGGGAAGGTAAGGATTTAGTTTTAAAGGGTCGGGGTGGGTTTAGGGGTTGTTTTGGTGTGCCGGTTTACCCGCCCTCCGCCCAAATCCCCGATTTATGATTTTTCACGATAAATTGGGGGAATTTCTATTGTATCGCACACTCTAACGATTTTTGACGATTTAAAAAATATTGGACAATTTTTTAAATCGTCAAAAAACGATTCACATCCCTACTAAACCCCACTATTTTCTGCATTACTGAAACATGGCTGAAAGACTGTGATAATGTCCTTTTAACCCAAATTGATCACCCTAACTATGATATCTTTCACTTCCCCTTAATAATTTGCAAAAAAGATCTTAAACTTAAATCACCAAAGTAGAGATAAACCCACCCAATGATGTTGCAATACTTAAATTTCCAAAACTAAATATTTATTTATTTATTTATTTAATAACTTTTCTATACCGGCATTAGTAGGAGACATCATGCCGGTTCACATGACAACAAAAGAATGGAAAATACATTATAACAGGGCGGTGGGTGGGGAATATAACAACAACAGAGAAGGCAAGAAGATATAGGTCTGAGCAACTGGTTAACAGAAGCTAGGTAATACAATTCAACAGGTTATAAATTAGAGATGTGCTGAATGGGAAGCAGCACCAGTGGAGTATTTACAAAGGATCCGGGGTGATCTGGGGGCGAGCATTTGGGGCAGAGGTAGGGAGGGGAGAGGGGCTTAGTCTGGGAAGGCATGCTGGAACAGCCATGTTTTTAGTTTCTTTTTAAATTTAATTGGGCAGGATTCTAGACGAAGCATCGTGGGCATGGAGTTCCAGTGTGTGGGGCCTGAAATAGAGATAGCTCGTTCCCTGGTTGATGTAAGATGTGCTGTTTTTAAGGACAGGACATGCAGGGTTCCTTTGTGAACTGTTCTCGTAGGACAATTCAGTGAGACAGCGCTGAATGGTATGTCCAACCAGTGGGAATTGTGAGAGAACAAAGATTTATGTATGGTGGTTAGTGTTTTATAGAGGATTCGAGAGGGGATGGGGAGCCAATGTAGGTCTTTCAGGATAGGAGTGATGTGGTCAGTTTTCCGGGTGTTGGTAATGATTCTGGCTGTTGCATTTTGCAACATTTGGAGGGGTTTGATTGTCACGTAAGGGAGTCCTAGGAATAGAGAATTGCAATAATTGAGTTTAGATAAGAGGGAAGATTGTACAACAGTGCGGAAATCTTGGGGGTGTAACAGGGGTTTAAGTTTTTTTAGCACGTTGAGTTTGTAAAAACCGTCTTTCAGAATGGAGCTCACATATTTTTTCATGTTTAGATGATTGTCTATGTAGATTCCAAGGTCTCTTACACAGGGTTGATTAGTAGTAGGATTGGAAGAAGGGTTGGAAGGATTGGAAGGAGGGTTGGATGAAGACAGGTGTTTGGGAAAAGGATGAGGAGAGACAAGCAGGAGTTCAGTCTTGTTAGTGTTCAAGGCGAGGTGGAGGTTCATTAGGAGAGCGTTTATAGGGGTGAGACAGGTTTCCCAGTGCTTCAGAGCATCAGAAAAGGAATTATGAATGGGGATAATGATCTGAATGTCGTCTGCATACAGATAGAATTTAAGTTTGAGCTCGGTTAGGAGGTGGCATAAAGGAGTAAGGTATATGTTAAAGAGGGTGGAAGAGAGGGAGGAGCCTTGTGGGACACCTTGTTGCAAGGGGTGAGAGGTGGAGGTTGCATTGCCGATTTTGACTGAGAATTTTCTATTAGATAGATAAGACTTGAGCCATGCTATGGCCAGTCCGGAGATACCAATGCCTTCTAAGCGTGAAAGGAGGTGATTGTGGCATATGGTATCGAAGGCTGCAGATATGTCCAGGAGGGCAAGGAGGTAGCTGTTGCCCTTATCTATTCCTATAAGGAGGTGGTCAGTGAGGGTGAGCAGGAGGGATTCGGTGTTAAGGTGCTTACGGAAACCGAATTGTGCGGCATGAAGGATATTGTGGTTTTCTAAGTAGTCCATAAGCTGTGAGTTGACTACTCTTTCCATTATCTTGGCGATGAGAGGAAGGTTAGATATGGGGCGGAAATTTGCAGGGTCTTTTGGGTCTAGGGAGGGTTTCTTAAGGAGGGGTTTAACCACTGCATGTTTGTGTCGGGGACAGAGCCAGTAGATAGCGAACAGTTGATGATGTCAGCTATTGCTCTGGAAATAGTGTTAGGGATGGAGAGGAGCATTTTAGGGGGAATGGTGTCGCTCGGGTGTGAGGCAGGTTTGAGTTTTCTGAGTATGGATTCTATTTCCTTAGAGGAAGTATAGTCAAAGACAGAGAGGATGGCAGAGGGGATGGGAGAGCTCAGGAGGGGGGGGGAGGTAGAGTCGGGGAATCTAGAGAGGAGATTCGTAATTTTATTCTGAAAGAAATGTGCAAGATCGTTGCACTTGGCATCAGCTTCAGAGTCGGGGATGTTGGGTGAGGAGGGCTTAACGAGGTTGGAGACAAATGTAAAGAGAGCTTTGGGATTATACCTGTAGTCATGAATCTTGGCAGCATAAAAATCTCGTTTATGCTTTAGGGTGGAGATCCTGTAATGGTGCAGGGCCGTTTTATAGCTGTCTGCAAGCTGAGGGGTAGGCTCCTTACGCCAAATTCTCTCTTTGCTTCTGAGTTTGTTTTTTAATGTTTTTAGTTCAGTGGTATACCATGGGTTGGAGTGTTTTGAGGCGGTGTTTATAACACGTTTAGAGATAGGACAGAGCTTGTTAGCTATCTCTTCAGTGATGTTGCACCAGGACGAAAGTGCGGAGGCAGGATCAGAGCAGTCTAAGTTGGACAGGGCGTCTGAAAGGGCGGAGGCAAGTTCATCACTAGGGCAGGATTTTCTAGCTATTATAGTGGTGCACCGGGGGTTCTTCTTCACTGAGGATGCGTTGATAGTAAAGTGGCTTTCAATAAGGTAGTGGTCAGACCAGGGGACTGGGGTGCAAGATGGGGAGAAAGAGGACTGGACACTGGAGTTAGTGAAAATCAGGTCCAAAGAGTGGCCAGCTTTGTGGGTGGGAGAGGTAATAATTTGCTGGTATCCAATAGCATTGAGTGCATGGAGGAAGGTATCACATGAGGAGGATAAGGCTGCAGAGTCAACATGGAGATTGAAGTCTCCTAGGATGAAGGCTGGGGTGTCGACATTAATGCAGTCGGCAATAAATTCAATGATGGGTGAGGGGTTAGTTTCAAGCAGGGTGGGAGGGGCATATACAAGGCAGATTTGAAGAGCAGGTGATCTGAACAGACCAATTTCCAACTTGTTTGGGGGAGTGATGTGGATCTGTTTGAGGTTGAGATTTTTGTTCGCTGCAAACAGGAGGCCACCACCCCTTTTTTTCTTTCTGGGAATTGAGAATATATCATAAGATAAAGTGGGGAGTTGGTTAATATTGACAATATCTGTGTCTTTGAACCAGGTCTCTGTGATGGCACAGATATCTGGTTTGCAGTCAGTTAGAAGGTCATTGAGTATGGGAATCTTCTTTGAGAGGGATTGTGAGTTGAATAGGACTAGTGAGAGAGTGGTCAGGCCTAGGAATTGGGTCAGGGGAGAGGTCAGAATGGGGATAAGGGATTTGCGCTGGGGCGGGGTGATGCGTGTAGATGGGACATATGGTCTAGGGGAGGTATGGATGCGCGGGATGGGGTAGGATTCCATGATAGGGGGGGGGGGGGGGTACAGAAGGATGCTTCGAGGTAATGTCAAACACTGAGAGAGTGCACAGGTGTTACGTGGGAGACGGTATTGGGACACAGGGAGAGGCTATGCAGACAATAATGTGAACATTAGAGAGACAAAGTCATGAATATAACGGTTGTAAGTCACTGCGAGCACAAAGGAGAGCACAAAGGGGCGCACTAAGGGGCCAGCCCCTTAGGTGCGCTCCTTTGGCGCGAGACGCTGGCGCGAGACGCCAGACAACAAAAGTTCTTGATATAGAGAGGGTCTTCCAGGACCGGAAGTGATGTTCGCCAGGGGCCGTCCTCGGGGCGTCTCGGGCCGGGTGCAGGAGGTAGGCCGGAGGCGGATCGCGGCGTGGTCGGGCTCGGACCCCGATGGGTCACCCCGCCGAAAGCATCGAGCCGGTCGCGTGGGGCCGCGGGACGAGGTCGGGTCGGCGGCGGCTGCGAAAAGGGAGCACCAGAGCCCCTGCAGCTTACTTTAAAGGGTCCTCCAGGACCGGAAGTGATGTTCGCCGGGGGCCGTCCTCGGGGCGTCTCGGGCCGGGTGCAGGAGGTAGGCCGGAGGCGGATCGCGGCGTGGTCGGGCTCGGACCCCGATGGGTCACCCCGCCGAAAGCGTCGAGCCGGTCGCGTGGGGCCGCGGGACGAGGTCGGGTCGGCGGCGGCTGCGAAAAGGGAGCCTATAGCCCCCCTGGAACACTTCAAAAAACTGTTCACCTTTAATTGAAATCTTCTTCATTAGTGTTACCAGTACCTGAATCAACCCTAATCATAGGTGACTTTAACTTCCATGTACACAGCTCACCAAACTCTACTCTGTGTAAAATCTTCCTAGATACTATGGAAGCCATGTGGTGGACACAATTTGTAACCAACCCCACCCACAAAGCAGGACACATCCTTAACCTAATATTTACCAATTGAAATAACTGCAAAATCAATCTTTCCTTCAAAATATTACCATAGTATGATCAGAAGCTAAAAAGGCAGAAGTATCTCTCCTCACCACACAACAAACAAATACACACAATAATCAATCTTTTAAGTACGGAAAAAAGATAGACCCTGAAACGCTTGAAGAAACCATTAAAAATAAAATGTCTGAGTTCAATCAGGATAATGCTTCCTCATCTTTTGACTCCTGGGACAAAATCAATTACATAGCCAATACCCTATGCCCAATCTAGGAAAAAAAACATTCCAAAATGATAGCTAAACAACTAAACAAAAGAAAATTTGGTATAGTGAAGAGCTAAGACATGCTAAATGAGCCCTGCAAAAACCTGAAAAGCAATGGAGAAAAAAAATCACTCAACAGAAGATCTAGTAAAACACAAATCACTTTTAACTAAATACCGTAACAAATCAATAAAGCTAAAAAAACAATACTATGCAAAACAGATTGATGTTGTAATATTTAATTCAAAACTACTATTTCAAATAGTCAAAAATCTAATCAAGGATCCTACCTCCTCCATCTCAAACATCCTCCTCAAACATCCTCCATCTCAAACATCTCAAACAACTCAAACAAAATCAATACACTCAAATGACAATTCTTTCCTGACCAACCAGCAAAAGGGCCAGAAAATCAACTTATACAAATGAAATGGAACTCATTTGACACAGTATCGAAACTTGAAGTAAACCAAACAATCTCTAAAATGAAACCTGCAACCCACCCACTGGACCCTATCCTGGCAAGTACCCTGTAAAAAGTAAACAGCGTAATAACCGCAATAGTCACAACCATAATAAACTATTCACTAGCAGAAGGACTGGTCCCTAACAAGGCAAAACAAGCTGTGATTAAACAAATTCTAAAAAATAAAATCAGCTGAATTGATGACTGGGACAATTACTGGCCAGTATCAAACCTGCCTTTCATTGGGAAAGTCCTAGAAAAAGCAGCTTTATCTCAAATAGAAAACCACCTTGAATGCAACAAAATACTATACCCAAACCAGTTTGGATTATGAAAAAAATTGCTCAACAGAAACACTATTCATCTTTTTAACTGATCTTGTTCTACAAGGTTATGACAACAATAAATCATATATTCTGGTACTAATAGACTTAAAACACCATTCAACACAGTTGACCACATCCTGCTATGCAACCAGCTGAATAAAATTGGAATAGGTGCAAATTTCTTAAAAAGATAGGACCTTCCAAGTCAAAATAGGTAATTAAATCTCAGACAACTTTCTGATCGATACTAGTGTCCCCCAAGGTTCAACACTCTCAGCCACTCTGTTCAACTTCTGTTTTCAGCCTATATGCACTCTATTAGCAAATCTGGGAATCAACTTCTTACTATCAAATAGTTACCATCAAGGACCCTGAACTTGTTGGTCAATGAAATAGATAAGTATGGGAAAATAAGTGTGGGAGCTTGCTGGGCAGACTGGATGGGCCGTTTGGTCTTTTTTCTGCCGTCCTTTCTATGTTTCTATGTATATGCAGATGATATACAATTCTACATCCCTTTCAACAAAACAATCGAAAAAACTGTGGCAACCCTGTCAACATACATGAAGGACATATAACAAAAAAACTCTCTCAACTGAAACTAACTCTTAACACAAAAAAATGGAAATTATATGGCTAAGGAGAGACAACTCGATACTCAAACCACCAACCTTAAATCTAGGAATTACCAATATTACTCCATCAGATGAGGTTTGAGACCTTGGAATTAAAATTGATGAGAACTTCACTATGAAAAAGCATATACGCAAATTAATGAAATCGGGATCCTGAAAGCTGAGAAATCTACATTGATAAAACTTCTGATAACAACCCAAAACTTCCACACTGTCTTGCAAATACTTATATTTTCAAACTTATAGGGTCATTTATCAACTCGCGTTATGGCATTTTCGCATGCATTAAGGCATTTTTCGCATGCAGAAAGCATGATAACGCATGATGCAATGCTAATTTTTAAAAGGGGAGGGATTGGGGCGGAGTCGGAGATTTTGTGAAAGTGGGCTGGCTTCGTGAAGCCATAAAGTGCGATATCACACAGTTTTAATGACAAAACTAACTACACCTTTTTCATTAGCGTTAAGCTGTGTGATGTCATGAATATGCCCATAACGGAAATTGCAATTTTTTTGGGCTTCATGTTATCCAGGTAGAGAGTCCATCAAGCTAGGCTGAGAGAACATTGTACAAATCTCATCTTTGTATGAGTTTCCGAACTCCAAAGAACCTCAAGTCTTCACAAGAGTGTACTGTTCTGTTCTTATGTCTCACTCTGCATGTAAAAGTGGCCCCTAATCCCTACCTAAACTTCACCTCGAGTTACTAGGTGAGCCTCCTATAGTAGCATAAATAGTTAACTACTATAAGGGCCATATAGCTAGTCTCTCTCTCTCTCTCTCTCTCTCTCTCTCTCTCTCTCTCTCTCTCTCTCTCTCTGAAATGAGCCAATTATGGTATTAATTTGCAGTAATATCTATGCAAAGCCCTAAAATGCACATTTTGATAAATAGGCTATTATCACATGCGATATTTACTGCTTTTTGATAAATCTAGGCCTTAGACTGCTGCAACTCTGTTTTACTAGGCCTCCCTGCAAGTCTACTAAATCCACTACAGTTATTTCAAAATGCATCAGCAAGACTCCTTCTAGGGCAGGGGTGGGCACTTCCGGTCCTCGAGGGCCACAAACCAGTCTGGTTTTCAGGATATCCCTAATGAATATGCATGAGAGAGATTTGCATGCACTGTGCCTCAGTTGTATGCAAATCTATGTCATGCATATTCATTGGGATATCCTAAAACCTCAACAGGTTTGTGGCCCTCGAGGACTGGAATTGCCCACCCCTGTTCTAGGGACAAGGAAATTCAAACACATCTCCCCCTCACTGATCGCCCTGCACTGGCTTCTTGTACATTCTATAATCCATTATAAAGGGTTGTCACTAATATTCAACATCATCAGCAATATTGATCCATGCCTATTAGGAGTGACACTATAGCTCTATACACCACAGAGAGACCTAAGATCACAATACAAAGTTCTCCTAATGGTATCTTCCACTCAGAACAAACATCTAACGTAAATAAGAGACTGAATGTTTTCCATAGCAGGCCCCAAGCTGTGGAATTCACATCCAGAGCCATTATATCAGATAACAGAAAAAAGAACTTCAAGCATGAACTGAAAACCTTGCTCTTTAGAAAGGATAACAATTTAACGTAAACAGCTATAATGCATTGACAGTACAAGAAATAATGCTAGTTGAACAATAAATATATAATGAATGATAAAAAGGTATTATTAGTTTGATTAGAATCTATTTTCACTGTTTTGTAACCCAGAATGAACTAATATGAACTAAATTGGATAGGAACTACTATGATATCCTTGAGGATGTATAATTATGAACTAGAATATGTATTCTGTGTGGTGTTGAATTAAAAGCGTGAACATTATCATAAAGCATATGTCCATTGACCATGAATATGAATGCTAAAACTATAAACCGTTGTGATTTTCTTTTGGAACGACGGTATAGAAAACACCTAAATAAATAAATACATAAATAAATAAATAAATAAAAATCTTTACCTCTGCTCTACTTGGGTAGAACCACCTCTTGGGTTAAAACAGTACTTTGATCATTATCTATGTAAATTATTTTTCTCTCTCCAGAGAGTGCCAAAGATGGTCCTAATCAGTACCAAATTCATGTTGTGATGACTTATTTTTGTGATATAAACACAAAAGAGCTTCAACTAGCCTGACATTGTTTTGCGTCTGCTATCACGTGTTCAATATATGAATACAATATAGAACTAGGAAAGAGCTAGGAACAAAGGAAGCGGTAGTTGTTAGCACAGAGCAAAAACATAAGCAGCTAGACTAGAACTTGAAGGAAAATGAAAGAAAATAGTTTAAATGGAAATAAGAGAAAGAGAAAAGAGAAAAGAAAGAATGGGTCTGAAGGAAAATGCATTAAGATTGAATTCTCAGATATGATCCGTGTGCCTGCAGTGAGAGGGACCAGGTCCCAGTTTTAATTTATTTCTATGTTTGACCTTGTTTCTTATTTGTCTTCTCTTTGCACTGTACAAGAAATAATGCCTCACATCACTTCCTTCTGAAGCAGAGATAACATGGAATTTTGAAACAGGAACTCGTGTCGGGATACTGAGCAGAAAATGAAGTTATTACCATACGTGTTGCAAAATTATTAAGTGTAATAAAAAAAATCACATGAATAATTGTGGACCTATGATTATATATCTGGTAGAGTTTTGAAATGCATCCACGTAGATGTAGGTTTTTCGCTAACATTTTGGGTACAGCTCCAAAGGCTTGCAGAGAAATTGATTTGAATTTTAGTATAAGGTGGCTTTAATGATTTCTCAGCTATGGGACTGCTTTATTAACTTATCTTATATTGGGAATCATCAGATTGCTGCAGAAGGAAATGTGGCAGCAGCCGTCAGTGTAGTGTTGTTTGTAGTTTCAAGCAGGATATATAATTCTGAACAGAAGAAGCTAGACTTTTTTGAATAACTAGGATCCAGTCCCACCGTCACTATTAGAGATATGCAACTTCACTTTGTTTTATTACTCTATGAGCTACTGGTTATTTTCAGTCAATGAAATTTGTTTATGCATGTAAGTATGACTTTTACTCATGTTCTACATGTGTAAGTAACAAAGTGAAACAGAAATAATACAGCAACAAACAAAATAGAAGAGCACAAAATGAAACAATCCAAATAAAATGTTGTCCTCAGGCCTGGCGCTACCTGATATGTGGCTACTATGTAATTGCACGAGGTAGCACACCTGGAGGAGCGGCAGAAAAAGAAGCAACCCATAAGACCGCAGGTGGACCCCGTCCCACTGATGGCCCACAAAGCCGCTGGTAGACCACATCCCACCAGTGGGCCAGAAGAAGAAGAGACCCGAGAGGCCATCGGTAGACTCTATCTCATCAGCAGCCCGGAAGAGCATGAGGCCCATGAGCTGACGGTGGACCTCATTCCACCTGCATCTGAAGAAAGAAAAAGGAGCCCTACTCCTTCTCAGTGCTAGTGTGCACTGTCCAAAATGCATGTAGCTAGCACATGCTCTATGCTGATCTTGTGATGCACAGAATCAGCATGGAGAAAGTGCTAGCCTTGCTTGATTTGAATAGTACAGGAGCAGCACAAAAGGAGGAGCAGCAGAATGGCTCTTGATGGTATGGGTGTGTGTGAGAGAGAATGAATGAGAGGCTTACTGGGGTGTGAGGGTGTGGTGTGTGTGAATGAGAGCCTGGCCTGGGGGGGGGGTCTGGTGTGTTTGAATGGGAGCCTGACTGAGGGGGGTGTATGTGAATGGGAGCCTGACTGGTGGTGGTTGTTTGTGTGTGATGGGAACCAGTCTGAGGTGTATGTATGAATGGGAGCCTGACTAAGTTTTGTATGCGTGTGTGAATGAATGGGAACCTGTCTGGTGTGTGTGTCTGTTTAGGAATATGTCTGGTGTGTATGTGTGTGTTTGTGTGTGTGTGAATAGAAACTGGCCTGGGGTATATGTATGTGTGTGAACGAATGGAAACCTGCCTTTGGAGGAAGGGAGTACTGGAACCTATCTCAGGGTGTGTGAATGAAAACCTGTCTGGTGTGGATGTGTGTATATGGGAACTTGTATGAGGTTGTGTGTGTGTGTGTGTGTGTGTGTGTGAATGAGAACCTGTCTGGGGATTTTTGTGTGTGAATGGGAGCCTACCTGTGTGTGTGTGAAGAAAATTTGTGCCGTGCCACTAATCCACACCTTACTCAAGAACACTAGAAATAAAACATTTTAAGGTATGGAGTGTAGTGAATTTTCCATCCTTATTATTTTTAATTATTGGTTGTCTGTGTCTATCATTTTGAAATAATTTATTGCTGTTTGGAAAATTTTTTAAAATTTATATGGATCATTCATTAAAATGTGTTAAAGCGTTAATGCATGTGTTAACGCCATAGTGCATGTGAAAAGTATGGTATCATGTAGTGCAGATGCAAATTTTTGAGGTAGGTGGGATCGTGGAGGAGTTTGGGTGGGTTTTAAATTAGGGGCCTTATTGCGCCATGTGATAGTATAACACACAGGTGGCAAACTCCGGTCATCGAGGGCCACAAATAGGCCAGATTTTCAGGATATCCACAATGAATATAGATGAGATAGATCTGCATGCTCTGCCTCAATCTTTGCAAAACTATCTCATGCATATTCATTATGTTTGGTTTTCCTGAAAACCTGGACTGTTTGTGGCCCTTGAGGACTGGAGTTCGCCACCCCTAGCCATAATGCTATTTGTGATAATTTTTTATAATTGCGTTTTGGCCATTTCTAGGTGAGAGGAGGGGGAAGAGGAGAGGAGGAGAGGAGGAGATGATGTTAATGTCAAATCTTTATCAACATGTACTGTGCTGTTCGTACGTCTCTCTCTTTGTGCGAAAGGGATGTGAATCGTTTTTTTGACGATTTACAATATTGTCCGATATTTTTTAAATCGTAATTAATCGTTAAAGAGTGCGATACAATAAAAATTCCACCGATTTATCGTGAAAAAATTGTTAATCGGGTTAGTGCACACTAACGGGAGTTAGAACACAACCTAAAAACCCACCCCGACCCTTTAAAACCACTCCCTTAGCCTCCACCACCCTCCCGACCCCCCAAAAAACATTTTAAAATTACCTGGTGGTTCAGCGGGGATCCTGGGAGCATTCTCTCGCGCTCGGGCTGTCGGCCGATAAACAAAAAACCCACCCCGACCCTTTAAAACCGCTCCCTTAGTCTCCATCACCCTCCCGACCCCCCCAAAAAAACGTTTTAAAATTACCTGGTGGTCCAGTGGGCCACGGGACTGATCTCCCACTCTCGGGCCGTTGGCTGCCACTAATAAAAACGGCACCGATGGCCCTTTGCCCTTACCATGTAACAGGGTATCCGTGCCATTGGCCGGCCCCTGTCACATGGTAGGAGCATTGGACAGCCGGCACCATTTTTAAAGATGACGCTGGCCATCCACTGGATGGCCCGCACCATTTTTAAAGATGGCGCCGGCCGTCCAGTGCTCCTACCATGTGACAGGGGCCGGCCAATGGCACGGTTACCCTGTCACATGGTAAGGGCTAAGGGCCATCGGCACCATTTTTATTAGTGGCAGCCGACGGCCCGAGAGCGGAAGATCGCTCCCGAGGCCCACTGGACCGCCAGGTAATTTTAAAACGTTTTTTTGGGGGGGTCGGGAGGGTGATGGAGACTAAGGGAGCGGTTTTAAAGGGTCGGGGTGGGTTTTTTGTTTATCGGCCGACAGCCCGAGCGCGAGAGAATGCTCCCAGGATCCCCGCTGAACCACCAGGTAATTTTAAAATGTTTTTTGGGGGGTCGGGAGGGTGGTGGAGGCTAAGGGAGTGGTTTTAAAGGGTCGGGTGGGTTTTTTTGTTTATCGGATCAGGCGCAGCCGATAAAAAAAAAAACGATCGGGCCGGACCAAAAAAAATGCATGATTTGAATCGGAACCGAAACGATTCTGATTCCGATTCACATCTTTAGAAACAAGCCCCTAAACCCTAAACCACCACTAACATCTTACCTTGACCTATCAAGTGGCCCTCCTGTAGAGATATAAGTACTTAAGTACTAGGAGGATTCTTGCAGTGCACATTAAAATAAGTTTCCATGTGGTAACACCTCTTTTTTATTACACATGAGTTATTAACTTTTTTGATGAATGATGGGGTAGGTGAGCTCTTATTTATTGGATGTTATTCTATTCCTTACATCATTGGAAATATTCTTTCGCATGGTTTGATGAATGATTTAAGAGGACTGATTCTCCATTTGTTGCATTGCATTTAGAGTCTGGCTTGTTGTGGTTTCCATTTCAGTTTCTGTCTGTAGTTTCTAGTCTCTTTATTTGCATTTGGTAAGGGTAAGACTGTGTTCTCCATGTTTAACTGAGGTGGGTTAAAATAAATGAGGAGGGGGGGCACAGCAATTATTTATTTATTAATTATTGTTTGCAGAAGGCAGCAAAAATGCTAGCACCAGCTCTGGATGCCTATTCACATGCCTAGTCATGATAATCATGACATTTATTTTCACTTGGGGAAATGCTAATTACAAATAGAGAAATTGTAGTGGCATTCAATAGCCATTTCACCAGTGTGCCAGAAATAAGCATTTGGATTTGTTCTCTCTCTATTACAATATTTTGTGAATTTGGTCAAGATAGGTATCACAATTTAATTCATTCAAACACACTGGTTTCCTTCTGATGTTATTTCCTTTCTTTTAAAAGAGTGGCGAGATGGCAGATGGGAAAAAAAATGATGGCAGCTTGGTCAATATAATGGCAGCTCTTCCCAAATATCCCAAAATTGAGCTGAATGTCAATGGCACCTTCTGTTAAGAAAGTCCCCTGGTGCAGAGATGAATGGATCTCAAACTGCAGTGCCGTCTTGGTTTTCTAAGTTTGCCATAATTTAAGGGAAGTATTTTTCTGAACTGTTTTTAGTATATTTCAGATACATTATTGATGGACTTTCAGCTATTATTTAGAATATAATGTTTTATTTGAAAACAATTACCATTTGATATGAATAAATGAGTGCAGCTTTTATGAAGGTCCTAAATTATCAATATACAGCTGTCTCATATTTTATATTATTTGAATACTATAGTGAATGTTTTTTGGCCTATGTTTATGGTTTGCATTCACTTGTTGACTCTGTTTTTGGTAACAATTATATTAAAAACATAACTTATATGCCTAATAATCCTGGAGGCAGCTAATTTGTGTGGATACCACTTTGAAAACACTTGTGCATCTACATGAAATCAACAACATCTCTGCAAGTTCACCCAGTCCATCTTCATTTCAACTTGTACCCTCTAGCCTTTTATCCCTAGCCCACACAGGTTCACTCAAAACCTCCCACCCGTAAACTGCAGCCAACAGACAAGCCTGATTTCACTTGTGCCAGTCAATGAGCAGGCTCAAAAGTGTGCAAAAAGTTTGATAATATATACGTATAAATCTCTTACAAAATAGCACCTATGGTGCATACTTTTGAACCATGCCCCGGGATGCCCCCTTGCCCATCCCTTTTTTCTGCTGGTAAAACATACATGCACTCTCACAATGGGGTAGATTTTATAAACTTGCGTCTGCGCGTCCATGTGCGTGCACTACACAGTGCACACACATGGATGCCCGATTTTATAACGTGTGTGCGCTCGTGCATGCATGTTATAAAATCGGGGGTCGGCAAGTGCAAGAGGGTGCACATTAGTGCAACTTGCATGCGCTGATGCCCGCGGCCTTCCCCCGTTCCCTCCCAGGCTGTTCCAATTTAGGAATGGCCTGGGAGGGAACTTCCCTACCCCCTAATCTATCCTTCCTACTCCTTCCTCTAACTTTCCCACACCCTAGCACTAATCTAGCCACCCCCAAAAAGTTTTAACTTACCTCTTGCGCCTGCTCAAAGCAATCGCAGGTTGGGCGGACCAGCAGCCTGCCGGCACACGATCCACCAACACAGCAGCAAATGGCTGCTGTGTCAGGGGCCTTCAGCCTCACCCCACCCTGACCCCAGACATCCCTCCCCCTCCCCACTCCTTTCTTGAAGCCCCGAGACTTACACGTGTCCCAGGGCTTTACGTGCATGGCCGGGCCTTTTAAAATAGGCCCAGCACGCATAACGCCTCCTTCTCACATAAGTCCTGTGATATCTATATGTGGCAGTCCTGGCTCTGGTAAAAATAAAAACTGTACTGTTTTATCTTGGCATTTTCATTGTCTTACTGATAAAGGGGGTCAGGCGCACTACTAGAATACTCATTTTAGGGACAGCTCCACTTAGAAGTCTAGTCATCAAGGGGAATCCATCAATATAATTATGACTGGGCTACATTAATGAGCATGATGAAATGCAAATAAGGCATAATTAACTCAATCAAATTATCACCCTATTCACTAAACCAGGTATTTATTTGTGACTTCAGGATATGGTCAAAAATGTGTTATGATCCTTGGCTATTTCTTAGGCATTGCTTATAGACAGTTACAGGGAGATATCTCATGTTTTACCACTGAAAGCAGCAAATATGAATCATAAGAACCAAGAAATATGTAGTCAAATACTGACAGGCCCCAAAAGCACAGTCTCAGTAGAAAAACAAGAGACTTTGCCCCAGTACTCTAAAAAATGCTTTATCTAGATTTGCCTGTTTGTAAATGCCTCTTTTAATAAAAAAGAAGACAGAAGGACCCTGGGAGTGAGACCCTGAAAGGGGAGCAAGACCCTGAAAGAGTGAACCCTGAAAGTAACCCTGAAAGAAAAACCATAAAAGTGACCCATGAAGAAAGAATAAAAGGGGAGTATGAAAAAGACCAGCACTACTTGCTATCGAGGAAGGAGGAGGCTAGGTGTGGCCAGGAGACCAGAGAGAGGAGACTATCTGACAAGAAATGGTGGTGAGCAATATGAGGTGATAGGAGGCCGAGAGCAGCCCAACAGCTCTGCCAGTATGGGAAGGGACCAAGAAGCAAGTCCCCAGACAGCTGATAGCTCTGCCAGAACCATTCCCAGAGTCATCTCCTTGCCTGCCCACATTCTCCAGTTCTCCAGTCAGAGCCTGCTTCATAGATAAACAGGGGAGATTGCCTGAAGTGACAACCAGGGGTAAGTAAGTTAGTCATAAGTAGTAATATATTAAGCAGGCTAAGGTTTATGGTATGTGTGAACTTACCAATGGTATAGAACTTTATTTAAGGTAAACTGGTGCTTAGTAGCCAGGATGTTAGGGACATGTAATATTGTTGTCTTCTAAATGCTAAATCCTGCCAAATCTGATAAACAAAAGTCTATTTCTGAAGGGTACATGTTGTCTTTTTCCTGAACTTAGGATTGTGAAGTAAGGTGGAAGGGCAACTGAAAGTGTCCTGTGGCAGACAAGTCCCTGCACCCCTAAACTTGCTTGCAGTCTGGAGTTTCCCTGAGACAGTTTAAACCATGCCCATCCACTGAAATTATGTCAGATGTGTGAAGCATTAGTGAAGATTACACAGGTTTTCACTAAAAAAAAGATGCTCAATTTCAGATCTCTAGGGTACGTGCGAATTAAAAGAAACATATCTATAGTTAGTAAATGCTACTAATGATTAACTGACCAAATTGCAATTTTTGATTAATGAATCCAAATTAATCCTTAAGACATTAGATGAATATGCTACCACATTGCACTTATTAAGAGAATTACTGCAAAGTGAAAACTCACATCTACAGGCTACTAATTACTAATGTAATAATCACTCTAGTTGCCTACTATTTCAATATAATAACTTACGTCTTTGAGTTCCCACCATTACAATGTAATTATTTGAGTTTCTGACTGTTACAATGTAATAATATTAAGACTGTTATAACTTAATAATATACGTTTTTGAGTTCCTTACTGTTATAATGTAATAATAATAAGACACCTTAGTCTTATTATTCTCAATGTTAACATGTAACTAATGTGATATACACCAATGAATGTCAGTATATAAAAGCAAATAAATAAATAAATAATCAGGTATTACAAAATGACATTAGCCAACTATGAACTGAGATAGATGATATCATTGAGAAATGTGTGCTGTAAGAAGCAGATCACATGTTAATGGCATAAGAGAACCTGGAATTAACAATAAAAATGCAAGCTTTAGAATAGCAGATCACTGAAGCTCATCCCACAGACCTTCATTTAGATAAGCTACCTGCATACCTAGAAAAAATCCAAGAACTGCAGGAAAAGGTCAGAGAGCAAGATGGAGAAACAGATTCAAATGAAGAAGTATATAAAATTCAGGAATTAGAATTATCTATTAAAACTCAGCAAGAATAAGAAAAAGAGATAACATCTTTTAGAGGCCAATTAACAGAACTGCAACTGAAATTATCTGTAACTGTTAGTCAAAATAGTAAAAATGAGCAAATAATCCAGCAGCTTGAATTACAAAGCATGTCTCTTCAGGAGACACACCTGAGACTGAGTTGTTAAAGGATAGCAGTAAAACATTAATCCAATGGATTTCAGCAGAAAAGCGAGATAAGCAACAAAGTACAGCTTTGCTTTGCCAGCTCCAGGAAGCCAATTTTAAGTTAGAAAAATAAAACCACAAATTGAATCTAGGTATCAGCTCCAGCTGTCCCAAAATATAGTTCAGATATTGAAAGAGAAAACAGATAATGTTATATACAGTAGGGGTGTGCATTCATTTTTGCCGTATTGGTGATCCGCAAAGTATATTGCACTATTCGTAGTATTTGTGGGGAAGCGAAATGTATCGCAATTCCCCACAAATACACAGATCTTCGCCGAATTATACGGCCACCTAAATAAAAATTTAAACAAACCCCCCACCCTCCTGAACCCCCCAAGACTTACTAAAACTCTCTGTTGGTCCAGCAGGGTGTCCGGGAGCCATCTCCTGCACTCACATCCTCGGTGCCGGTTTCATCATGGCGCTGATAGCCTTTGTCACAAGGGCTACCGGTGCCATTGGTCAGCCCCTGTCACATGGCCATCGGCGCCAACTTGTGCTCCTACCATGTGACAGGGGCTGTCCAATGGAACCGGTAGCCCCTGTGACATAATATGGGCAAAGGCTATCGGCACCATTTTGAGTACTGGCATCGGACAGCCGGAGTGCAGGAGGTCGCTCCGGAACCCCTGTTGGACCCCTAGGAACTTTTGGCCAGCTTGAGGGGGCCTCCTGACCCCCACAAGACTTGCCAAAAGTCCAGCGGGGGTCGGGAGTGACCTCCTGCATGCCGGCCATCCGATGCCAGTACTCAAAATGGCGCCAATTGCTTTTGCCCTCACTATGTCACAGGTACTGATGGTCGGCCCCTGTGACATAGTGAGGACAAAGGCGATCGGCGCCATTTTGAATACTGGCAGCAGATTGCCTTTGCCCTCACTATGTCACAGGGGCCGACTGTCGGTACCTGTGACATAGTGAGGGCAAAGGCGATTGGCGCCATTTTGAGTACTGGCATCAGACAGCCGGCGTGCAGGAGGTCGCTCCCGGAACCCCGCTGGACTATTGGCAAGTCTTGTGGGGGTCAGGAGGCCCCCCCAAGCTGGCCAAACATCCCCGGGGGTCCAACGGGGGTCCCGGAGCGACCTCCTGCACTCCGGCCGTCCGATGCCAGTACTCAAAATGGCACTGATAGCCTTTGCCCATATTATGTCACAGGGGCTACCGGTGCCATTGGTCAGCCCCTGTCACATGGTAGGAGCACAAGATGGCACCAATGACCATGTGACAGGGGCTGACCAATGGAACCAGTAGCCCCTGTGACAAAGGCTGTCGGCGCCATGATAAAACCGGCACCGAGGGTGTGAGAGCGCAGGGGATGGCTCCCGGACTCCCCGCTGGACCACCAGGGAGTTTTGGTAAGTCTTGGGGGGGGGGGGGGGTCAGGAGGGTGGGGGTTGTAGTTAATTTTAATTTTAGCTGGGACACAAATAGAAATCGCCATATTAATGCATCGGGGCGTCATACTGCCGAATGCAACCATCTGCACCCCGACGAATCCGAATCACAAATGTAACGTATGGCGTCCCTCTGCACATCCCTAATATACAGAGCCACAGACAGCAGAACCAAGGGGCAAAGCAGAGGTGTTAGCTTCTAAATACAGCCTTAGGCTCTCGTCAGTACAAAGCCAAGAGACACACACACACACCTGCTTCCCTCTATACAACCTGGAATGGGGAGAGGGAGCTGCCCCACAAATCCTCTCAGAAAAGGGGCGGGAATAAGAAGCCAACATTTTGACACACTTACTACCAGCTGATACTAGAGTGAGCTTTGAAATTCATTAAACAAAGTAAGCTCCTTTGCACATTTATTATCCCATTTAGAGAAAATTCTGGCTCAGATATTTTGCAGCACTTAACTAGATTACATGGGATTTTTCAGGTAGTAGGTGCCCATTCTGAAAAAGACCAGGTGGCCAGACTCCCAATGAGTCTGGCCACCTCCACTGAGGTGGAGCCAGCATCTCCACTGAGGTAAAAGAGTCCTTAGGCACATTTGAGTTCGTCCTCAAAGAGCACTTTCAGACTTATGCTAACAGTGTTTTGGCAACAGCAAGTTGTCTATAATTGAAGATGTGACACTGAAGAAAGTCCCCAAGCTTTTAGCTACCGCTTAAAGCAGACTTCCTTTTATGGGGGGCCCTGTGCCACCGAATAAGACAGGATCACTGTCTGAAACCTCTTTTTTGAGGCTCTTCCCCCTACTCTGCCAACTCCATTATATTGCCAAAGGGAGGCACCCTTAAGTTTCCTCACAGAGGAAACAGAAAAACTATTTGCCATTTGTCATAAAGGAAAGTCTTCCCTTAGGGAGCAAAAGACGGATAAGAAGATAGAGAGGAACCATGAGTCAGAGTCCAGAGATTCACT
The DNA here is from genome assembly GCF_901001135.1 of Rhinatrema bivittatum. Lineage (NCBI taxonomy): Eukaryota > Metazoa > Chordata > Amphibia > Gymnophiona > Rhinatrematidae > Rhinatrema > Rhinatrema bivittatum. Next base: position 29,196,530 of record NC_042615.1, on the reverse strand, counting down.
TTGAAACTAATCCCCTATCTTCTTATCCAATGTCTGACAGGCCCTGGTCTCCTCCTCCCCAGGAGCAGTCTGATGGCACAGCAGCTAACTCAGAAAAGGGTGCAGGAGATTCACAGCCACCCAAAAGAAATTGCAAGTAGGGGTGGCAGCAAAAAATATAACCAGAGAATCAGCTGGCCAAGCCCGCGGCCTCATCAAGAATCTTTTCAACCAAAGTCTCAGTGTGCCTGATCCACCAGAAAACATTCCCCAGAAAAAAGAGAAAAAGTATGAGTAATCGAAAAGTGGCACCAGGTGCAGCACACCAAAAGGGAGCACCAGTACTTCTGGGTCCTTACCTGTTTTTCCTCCCCAGGTCTCTTCCATAAGTACTAGGGAACCTTCCCTATTTGAACCCAGACATACCCATACCTCTACAGAACCAGGTGACATCCAGCTGAAGGAGAGTCATGCGCCCCTTCTGGATGTGGGCTCTGACAGGAAGCATAAGTAATATTTAGGGAAATTGAATACAAAGGGCCGGATTTTAAATGCCCTGTTGCTGATTACAATTATGATTCCAGAGGTAAAAACATTTTACAAACTGACCATATGCTGTCTTATGCCTTACCTGCCCTTGCCATGGTGATTGTAGCCCATATTCTATTTTCAATCACTCTCTTTAAAAGAGTAAGTGACCTAATGAGACACACATGGGGAAGATCATGCTGTAAAGCTATGCGCTTATAAAACCTCCCACAGCCCCAACTCTGAAACTGTATGAGGCTTTTGACAATCAGTGATCACGCTTCATCACTTTCCAGACTAGGGAAAGGAGGGTTTCACATATACATACTCTACCTCAAGTCTGAGATGGTGTCCCTACCTCATATTTCTATAGCATGTATCACATGAGAACTACATTATTTCCTTATTTCTTATCACCTATATATTTCCTATTACTATTCCCCATTTATTTTTCTTCATTATAATTTTTGCCTTTCCTCACAATAACAATAACTTTATTTACTATGGGGCAGATTTTCAAAGCCCTACACACATAAATACATAGGAGGATTACGCGTGCCAGGCCTATCTAATAGGCCTGGCACGCGTAAAAGCCCCGGGATGCGTCTAAGTCCCGGGGCTTCGAAAAAGGGGCGGGGAGGGGCTGAGTGGGGGTGGGGCAGGGAGGGGTGAGAGGCCTCCAGCACAGCGGCCATTTGCCACTGTGTCGGAGGATCGCGTGCCAGCCGGCAGCCGGCACACTGCCCAGAGGCAGGTGCAAGAGGTAAGTTAAAGAAATGGGGGGGCAGTTAGAATAGGGCTAGGGGGTGGGAAGGTTAGGGGAAGGGGTAGGAATGATAGAGTAGGGGGAAGGGAAGTTCCTTCACAGGCTTCTCCTAAAATGGAGTGGCCTGGGAGGGAACGGGTGAAGTCCGCAGGCGTCGGCGCATGCAAGATACACTGCTGTGCACCCCCTTGCACGCGCTGACCCCCAATTTTATAACATGCGGGCCCTGGACTAGGTGAAGGTCTAGGCATAGGAACCACCATACTGAGCCCTAGCAATGTACCTGGGTCTCGGACAAGGCCCCAGTGTTGGAATCTGGCCTTCAGGCTAGTCCCTGGCATTTGACCTGTGTCTGGGCAGAGATTCCAGTTTCAGGGCCAGGCTTCCAGGTAGGGCCGCAACATTGGACCTGGGCTTGGGTCCTGGCCTAGGCCAAAGCTCAAGCATCATGTCCAGGCCTCCAAGTTTAGGCCTTGTGTAGGGCGCAGGCCGAAGTTGTGGTAACCTACTGCGGCCTAGACTTATGCATGCATTGGCCTTGCATAGGTTTAGGTAGTGGAATGTCAGCATGACCTCCGCCTAGGTCCCACACATGGTGCTGTCTTGGACCAGGGCCTAGGCCTTATTTGTGAATCATCCCTGGACTCGGTACTTATTGAGGATCCAGGCCCTGGCATTTTCCTGGGTGGTTGGAACTAGAACCTACCGTTTTTGGGTTTATTTCATTTTTTTTTAACTAAAGAAACAAAATAAACATTTCTTGAAAAGAAATTTGTGGGAAAAATGCCCCCCCCTAATACAAAATGAAAAATGAAACAAAATGTTCTCCTTTCCCACCTCTAATGCATGGAAACTTTAGTTTTCCAGTTACCCTGAGATTGTCATGGACTAGGCGTCTTGGGGAGCAAGCCACACAAAGTTTATTCTCTCTCTGTCATACACACATATGTTCATTCTCTCTCACACAAACTTTCTGTCACACATATACATGCTCTCAAACACTCTCTCTTTCTCTCTCTTATACACACACACACATACATATACACATTCATACATCATCTCTTTCACACACACACACAAACATGTTCTCATGCACGTGCGTGCGCACACATAGACACATTCACACACAGACATGTTTTTACTCCCATAGGCTCTCTCTCTCACACACACACACACACACACACACACACACATGCATACAGACATGATCCTAATCTCATAGGTTCCCTCACACACACATGCTCTCACACACACTCCCTCTGTCACACATACATGCTCTTTCACTTCCACATGCTCTCTCTGACACACAGTTTCTCACTCTCACATACTTTCTCTTACACACAGGTTCTCAGTTCCACAGGCTCCCTCTCATACATAAACACACATACACTGTCACTCATTTATTTATTTAAAGATTTATAGTCTACATGATCTGAGGTACTTGTCAGATTACAGTAAAATGTACATACTAAAAAAAAACATAAACTAAAATTAAATTAAACAAGTTTCTTGCATAATAAAATCATCACATTAGAAGTAACATTTACTAAAAAAATACCCCACTAGACAAACCATAGTAAAAACTACTACTGATGAGATATCAAACTGCTAGATGCTTGCAAAAAATAAAAAGCTTTTAATTGTTTCTTGAAGGTAGAATAACAAGTAAATTAAGTGAATATGACTGGGTAGATTGTTCCAAAGGACTGGACATGTGACATAGAATATTCCATCTCATGTCTCATTTAATACTATCACAAATAATCTGAGGTAAATCAATAAATACTGTATCATAACTCATACTGATTAAATCCAATCCTTTATTTTATAATTATGATGGACCTATTTATTTTACAAATGTGAAAACATTAAAATGAACTCACACATCCTACTGCATAATCCTCAGACACTCACACCCATACTATATACTACCATGCTTTACCCCAGCATCAACACATTTAGTCTTAACAAATGAGCCAAGAGAATGTCTAATAAATTCTGCTCTTAGAGCTCTTGAGGGCTGGTATATTTTCAGAAAGTTACTCACATTCAATGGTATGATATGACCAAGAGCTTGATGGACGAATGTAATGATTTTAAACTGTATCCTCCAGTGTATTGGGAGCCAATGTAGTTTAAACAAAACAGGAGTGATGTGATTATAAAGGCTAGCTCCTGTTATTGCCCTAACCTCGGCATTCTGAGCTGCCTGAAGACACTTCAGCAAGTAGGCTGGAAGGCCTACATACGAAGCGTTGCAGTGATCAAGTTTTGATAATACTAATGATTGAATCACAGTCCTGAAGTCATGCAGAGTTAGATATGGTTTTAATTTACGAAATACATGGAGTTTATTGAATGCACTTGTTGCTACATTTTTTTAATGTGATCTTTGAGTGATAAATCTGAATCAAGCTGAATCCCAAGATTTCGTATGGACTGTGAAACCTATAGTATGATCATAAAATTTGGTTTGGGAACCTGCTGAGAATTATGTTCATGTTGTTTACTTTTAAGGCTAATCTGCTATCAAACATCCTTTTCTGAATTTCTCTCTAACAATTACTGACACGATCAAAGGCATCAGTTATTGATGTACTAACTGGTACAAAAAATTGTAGGCTACAAACACTGGCAAGTTGGCTACAAACTGGATGCAGATACATGTTAAATAGTAGCGCAAAAAGCACTGAACCTTGCGGAAATCCAGTGGTAATTGACCAACAATCTGATTTGTTTTCTCCAGTTTTAACTTGGTAAGAATGTTTCATAAGAAAGGATATGAACCAAGTTAGTTCACAGCCAGTAATGCCTCTTACGATCCTGTCCGCGGACCCCATGTCACGGACAGGCTTGCCTTTCACCACTCTCCTGCCCCGGCTGACGCTGCCGCTCTTCTTTGCGGCCTGGACTTCCTCTGAGCCGCACCTCCTTTCATCTTCATGACCTTGCTGCCGCTGCCTTCTCTTTCCTCCTGTGTGGCTGGAGCTGTGCCGCTAACTCCTCCTGCAGGGTAAGTCCCTTCCGGGATTCCCTCCTCCTCCACGGCCTGAGTGCCACCGTCGGAGCTCCTCTTTGTGGCAGGAAGCCGCTGCCGGCCTGATCTCTCTTTCTCTTCACAGCAGGAGCCGCCTCCAGCCTACTCCTTCTTCCACCATGTGGCAGGATGCCGCCGCAGGCCTTAGCACCGCCCACCTTCCTCCGGGGCTCCCTCTAAGCATGGGTGCACACCTCTCTTCCTCCTTTAAAGGGCCAGAAGCAGGAAGCACCCTTCGGCTCCTCCGGATAACATCCTTAGGGCACTTCCTGGACCTGCCCTATATAAAGGCACTGCTTCAATTCCTCAGGGCCTTCAGAGGGAGTTACACACTCCATGGATCTACTCCATCTTCTATGGAATTCCACTGCGTCCATCATGGTCCATCTAGCTGCTCCTGTCCGGATGACTTCATGTTCCATGTCTTCTCGTTCTCGATGTCTCTGTGTGATGCTCTGGGTCTCGTTCCTCGTCGGATTGTCCTCGTGGTATGTTCCAGCTCTCGGCTTCCCTTCCTGTAAGCCTTGGGGTTCTTCATCTGTACCTAGATGTCCTAGATATTCCAGATATCCAGATGTCTAGATGTTCTCTCATCCAGATGTCCACTTGTCTGCTTGTCCAGATATCTGGATGTCTACTCATCCTGATGTTCACTTATCCAGATGTCCAGATGTCCTCTCATACAGATGTCTGCTCATACATTTGTCCAGATATCCAGATGTCCATTCATCCTGATGTCCATCTGTCCAGATGTCCAAATGCCCAGACATCCAGATGTCCAGATCCCCAGAGATCCAGAAGTCTAGGTGTCCAGATGTCCAGATGTCTTTGCATCTGGAGGTGTACCATTTTCCTTCACCCCTTATCTCGATCCTGAGAATCCGCTAGCAGCCTTGCCGCCCACCGGACTTCCTCTCCAGCCAAACTTCTTAGGAGTAAATCCTTCTCATTCGGTGTCCATCTTCAGGTGACTGGAATCCCCTTCTGGCTGTACTTCTCTCAAGTGCTGTCCAGATCCTCTTCTCTGTTCTGTACATGTTCTGCTCTCCGCGTGGTCCATGACCAGCCTTCCAGGTTGTGTAGGGCATGCAGCAGGACAGGGTGGTCCATGACCAGTCCACTTCAGGCTGTGTAGGGTGCCCTGAGGAACAGTACCTTCCAACTCCAAAGAGTCTCATCTCTTCCAGGTCCAAAGAGTCTCATCTCTTCCAAGTCCAAAGAGTCTCGTCTCTTTCATATTCCAAGAGTCTCATCTCTTCCAAGTTCCTAGAGTGTCGTCTCGACCCAGTCTCCAAGAGTCTCATCTTGTCCAAGTCCTCAACAGTTTCATCTCATCCAAGTCTTCAAGAATCTCATCTCCTCCAACTCTCCAAGAGTCTCGTCTCATCCAAGTCTCCAGAGTCTCATCTCGTCCATGTCTAGGAGTCCACGTCTCATCTGAGTCATCAAGAGTCTCGTCTTGTCCAAGGCTCCAAGAGTCTCATCTCGTCCAACTCTCCAAGACTCTCATCCAAGTCTCCAAGAGCCTCGTCTCGACCAAACCTCCAGAGTCTTGTCTATGTCCAGGAGTCCTCGTCTCTTCCAAGTTCCAGGAGTCCTTGTTTCCCCTATGTACTCTGACTCTTTTTTGGCCTAGGACCCAGAGTCTCCCACTCCAGTTCCTTGCCTCCTAGTTTCCAGCCCTCTGCCTCCATCTGACCTCACTGGTGTGTGTTGGCTGTTGCGTTCATGCCTGTTCTCGCCCTCACTCCATCCTCTCTACCTTAGAAGCGACTCCCTTCGGGTCTGACAGACAGATGCCGCCGCGGCTTCTCCTCGCCGTTCTTCCTGGAATCCCTGGGCTGGCCTGACACTGAGGATCCGCCATGTTCCTGATGACGTAAGGGCATGCGTGTGTGCACGCTCCAGAGTTTGTACTGGCAAGGGCATGGACCTCGGGGGCATCCCCCCGTAGTGACGTCATTGCTTGCAACAACGAATCGAGTTAGCAAGGGGAATTATTTCTCCGCTGCTCTACCTCCACAGACTTACCTAGGGGTACCCACTGCTCGGGGGCCCTGCTCTCTCTTCTTGATTTCAGATTGCTAAGACGGGATCCGGTACTCGCTCCTCAAGGGCCTACGTCCCTGAATGCTCAGAAGACTCCTTACTACCTGGAAGCAATCGCAGACGTGAACACATTGAGTTATATTACAGATAGGAACTGGTACTCGCTCCACAAGGGCCTATGTTCCTAATCTCCGAAGACTCCCTTCTGTCTAAGACATTATTGCAGGTACGGAGATCATGAGTCCTTATTGCAGATTGCAGATAGGAACCAGTACTCGCTCCACGAGGGCCCATGTTCCTAAATCCCTTCTCAACTCTCTTCTATATCAGAAGCTATCATATATCTATATCTTGTGAATTACTATTATAGATTTCAGATAGGAACCGGTACTCGCTCCACGAGGGCCTATGTTCCTAAAATCTTCCAAAGACTCTCTTCTATTCCATAAGCCATCTCATACACAGATATTGTAAGTTCTCATTCCAGACTGCATATAGGAACCAGCACTCGCCTACGGCTCCTGTTCCTGAATATACTGAAGACTCTCTGTTGCATAGAAGCCATTACAGATATCTAAAATTGTGAGTATATCATCTACTTCTGGTTATGTATCCAGCATACCCTGTCTACTCACTACCTATAGTCTCTCTACAGCTCAGCAACCCACAGACTGCAATTCCAGTATCTGAGGGACTTCAGCCCTGCCGGGCACATCAGCTCACTACTACCACCTCTGGTGGTTCTACTTCCTGTCTAATAAAGAACTATCTGTGTTTGTCTCCATACTCCAGCCCCCAAGATGGGGGCACTGTCATCTGCCATCGACCCAGGGATTCACCAATTTACCTCAAGTGTTCATTCCTTATACTACTAGAGTGGTATTATATGACTGCCACTCTGTGGGAAGCCAACCCACTACAGAACACTAACTTCGCCTACGGAGTATTACAATTGTTAGCTCTTCCCCTTGGCAGGGTGATCCATAACCAATTGCTAACTCTGGCAGACATAACAGATTGCCAACGCCTCCCCGTGGCGGGGTGATTCTAACTCCACCCTTGGGAAGCAGTTTCTACAGATTGTTACTCCTAGCAGCAGGGATTGATAACAAATGTTTAACTCCTCCCTCTCCAAGAGGAGATCCATATCAGATTGCTAACTCCTCCCTCTTCAGGAGGAGCTCGATAACATATTGCTAACTCCGAGCAGCAGATTTATAATATTGGCTCAGCGGGGGGCTGATCCCGCTTCGTCCTACTCCTGTGTTCTTGCTCTGCCCATGCCTGTATTCACTCACCTTCCTCAGGGTGTGTCTTGGGGGCTACTCCGTGAGTCGCCTAATGGGCCAAGGGCTCACTCTCTCCCAGAAGCAAGCAATTGTGCCTCTGCGTTCCTTCCCAGGTCCTGCTGGGCGCGTTTGTAACAATGCCAATCTCCAAATGTGTATATGAGTGAGCCTGTAAGAATGAAAGCCTGTTTGTGCTCTCTGTCATTTACAGGCTCCCTCATGGACACATACACATGTGCTCTCATACGTATGCACAGACTTTTCCTCTCACGGGTTCCCTCTCTCTCTCTCTCTCTCTCACACATACACACACACATATATACACATAAGCACTCTCTCGGGGCCTCTTCTTCAGCCGTTTCCAACCCCCTTCTTTGGCCACCATGGGATGAGATCCACGGTGGGCCTGCTGTAGAGCCTCTTTTTCTGTTACCTCAGGATGTACTCCACAGCGGCACTGTTGCAGGGCTTCTTCTTTTGCCACTGTAGGATGGGATCCATGGCAGCCTGCTGGGCCTCTTCTTCCACCACTGAGCAACCTGTTGATGCAGATCAGTTGCATTTGGGGGGGGACAATGCTTGCCCTCATCCTTAAACTCTGCGTATGCTGTACAGACACTTTTCTTTCACACTTTTTTTGCTGTAGGCCTTAGACCCAGTGATTCTTTCAGATTTCCAGAATCTCTGGACCAAACTTGGAGAGTTCCTAGGTATGGAAATGGAGAGTGTGGTTTACTGGTTAAATCAGTGAACTGGGAACCATGAAAATCATGGTCCAAATCCTACTTCTTCTACTGATACTCCTTGTAACCTTGGACAAGTGACCTTATCTCCCATTGTCTCAGGTAACCACTTAGATTATAAGATTTTTTTGGGTACAGACTTATCATTGTAGAGCTCTGCATGCTTCCTGTAGCACTATCAAAATATTAAGTATTATTATTATTGGGAAGACAAGACTGTGCACAGTACCCTTGCCTAATATTCTCCTCTGCTTTCTCATCTGTCTCCAGTTGCTCACCCCTTTATCCACATAACAGTGACGGCATAAGCATGCAGTAGTTTCCCTTTCATATTTTTTGTTAGAAAGAGGGAAAAGCTGGGAGAAATGCAGCAGTGAGCATGTGCAAAACAGCACACAAAGAGTACATAGAATGGCACTAAGCTGGGGTTACCTCTCAATCATTAATTTCCTTTTGTGGGCATATTTAACCTTAAGCACCCACATTTAGAAATGTGCTGCTTAGTCAATGTTTGGATCGAGTGGTCTATAAGTGTTTTAAATAAAAGAATACATAAATATAGTTTTGTTTGTGAGCCCACACTTGGCAAATCATCTTAGTGAATGGCATATTACATGAACATTTTAACACTTCTATGCCATATATTTAATTATGTATGGCATATCAGACTGATCTAATACATTCCTACCCTCTTCTTCAAGTCAGAGTGCAAATGAGCGAGAGAAGACATTACCTGGCTGCCATATCATTGCAATGCCTGCTATGGTTCCCTTATGACTGCCGCACTGCTTTATATTCCCAGGAAATGGCTTCTTTTGCTCAAATTCAGAACTGAAGAAGTTTTAGCTCTCAAAAGCCATTCAAATAAAAAGGTATCACCTGCCACACATATATCTTTTGCATTTATCTGATAAACTTTATTTCTAGATGTTCCATGTCAAGGAAATGACACTGGCAGTCTACGTTCAGTTTGCTGAATTGTTCCGAGTTGTGAATGTAGCAGATTGGATAAGAAATGTTAGCTCATGTCTGTGCTCTGCAATGGGGCGCGAGGGAGAGGGTCCTATGGTGTGTTCGTGGTAACGTAGTTTCAAGCAGCTGCCTGTATGTCTCCTTTATAACTTCTGTGTTTAAAACTATTGTAGCTCTGGCTTTGTCAGCTGTTTCAGAGCAATCTGCTGCTTCTTTTCAGGTCTCGCTATTCTTATGTTTTTAATTATCAGTTATTGAGAGGTTGTATTGGAGGGTTATCTTGTTGCTTGTTCCTCTTTACTGGAGATGCAGGGATTGACTGTTTTGGGGGAGGCCCTGTGATACATTTCTAATGATTTTAAATAGTGCTGCTCTTTCTAAGTTATTGTGATGAGGAGCGGGGATGAATTCTTTCAGGCCAAGTTATCAGAATTTGGAAGCATTTCCATAGAGCTGTCAAAATGGCATTAGCTCTCCCCAGAAGTGTTTGGCAATGTGCACTGTCTTCATTATTGTAATTAGTACCCGTAGTAGAACAATTAGTATTAATAACTAGTTGTTGTTCTTGCAGATTTTTTGAGGTGAATCATCACGAGAGAGACTATCAAGAGCGTCTGAGGCCATTGCCAAGGAAAACATGGCACTAGCATTGAGAGGAAGCACAACCAACAAGGAAGCAGTTGCAGAAAACTTTCTTTTTTTATTATTATTATTATTTTTTTTTTTTAAAGTCAAAGCATGCTAAAAAGAAGCTGGCTTCACTGTCAACTCATGAACTGATGAGAAGCAAAGAACGGCAGGGGGAATGGACTGTACCAGCAGGTGGGCAGTGAGTGAGTATAAATGCTTGAAATGTCAGAACTAAAAAAAAAATAACCATTGGATTTTCATGTTATTAGCAATTCTTTTCTTTGCATGGCTCAAATCCGTCTCTAGTCTCTGCCACAGCTATAACTCCTAAAATACGTGATGAGGCACTTTATACTTTGCATTAAAGGGTAAATTGACCATTTTGATGTGTTCAAGATATATTGACAGCACAAAAAAGAACAAAGCAAAAAGTGGTCCAGTTTATTTAAGTTTAGAAACCTGCAGAACTATCTAAGCATGGTGGAGGGGGGAGAAATATTAAGCGACGAGCATGCATGCTAGAATGAATGTTAGGAACTGTGCGTCTACACAGCATTTTGACCAAAGTATAGTGCAGATGTTCACAAGAAATGCACACACATCAGGCAGTGAAGAAGAGTCCTTTCAGAATTTATTGGGTTTGTTTTAACAAGGAGAATATCCACAGCCTGCAACCTGTTTTGCAGCTTAGCCATAACACTGAAATTAGTATCCCTACTACTGTTAAAGTTCCAGTGGGTTCCTTACTATCTGTTCCTTATCTGAATGGTGATATTCTCAATGGTCTGGTGTTTGTACTGGTTCAGATTAAAGATCTGAAGTCTTAAAAGTTAACACAAAAGATACTCACATCTAGGGGTAAACAAATTAATTCATATTCTTTGTTTTGAAAGTGTTGCTATATCATTCTAAGAATCTCAGGAAATCAAATGGACTTTTTTTTTGTAATAGATTAAGACATTATCAGCTTTACTGCAATATGGGTGAGGGCCATTACCCATTTTCCAACATATAAAGTAGTTCAGCTGGCATCAGTAACATCTGCAATAGGACAGGGGAAGCACACAGAGCTTTTGCCTGAGCTGATATTCCTTTAAAGCCTGGACAAGGATCTAAAACATTTGCCTGCTCTTCAATGCCTACTAAACCTCATTTAAATATACTCTCAAAAACATGTGCAGCCATTAGAGTTATTTGAAAGATATGTTGCACAAATTTTACAGTTTTCGGTTGATAAAGTCTTTTTGACCTCTAATTGCTATCGTGTACTGAAGTTAAAAAAGCTTCTAACTCTGCGGAGCTTTCTTCTGATATGATTGCTCCTATAGATATAGTCCTGATCTCACTCAGCTTTTGCAAAATTCCCAAGATTTGATTGCAGCCAGAAGGACAATTATTATTTCCTTTGTTCTGGAGTAAGATAAAGAAGCTGTCTTTCAGCAATACTTTAAATATAAAAATACTTCCTTTTGCGGGCAGAAGATCCAGATTTTTCAGGATATTTCCAGGGAAACTCAGGAGAGAAGGAAGCTTGATCTCCAACTTAAAGCCCGTGTTTTACAGAGCAGGGCTCCCTTCTTCCTGAGATTTCCCTGTAAGTAATGAGATGGTTTATAGTAAGAAGACATTTATTTTTGTAGACCCCCCTCTTACCTGGAAACCTTTCTATTTATTTATTTATTTATTTATTTATTTAACTTCTTTTACTATACCGACACTCAAGACCAGGTCTTATCGTACCGGTTTACATTAGAACAAGGGGAAAAATCAATTAACGTATAAGTGGAAAAGAGAAGTTACATTAAAACAGGGAGAGTAAAAACATGGATGTCGGAAGATAGGACAGAATTAAGTAATTGAACAATAAGTTAACAAAATTACAAACTATAAATTAACATAAAACAATAAATTAATAATACAGAAAACATGGATTATAATCAGCGGAAATATACATGGAAATATATATATATGGAATATATACAGCTGGAATATACATGTTATGTCAGATGGGAGGAGTGGCGGGGGTGAGGGAAAAGGGTGGGTTGAGGTTGCGAGTGGAAAAGGGAAAAAGTGAAAAAAGTTTGGGAGTGCGGGGAGGGAGAAGGGTGGGTTGGAGGGTGAGAGAGAGTTGGTTAATATGGAATCCTTCAACGATAGGCTTGTGTGAACAGCCAGGTTTTAAGTTTTTTTCTGAAGGTTAAATGGCATTGTTCCTGGCGTAAGTCTTGAGGAAGCGAATTCCAATGTAGGGGACCTGCTGTTGAAAAAGCTCGCTTGTGGATGGAGTTGTGAACTGATGATTTGTTGGGAGGGGCCTTGAGCTTACTTTTGTAGGCAGTTCTTATTGGTCTTGAAGATGTAAGTAGTTCCAGAGGGAAGGTGAGTTGGAGAGAGGATTGTTGGTAGACCGATTTGTGGATGATAGTGAGAGCTTTGAACAGTATTCTATGTTGAATAGGAAGCCAATGTAAGATTTTTAGGATAGGTGTGATGTGGTCCTTGCGCCGTGTGTTTGTAAGGATCCTGGCTGCTGCGTTTTGCAGCATCTGTAGAGGTTTGGTCGAAGAGGCGGGGAGACCGAGTAGAAGAGCGTTGCAATAGTCAATCTTTGAAAACAGTATTGCTTGAAGTGGATAAGGGGCAGGCCAGTTTAGTGCTCAAGGGTTAGGTGGTACCATTCGGACTTCCGTTTCATTTATTTTCCTTTTTACTCATTTCATACTATTCTCCAGCTCTCTTTACCTACTTATAAATGAGAACATATGATATTAATATGTTTATAACATTTGCCTATGTGTCTATGGATTGAAACTTATTTCATTGCCTAATACAAATTCACAATTTTTGTGCTAAAAATTCATAAATAAATAATTTTTAAAAAATCACATTTGCAGCCATGCTCCATATAAAACGATGTAGAAAACTCATTCACAAAGAAAACCTTATCGTTCCCATAGAAAAATTCATTTAATTTAGGAAGCTACAAATTAAAATGTCTTTTTATCATTTGTTAGGAAACACTATCAGAAGAAGGAAAAGAGAACTGTGTCAGTGATTCCTGCTGGTCCAAAGGATGTCTTCTAGGTACCAAAGAAGAGTGGAAGGAGGCCCTATCTATGTACAAATAAGGACAGAGGATTAGAGAGGGAGATTAAAGGAGTCAAGGAAGGGAGAGGATACTCGATAGGAACCCCAGAACCAACTAAAAGGATCTCTGTTTCTTATTATTCATCCAACAAAGATCCTAAGAGCTTAGCATTCAGTGCCATTGAGCAGATTAAGTTTTGACTTAGCTGGCCAAGTGGAGCCATTTAAATATCTGGATGCTATTGGTGTCTGCCACTTAGCAAGCTGATTTTTATCTGGTTAAAATGTTCACTGGCTAACTGAGTGATGCATCAAGCTGTGGTAATGCTCTAATGGGGAATGGACCTAGGCCACATGGCCTAGGCCCAATCTCTAGACCTTGCCCCATCATGTGATAGGGCCAAGGTCAGATCAGCACCATTTTGAAAAAATGGCATCAATGGGGCAGGGTGCTAGGGGGGTGCCCTACCCCAAAACTGGACTGTATTCTTAAGTTTAAGGTTCAGGGTCTGCAGGTGCCTAACACCTTTTATTTTTATTATAATTTTTCTATTATTTTATTTAGTGGTGATTCAAAATGCATTCAAAATACAGCTGGATAACACTTAGCAGACATAAATACCAATTTAGGCCATCAAGAAAAATTAATCACCGGCTTCACATAATACAATCAATTTTAAATGCATTGTTTATATCCCAAGATTATTTTTGATAATAAAGTTGATTATTTTTAATTGATTATTTACTTATTTATTTATTTATTTTACTTATTTTATTTATTTGCAGTTTTTATATACCAACATTTGTTTAGTAACCTCACATCGGTTCTGTAATTTGGTATTACAGACTGAGTGACATGTTTCATCATAGTGAGCCACCACATTTCTAGTTCTAATGCATGGTGAGAGGCCAAAAGGAGAGGGATGCCAGTGCTGGGGGCTTATGAGCGAATAAGGAAACTGACATAGGGATCACACCTACGTTAAGCCTAAGAACGCAGTCCATTATTGAAATTCAAAAGAATTTATTTGTAGAATTACAGAAACATGGACAAAAACACATCAACAAAAATGTTGGATTCTTGGTCCATCCATCGGCCTTTGATGATTACAGCTCCTGAAATGAAACACAAAACAGTATTTAGAGTTTTGCTGGTTAGTGATGCGTGTTGGCAGCAGGGCAATGGGGGTGGGAGGAAAGTATGCAACCGATGCGAGTTGCTGTTCGCTTGTGTGATGGATGCCCACACTTGTGAGGATATTTAGGACATAAAGGATCTTGGACACATACATCTACAGGATTGACTCCATTAAAGATAATTAAATAATTAACCACTAAAACAGTCTGATCAATTAATTCACTAGATCTGTGAAAGGTATTAATGATGCACAAACTTTGAATCTTTTCCATTAGAGAGTAAACTCCAGGGGGGCAACTCAAAACCAATAGCATGATATATGTCTTCATGGAGAGGATGGTAGATTCCTGGCATGCCCTTTTGGAAGAGGTGGTGAGGATGAAAACAGTAAACAAATTCAAAAGGGGAAGGGATAACAAACCACTGCAGGATCCCTAAATGCTAGAGGTTAGAAATGATGAAAGAGACAAGAGTGCATGGGGTAACCTGCATGGAGAGGCAGATACTACACTTAACAGAAGGCATGGGGATTACTACACTTATTAGCTTTGATACGTTTGACACAACTTCAACAGTGTTCACCACTTCGATGATGTGCAAAAGGTAAAAAGGGGTACAGGATTCAGAAGACAGCCAACACTGGGCCCCGACTTTTACAGTCCAGAGTCTTGATATGCAGACATTAGAGAAAAAGCACAGGACTGCTTCTACAGCCAAGTCAAAAGCAAAACACATTCAAGCAGCATTATCTGAATTATCAAGAAGGCTGCTCACCCATAAAAATGTTGTTAGCAGTAATCATGTTATGGGATTGACAGCTGCTTGGTTTTGATAGTAAATATTACTGCCTTTAGCATAGGGGCTTGGCGGTGACCTACATGGAGAGGCAGTTGCTACCATAACTCCTGGGCAGACTGGATGGACCATTTTGTCGTTTTCTGCTGTCATGTCTCACAATGTTGCTGTGAGAACTGAGCTTGTGGCAGATCAACTTTATTAAGTTTAAGAACTTGAATTTTTGGCACTATGAAGCTTTTCCTTTTTATCCTAGTGAGTGTCTAAATGAATGAAAAGTTTTGTGTTACAAAATGAACCCAAAGTGATCCAAAAAATCAGATTGTACTAAAACCTTGAATCACTTGTAGTGCTGTTCTTTTACTACATAAGAACATAAGAACATGCCATACTGGGTCAGACCAAGGGTCCATCAAGCCCAGCATCCTGTTTCCAACAGTGGCCAATCCAGGCCATAAGAACCTGGCAAGTACCCAAAAACTAAGTCTATTCCATGTTACAGTTGCTAGTAATAGCAATGGCTATTTTCTAAGTCAACTTAATAGCAGGTAATAGACTTCTCCTCCAAGAACTTATCCAATCCTTTTTTAAACACAGCTACACTAACTGCACTAACCACATCCTCTGGCAACAAATTCCAGAGTTTAATTGTGCATTGAGTAAAAAAAAACTTTCTCCGATTAGTTTTAAATGTGCCACATGCTAACCTCATGGAGTGCCCTCTAGTCTTTCTATTATCTGAAAAAGTGAAAAGGTTTGATAGCTCTCCAGAAAGATCCCTATAAAGTTGAAAGGGTGATTTAGCAGTTACAAGAAGTGCATGCAGTACCATCAGAGACCATGTGTTTTTACATGAAAGAATTTAACCGAATGGAAATAAAAAAATAGCTGTCTTTTCCTTGTAAACAAGTAGCACATTTAAAACAAATTGGAGAAAATTAATTTTTACTCAATGCAGAATTAAGCTCTGGCATTCTTGCCAGAGGATGTGGTTAGTTAGTGTAGCTGGGTTTAAAAAAGGTTTGTTTAGGTTCTTGGAGAAGTCCATTAATAACTATTAATCAAGTTGACTTAGGGAATAGCCACTGCTATTATTGGCATTAGTAGCATGGGTTCTATTTAATATTTGAGTACTTGCCAGGTACTTGTAGCCTGGATTGGTCGCTGTTGGAAACAGGATGCTGGGCTTGATGGACCCTTGGTCTGACCCAGTATGGCATTTTCTTAAAGTATCATAAGGGATATGGCAGGTAAAAGCATCCTTCCAAGACGATGTCTACAGAGGAAATGTACAGTACATGTCATGCTCAGTCTTCAAGATCAACATCACTGTATCTGGAGAGTGGTGATAGGTTGAATCACTTAGCTATGTTGTCTTTGTGATGTGCAGGGCTTAATTTGCAGACAAAAAGAAAGAGGAACTATGGTGGGGGAAGGAGTTGGAGAAAGTAAGTGGGGCTGGTGCTGTATGTGACCTGGAAGAGAGGCCAGGTGTGAGCTCTCACCTAAGCTTGCATGCATGTACACACACTCACGCTCTCTCTCATATATATATATATATATATATATATATATATATATATATATATATATATATGCAAATCCACTCAACCGCAGCAGAAGCAGTGTGGCCGACAGGTATTCACCTCTGAACCCTATTCCATCTTTTTCATAGCCTTTCCATTGTGCCAGGACATTGCATAAGCTCATGGACTCACTCTTGTCTCAGGGTAAGCAGCCCCAGCACCCTCTGCTCTGCTAGAAATGATCTTGCCATCACTAGCTCTGCTCTGTTTCTGAAGGGAGCTAGAACTGATTTATACCCCTAGATTTCTCTGTTTCTATGGGGGAACCAGAAATGATTTATCTTCAGAAAAAGGTTGCAGGACATCATTCTTGACTGTTCTGCCAGAAACTAAGCCTTGGATAACAGACAGAAAAAGGGGTTGAATTACCTCAAGTTTGAAACTTGAGAGCGGTATTGCTTATCAAGACCAGGGTTGAAACCTCGTTGACTGGCAATATTGTACGTAAGTTTCAAACGTATGCTTATTCAACCCCTTTTGTAGCTGTTTTTTAGCTCTGCATCATCTACTTTACTACTATCACCCCTTCCCTTACTTTTCCTTGTAGAAGAAGAAGGGAGGGAGAACAACAGGAAAGAATGGGCTGGGGTAGTGTATAGAGTGGCTGTTTCTGATCTTTCTGCTCCAGGCTTATCCTCTGTTCTCTTCTTCCCTGCAGGCTACTTGAAGGGGAGGAGCTGGAGCAGAGCATATCTGCTGCACTTTCTCTTAAGTCTGAAAAGAAGAGGTGAAGCTGCATTCCAGGCCGTTCCCCCACAAATTATGCCCTGGTGATACGGCCTCCTTTACAACAGCTCACAGCCTGACGCATAACTCTCTGGGAAGGGCTGGCTGCCATCTTGTTATATAGTTACAAATACTAATTGACATCTGCTGTCCATTAATTTCGGTGGCCCATAGACTTCAATGCCCATAGAAATGAATAAGAAGCTAAACCAATGTGATGAATAGGATTCTTTTAATTCATAGAACCCCCGTACATTTGTTTCAGAGACCCACAAAAGAAACAAGGAGACCAGGCCCAGGAATGCAGAACAAGAACACAGGCAAGATGAGATGACCTATTGCCAAGGCACTGGAAGGAGGCGAGGAGTAACCTTATATAGGCCAATGCCTAAGATATCATCGGAGGGCGTCGCCAGTCTTTTCCCACCACTGGACCTTTAAAGATCCAACCATCAGTGCAAATGTGCCCTAGGAAAGCCCAGGAAGAGACACATTGAAGGAGCATGGCTCCCCTTGTGCCACCGAGGAGGGGCAGCACCTGCATCGGGCAGCGTGGCCGGGGCAGGAGCCCGGCCAAGACATGATGCATGCTGGGAGATCAGACCCATCATCGGAGGCACAGCGGAGCGCAGCAGGTAGATGCAGCAAAAATAGGAGGACGCGGGCTGGCTCCAGAGAGGGAGGTGAGTGTGGCAGTTGCTGTGGCAGGGCCTCAGTCCACCAAACATAACACCTAATAATAACAATTAAAGACAGCAGAAATCAAAAAAATTATAGTCTTATTAGATAAAATCCAACTTTGCGGATACTAATGCAATAGAGAATCATTAACTAATCATGAAAAAGAACCTCCAAAATAAATGTTGACACAATTCTTCAACCCAGTGATTGGAGAAGAGTGGTGGTGGTCCCGCTTCACAAGAGTGGGAACAGAGAAGAGGCTGGTAACTACAGACCAGTTAGCCTCACTTCGGTAGTGGGAAAAGTAATGGAGTCACTGTTGAAAGAGAGAATAGTGAACTATCTACAGTTGGGAGAATTGCTGGACCAGAGGCATAAGAACATAAGAACATAAGAAAATGCCATACTGGGTCAGACCAAGGGTCCATCAAGCCCAGCATCCTGTTTCCAACAGTGGCCAATCCAGGCCATAAGAACCTGGCAAGTACCCAAAAACTAAGTCTATTCCATGTAACCATTGCTAATGGCAGTGGCTATTCTCTAAGTGAACCTAATAGCAGGTAATGGACTTCTCCTCCAAGAACTTATCCAATCCTTTTTTAAACACAGCTATACTACCTGCACGAACCACATTCTCTGGCAACAAATTCCAGAGTTTAATTGTGCGTTGAGTAAAAAAGAACTTTCTCCGATTAGTTTTAAATGTGCCCCATGCTAACTTCATGGAGTGTCCCCTAGTCCTTCTACTATCTGAAAGAGTAAATAACCGATTCACATCTACCCGTTCTAGACCTCTCATGATTTTAAACACCTCTATCATATCCCCCCTCAGTCGTCTCTTCTCCAAGCTGAAAAGTCCTAATCTCTTTAGTCTTTCCTCATAGGGGAGTTGTTCCATTCCCCTTATCATTTTGGTAGCCCTTCTCTGTACCTTCTCCATCGCAATTATATCTTTTTTGAGATGCGGCGACCAGAATTGTACACAGTATTCAAGGTGCGGTCTCACCATGGAGCGATACAGAGGCATTATGACATTTTCCGTTTTATTCATCATTCCTTTTCTAATAATTCCCAACATTCTGTTTGCTTTTTTGACTGCCGCAGCACACTGAACCGACGATTTCAATGTGTTATCCACTATGACACCTAGATCTCTTTCTTGGGTTGTAGCACCTAATATGGAACCCAACATCGTGTAATTATAGCATGGGTTATTTTTCCCTATATGCATCACCTTGCACTTTTCCACATTAAATTTCATCTGCCATTTGGATGCCCAATTTTCCAGTCTCACAAGGTCTTCCTGCAATTTATCACAATCTGCTTGTGATTTAACTACTCTGCACAATTTTGTGTCATCTGCAAATTTGATTATCTCACTCGTCGTATTTCTTTCCAGATCATTTATAAATATATTGAACAGTAAGGGTCCCAATACAGATCCCTGAGGCACTCCACTGTCCACTCCCTTCCACTGAGAAAATTGCCCATTTAATCCTACTCTCTGTTTCCTGTCTTTTAGCCAGTTTGCAATCCACGAAAGGACATCGCCACCTATCCCATGACTTTTTACTTTTCCTAGAAGCCTCTCATGAGGAACTTTGTCAAACGCCTTCTGAAAATCCAAGTATACTATATCTACCGGTTCACCTTTATCCACATGTTTATTAACTCCTTCAAAAAAGTGAAGCAGATTTGTGAGGCAAGACTTGCCCTGGGTAAAGCCATGCTGACTTTGTTCCATTAAACCATGTCTTTCTATATGTTCTGTGATTTTGATGTTTAGAACACTTTCCACTATTTTTCCTGGCACTGAAGTCAGGCTAACCGGTCTGTAGTTTCCCGGATCGCCCCTGGAGCCCTTTTTAAATATTGGGGTTACATTTGCTATCCTCCAGTCTTCAGGTACAATGGATGATTTTAATGATAAGTTACAAATTTTTACTAATAGGTCTGAAATTTCATTTTTTAGTTCCTTCAGAACTCTGGGGTGTATACCATCCGGTCCAGGTGATTTACTACTCTTCAGTTTGTCAATCAGGCCTACCACATCTTCTAGGTTCACCGTGATTTGATTCAGTCCATCTGAATCATTACCCATGAAAACCTTCTCCATTACGGGTACCTCCCCAACATCCTCTTCAGTAAACACCGAAGCAAAGAAATCATTTAATCTTTCCGCGATGGCCTTATCTTCTCTAAGTGCCCCTTTAACCCCTCGATCATCTAAAGGTCCAACTGACTCCCTCACAGGCTTTCTGCTTCGGATATATTTAAAAAAGTTTTTACTGTGAGTTTTTGCCTCTACAGCCAACTTCTTTTCAAATTCTCTCTTAGCCTGTCTTATCAATGTCTTACATTTAACTTGCCAATGTTTATGCTTTATCCTATTTTCTTCTGTTGGATCCTTCTTCCAATTTTTGAATGAAGATCTTTTGGCTAAAATAGCTTCTTTCACCTCCCCTTTTAACCATGCCGGTAATCGTTTTGCCTTCTTTCCACCTTTCTTAATGTGTGGAATACATCTGGACTGTGCTTCTAGAATGGTATTTTTTAACAATGACCACGCCTCTTGGACATTTTTTACTTTTGTAGCTGCTCCTTTCAGTTTTTTTCTAACAATTTTTCTCATTTTATCAAAGTTTCCCTTTTGAAAGTTTAGCACGAGAGCTTTGGATTTGCACACTGTTCCTTTTCCAGTCATTAAATCAAATCTGATCATATTATGATCACTATTGCCAAGCGGCCCCACCACCGTTACCTCTCTCACCAAGTCCTGTGCTCCACTGAGAATTAGATCTAAAATTGCTCCCTCTCTCGTCGGTTCCTGAACCATTTGCTCCATAAAGCTATCATTTATTCCATCCAGGAACGTTATCTCTCTAGCGTGACCCGATGATACATTTACCCAGTCTATATTGGGGTAATTGAAGTCTCCCATTATTACTGCACTACCAATTTGGTTGGCTTCCCTAATTTCTCTTAGCATTTCACTGTCCATCTCACCATCTTGACCAGGTGGACGGTAGTATACCCCTATCACTGTAGTCTTCCCTGATACACAAGGGATTTCTACCCATAAAGATTCAATTTTGTATTTAGTCTCATGCAGGATGTTTATCCTGTTGGACTCTATGCCATCCCGGACATAAAGCGCCACACCTCCTCCCGACTGCTCCTCTCTGTCATTGCGATATAATTTGTACCCCGGTATAGCACTGTCCCATTGGTTATCCTCTTTCCACCATGTCTCTGAGATGCCAATTAAGTCTATGTCATCATTTACTGCTATACATTCTAATTCTCCCATCTTACTTCTTAGACTTCTGGCATTAGCATACAAACATTTCAAAGTTTGTTTTTTGATTGTATTTTTATTCTGCTTTTTAATTGATAGGGATAAGTTAGAATTTTTTAGCTCAGGTGAGTTTTTAGTTACAGGCATTTGGACTACTTTTCTAATTATTGGAACCTCACTGTCGGGATGCCCTAATTCTAGTGCATCATTAGTATCCTTTAAAGATACGTCTCTCCGAACCATGCGCTGCTGAGCGACTGTCGGCTTTCCCCTTTGTTCTAGTTTAAAAGCTGCTCTATCTCCTTTTTAAGGGTTAGCGCCAGCAGTCTGGTTCCATCCTGGTTAAGGTGGAGCCCATCCCTTCGGAAGAGACTCCCCCTTCCCCAAAAGGTTCCCCAGTTCCTAACAAAACTGAATCCCTCTTCCTTGCACCATCGTCTCATCCACGCATTGAGACTCCGGAGCTCTGCCTGCCTCTGGTGACCTGCGCGTGGAACAGGGAGCATTTCAGAGAATGCTACCCTGGAGGTTCTGGATTTAATCTTTCTACCTAAGAGCCTAAATTTGGCTTCCAGAACCTCCCTCCCACATTTTCCTATGTCGTTGGTGCCCACGTGTACCACGACAGCCGGCTCCTCCCCAGCACTGTCTAAAATCCTATCTAGGTGACGCGTGAGGTCCGCCACCTTCGCACCAGGTAGGCATGTTACCAGGCGATCCTCACGCCCACCAGCCACCCAGCTATCTACATTCCTAATAATCGAATCACCAACTATGACGGCCGACCTAACCCTTCCCTCCTGGGCAGTAGGCCTTGGGGAGATATCCTCAGTGCGAAAGGACAATGCATCACCTAGAGAGCAGGTCCTTGCTACAGGATCCTTTCCTGCTACATCTGGTTGGTGCTCTCCCATTATGAGACCTTCTTCCTCCAAGGCAGCACCAGGGCTGCCAGTCTGAAGTTGGGACTGGACTACTATGTCCCTGAAGGTCTCATCTATATACCTCTCTGTCTCCCTCAGCTCCTCCAGGTCTGCCACTCTAGCCTCCAGAGATCGGACTCGTTCTCTGAGAGCCAGGAGCTCTTTGCATCGCGTGCACATGTACAACTTCTCACCGGTGGGTAAAAAATCATACATGTGACACTCGATGCAAAAGACTGGGAAGCCCCCCTCTTGCTGCTGGACTGCTGCCTTCATCTCAATTTTGATCAGTTCCTAGTTAAGTTTTAGGTTGCTATGGGATTAGGAATGTGTCTAAGTTCCTTTAAATGTATTAGTGAATTCACTATATGTCTGGTAGTGGCCTACTGGGGTCTGATCGAATTCTCAATAAAGTTTTTGTTGATGGGGTTTTTTTTTTTTTTTTTTTTTTTTTTTTGGGTTTTTTTTTTGTGCAAGTGGCACCTGCCTATAAATTAAGGGATGAGCTTGGGGTGGGTGGGCGAGGGGATGATCCTGTCAGACAAACCTGATTGACTTTTTTGACTGGGTAACCAAGGAATTGGATCAAGGAAGAGCACTCGATGTCATCTACTTGGATTTCAGCAAAGCTTTTGATACGGAGACTGGTGAATAAAATGAGAAGCTTAGGAGTGAATGCTGAGGTGGTGGCCTGGATTGCAAATTGGTTGACAGACAGAAGACAATGTGTGATGGTAAATGGAACTCTCTCTGAAGAGAGAGTGGTTTTAAGCGGTGTACCGCAAGGATCGGTGTTGGGACAGGTCCTGTTCAATATCTTTGTGAGCGACATTGCGGATTTTATTTATTTTTATTTATTTTATTTAACAGTTTTTTATACCGACCTTCATAGTAATAACCATATCGGATCGGTTTACATTTAACAGGGAATAACTGGAGTAACAATTCAAGTAAACGAGAGCTAAACAATAGGAGGGAATTAGTCAAAGTTACAATCAACAGGGAAAGAGAACTTGGAAGCTTGCGACAAGCTGGAAGGAAGATAAGGCAGGAGAAATATAAAGTGTTACCGTAGAGTGTACGGTTAAATGCTTAATAGGTGCTTTAACCTGGAAGAATCAGAGTCCATTCTTGAGTGTAAATGCCAAATGGCATGTAAATGGATGGGATAGAAGGTAAGGTTTGTCTTTTTGTGGATGACACTAAGATCTGCAACAGAGTAGACACGCCGGAAGGAGTGGAGAGAATGAGACAGGATTTAAGGAAGCTGGGTCTAAGATATGGCAGCTGAGATTCAATGCCAAGAAGTGCAGAGTCATGCATATGGGGAGTGGAAATCCGAATGAACTGTATTCGATGGGGGGAGAAAGGCTGATGTGCATGGAGCTGAAGAGAGACCTTGGGGTGATAGTGTCTAATGATCTGAAGTCGGTGAAACAATGTGACAAGGTGATAGCTAAAGCCAGGATGCTGGGCTGAATAGAGAGAGGAATATCGAGTAAGAAAAGGGAAGTGATTATCCCCTTGTACAGGTCCTTGGTGAGGCCTCACCTGGAGTACTGTGTCCAGTTCTGGAGACCGTATCTCCAAAGAGGCAAAAACAAGATAGAGGCGGTCCAGAGAAGGGCGACCAAAAAGGTGGAGGGTCTTCATCGAATGACTTATGAGGAGAGATTGAAGAATTTAAATATGTACACCCTGGAGGAAAGGAGGAGCAGAGGTGATACGATACAGACATTCAGAAACTTGAAAGGTTTTAATGATCCAAAGACAATGACAAACCTTTTCCGTCGGAAAAAAATCAACAGAACCAGAGGTCACGATTTGAAGCTCCAGGGAGGAAGACTCAGAACCAATTTCAGGAAGTATTTCTTCACGGAGAGGGTGGTGGATGCCTGGAATGCCCTTCCGGAGGAAGTGGTGAAGACCAGAACTGTGAAGGACTTCAAAGGGGTGTGGGATAAACACTGTGGATCCATAAAGTCTAGAGGACGTGAATGAAGAGTGGGTGGCTCGCGGGAATGACGTCTACTACCTGGAGATAATACTCTTATTCAATAAACATACACACGGTTAATTTGTCTCCAACATTGCTCTAAGAGGCCAACATTGCTCTAAGCTTCAACGGCAATAGGAAATTTAGAAAAAAGGATTTGCATTCACAAAAAAGCAGGGAGTAGCTTGCTTGTTACGGCGGTTACTACCCCAAACCAAATAAGCCTGATACTTCACTTTCAATGCATATCCAGCATAGCTCTCTGCTTCAATGGCAGGGGGAATGAAGAAAAGTGGATCTATATACAGACAACAACCAACAAGGACTGAATTACATAGTCTGGGTAAACAAATAAGCATGGGTGTAGCTTGCTTATTGCAGTGGTTACTACCCCTAACTAATTAAGCTAGATATTTCACTTAGATGCAGTTCCAACACTGCTCTCTACATTAATGATGGGGGTGGAAGGGAAATAGAACCAAAAGGTTACTAAGAGCTAAGAGAAACAGATAATTTTGAGGGAAAAAAAGTGTGAAGCTTGCTGGGCAGACTGGATGGGCTGTTTGGTCTTCTTCCGACATTTCTATGTTTCTATGTAATAGGCATGCTTTCTGCATCAATGGCAGGAGGTGGCAGGAAATTTGAATCAAACGTTACCAACAAGGGCCCTGAACTTGGTGGTTAGTGAAACAGCAAAGTATGGGAAAATAAGTGTGGGAGCTTGCTGGGCAGTCTGGATGGGCTGATTGCTCTTTTTCTGCTGTCTTTTCTATGTTTCTATGTTTCTATCACAACCTTCATTTGCCTTATGATTACTCATCTGATTTTAGTCCCTAGGTTTTTCTACCCATTCTGGTAGGCCATATGACTAGTAATTTCATTTTTTTATCTAGTTTATGCAATTACAAATATTTATAAGCACTTATCTTGCTTGTGATTGTGTAAATGCAAGATGTTCAAAGAAGTATATTGAAGGCAGTGTGGTGCGAGAACACTCTGGACAAGATCAAGTGTTTGTGGACACCCAGGAACCAAAAACTTTTCTTGAGTGCTCTCAAGAAGAAACAACTAGTCATGCTACATTAATAGCCTCCTTTGTTTTTGACGCCAATAAAAATACTGTCATTAGGATTTTCTTTTAGGTTAAGGATAGTACGTTTATGGGTCAAAAAATATGACTTCTTCCAAATCACTGAGTAGGTGTAAGGAATTTTCGCAGATGTCATGAGAGGTTCTGGCTTCTGGTGGCAATTGTTTCTTCAATTTCTGAGTAAATGTTTCCTGAAATTTGATAATGTGCATTACCAGCCGGATTTTAAATCACCCGTGAGTGTAAAATCCGACCTTTGCACGCTTGGCCAGGCCTTGCGCATGCCGAGCCTATTTTTGAAAAGGCCCAGCCACGCGGCAAAAGCCTTTACACGCATATGTGCTGGCCTTCCTGCAAGGGGCTGTTCCGGGGTCATGTTCTGGGTGGGGAGGGGGCGGGCCGGGTCAGCAGCATTGATCGCCGTCCCAGAGCCTCGCGCGCCGGCAACTGGCTGGCGCGCGCAACTTACTTCAGGTCGGGCCCTGAAGTAAGTTGGGGGAAAATGAAAAAGGTAGGAATTAGGGGTTGGGGAGGAGATGGGAAGGGGAAGGGGAAGGGAGGTTAAGGTAGGTGATAGGGAACTGGGGAAGGCCGGAATGCGTTGATGCGTAAAATTTGCAAAATTGTTCTCCCCCTTGCACGCGTCGCAAGCACATGCGTGCACAGATTACAAAATCCGGCGCGCATGTCCACGTGGCACAACAATTTTATAACATGTGTGGGCCAGTGCACGCATGTTTTAAAATTGGCGCGTCCATGTGTGCGTGCCTGGAAGTGCACACACGGATGCGTGCACGCACCTTTCAAAATCTATCCGTATACTTTTTTTTTTACCCTGAACAACTTAGGGGGTTTTCTTCATCCTAAAATGTCTCCATAAAATGTTATGTTAAGTAGCTTACAACTCTGGTGTATATCGTTTCTTCTTACTGTATAAACAAGTTTTCCTATCCCAAGGCACATTTTTCTTATTGCATTTTCTTGAACATATAAGAATAGATCAGCTTTTCTTTTTTTTACTAGTTGATTCACTGCTTCTTGGGGGCTTTATAGAGGAATTTATAGGATTTATGCTATTTATTTGTGTTGATTCACAATAGAATATGCCATGTATTCTATTTCACAGCAAATATTTGTGAAAATTTTAATAAATATGAATTATAAAAAAAAAGAAGATGCCATCAATGCAACAGTCACTATGTGGAGAGTGATTCTTTTGAAGAGCGGGAAAGCTTGTGCCAAGAACAATGAAGCTTTGCTGACTATAGATGTGCAGAGACAACATTTTTATTTCAGTTTGTTTATTCATTTCATAGGTCACCTCCATTTGTTTGTTTCATTTCACCAAAAAAAAGTCATTTTTTTTCCATTGTTTTTTCCATTTCCCTTTAAGGTCAAAGGGGGAGGCAATGAAACCTATTTAGAGCTTCAAAACTGGTGTTTCCTATTATACTAATGAAACTTGGAGGTATACATCATCAGAAAAACATTAGGACTGTGCCAAAATTGAATGCAAAGTGGCATGAATAGCCTAAGGCACAGTGAAAGGCACTCTCAAGACACCATGAGAGGAGCAAAGCAGCAGCAAGAATAGCCAAGCACTTCAAAAGAAGGCACCAATTACAATAGCATGAACTCCCAAAGGCAGCACAAGAGGGGCAAAATGGCGCCATGGCTGGCCTGAACATTATAATGCACCTTGAATGGGTAACAAAACGGCAGATAAAAAGAAAGAAAAAAACACCTGTCACTGATAGAGGGACAAAGCAGCAGAAAATGAAATAGTGGCAAGAAGACCACAAGACACCATCAGAGGAACATCACAAAGTGTAGAGTCCGGGGTACGGCAGCAAGGCCGAGTGGCAGCAAGATCCCCAAGATGTAAAATCTAGGGCATGGTCCACGAACACCCAATCCCCCTGGAAAGCGGAACCGCTCTCCTAGCGCTTCTTAACAACTTAATTCAGGATTTTATTTTATTTTTTTTACTATATTTGTATCACATTTCAAGGGGCCATGGACTTAAATGGGAAACAAAAATAAAAGAAAAACATTTTTTTTGTTGTTTACATTCATGTGCACTCCCCATTCATTTTGGAGGTCCACAAATGAAAGTCTTATTTTTTGCATTTTACCAATTTGTTCCAAACAAATGCACATTCCCTATGAAAACAAGGAGCTGCCCAAAGTTGTTGTTGCTTCCCAGTTTGACCCCCTGACCCTCCCCCATGCCTATTAAGGACCCAGAATTATTCATAGAAGGCAAATAGTTATGAAAATATACTAAAAGACCTTTTCTAATATATAGACTTTACATTCAAAATGATTTAGATTTTTCCTGCCCTTAAAAGAACAACATACAAATATAGAGGTCGATTTTAAAAAAATATATTAAAACTGGGCATTACTTGAGTTAATTCACACAGTATTCACTATTTATTTATTTATTTATTTATTTTATTTAAATTCTTTTACTATACTGATTCTCCAGACGAGGTCTTATCGTACCGGTTTACAATATAACAGGATAAACAGAAATACAAGAGTATCACAGTCTAGTGAATTCCATGGTAGGGGCTGCTCCCATTAGGAATATGCAATTTCCTGACCGATTAAAAATTGTCTTAAAAATGAAAGAAAACGGACAAACTTCTCCAGGCTCCCCTGCTGCCACGAGCCCTCTTTCCAAGGTAATGTTATTCATGGAACAGGAAAAGCCCTGGCCATTCCTGCCCTGGGATTAAAGATGGTGCCAGCACATCCAGGTTGCGGCCATCTTAAATGTATTTCATACAAAATATCGCCCTTGGAAGAACATCAACGTCATGGGGGAGGGAGGTTTCAGGAGGGCCGGGGCCAACATTCTTTTGCTCAGTTTAGAGTTTTGTTTCTTGTTATTCATTTTATTTCTTGGTTTGTTTGGTTTTTTTTTTCATTTTAAATAACAAAAAAAGAAATGAAAAAGGTAAAAAAAAAAAAGAAAGAAAAACAAAATGAAACAAAAAGATGATGGTGCATTGTGCCTACCCCTAGCTCCCATGACCAGAAATGTGCCGAGGTTACCAATGGTAGCAATGTGAATGTGCTGTGGCAGGTGGGAATCCCAAACCCCTCTCCCTGCCTGCTGCTGGATAAAAAGGCTTGAAGCCACGAAATAAGCCACCAGCACCAAGCCCACTCATATCAAATTCTTTATTTTCAAAATCAACCCGACCCCCCCCCCATTATTAAATGGAAAGCCCTGCCCCAGGTACAACTTTTTAAAAGGCACCATTGCTAGTGACCCTCTTCACATCCCACATTCCTCTCCTGCATGTATCTTCCTCCTTGAAATTACGAGCCTCCTTAGCTTCGATTCCGCAAACACCATCGTTCAAAATTCTGCTTGCTGATGCCAAGCTCCCCTTTGGTCATCCTTCAGCACTTCTCTTTTCATTACTTCTTCACTGAGGCATGGTTTAACTTGAAAAACATTTCCAAAATAAAATCTCTGTACATTTTTTCCCTTTTATTCATTTAATTTTACAAGTTGATCCTAATGACCTTCCTTAAAATGACTATGTTAAGGTTGCAGAGAGAATAAACTGGGGAGTGGGAAATGTTAAATATCAATGATGCCATACATTTTCTATGGATAACTGTTCATTATTTGTTATACCTTTGCATTACGGAAGTGCCTCTATTT
Organism: Rhinatrema bivittatum; assembly: GCF_901001135.1. Classification (NCBI taxonomy): domain Eukaryota; kingdom Metazoa; phylum Chordata; class Amphibia; order Gymnophiona; family Rhinatrematidae; genus Rhinatrema; species Rhinatrema bivittatum. Next base: position 29,167,532 of record NC_042615.1, on the reverse strand, counting down.
TTTTTTTTAACAAACTTGATTTTAGCGATATGAAAAAATGACTGCAGTATTGAGTTATATGAGAAGTGAAGGCTCGTTTGATCTAGAAACATCAGAGTGGCAAGCATGTGCTTCTGTGTGCTGGGAATGTGTATGCAGTTAAATCATGGAAAGGAGGTATGTGGTTGTAGGGGTCTATGTGTGTGGGGGTGGTTGGGGGTGAAAGTATATGGAGATGTTTGCCCACTGGCATATGGGGTAGTTTGGGTGGAGGGTTTGTGTGTGAGAGCTGGCAGTAGGAGAAGAATTGTAGCCTAGTAGTCAGAACCATGGACCCTGAACCAGAGAGACCGGGCTTCCATTCACTCTCATGGATTACTAAAAGCAAATTACTTCTCCCTCTGGCAAAAACAGTGGGTTGGTGGGTGTAGATAGGCAGATATAAGTGTATGAGTTGAGTGCATGTGTGAAAGGGTATGAATGGTGGGTGGGTTTTCTTGGGTTTGAGCATATCTGTTTATTTATTTATTTAAGGATTTTTCTATACCGATGTTAGTGGCGACATCACATCGGTTTTCAGTGCAACTATAGAGTGGAAATTACAAAAAACAGGTAAAAGTGTGTGGGGGGGGGGGTGTGTGGTTATATAGGAACCGAGAAATAGCAGCGAAGGAGATAGAACGAACACAACGGGCTGCTTGGAAGCAAGAGCAGAAGAGTAAACAGCAAATACAATTGTAACATAACTATGTACAGAGTTTCAGTTAATTGCTGGGAGAAGCAGTGGAGGGGAGGAGTCAGAGGGATTATTGAGGGTAGGCTTGTTTGAAGAGCCACATCTTTAAGTTAGATCTGAATTTTGTAGTGCATGGCTCAAGCCTAAGGTTGGTAGGTAATGAGTTCCAATGCGTAGTCCCGGCAGTGGAGAGGGCTCGATCCCTCGTGGATGTAAGGTGTGCCATCTTTAGGGAGGGCACGTGGAGGGTCCCTTTGTTGGAGGGATATAAGAGACATGTATGTGTTCTTGGAAAATGTTGGAAGTGTGTGGAGAGGTGACTTTTCAAGACACCATTTAGAGATATCCTTTACCAGCTGCTTTAGTTAGTTTCCCTCCCTCGGTCTGCCTGGATTTCTCTGGGCCAAACTGCTAGAAAGGTGAGGGGGGCCTTTGAGAGGGCAGCAATCATCAACATTCTGCAGCATCGTGAGTTGAAAATTCAAGTTCGGAAAAGGGGAGGAATTTGGGCAGGGCTTAGGCAGGGTTAAGGAAAATTAGGGACTTGTAGCACTGTGGGCGACAATGTACCGCACATTCTCACCTGCATTAGCGCCGGAAATAGCTACAGCTATTTCATTGGCACTACGGGGCGATAGTGTGCAGCACGGCCGCAACCGCAGCGGGTGAAAACGCACCGCCACGGTGCGCTCGCCTGCTCATTATCGCTCCTCGCCCCTTTTTTCCGCGGGAGATTATTTTGCCATTATTAGAGTGAAATGATACATCCTTCAGTAAATTTGGAGATTTGACATTATGGGCCATATATACTAATGCATTTTCCTCTTTTTATGTTAATGGGGAAAATGCTTAGGGCATTTGGCCCTGAATATCATATAAAGCTAGTAATTTCCAAATGAAAAGCTAAAGGTTTTCCTCATAATGCACTATGACTGGATATAGTATTGTGAAATGCTATGCTTCTGTGAGAACTATTGGGTGTTATTACTGTGCTCTATATAGAGCAAGGGACAATTCCAGCAGAATACTAATTACCTTAAGTGGATTTCCTAGCTGACAGAGACCTTTGTCAGGAAGACATGCCTGACACAGGTAGTTGAAAGTTAGCTAATGAAGAATACTAGGGCGCCATTGTGGAATATTAAGCAGTGCCTGCCTTGTACTTTTATGCAGAAGGTGCAAGTTTTACAAAGTAACTATAAAATATTAACATGTCTGGTTAAAAATCCTCAATTTAGACAGAAAGGTCATGTGATAACTTTAATTACTTCATGCAATAAAAAAAAAAAAAAAAGCAATAACAGATGTAAGCAAGATGATATATTTAATAACGAGGGTCATTTTATAACAGCCTGTGTTGGGCAAAAGGTCTGCATGTGCAGGTTTCAGAGCGCAAGTCCGCTTTGAAAATGTATGGACTGTTATTGTACATGTGTAGACTTTTGTGCAGAAAGTGACACCTGCTCCTGAATACTTTTGAAAATCTAACAGATGTGCCTAAATGCTTTTCCCCAGCAGTACATCTTGCTAATACTGATAAAAGTATGCTCACAAGGGGGTTTTCTGTATACTTTTACAGGCATAATCACCTGCCGGGAGCACACAGGCCAAAACATTGGCAAGCAGAAAGAGTGCACACTAAAAGTGAAAGCAAAAAGCAATATTTTGTGTATTTTTCTATCGTTTCTTTTTTTTTTTAAAAACCACTTGGAACGATACAAGCACCTTTGACATTATCGATGCCATTTGAAATGAAAGCACATCCCTATCCCCTAACTGATTTTCAAAGAGTCAGGTGCTCAAAACAGGGTTTTATGTTTTCATAAGTGATGATGACCAGTGGTTCCCTGTCCTGCGGAGGTGCAGAGGGGCACTTGCACCAAGAAGGAGTCTCTGGTACTGATAGAGGTCTTCTGCTGGTTTTAAGTTGCTTATGCACAAAGCTTGTTTAGCGGGATGCTGTCTCTCAGCCCCAGTCTCTATAGATTCTCGGCCAGTTAAGAGGCCTGAACTGTTGGGAAGCTCTTCAGACCTTTGATGATTTTCAGTGACTCATATTGAACAGATGAGCCCCTAAATGCACTGAAGGTGTAGGCAGGCTTTGCTTCGCGATGTGGTAGGCTGCAGCAGAGGTTCTTTTCTCTCATGCGTAGGCATGTGTGTGCATTCTCGCTGCAGTTAGTGTAGCTGGGTTCAAAAAAGGTTTGGATAAGTTCTTGGAGGAGAAGTCTATTAATGGCTATTAATCAAGTTTACTTAGGGAAAAGCCACTGCTATTAATGGCATCAGTAGCATGGGATCTTCTTAGTGTTTGGGTGATTGCCAGGTTCTTGTGGCCTGGTTTGTCCTCTGTTGGAAACAGGATGCTGGGCTTGATGGACCCTTGGTCTGACCCAGCATGGAAATTTCTTATGTTCTTAAGTAGCTTTGAAAATCAAGCCCTCAATCTGCTGCAGTTTAAATAGAAACTTTATTTAAAGTTTTAATAATTACTTGTCAACATCCAAAATAAACAATTGTCTTTTATGCCTTTCTGGACAGTGCTGTCTAGAACCACTTTATAAACTGAAAATAGTAGTAATAGTAATAGTTTTGGAAAAAGGAATATTTGGATTAATTCTCAATATTTGAACCCTAGAGGAATAGGAGAAAAAAAAGAGGTATATTATCTTCACATTCAAATATTTAAAAGGTCACTTCCTACCTAAAAAACATATTTTTAAGAACAAAAAAACCAAAAAACAAAATGAAATGTGAAAAAAAAAAAATCTCACCACCATGTACTTTTCATAACAAGTGAAAAAAGGAAGCATTCCTACGCTACTAATACCATCCAGTTAGTATTAACTAGGTATACTGAAAAGTGGTAAAAGCATAATCATAGCACTCCAAATAGCATTTGTCTTTCTAATTCCCCGCAGAATTAGAAAGACAAAAGATTTCTGATCTGGGGAATGGACCGAAATGGCCCTCCCCAGACCCAAAAACAAAATGGGGAGAAAAAAAATGTTATGCACTCCCCTAATTTGCTCCATAAGACACACAGACACCCGAGGACAGAGCCGGTTTAGCACAATTTTTTTTTTTTTAATTTTCCCCCTCTGAATCCCAGGTGCGTCTTATGGTCAGGTGCGTCTTCTGGAGCGAAAAATACGGTAAGTCTCTTGCAATTATTCCTGACTCAGGTCATGTGCCTCCACTTCCTCTTTAACCAGATAAATCTTCTAGGTCCTCAAGTAGAGGCAGATGGTGGCTTTGGCAAGACTATGGAGCATGAAGCAGACTAGAAAGATTTCACAGATCCATGGCGTAGCCAAAGGTGGGCCTTGGTGCCCATTGTCTTCTCTCAAGACCACCCAGTTGCATTGTGGGCTAGCCAGACAACAGGCTTCGGCTGTACTCTTATAAACTTCTTTATTAATGACAAGAAAACAAAACAGAAAAATCTCTGCTAACCTTCATAGTTCACAACATAAAGGCAGCAATATAACTCACAGTTCAGCAGTATTAGACTTCACTAGGTTTCTTCTGTTCCCTGGGGCCCCCGCGTTCTCCCTGGACCTAGCTTCTTATTCTCTTCCAAGGAGTTCACCCTCAGAGCAGAACTCCTTTCCTGCCTGTGGTTTTAGGTGGACCAGGCAGCTTAAGGAAAGCTTAACTTCTATTATTTCACATATCCTGGACCCCCCCCCCCCCCCCCCCCCATCAATTTATTAGTGATAACAGTAATAATAAAACTAAAGAAAGAATAACAGCAGGAAGGATGCTGAGGCTCTGGTGCTGGTCCATATTGCATCTAATCAGCTCATGTGTATGGCCTAGTGGCAGGATGAGGTTCATTTTGCTCCTATTATTGCTTTCTCCTGCTTTTTATATTAGAGAATGAATGCACTTTTGGAATAAAGATGGTATTTCATTTATTTTTGCTGATGTAATTTTAGATATTTCATGCTTATTATTGTACTTATATTCTTGCTGTAAACCACCTTGGATCTCCTTAGGATTGAGGAATGTAGTAAATAAAAGTGAATGTTATGTTCTCATCTGAGTTGTTCCTGCTCCTTCTTCTGTTAGTTTTGGAAAATATGCATCTCTGGTACTTTATATTTTGCACATTGCCAAAGAAAATGTGTTTCCTTTTTCCAATGTTGCACTGCAGGCAGATTTTGGCTTTTTGGGATTTCCAGTTCAGCCCTTTGTATGCATAGTTCTATCTTTAATTTGCAATCATTTATTCTGTATTGAATAGTGCCTTTGTGATGTGTGTTTTCCTTGGGCAACCAAGGGTAGGAAATCTGCTAGCGTATTGTTTCTGTACAGGGATCTGTAGAAGTTCAGTTTGTTCTGTTTTCCAATCTGTACTCACCAGCTGGATGGTGCATTGTGTTCTGGGGTAGTAGTTTTCCACTATTCAGAAAAGGAACATTAAGTGTTACCATGCCAAAAACATGCACTCTTTAGACTAGGCTTCAATATACTCTTTGGGACCTGTTTACTAATAAATCATGCTTTAGTATATTAATACAATGCACCTTTTTGAATAGGGACCTTAATTTACATTAGAGTGATATTTGGGCCTGTGTGCCTAGTGCCCACCCATGTTAACCCTGGGCTCAGCCTACTCCTCTATCACAGATCTTAGTGGGATTGAAGAGAAGGAGTTCCTCGGATCTGTTCAGGCAGCAGAAACATGCCCTGGTCTGACAGTACGCTGTATTGTAGAGAGCATCTGCAGCAGTCTGAAGGTTAGCCAGAGGGATCATGAGCCAGGTTTTGAGTGGATCTTCTCCATCACCTGTAAGGGAGAACACAAAGAAGAGTAATGTTACATATCTCTTAGTGTTTGGCAGTGGGGCAGTTCCCTGGTAGAGGTTGAAGTGATCCTTCTGGGTCAAAACTGTAACTACACCTAGATATAAGAGAGAGAAAAAAGAAGAGGCAAGTTGCTGTTTGGTAGTAGCGAGAAGTGTATTCCTACCTAGATGTCAGCCACCAGGGTTGTGTCCTTCCTGAATGCAACCATGAATTTCTAACTGTGAGAACATGCAGGCATCATGACTGGAACCTGGAAACCTGGCCACCTGCACTTTGAGGGAGTAGAACATAAGAACATAAGAAATTGCCATGCTGGGTCAGACCAAGGGTCCATCAAGCCCAGCATCCTGTTTCCAACAGAGACCAAACCAGGCCACAAGAACCTGGCAAGTACCCAAACACCAAGAAGATCCCATGCTAATGATGCCAGTAATAGCAGAGTCCATTCCCTAAGTTGTGTTAGTGTAAACTAATGAAGAACACACTATCAGGCACACACAGATAAGAAAGCACCCAAGGATTCTTGACGATGACAGAATATAAAGTGTTATTTTTAACCATTTTCCTATGTAATTACTACAGAACAAGTAGCAAGCATTAGTAATGTCACTGAACAGAGCAGCAGCTGCATTTCCTCTCACTGATCAAAGACACACCGTATTCATTTTATTCTGCGAGGTTAATAACTTGTATATTCTTTCTCTTACTTTACAGGTGTAAAAATTTTCATCTTCTCCCTCAATTGTTTGTTGTGAGGGGTCTTTTATCATTAGTTTCTCCAGTTGTTGACCATTCATTTTCCTTTCTTTTCTAGACATCTGAAAACATGCCATTCTAAACTTAAAGTGGTCTATATGCAGGGAATGGAAATCCTAAACCTGATCTCAATATCTTGGATTCTTTTTCCCCAAATTCATATCCAGGCTAATTAGCTATAATTGTAATGTACAATGGGTTAACCCATGTACAAATGAATTATAGGCTATGTGACCTCTACCCTTTCCAATAACTGTCAACTTTCAGCTATCACTTAAATAGCGATTCACCCAAAATATATTAAGAAAGCTTACTGCTTAAAGTTGTTAAGCAAAAATTGCTACCCACATCTAAGATTTATATCAACTGAAGTTTAGCCACGTCAGAAATCTTTAGCAGGGCATGCCGCTGTGCTGCCAGTACTCTCTGTGATATCTTGTACTCCCAGCTCTTTTTGTTCTCTGTTGCAGTCTTCTTGATTTAGTCCTCTCTACTGATGATTTTGTATGCAGTCATCATAGGAAGAGTTTAGCTTGCCATCATTGGTATCCATATCATAAGTAGCTGATGTCTGGTGTTAAGCCTTTTTCACTGGTTAGCAAGTTCAAAGACATAACACAATAACTGTGTAACATAGTAATGACGGCAGAAAAGTACTAAATGGTCCATCCAGTCTGCCCGGCAAGCTTCTTATGATAGTATCTGCTGCACCATATAGGTTAACTCCATGTTACTCTTAAGGGTAGCAACTGGTGCTCCATGCAGCTATCCCCAAGCCTTATGATAACCCATAAAAAAATGTACCTCTAGCAAAATATTTACTGAATTAAGAGCCTTCCTGAAAATCCAGACAGTGCTGCTTGGCGTTCTTTGCTTATGGACCTGGCCTTAGAAACAGTCCTGAGCTTTTGCACTTCTGTCTGCATATTAGTACTCCAGACCAAAAAAGTCAGGGCCCGTGTTGGCTGTCATCTGAATCCAATACCTCTTCCACAAAACCCCTTCACTGCATCAAAGTGGATATGTTGTAGTTGCGTCAAAAGCATCAAGGCTTATTGGTTAAGGATAGTAATCCCTTGCCTTTTGTTAAGGTTAAGTAATTGCTGCACCATGCAGGTTTCCTCCATGCTTATCAGTTCCCCAGACCATAAAAGTTGGGATCCTCACTGGTTGCTGCCTGAATCCAACTCCCCTTTTCTCTTTGCCATTGAAGAAGAGAGCAATGTTGTAGTTGCATCAAAAGTATAAGAACATAAGAAATTGCCATGCTGGATCAGACCAAGGGTCCATCAAGCCCAGCATCCTGTTTCCAACAGAGGCCAAACCAGACCACAAAAACCTGGCAAGTATCCAAACACCAAGAAGATCCCATACTACTGATGCTAGTAATAGCAGAGGCCATTCCCTAAGTCCCCCTTTCCTCTTGCTGTTGAAGCTGAGAGCAATGTTGCAGTTGCATCAAAAGCATCAAGGGTTATTGGTTCAGAGTAGTAACTGCCACACCAGCAAGTTACTCCCATGTACCCTTTTCTTCATTTACATCTTCTAGCCTTTAGGGATCCATAGTGTTTATCCTATGCCCCTTTGAATACTTTGACTGTTTTCATTTTCAACGCTTCCTCAGGAAGGTCATTCCAGGCATCCACCACCCTCTCCGTTAAGAAATATTTCCTGTTGTTCTACATCATCCCCTTGGAGTTCATTTTGTGACCCCTATTTTTACTGTTTCCTTTCCAATGGAAAAGGTTCAAAGTTCGTGCATCATTAAAATCTTTCCAGTATCTGAAGGACTGTATCCTATCTCCCCTGCACCTCCTCTTTTCCAGGGTGTACATATTTAGATCCTTCAGCCTCTCCTCATAAATCTTCTGTTACCCGGCGCTATTTTGGTCTCCCTTCTCTGGGCCACCCTCATCCAGTCTCTATCCTTTTTGAGTTCCAAGGCTTATTAGTTAAGAGTAGTAACCACCACACCAACAAGTTACCCACATGCATCCTTTTTTTCATTTCTATCCTCTAGCCTTTAGGGAACACAATGTTTTTCCCATGCCTCTTTGGATTTGTTGAATGTTTTCATCTTCACCATCTCCTTTGGAAGGGAATTCCTGGAATCCACAAAACTCTCCGTGAATAAATATTTCCTAGTATTGGTTCTGAGTTGTCCCTTCTGGAGTTTCATTTCATGACCCTTAGTTCTACTAATTTCCTTCCAATGGAAATCATTTGAAGCTCGTGCATCATTAAAACTTTTCAGTTATCTGAGGGTCTGTATCATATCTCCCCTGCACCTTCTCTCTTCCAGGGTATATATTTTTAGATACTTAAGAACATAAGAACATGCCATACTGGGTCAGATCAAGGGTCCATCAAGCCCAGCATCCTGGAGTGGCTAATCCAGGCAATAAGAACCCGGCAAGTACCCAAAAACTAAGTCTATTTCATGCTACTGTTGCTAGTAATAGCAGTGGCTATTTTCAAAGTCAACTTAATTAATAGCAGGTAATGGACTTCTCCTCCAAGAACTTAATCAATCCTTTTTTAAACACAGCTATACTAACTGCACTAACCACATCCTCTGGCAACAAATTCCAGAGTTTAATTGTGCTTTGAGTGAAAAAGAACTTTCTCTGATTAGTTTTAAATGTGCCCCATGCTGTGCCCCCTTGTCTTTCTATTATCTGAAAGTGTAAATAACCGATTCACATTAACCATTCTAGACCTCTCATGATTTTAAACACCTCTATCATATCCCCCCTCATCCGTCTCTTCTCCAAGCTAAAAAGTCCTAACCTCTTTAGTCTTTCCTCATAGGGGAGCTGTCTCATTCCCTTTATCATTTTGTTCGCCTTTCTCTGTACCTTCTCCATCTCAACTATATCTTTTTTGAGATGTGGCGACCAGAATTGTACACAGTGGGGTAGATTTTCAAAGTGTTACGTGCGTAACTTACGTGCGTAACCCCGAAAACCTGCTCCTGCGTGTGCTGAACGTATTTTGCATAGGCTTGGTGGCACGCACAAGCCCCGGGATGTCATATGTCCCAGGGCTTTGAAAAAGGGGTGGAAAGGGGCAGGGTCATGGGTGTGGCACCAATCCGGGGGCGGGATAGAAATGATAGAAACGATTTTGGAGCGGCCTTGGAGGGAACGGGGAAGCCATCGGGGCTCCCCTTGGGCTCGGCGCATGCAAGGTGCACAAGTGTGCACCCCCTTGTGCGCGCCGACCCTGGATTTTATTTATTTTATTTATTTATTTATTTAATTAACATTTTTTTATATACCGATAGCTGTTTGCACATCGTATCGGTGTACATTTAACTTAGAACTAATAGGCGATGCCTTTACATGGAACAGAAACTAAAAAAAAATAAACAGTAAAGTATAGTAACAGATATTACAATGGACAAGTTAAACAATATTAATAAAAGTAAGGTACAGTATATTTACAATAGCGACAATAGCGTCAACAGTCATATGTATAATTTTATAATATGCGTGCGGTAGCACACACATGTTATAAAATTGGGTGTACATTTGTGCGAGCCGGGTAGCGCGCACAAATGTACCCCACTCGCGTAGATTTTTAAAATCTGCCCCAGTATTCAAGGTGTGATCTCACCATGGAGCGATAAAGAGGGATTATGACATTTTCCATTTTATTCACCATTCCCTTTCTAATAATTCCTAACATTCTGTTTGCTTTTTTGACTGCCGCAGCACACTGAACCGATGATTTCAATGTGTTATCCACTATGACGCCTAGATCTCTTTCTTGGGTGGTAGCTCCTAATATGGAACCTAACATTATGTAACTGTAGCATGTGTGTGTGTCTGAGAATGAATTGTGCCTGCCGGGGGGTCTGTTTGTGTGAAAATGAATGTGTGCATGCCTGGGGGATGGTGAGGGAGTTGTGTGAGAATGACTGGGAGCTTGCCTGGGTGTGTGTGTTTGTGTGTATGTGAGGGAGCCAGAGAGAGTGAGAGCATGAGTGTGTATGAGAAAATCCAGGGGAGTAAGAGTTTGTGTGGGGGGTTTGTGTGGAGGGGGAGAGAGTGTCTTAGAGCCTGAGAGTGTGTCAGTGTCTGTGAGAGCGAGAGGTTATGGTTGAGCGATAAGGATGCACCAAGCTAGAAGTTTTAGTAATCTACATAAGCATATTAATGTTAAAATCAAACTGCCTAATTTGTTCCTAACAATCAGGTTTAACTTACACACCTAGTTTATTATTTTACATTGTTACCATACTATGATGGCACATGAGTAATTTGTAATCTATACCACCCATATTTCTCTTTATCGTGCCCTTCTGTAAACCATTGTGATGGTATTTAATTTAATGATGGTATAGAAAAAATTTTAAATAAATAAATAAATAAAAATAAATGGTGGGTATAAGAGCATGAATGTGTATGTATGTGACAGTGTATGTGTGAGAGAGAATGGACATGTGAGTATGTGTGAGAGAGAGAGGATAACCTCCTAATCCTCGACAATATCAGGGTGACTGGAAATCAAGAGCTCCCACGTATGGACAGCAGGGGCTTTTTAAAATCCTTATTAGTTTTAATTATTGGATGTTATTTGATATATGTGCTGTTTTGAAATATTTTATTGGTGTTTGGGAAATTGTAAAAAATGTATATGATTTTAATTAATAGAAAATAGTAGTTTTAAAATATTCTTTTATTAGTATGGTTTTACTATTATAACTGATGCTTTATGTTTCTTGATTTTATTTGTTTTATGAGGAACTAGCCGTTAAGCCCGTAACAACGGGCTACATTTAAAAAAAAAATTTCGGTCCATTTCCTTCCCACTCCCTCCCCCTCATTCTCCCTCCCTCCCTCTAGTCTCCCTCCCCTCCCCTCCCCTCACTCTCTCCTCCCTCCCACCTCTCCCCTCTATTCTCCCTCCCTTGCACCTCTCCCCTTCTATTCTCCCTCCCTCTCACCTTCCCCCCTCCCCTCACCTTCTCCTCCCTCCCCCCTCCCTTCACTCTCTCCTCCCTCCCCTCACTCACTCCCCCTCTCATTCCCCTCCCCTTTCAGCTCATCCACAGCCTAAAAACCCGGCCACCCTTCCTCGCGTGCGCCGCCACCGCTACTGCTCCTCCCGCCGCCGCTGCTCCTAGCGACCCAGCACCATTTTTTTTTTCCGGGCACTCTGGCCGACGTGCTCGCCAGCAGGAAAGTGGCTCGGGCAGAGGCGGCGCCGGGCCGGCAGGTGGAACCGGAAGCTCAGGGGGAGGGGGAGAGCAACTCTCCCCGCACCTAAAAACCCAGCCACCCTCCCTCTCGCGCGCCACCGCCTCTACTGCTCCTCCTGCTGCCGCCACCGCCGCTCCTAGCGACCCAGCGCCATTTTTTTTTTTCGGGCACTCTGGCCGACATGCTCACCCGCGCTCTCCCTCACATACAGTCTCCAACATTCGCATGCTCCTTCAGGGTCTCTGACACACACACACACATACACACACACACACACTCCTTTGCTCATGCTGACACATATATCCCCGCTGAAAAACACACACGCATGCTCCCTCACACAAACTGATGCTGACAGACATACATGCTCCCTCTTACACACACATTCTTCCATGCACACATGGCACTCACACATGCACTCACACATACTCACTGACATACTCTCACTCGCCTTCTCCACTACTGCCTCTAAATATATAAAAAAAACATGTTTACTTACATTGGTGCTCAGGGGGAATCTAGGAAGGTACACCTGATGATGGTTCTGGTATGGAAAGAGGTGGACAGGAAGGCCCTGATGCAGGGAGGAAGATGGGGAAATGTTATGTTTTCCCATGGCCCTAATGTATGGGTGGCCGGTCCAGTCAGCGGCAGAGATCAAGGGGAGGCTTTCTGCAGCTGAGATATAGACAGGAGTAGGGCTGATGTGAAGGGAGACATTGGGAGCGTTTCCTGCTGCTGCGGTGATGAGGGGAGGAGGGGATCAGTTGCACGGTCCATCAGCGATGCCACAGGATTAAAAAAGAGGCAAGCCCATGTAGTCACAGTTGCGAGGGGGGGAGGGGGGGACCCCAGAGGTACAAACCCATGGAGCCGCAGCTTCGGCTGCACAAAAAAGAAAAGTAAAAAACTGAACAGAGAGCTTCAGGGGAGGCTCCTGTTCTACCAAAAGAACTGCTGCGGGGCCTGATACTGATCACAGCGGCTCTGCAGGCATGGGCCCACTGAACCAACACCAGTCATGTGACTGGCCTGACTGGCACACCCGGGCATGCTCGAAGCGCCGATAGTACATTCCGCCCCTGTTCTTGATTTCTGTTCTTTTTGCCTTTATTTTTTCAGTCACCTCCTTTCAGAACCAAATCAGTTTCATTTTCCTTGTACATTTGTTTGCTTTTCAAACATATAGATTTGTTGCCTTTGTAATTGCTCCTTTTAGTTTGGCCCACTGTTGTTCCACCTCACCCATTTTCCAGTCTTTTGGTTCTTCCTCCAGGCACATCCCCATTTTGTCAAAGACCGTATTTTTTCAAATTCAAAACTTGGGTCTTAGTGTGACTTCTCTGTATCTTATTTGCAATATCAAACCATTCTGTCTCACGATCACTGGTGCTTAGGTGGGCACCTGTCTGGAATTTAGAGACATTATCCCCATTAGTGAGCACTAGGTTGAGTATTGCACCCTCCATCATGGGTTCCATTATCATTTGTTTGAACAAAGCCCCTTGAAGGACATCTATTATCTCTCTGATTCTTGTAGATTCCACAGAAGGGATACTCCAGTCCACATCCTGTAGAATAAAATCTCCAACGAGCAACACTTCTCTATTCTTTCTCACCTTTTGGATGTCTTTCACCAGGTCTTGATCCAGGTCTTCAGTTTGTGCTGGAGGCTTGTAGAGCCCGCCAGTGTAAATGGTAGGGGTGTGCATTTGTTCCCTATGAATTGGGAATCCGCAACTTATAGGGCCTTATTCGTTGTATTCATGGGGATGCGAAACGTATCGCGATTACCCATGAATACAACAAATCTCAACGAATAATTTGGCTGCCTAAAGGACCCAATTTAAACAAATCCCCCACCCTCCTGAGCCCCCAAGACTTACCAAAACTCCCTGGTGGTCCAGCAGGGGGTCCGGGAGCCATCCCCTGCACACACACCCTCTGCGCCGGTTTCAAAATGGCGCCGATAGCCTTTGCCCTACTATGTCACAGGGGCTACCGGTGCCATTGGTCAGCCCCTGTCACATGGCCATCAGTGCCATCTTGTGCTCCTACCATGTGACAGGGGCTGACCAATGGCACCGGTAGCCCCTGTGACATAGTAAGGGCAAAGGCTATCGGCGCCATTTTGATTACTGGCATCCAATGGCCCAAGTGCAGGAAATCGCTCCCGGACCCACGCTGGACCACCAGGGATTTTTGGCAAGTCTTGGGGGACCCTCCTGACCCCCACAAGACTTGCTAAAATTCCAGCAGGGGTCCAGGAGCGACCTCCTGCACTCCATAGCTTTTGCCAGTATTCAAAATGGCGCTGATAGCCTTTGCCCCACTATGTCACAGGGACTGACCGCCATTTTGAGTACTGGCATCCGACGGCCAGAGTGCAGGAGGTCGCTCCCAGATCCCCGCTGGAATTTTGGCAAGTCTTGTGGCGATCAAGAGGCCCCCCAAGCTGACCAAATGTCCCTTGGGGTCCAACGGGGGTCCCAGAGCGATCTCCTGCCCTCGGGCCATCGGTGCCAGTAATCAAAATGGCGCCGATAGCCTTTGCCCATACTATGTCACAGGGGCTACTGGTGCCATTGGTCAGCCCCTGTCACATGGTAGGAGCACAAGATGGCACCGATGGACATGTGACAGGGGCTGACCAATGGCACCAGTAGCCCCTGTGACATAGTAGGTCAAAGGCTATCGGCGCCATGATGAAACTGGCACCGAGGGTGTGAGAGTGCAGGGGATGGCTCCCGGACCCCCCGCTGGACCACCAGGGAGTTTTGGTAAGTCTTGGGGGGGTCAGGAGTGTGGGGGGGTTGTAGTTAATTTTAATTTTAGCTGGGACACGAATTGAAATTGCCGTAGTAACGCATCAGGGCACCATACGGCCGAATGCAACGTATCTGCTCCTCGACGAATCCGAATCCCGAATGCAACGTATGGCGTCCCTCTTCACATCCCTAGAAATCAATGCCAATAAACTCGGCATTGTTTTTTAGCGACTAAAACCAACGTCGGGTTTATCGTCATCGGTTTCCCTGACTGCCGTATGGCGGTCACGAAAACCGTCTGGGTTCGCGTTAGCAAGGATGCACTAGGCGACCCCCTAATTTAAATATTGCATGGCACCCCCTTTGGGGTACCATACATGCCTTAAGAGAGCAGGCACTGATTATTCAGCGCCCGCTTTCTATGCGCCTTTATTTCATCGGCCCCTAAGTTAGCTCTTTGTCCTGCAATATTTAGAAAACCCCATTTTATGACTTTTGCTATTTTTTGGCAGAAGGTGGTGTCTTATACAATGCAACTTTTGTTTAGCCATCTCAGTCATGCCCAGCCTATTTCCCTGAAGTCCAGAATCCAAACTTGGACTATTTGATCTCAACAACCCTCAAACCTATTTTATCTCAACAAACCTCAAAACTATTTGATCTCAACAACCCTCAAACCCTCAAACTTGGACTATTTGATCTCAACAACAAGATCTCAACAACCCTCTCATTAATGCTCTAACTGCATCACCTCATTCAAACCTCAATTACTCACCCCATGTAAGAGACCTTGGCGTTCTCTTGGACAACCAACTTAATCTCAAAATATTTGTTAACAACACCACCAAGGAATGCTTTTTCAAATTACAAGTACTAAAAAAACTGAAACCCCTCCTACATTTTCATGACTTCCGCTTGGTACTTCAATCCATTATCGTCTCAAAAATCAATTACTGCAATGCTCTACTCCTCGGCCTTCCTGCAAACACCATAAAACCACAGATGCTGCAGAATTCCACAGCTAGAATTCTGACAAATACAAAGAAAAGAGATCACATCTCCCCCATCCTATACAACCTCCACTGGCTGCCAATCAAATACAGGATACTCTACAAAGTCCTCACTATAACCCACAAAGCCACACACAACCTCTCCCCTATTGAACTTTCCATTCAGTCACGTTTCCATAACCCGACGAGACCAATCAGAGGAGCCTATCAGGGCACATTACACGTTCCACTAGCGAAAACCCCTTGTAGCAAAAGATCTCTTTCCACAACCGGCCCCTCACATTGGAATGCTCTTCCCCCGGACCTCAGACAAGATCCATGTCCCCTGTCTTTCAAGAAAAAACTCAAAACATGGCTCTTTAAATTAGCTTTCCCTGATTGAGGTTCCGCTTACAACATTGACCAACCTTGACTAACTGGTCCAACACGTAACACAGTCTCTTTATGTTGATTAGCCATAAAGCTATTAAGAATCTATAAACTTCCATTTGTAAATATTTTGTTTTTAAACTTTATTTATTAATTGTCAAATTACATTCTATGTTCACTTTGAGAATGATGTTAGCTCAATATTGTCATTTGTCACTTTGTTCCATGTAATGCTCTCATGCAAAGTTTTTTGTTCTCTGGATACCGGTGTGATTTGTACTTTCTACAAGAATGTCGGTATAAAAAAAACCTAAATAAATAAATAAATACATAAATACATACATAAATAAATACAATAAATTTGTATTTCATTCCCTTCTCTTGTTATCACAATTTGGAAAACCTGGATAATTCAGATTTATACAAAGCAAATTCTCTAGAATTAGCAGGGACCACCAGAACAGATCAACTCTTCATGGAAATATAAATAGTTTATAAATACATGCAAGTTTTGAGGTTTTCCATATTTAAATTGTTTCCCTTGAAGGACTTCCTGAATAGATTACATGTGGAAAAGTTTAAAGTACATGAACAGATTTACCTAGCTAAGCTCAGCTTGATGGATCTGATATTCAGCATTACCTGGCTAAGTTTAAGCTCTGCCTCAGAATGCCTTTTTTTAATCAGAAGATAAGTTACAGCTAGGTAATGACTTGCTGAGCTAAAACTTATCTGGTGAGCAAGGTGACATATTTAAACCCCAGATTTGGCTGAGTCCCAAATTTAGCTGGACAAACCATTTTGAATATTTACCTCTAAATTCATAAAATCCACAATATGTTTGAGGCTGGGAGGGTAAAGTCACAATCTGACATCATTAACATGATGGTGGACCAGTCTTCCCTCTCAGGTAGCCTTCCAGATGGGTTTGAGGGTTATGCCTTCAGTTGAGATGGAGGTCGGCTGGGGATTGTCAGTTACTGGGCTGTCATCCCCCTCTTCCCATTTCCCTAACTTCCTTCCTTCTGTGGAGATTTTGTTTTAGGCCAGTGGGTAGTGCTTCTGTTGGCAACTCTCAGAGCAGCTGCAAAGCCAGTGATTTTTGAGGCAGGAAGAGGCAATAGGATGGGTGGTCATAGGCGGGAGTCAAGGTAGGTGCTCAAACTCTGATTTAATGGTCCTCCATGGTTCAGGAGTGAGACAATGGTGACAATTCACTTTGATGTGGGCAGAGCATGGAGGGGTGAGGAGAATGTAGGGGCCAGCAACCCAAGTATAGAAAGCAGTGCTAGGGGCTGTGCCATGAATGAGGACACTGCTGCCTCTTGGAGCAGGGCCTCTGGGAGTCCAGGCATGCATCCTCATCACTCTGCTCCTCCTTTCCTTCCCTAGCCCTTGTGCAGAAAACTTTGAGGGGATAGTGAGGTAGGGCCAGGTGCAGGTCTGGCATTGTGTGGCACATCAGCTGGGGCAGGAGCAACAAGGCTAGAATCTGCAGTCACTGATCACGGAGCATGGTGAGAACAAGCGGGCAGGGCATTCAAAAGGGAGCAAAATGGAGGGGGCCAGCTACTGCAGTGATTAGAGGAGCAGGGCAGATGGGGTAGTGAGCAGCAAAGGAGAGAAATGCAGTACAAAGAAGCAGTTTAGTCATTGTGACAGAGGTTGTTTTGTCAGGGGAAGAGTCTCAGTTGGAGGCTGCGGGAGGAGTTCCTTTTGAGGAAGAGCCATCTGGAGCACCAGAGTTTGCGGAGGCATGGGGCTCAATATCAGATGCAGGAACACATTTTAGCTGCTTGGCTGACTGCTGTGGGGTGAGTGGGGATCTATGGGGAATTGGAAGAGTGATATGGACAGACATGGATACAGCAGGGTATAGGGAAAACGAGAGTGAGTTGGGGGGGATATGGATAGGGAAGCATGATATGGTGGCCAGAGAGGGTAGTTGGAGGCCATGGAGGAGTATTGGAGGGATGCATGCTTGAGACAGAGAGTATTTGGTGAGAAGGAGTCAAGGAGCCATAGGGGAGGATTAAGGAATAAGCAAGGAGTCGGGTGCAGTGGAAAGGGGTGGGTCATTAGGAATGTGCTGAAGAAAAACATTTGTTGCATTCATTCATTCATTTTGTGGGAATGTAAATCTATTTCATTAGTTTTAAAACAACAAAAATATATATAGTAATTTATGTATTTATTTATTTATTTATTTATTTAGCTATTTTAGCCAATGCAGCATATTTTGCACTCCAGATTTGGGATTTTCTCATAAATTCTCATATAACTTTTGGAAAGAAATCATAGAAGGGGAAAAATGCTCAAAGATACCTAGAATGAAGAAAAGTGGCATAAAAAAATGGCTTAAATAACCTAAGGCTCTGAAAAGGTGCAAAGGGGTACATGTATCAGCAGGAGTTATCCAAGGCATCATAAGAGGAGCAAAGAAGAAAGCTAATGTGAGAAGAACACCCCAAAGCTCCAAAAGAGGGCACCAGAAACAGTGGCATGAACTCTTGATGCAGTACGAGGAGCAAAGTGTCATCAAAAGAATCCTAAGGCACCACAAAGGAGGGATGAAGAGGAAAGGTGGCAGAGAAAACCACAAGGCATTGACAAAGGCACCAATTAGTAGAGATGTGCATTGCTGATTTTTTTTTTCGTTTCAGGCTCCATTTTCAAGCCCCCGCAGGAAACTGTTTTTCCTGCCGTTCAGGTTTTTTTTTTTCATGGACTTCCGATTTTCAGGTTAGCGCGCACTAACCCGAAATACTCGAAATTGTCTAATTCGGGGAAAAACGAATGCACATCTCTACAATTAGCACAAACAGTGGTGTCAAGACACAAAACATAGAAAATGATGGCAGAAAAGGACCTAATGGCCCATCCAATCTGCCCAACAAGCTTATGCCAGACAGGTCACCCCCATACTTGGTTTCCCAAACTATCAAAGTCAGGGCCCTTGTTGGTTGCTGTCGGAGTCCAATTCCCTGTTACCTTTTGCTATTGAAGCAGAGAGCAATGCTGGAGTTGCTTATTGGTTAAGGGTAGTAACAGCTGCATCAGCAAGTTACACCCACACTTTTTGTTTTATCCCCCTTGCTTATTTGTTTTCCTAGACCGTAAAATTCAATGTCCTTGTTGGTTGCTGTTTGAATCTAATTCTCCATTTCCTCTTTTCTCCCTGCCATTAAGGTAGAGAGCAGTAATAGAGTTGCATCAGAGAACATTAATGGAGTTGCTTCAACAGTATGAAGGCTTATTGGTTAAGGGTAGTAACTGACACACCAGTAAGTTACCCCCGTGCACTCTTTTCTTCATTTCCATCCTCTAACCTTTCACTCTTTTTGTCGTCACCACCTCCTCTGGAAGGGCATTCCAGACATCCAACATCCTCTCTGTGAAGAAATATTTCCTGACATTGGTTCTGAGTCATCCTCCCTGGAGTTTCATTTTGTGACCCATAGTTCTACTAATTTCTTTCCCACGTAAAAGGTTTGTTGATTGTGTATCATAAAAACATTTGAGGTATCTCCTCCAGGGCATATATATTTAAGTCCTGCAGTCTGTCCTTTTAAGTCATTTAATGGAGACCCCAATCACCAGTTTTCTTGCCCTTCTCTGGATTGCCCCTATCCTATCTCTGTCCCTTTTGAGAGATGATCTCCAGAACTGAACACAATACTCCAGGTGAGGCCTCACCAATGACGTGTATAAGGGGATTATCACCTCCTTTTCCTTACTGGTTATTCCTCTCTCTATGCATCCCAGCATTCTTCTGGTTTTAGCTATCACCTTGTTACATTGCTTTGCCACCTTCAGATTGCTAGACACTATCACCCCAAGGTCTCTCTCCTGCTCTGTGCACAACCCTTCAACCCCCATCACATACAGCTCTGTTGGATTACCACACTCCTAGACGCAAGACTCTACACTTTTTGGCATAGAATCCCAGCTGCTATATCTTTGACCAAGCTTCTTTAAATCATGCCTCATTCTCTCTACTCCTTCCAGCGTGTCCACTCTGTTGAAGATCTTAGAATCATCTGCAAATAGACAAACTTTATCTTCTATCCCTTCCACAATGTTGCTCACAAAGATATTGAATGGGACCGGTCCCAACACTGATCCTTGTGGTACTCTGTTTAACACCACTCTCTCTTCAGAGTAGGTTCCATTACACATGTCTTCTGTCCGTCAAGTAGTTTGTAATCCAGGCCACCACCTTGGCATTCACTCCCAAGCTTCTCAATTTGTTCACAAGCCTCCTATGTGGGACTGGTATCAAAAGCTTTCTGAAATCCAACTAGATCACATTGAGCGCTCTTCCTTGATCTAATTATTTATTCACCCAATGAAAAAAATCAATCAGATTTGTCTGACAGGACCTTTTCCTGGTGAATCCTTGCTGCCTCGTCCATCAATCCTCCTGAGTGTAGATAGTTCACTATCCTTTCCTTCAGCAGAGTCTCCATTAATTTTCCTGCCACTGAGGTGAGGCTAACTGGCCTGTAGTTTACACTCTTGTGAAATGGAACCACCACCGCTCTTCTCCAATCACTCAGCACCACTCCCGTTTCCAGGGATATAGTGAACAGGTCATGCAGCGGACCCGCCAGCACACCTCTGAGCTTCCTCAGTATCCTGGGGGTTGAACATCATCAGGCCCCATGGCTTTGTCCACTTTCAGTTTTCCTAGCTCTTCACATATATTATCTTCCTGTAAACGGAGTTGTGTATACTCCACCCTCCTCCATTTTCTTGTTAACTAGTGACGGTACTTCTCCAGGGTATTCTTTTGAAATCCAAAACTCAGGTCTTTGACTTCTCCATATCCTATTTGTGATGTAAAACCATATCATTTGATGATCACTGGTGCTGAGATGGGCACTCACTCTGACCTTAGAGACATTAGAGGTGTGAACAGACCCTCAGAGTGGCAGGAACATCTCAACATGTAAGGTTTGGGTATGTCAGCAAGCACAGTGGCAGAAAAAATCTCCAAGTTGTAAAGTCTGGGCATTTCCTGCAAAGCTGAGTGGCACAAAGATCCCAAGGTGTAGCATGAGGAGTAGAGCAGCTGGGCAGAATTGCATGAGAGATGTCAATCATTCGTTCATGCACTTGCCAATTGTCAGATTCAGTATAAGAGAATGAGCTGTGATAGGTATAGGTATCATTTTCTTGACATTAATCAGCCATTAAACCTGGCTGGAGAGAATCAGGCTGGGATTGTGGAGGTGTTATGGCAGCTAGGCATGAGGCATCAAGTTCCCATATGGTAGTATTAGGGGAATGGCAGGTAGGAAGGAGGAGGTAAGTTCTCTATTGTGATATTAGGGGCATGTCAGGTAATAGAGTCTTCCAAAGACAATGTCTACAGATACAGATACAGAGACAATGAACAATAAATCTCTTGCTCAGTTTTCAAGATCTGGAGAGCAGCGATAGGCAAGATCACTGTGATGTCTCTGTGCTGTGGTATCCTTGACAACAGCTCACAGCCTCACATATTACTCACTAAGAAGGGCTGGCTGATAACCTGATATATAGTTACAATAACTTTTTGACTCCTAGATTTATTAAAATGCTATAAATATAGCAGAAAAAGCACCTGCGATTAAAAAAGGGGGCATGGTTAAGCTAATTGTCTTGTATTACATAGGTGATTATCCACAAGGCATAATACATTTATCACACCTGTGCTATTTTTTGCTCTGTGCACTAATTAAGACACCACAGGTGTGTTGTTTGTGGGGAGAGGGAGAGGGAGAAAGAGCCCTTACATTGAGAACACTATGTCACTCTCTATTTATACCACTGTAAGAGGGCCCACTTTAACTCAGAGTGGGGTTTAGTTGGGGGTAGGATAGTTGAATTTTTTTTGGGTGGAGTTTATATACACAGTTGAAGGTATGAACAGGAAAGTACACATCACTGAAGATTATATGTCATTTCAATTGATGAAAGGTACAAGAGTTGATTTGTACAATGCACTCTCTACCTATCTTCTAACAAGCTAGATGGAGAGTGCAAGAAGCTAGGTAGCGAGTGCAACAAGCATATACTCTGTACAAAATGTTGGAAACATGGTTTGTACATATGTAATGCTTCTTGTACACCTCTTAGAAAATAAAATAAAAATAAGTAAACATTAAGAAAAGCATGCTGGTGAATATAATCTCTCAATTTGTACAATGAATACTGCCATTCTTAACGTTCTATAATTTTTTATTTTTTTTTGCCTATGATTTGTAGGTGATAGAATACGATTATGTGTGAAACTGAAAATTGTAACTCGATTCAATAAGTTTAATTCTGCTCTTCCCTGAATGCAGGACATTTGATTGCAAGACATTATCCTGATAAGTAAAATTTGGATACATTGTAATTATATGTCAGCATTCAGTTTGATTGTGTCTAGTACAACTGGTAAGCTGTGCGTGTTCTAAATTTAAGCTGCATATCAGTTCATTACTTGTAACCTTTTCCTGTGTAAAAAGTACCATTTTTGGCCAATATGGGTTTTGAATATGATAAGCTGAATTGCTGCAATTTCATGGCTCCCAGGTGTAAAATTAGAGTGTAGCTTTGTAAAAAGGCTCTAAGTAGGAATCATATTGAATTTCTTTATCGTGTCACTATAGATTCTCCATTTTTATATATAAGCCTTCAGAGAGTGTTAGAGTACTTTAGTGTCAAAATAAGCTATGCTCAAAGACAAAGTTTATTGCCGTAAGTAAACATATAACAACTAAAGCATGAATTTAAGGATTGAAATAGAGGATTTAGCTAGATTCTTCAAAATATCAGTTTGCCTTTTAATTGGTACTGTGACTTACATGTTTGGTCTTGTTAGTCTCTCTCTCTCTCTCTCTCTTATTATTATTGATAGTAAACTATCTGTTCTAAATGTATTACTTTCCCTACATATATCACTATAATCCCACACTGCAATAAATAAAATATTATAGTCTCTGATGCTAGCATTCTAACACCAGTCTCTGTTGGTTCAAAGATCACAAAAACAGACAAGCAGATGATATAGTTAATGGGGCTGTTCCAGAGATAAGGACTGCATTTTCTCATGTTGGATAGGAAAAAGTAAAAATTCCTCCTTTACCCACCTGCATTCATCTGACTGCACCCCAATCACAACAATGTCTTTATTTCCCTTCTTTTGAGTGACAGACTCCCACTTCAAACTCACACCCTGGACCAAGGAATAAAGTCTCATTGAATTGGAATCTTCAAGAACAGACATTTTTTATTATTCTGGCTTTATCAGCATTTGCTAGCAAAAATAACAAAAAACAAACAAAAATCACCATTAACAATGAATCAAAGGAAGCACACATTTGAGATAAACAGTAGAAAAACCAAATGTACTTTTGCTTCTCCTCTTCCTTCATTACTGCTCCAAGATGTTACAGTTGCATCTGCTATCCGCGGAGCCTGTGACTGGTTTCACTCACCCAACACCGCACCTACTCAGCTGAGTCTGTGTCACGCTCTCTCCTGTGACCCCCTCCATGCTCCACCATACTGCTTCCAGCTTCTCCCCACTATTCCAGGAGAGCCTCAACTCTGTCAGGGATTCATCATCAATGTAACATATATTTTTGCTTCCAATTGGCTTTGTTTCCAGATGATGACACAAAGACTTCCTACATTCTCTCCCTTTTGGATGGCAAGGCCCTTGCATGAGCCTCCCCCTTGTGGGAGAATTCTGACTCCTTCCTTCAGGACCTCCAGTGGTTTTTTGAACTCTTGAAGACAGTGTTCGATGACCCGGGCCACCAGGCAACTTCTGGTTTGGATCTCCTCCACATCCATCAGGGCAGTCGTTCCCTCTCTGACTACTCCATTGAATTTCAGACCTTGGCTATGGAATTCCTTTGGGGAGGGGATTGACTTCGCTTCATCTTTCAGGATGGACTATCATGCCGAATTAAGGATGAATTGGCGGCTAGCAAACTTACTGACTCCCTAGACTCCCTATTTGAGTTGGTCAGGAGGATTGGTCATCAACTCCAAGAGCAGAATCAAGAGTTACAACTCTCCCACAAATGCATGGCCATCACTGACCACCCTCAGCATCCCTCTCCTCCTCCAGAAGCTCCCTCTTCCTTTGGAACCCTGACAGAGGAACCGATGCAACTGGGTCATGGCCAGCAATCCCTGGAAGAATGCCTCTGGTGCCGCCAGGCCGGACTCTGTTTTTATTTTGGTGAGGCAGGTCACGTAATAGCCCACTGCCAATAAGACTGGTAAACTCTCAGGCCTAGAACTCAGTGGGGAACTGAGCATAGCCCTCACCTCTCCAGCTCCCCCATTAATACTTCCTGTGACACTCTCGGTGGGCAAACAGGACTTCACCACACTAGCTGTAGTAGATTCCAGGGCCAGTGGAAACTTCCTCATGAAGGCTCTTGAGGAACACCTCCAGATCCCCACACTACTGGTCCTCTCTTCCATCCATGGGGATCCCCTTTCAGGGAGAATTACCTGCATCATGGATCCATTAAATCTTTATACTGGATCCCTGCATGTGGAACATCTAGTGTTCCACATCTTTAATAAAGCTATTCATCCTGTGGTCCTGGGGTTACCCTGGCTCCAGCAACATTCCGCACAGTTCAATTGGGCATCATTCCAGTTGTCCCGGTGGGATACTGACTGCCATGCTTCCTGCTTAGAGAAGGTAGTAATCCAGCCATGTTTTACGACCCCCATGATTCCAGCTGGCCTTCCTCTGCAGTATGCACAATTCACTGATGTTTTCTTGAAAAAGAAAGCTGACACTTTGCCCCCTCATAGGGAGTTTGATTACTCCATAGATCTGCTACCCAGTGCCAAGCCCCACTCAGGAAAGGGTTTACCCCTTATTCCTATCAGAGACAAAGGCCATGTTAGAATATATATGAGAAAATCTGGAAAAAGGATTCATCCGTGGTTCCACTTCCTCAGCATGTGCCTGGTTTTTATTTGTGGCAAAGAAGGTCGGGACCTTCTGTCCATGTATTGACTATCAAGGCCTGAGCGCAATTACCCAGAAAGACCATTACCCCTTGCCTCTGATCTTTATTTGACTGGCTGTATGAAGCAAAACCTTTTTCTAAGTTGGACCTCCAGGGGGCCTGCAATTTAATCCAGATCTGTCACAGTAAAGAGTGGAAAACACCTTTCAACACCAGATCCAGCCAATATGAGTACTTGGTCATGTGTTTGAATTGTGCAATGCCCCAGCCGTGTTTCAAAACATGATGTAAGAGATCTTTAGGGACCTCCTCTATGAATGCTTAGTGGTATACTTGGATGACATCTTGGTTTTCTTGAAGGATCTGGTAAACCATTGCCATGATATCTCCCATGTTTTCAACGACTTCGTGACAATCAACTTTATGCCAAACTCGAAAGTGCTTATTGAAAGAGAAAGCCTCCTGTTTCTGGGTTACATAGTCTCTAGATGGGGTTTTCACATGGACTCCGATAAACTCAAGTGCAAACAAGACTGGCCTCAGCCCAGTGGCTTACAAGCTCTACAGTAATTCCTGGGCTTCACCAATTATTATCGCAACTTTGTTAACAATTCAGCCAAGTCTGTGTTGGGCTCTCTTCCAGCTGGGCCATTGCCGGCATTTCTGTCCTCATGGCAGTGTGCTGCTGAGCTCAGCTTCATCACAGCCTGAGGGCCACTGACTCCTATTGCCTTGGCAGCTGGGAGCTGCCGCCTATGCCATCAACTCTTCCTTAGCCAATGTCCTTCTAAGCATGCCACCTCTCTTCCTAATTTAAAGGGCCCATGGTGGGAAAATCCCCTCGGCCCTTGATTGATGACATCATCTCCCAGGGAGTATTTTAGGCTGGCCCCTGCCTTCTACCCTTGCCTTGGCAATAGGTCATCTTCATCTGGAGTAGTGGTTTCCTGAGTTCTTTTCTGCCTTCTGTGTTCCTTGCCTTTTTCCTTCCTTCTCTTCAGACTGATCTTGGCTTGATACTGGACTGGACATTGACTTGCACTTCTCACTGCCCATCTCAAGCTTTTCAGACCTTGAGCTTCAGTGTCTGTCCCTGACCTTGGTCTGTGTACGTACTTCTCATGCTTCTCTGAAACCATGGATGCCTACTACATTTTGACTACCTGGACTTCCATCTCTGCAGAGGCACCACCAAAGTCCAGCTGTGCCCAGCACTCAAGGGCTGAACCTAAAGGGAATGTGGGCTGGATTGGTGAAGTTCCAGCTGTGTCTCTGCTTCCATCAGCTTCACCTACTGATGATGGGTACCTGTGGGCTCCTCCCTACAGGGAGTGTCAATAACCCCTCGGTCCAACAGTTAATCATGTTCTTAAACATCCCCAACATATTTGACTCTCTTCAAGCAAGATACTGTCAATAATCACTCCTCTTCATACAATTTTTCTCAGTATACTGTCCACAGTATATCTCAAGAACTTATGATAATGGGATCTTCTTGGTGTTTGGGTACTTGCCAGATTCTTGTGGCCTGGTTTGGCCTCTGTTGTAAAAAGGATGCTGGACTTGATGGACCCTTGGTCTGACCCAGCATGGCAATTTCTTATGTTCTTATGTTCTTATTTTATGATTCTCACAAGAATGTAGTGGTATGTGACCCCTTAAGCTTCCATGTGGATCTTCTTAGGAGCCTATCGATAGTATGCCTTTCCCAATAGTGGAATATCCCTCCTGGACTGGTTAAACCAACATGACTCACCAGAAATCATTGCAGAAGGAAACCCACCAGTGTAGAATCCCAACAAAACCAACTTCTACTGGACACCACTTTAAATTGAACCATGGCACACTCCCTCCGAGGCCCATTGTAACACTGTTACTTAAAAAGGAAGCAAGTACCCACACCAAACTCTGCCTGTACTAGAGATTATCATTTATAACCAAAGGTGCAGTGAGATTAAGTGAATAAGAGGTCCACATTCCAAAATTTAGCCACCAGTTAGCTAACTAAAATGTAATCATAACCAGGTACAAACCATATACTTGGCTAAAGAGCATTTTCATCTGCCATGACATAGCCAAATATGTAAGCTGAGCGGTGACATAAAGGAGGATAAAAAAAGAAGGTGTGTTGGGGAGTGGGTGTGGCTAAACTTAGGTCATCTAATTGGCCGTCTTCTGTAGCGGTACTTTTAAAATAGGCAAATAACTTTGTCCTTGTAGTGGTTTAAGTGGTTGTGCACGTATCTTTGCTGGATATTGCCTTTCATACACACGGCTTGCCTCACATTTGAGGTGGTGGTGCCGGTGGCAGCAAAGAAAACAGGGATGGCGGCAGAGGAATCTGGCAAGAAGGAAATATAAACCACAATGAGTGTAAAGGGCTAGAATCAACTATTCTGGCCAGAGGGGCAGGTGTTCACCAAATATTGCTCTAATAAGCAAACATTATTTGATATCTAACCCCCTGCCCTTTCAGCGTAATACAGTGACTCCCCTTCCGCTTTGGTGGCTGAGGTGCGATAATAAAAATGTGGTTTCATATATTATGAGAGGAGTTACCATATGAAGGAAACCAAGAAGGGGGAGGGCAGAAAGGACATTCTCCTTCCAACTGAGTCTCCCTTGGTATGGAAAAAAGGTGTCCAAAATCCACCCAGGTGTAGAGGGGGAATATAAATGCAAAATTTAAATGTAACCTGATGAAAACCCTTAGAGCATTCAAGATACTTCAAAATTGATTAATTTTATTTTCAAGCAAGGATTATTAATGATATATTTATCATGAATAATAATTTAACAACAAAACAGGATAACAG
Organism: Rhinatrema bivittatum; assembly: GCF_901001135.1. Classification (NCBI taxonomy): domain Eukaryota; kingdom Metazoa; phylum Chordata; class Amphibia; order Gymnophiona; family Rhinatrematidae; genus Rhinatrema; species Rhinatrema bivittatum. The sequence continues at coordinate 29,140,104 of NC_042615.1, read as the reverse complement.
ATGTTCATATATATGATAACAAATAAGAACTCTTATAGTTATCAGATAAGATAGCTATCAGATAAGTTCTCTATTGGTCCACTCCTTTAACTGTGGACTATTAAAGATGGAGCTTTAAATCAATAGTTGTTTAAAGAAGATGTTTCTTTATGTAAAATCTTTTTCAGATGTTGTTACTGGAACCATCTGATGAATGATACTTTGAAAAGATTACTAGGAGACTTCTCTGGTTAGTCACTATTTGTGTCTCTCTTTCTCCTATTGTCTCCTTTTACTTTTTCTGTCTCTCTTTCTCCTGTTGTCTCCTTTTACTTTTTCAGTCACTGAGTGTCCGTTCTTTTTCTTTAAAACTTTCTGTTAGGCTAGCTAGACTTTCTGGTGGCCAAAGTGCTAGTGCACACTTATCTGTGACCTTATTTGAGTAATTTGAGTGTGACGTGCTGGTGTTAGGCTGCGCTGGTTCTTCATCTTCTCACTGAGTCTGGGGTTTGATGATAGGGGGCGCTGTTTGAGTTCACTGCTTGATTTGCTGAGAGGCACTGGTAGATGCTATCTCAAGTGTTCTTTTTATCAAAATGTGCCAATCTTCTCCTATGCTGTACTTTAAATAAATGAAAAACAGTATTCCTGTCTTCTGGTCAAGGAAACTAAAGTGAACACTAAGGGGCGGATTTTAAGAGCCCTGCTCGCGTAAATCCGCCCGGATTTAGGCGAGCAGGGCCCTGCACGCCGGTGCGCCTATTTTACATTGGCCTACCGGCGCGCGCAGAGCCCCGGGACTCGCGTAAGTCCCGGGGTTCTCCGAGGGGGCGTGTCGGGGGCGTCTCGGGGGGCGGTCCCGGTCATCGCGGCGTTTTCGGGGCGTGTCGGCAGCGTTTTGGGGTCGGGTACAGGGGCGTGGCTACGGCCCGGGGTGGTCCGGGGGCGTGGCCACGCCCTCCGTACCCACCCCCAGGTCGCGGCCCGGCGCGCAAGAGGCCCGCTGGCGCGCGGGGATTTACGCCTCCCTCTGGGAGGCGTAAATCCCCCGACAAAGGTAAGGTGGGGGCTTAGACAGGGCCAGGTGGGTGGGTTAGGTAGGGGAAGGGAGGGGAAGGTGAGGGGAGGGCAAAAGGAAGTTCCCTCCGAGGCCGCTCCGATTTCGGAGCGGCCTCGGAGGGAACGGGGGTAGGCTGCGTGGCTCGGCGCGCGCCGGCTATACAAAATCGATAGCCTTGCGCGCGCCGATCCAGGTTTTTAGCAGATACGCGCGGCTCCGCGCGTATCTACTAAAATCCAGCGTACTTTTGTTTGCGCCTGGAGCGCAAACAAAAGTAGGCCTATTCGCGGAGTATGAAAATCCGGCCCTAAGTATCATCTTGCCAGCTTGGAGTTCCTTAATACTAGCTATGTCTCCAAAAAATAAATGATAATTCAGTATCCCTATTCTTTTTTAAGACAAAGAGGAAGGTTTTGACATGCATTTTCTGACTCAAACACACAGAAAATTTCCTCTCACTCTGTATGTAAACTGTCTTAGTTCAAGGTTGCATTAGAGACTAAAAGTTGTAACCTATACAGATAAAACAAGTGCAGCTTTGGATTGTGATGGGACCTTTATTTCTTATCACTGCACATTCAGCGAGGCGCCGGAACCCTCGCTGAACGACTTCCTGCAGTCGATCTCCTGCCGGCGCCATTTTCCGTACGAAAACGATTCGCGGCGGGAAATCGCTCCCTGACCCCCGCTGGACCTCCAGGAACTTTTGGCCAGCTTGGGGGGGGCCTCCTGACCCCCACAAGACTTGCCAAAAGTCCAGCGGGGGTCCGGAAGGACCTCCTGCCGTCCAATCGTGTTCGTCTATGGCCGCCGCCATTTTTCGGCGCCATTTTGGAAAATGGCGCCGGCTGAAGACAACAAGATTCAGTAGCAGGAGCCCGTTCCGGACCGCTGCCGTTCCGGACCACCACTGGACCCGCAGGTTATTTAAGTCATTTGGGGGGGGGTTCGGGAGGGTGGGGGATTTAATTTAAAGGGTCGGGGGTGGGTTTTAGGGGGTTTTAATGTGCCGGTTTTGCGATTTTACGTTTTTTCGATTTTTCACGATTTTTCACGATATTTTACCCCCCCGAACAGCAACAATACGATTCCCTCCCCCTCCCAGCCGAAATCGATCGTTAAGACGATCGAGGACACAATTCACATGTCTAATGACAATATCCCAGAACAATATTCCTTCCAGGAAGTTAAAAGGTATTTTACCCCCAGATAATGATTATGGGATACAGTATCACTAACTGATAGGCAAGAGACTTTTTTTTTTCCAAAAGTGATACCTCTCTCACTTCCAGAATTCTTTAGCCTTTCACATTTTTTCTAGCAAATGCCAAGAAAATATTCTATGGCCTTGGCTAATATTTATGTTTATCTGATCCTGTCCTGTCTCTTACCTGGGCAAACTTCTTCAAATTTTCATTTAAGCACATAAGTTTCACACACACACACACACACACACACACACAGACATATCCCATTCTATCTTAAATGTGCTTATACCTTCCCTCAGTGCCCTTTTTCCAGTAAAAATGGCATTTAGACTGTGAAAGAGCAGTTGCGTTGAGTTCATTCTCTGAGCTCCTTTCTCTCTGCAGGTGCTCCTGCTCTCTTCAAAAGGTGGGGCTGCTTTTGCAAAGATGAAAGTAAAATCTCAGCAACAATGCTCCTCCCTCTTAGCTGAAAGGTGGAGGATAAGAGCTGTCAAGCTGTCTGCACATCACCCCATACAGTAACATATTCAGAGAGAAATGAAAAAGCAGGCCACATCCCAGCAATGCTTTTTCTTCCAGCTCCAGGACTCAGATAGGTAAAAAAAAGAAAACAAATGTACCACCTTATTGACATATTTTAACTTCTGGTTACAGATATATATGGCTGGCTAAAAGGATCTACAGAATACAACATAGAAGTGCCATGCTTTACCAGTGCACATCAAAGTCATCATGATATTGCCCTTTTTAGCCACTGGCAGCTTCCAGACCACCTTTCATGATGCTATTGGCATTACTGAATCTGCCAAAACCTTTTCCATCAGAAAAAAATCAGCAGAACCAGAGGTCACGAGCTGAGGCTCCAGGGAGGAAGACTAAGAACCAATGTCAGGAAGTATTTCTTCACGGAAAGGGTGGTGGATGCCTGGAATGCCCTTCCGGAGGAAGTGGTGAAGTCTAAAACTGTGAAGGACTTCAAAGGGGCGTGGGATAAACACTGTGGATCCATCAAGTCTAGAGGGCGTGAACAAAGTGGAGGCAGCAAAACACTGCACGGAGCGGCAGTAGCCACTGAGGCATTCACGGAGCGGGATGCCAGTGGCCAGTAGTTGGTGTTCCACCTTCATGCAACAAAACACTGCACGGAGCGGCAGTAGCCACTGAGGCATTCACGGAGCGGGATGCCAGTGGCCAGTGCTGGTGTTCCACCTTCACGGAGCGGAAGGATGGAGGGCTGCCATCTCAAAAAAAAACAAAACAACAACAACAAAAAAAACAAACAAACAAAAAAAAAAAACAGGGGTGGGTAAGAGTATGGGGCAGGGGTGTGGCCTGCTTGTTACAGCAGTCGCTACCCCTAATTGAGCTGGATGTTCACTTGGATGCAGATACGGCTCTGCTCTCTACATTGGTGATGAGGTGGAGGGAAATTGTGGTGGGGTGGAGGGGAATTGGGGCTGGAGGGTACTGGAAGCCAATAGTAACAGGTGGGAGAGAGAAAAAGGGAAATAAAAAAATGGATAAAGTGCGTAGCTTGCTGGGCAGACTGGATGGGCCGTTTGGTCTTCTTCTGCCGAATTTCTATGTTTCTATGCCACATCACACTGTAGTCATCAGTTTATCACTGATGTTTGCTGAGTAATGAATAACTATATATTTCCTCCATCAACAATATAGGAGAGACAAGAAGCAATGAGGGACTTCTTTGACATAGTCAATTTTCCATCAGTGATTGGTGCTATTGATTGCACACCTGTAGCCTTAAGGCCTCCAATGCAACATACAAAAGCCTATAGAAACAGGAAAGGTTTTCACTCAGTGAATATTCAGGTTGCTTGTGATGCCATGGGCATTATCATAGATGAACTAGCCAAATGTCTTGGATCCTGCCATGGTGCTATCGGAGACTGGACTGGCAGAGCTATTTGAGAGTGGGTACCTATCCAGGACCTGGCTCATAGATAAGAATCTATAGCCTTGGTTCCTAAGAGTACCTTCTTCTAGCTGAGAGATAACTTTGGAGACAGGGCTGTGCATACAACATATCACTCTCATTATTATTGCTGGTAGAGGGCTTAGACAATGGTTGGTAACGATTTATCAGACCATCATAAATGTATCACCCTATACAATGCCACACATGGCACTTGGGCCAAATATGCATTTTTCTCTACTATTTAGCATGCAACTATACTCTCTTTCTAGATACTGTTAATCTACATTCTTGCACTTTCCTTCCACTGTACAGGTGACAGAGGATACCTTTTGAAAACATGGCTCTTAACCCTTGGTATGAATCCACAGACACCTGCTGAAGAAATCTATAATAGGCCCCACCGGTGCACCTGTTCAGTGAAAGAATGAACCTTTGCCATTGTGAAGACATGTTTTAGATGCCTGGACAGGACAGGGGATATGTTACTGTATAGCCCAGGCAAGATATGTCATACCTTTGTGGCCTGCTGTATTCTCCACAACATAGCTAAAGTAAGAAGGCTCCCATCACCAGAGAAGGAGATATTGCAAGACAGTGACACTGAATCAGCCACAGAGTCAGATGCAGGTCTCAGTGAAAGTAATGCTCCAGGTGCATCCCTCTCTGTAAGAGCAGCATTGATTCAGGAACATTTTCTTGTGAGTAAGAGTTTTTTTTGTTTTTTTTTCTAATCATGGAACTTAAAGTATGACACAGTGGAGGTGGAGGTGAGAAGAATACTGCCTGAGGAGCTCAATTACCTGATAACTTAATTTCCTGCTGCTTTCGGCGTCGCCTGAGTCCCTCCGGACCTGAGCCTTGCTACACGAAACACTTCCTGGTGGTGACGTAACTGGGGCGGGACCTCTCGATGCATAAGAACAGACGCCCAGCAGTGTTCAGATTGAGGTGGAGGTGAGAGGAATACTGCCTGAGGAGCTCAATTACCTGATAACTTAATTTCCTGCTGCTTTCGGCATCGCCTGAGTCCCTCCGGACCTGAGCCTTGCTACACGAAACACTTCCTGGTGGTGACGTCACGGGGGCGGGACCTCTCGACGCATAAGAACAGACGCCCTCCAGCGCGTCGACATCGCCAGCGCGTCGCCGAATCCGCGCGCTCCAAAGGGGCGCGTGGCTTTGTTTTTCAAAGTTGCTTTGGAATTACCCAAGAAGAGCTCAACTATAAATGTGAGTACTTTATTGGAAATTGTATATTTCCTACCAGAAGCCTCCTCTCATAAAGTCATAGTTTTGTTTTTGAGTAAAGAGCTGAAGGTGAATACCGTGGTGATATATTCTGATCTGTTTTCTGATAAACTATGCCGCATACTAAATGTAAGGCAAAGGTCAGGGAGATATCTACATCATCCCCTGTACCTATTGCCTCCCAGCCTCGGATACCAACCTTCTTTGCTCCTATAACAGATTCAGAGCCGGGGTTACAGGTCGCTGGAGGGAGCATTGAGCAGTTGCCCCCTCCCTGACTGAAACATCTTTAAGCCCTGGAGCCCCAGTTACTCCTCCTCCACCTCTTCAAATTTCTTCTGACTTTCTAAGGTTACAAAGTGATATACAAGAGAAGGGAGAAGGAACTACAGTCACTATGGGGTTAATAGAATCAGGAATCCCCAAGAATCTTTCATTACATCTGGAAAAACCAACTGAGATAACCATGGATTCACTTTGGAATGCTATTAAAGCTTTGGAATGTGCGGTGGTGAATCTTACGAAATTAACAGTTGAATCAAATCAACGATTCAAGCATATTGACTCTTCTTTGTCTAGTATTCAACTAAAAAGTCAGCAAACAGATAAAAGACTTGATAATCTGGAAATATGGCAGCAGAAATTTGCCCGAGCAGAGATAATTTATGATAAGAAGATGGAAGTTTTGGAAAACTCATTTAAATACTTAAATCTTAGAATAAAGAATTTCCCAAAACTAGATCTAGTCTCTCCTTATGACATGTTTAAAGAATATTTGATTGAGATTTTAAAGATACCTCAATCTGCTGTTCCCGTGGTTTCACAAATTTACTATGTATCACCTAAGGGAACCCTTCCTCAACCAACTGATGAAGCACATGAATCTTTAATTTTAACTGGAATAATTGAGTCCACTGTCGATACTATCATTACACATAGATCTATATTACATGTCTCTTTTTCATTTGCTGTTGATAGAGATGTGGTATTTAAATCTTATATGAGGAATAGATTGCTTCTTTTTCACGGGGCTAGAATATGGATTTATCCAGACTTATCTAAACAATCTCAAGAAAGGAGGAAAAGGTTTCTTGATTTAAGACCAGAAGTTGAATCAAAAGGTGGGAAAATGTTGTTAAATTTTCCCTGCAAGTGTGAGATAGTTTTACAGCAGCATAAATATGTCTTTTTCGAGGTATCACAGTTACGGGTTTTCTTAGATTCCCATCCCCATGATAGTGCGACTGTAGAAACTGAGGCAAAATAGAGAGATAACTGTTATTATACTCATTATTTCAATTGTATATCTGGTTGAAGGTTTCTCCCAGGTTATCCTCAAATATTGCTCTAATTAATGTATCTTCATGAGATTAAGTAATTTTCTTCATTTAGATTGTAAACATGCATACAAGATGGGATTTAACATGGAAGTGATAAGGTGTTATGGTATTATTGAAGCTAATATTTCTTTCCTATCTGTGTTCATTTGTAACTATTGTATTATTAATACAGAATATGCATAAATAAAAAATAAAAAAAAAAAAGTATGACACAGTTACAGCTTGTTCTTTCCCTTTCTCCCAAATCCTCCTTCTAAATCTTTTTATCTATGTGCTCTACAGCTCCTTTGCAGAGGCCGAGCCTCAGTGGTAGTTCTTCATTCTTGCGCCTTCCTTTGCCATTTCAGAGCATTGGAATGATGCCGTAATGACCTCTGAACTTCTCGAAGTTACAGGTGGACCTGATAGAGGAGAGGCAGATGCAGCAGCAACAACTATGGGTGCCTGCTGCTTGGAAAATTCTGTAGCCTATCTGCCGAAGTACACACACCCACTACAGGGTGTCTGACAGTAAATGTATTGCATCTTCATTTTCCTATATGCTTATTGTGTGTGGTGTGGTTTCCTGCCATCAACTACAAGAACAATCACTGCTATGCTGACCCTTGCTCCAGCTGTGGAAGATGCAACCTTAATTCTCTCAGGCAGTCTGTTGTATGATTGCTGCCATCCTTCCATTAACTATATGATCGTGATGGAAAAGGCCATACATTAAAATCATACTTACCGATTAAAGGATCAATGGATAAAGGGCCAGGCCCATGTCCTTACTGTAAGACTTCCCTTCCTCTTCCTATGGGGGGAAAAGTATCCATTGTTTGGCCAGAACAAGCCTGGCCAAATGTCTCAGGTCAGCCTAGGAAAAGTTCACTTTCCTGCATTTTGCGGTATGTTGTGGTCACCGTCTGAACAGCCAAACACACACAAGAAGTCATTGACCGATTCTCTGTATATTGCACGGCTATTGTATGATATCTGGTTATAACATATCTGGCTAAGTAGACATTTTAAGTTCTCACCGGCATAGCTATTTACATTACACATATTCATCTTTGGCACAGATATCATTCATCTCCGCCTACATATCCCATACTCCATAATAGATAATCTGCTATAATCAGAGGTATAAGCATATGTTATTGTCCCGGTGTAGTCAACTGGAGTAGATCCGAGCCTTGTCTGTAGGCATCCCAGTCTTCTTTAAACAGGTCCCCTCTGCAGTACTCTCCAGTGTCTTTGGGGTCCAGGCAGGGAAGAGAACCGTGTGGCTTAGCAAATAGTCTACCTCGGTAAAGCTCCGCCTGTAGCCGTCTTCCCAGGGCTCAACTCCGGGGAAAAAAAGGGCCACCAAAACAACAGTAACACAAGACTCGTTTAGTGTATATTCCCCTTGCAATCATCCACTGAGAGAACAACGTTTCTCCTTGCCTGAAGATGCCATGACCCCGCAGCAAATGCCTCCCAAATCCACAGGTCAGTAGCTCTGTTCCCAGCCTTGCACCTGTTCATACTTTTCTTTTTAACAAGCAAAAAACACATTTTGCAAACAAACCTAAGTTTAAGCCTACACTAGTCACAGGGAGGAAAAGAAAAAAGGCTCTGCACCAAGCCTCCTTTAGAAGCCTCTTAGGCTCTGGCACGACTCATCCCTACTCCCCACCATTATGCTTTCAGGCATCAGTCTTCCCTGTCCTCAAAATAATGCAAAGGCAAAAAAAAACCAGTCAAAGTACCCTACCCTTAGTCCCCTTCCATTCCCATCTGGTTTTTGTTTCCGGGCAATCCACCTCCATGTCCTCCTCCTCTTCCATGGGGCTGGTTGGCAATTTAAACTCCCCAATGTCACTGTGAACTCCCTTCTCTCTACTCAGGGGCTCACCTGTGTGTGTCCAATGCCCCAGTGTCATGTCCTCAGGTGAATGGCCAGCTGTCTCTCCCCCTTCCCATTGGTCTCTCAGATGCTCTAAGAGTCTGGAAAATGTAGTTTCCCTCCTGTCTCTCCGAGGCCTGCTGTCTCCCTGGAGTAATCCAGTCCGGGTTTTCCCTGCTGGACAAACAGTGAGCCTCATCACAGTTACATAAGCGCATATCTGCCATTTTCAGTATTGAACAGATGTATGCATAATTCAAATGGGCGCTCAATTTTTCTTGGTGGCTACATATTTGCATGGCTATTCCTTCATTCTCATATCTAAACGGTTATGATATGTGGCCTTTGAAAATATACGCTCTTGTTTGACTAGTTTTCTTTAGCCACCTGTAGCTATAGTAACCGGCTTACTGAATATGGACCTCCACATTTTTTGAACTAAAAAAAAAGAACATTTCTCAGGGCAAGGGCCTGTTTTAGGGCCTGGGCGATACTATCTTGCGATAATGATAGAGTTGGAGGATGATCTAGATTGCCAATTACTACTAATATCTGATTAAAAAAAAAAGACTCTTGCCTTTAGCAATGTGTTATCAAAGGGCTCTCAACAGCTCTGCTCCACCAGCTGATATGTCCTGTTTCCCTAAATTAATTTAACAAGGGGTTCTTGAGAGTCTTGGAGAGCCACCTCCAACACAGCACTGGACAAGTTGACCTTGAGGTCCTTTCCAGTTCCGCCTTTCTATGTTTATATGATATAGTATTTTACTTATTATATTTTTGCAGTATTTGGGCTGGAAGATCTGCCCCTTTTATCATCACATACCTCTTCAATTGTTCATGCTATGTTCATGTTTTAGACGTGTATCAGTATGATATTTTTGTAATTAACTTCTCTTTTTCACTTTGCTGTCTTTCCTTCAGAGAAATTTACTCCTGACATCTGCTCAGTAACTGGACCTCTCCCTTCTTAACAATCAGTCCATTCCCTTAGCTCAAAAAAATAAAACCAAAAATAAAAACAACAAAAAAACCCCCCAACAACAACAACAACAAAAAACTGGGCCCCAACGCTGCTGTCCGAAAGGATTTCTCTTCATTGCCATCTGGAATGCTGGAATGAAAGAATTACAAGGGAATTATTCCTTGCTGGTCAGATCAGTTCCTCTCAATATAAAATGGAGCAGGAATGTTTTACTGATACGGTACATATATTTCAAATATTAAACAACAAAGAAAGCAGCTTTTCATTCAAAATTCAACATGTCAGAACAGAATAAACTTTAATCCAACATAATGACAGTGAGCTCTACAGTATCTGGAATGAAACAAGTGCAAGAGAATAACAATATCTTGCTGGTCAGATCGGTTCCTCTCAGCACACAGCAGTGCACAAAATGGAAGAGGGACACAGGGACCAACACAGATTATAAACTTCCCTGAATGCAACTTTGGCAATCCTGTGAAAATATAAGGAGACTAGGGATGTGAATCGTTTTTCAACGATTAAAATTATCGTCCGATAATGTTTATATCGTCTTAAATCATTATAGAACACGATACAATAGAAATTCTAACGATTTATCGTTAAAAATCATTAAATCGTGTTAGTGCGCACTAACTCGAGTTAGTGCGCACTAACTCCCCGTTAGTGCGCACTAACTCGATTTAGTGCGCACTAACTGAAAATGATACAAATAAACACTTTCCAGGTCACTGAAGGTCAGTTAGGAATGAATATGTGTTCCTATTGGCTGGCTGCCCTCTTATCTATTGATGTTACCAAGGTTACCACTGAGGTGGTTCGTTAGTTTCCAGTTCCATTTCCCATCCCCCCAACACCAAGGTTACCACTGAGGTGATGGTTGGGGGGATGGGAAATGGAACTGGAAACTAACGAACACCAACAGAAAATGAAACAAAGTGTTCACACTTCCCAGGTCAGTAAAGGTCACTTAGGAATGAATATGTATGTATGTATTCCTATTGGCTGGCTGTGCTCTTATCTATTGATGTTACCAAGGCTAACACTGAGGTAATGGTTGGAGGGATGTGAAATGGAAACAGTTGGAAGCTTGACAAAAAAAGTAATGTAATGATAAGCACTCACGTGACTAGAACTTGTTTGTTTATTATTTTTGTTAGCAGGCACCTGAAATGCTAGTGCATGTTGAATTTGCCAATCACTGTGCATTTTAGAAAGGTGGTCCTGGCTGGAACTGTACACAGTTCAAATATATGTAATTGATTGTTGGTAAGTGTATTTTTTAAGTAGCCACACTGGCACAAGTATGTTTACTTTTCCTCCTACTTAACTCACTAGCTCAGCTTTGTAAGAAGGGCTTCTCTGCTTGTGTGTTGTTTTTGTTTGGTGTGAGGAGAGCAGAAACATCAGATCTTTATTCAATCTACTACAGTCATCTCTTACAGTGCCCTATCCCTATTAATACCAGGAGTGTTGTGATCTTCCTGCACACAGTGCCCTAACCCTGATACCAGTCTGAGACAGCTCCCTCCCTGCATTACTAGTGAGAGGCTGGCTTCACAGACAGGGGGGAGCTGCCTGCCCTCACTCCTGACTTCCCCCATGTCCCAGCTAGTGAATGGTGTGTGGGTGAGGGGGGGGGGGAGGATGGTGAAGTCTGAGACAGCTCCCTCCCTGCATTACTAGTGAGAGGCTGGCTTCACAGACAGGGGGGAGCTGCCTGACCCTCACTCCTGACTTCCCCCATGTCCCAGCTAGTGAATGGTGTGTGGGTGAGGGGGGGGGGAGGAGGATGGTGAAGTCTGAGACAGCTCCCTCCCTGCATTAATAGTGAGAGGCTGGCTTCACAGACAGGGGGGGAGCTGCCTGACCCTCACTCCTGACTTCCCCCATGTCCCAGCTAGTGAATGGTGTGTGGGTGAGGGGGGGGGGGGGGAGTAGGATGGTGAAGTCTGAGACAGCTCCCTCCCTGCATTACTAGTGAGAGGCTGGCTTCACAGACAGGGGGGAGCTGCCTGACCCTCACTCCTGACTTCCCCCATGTCCCAGCTAGTGAATGGTGTGTGGGTGAGGGGGGGGGGGGGGAGGATGGTGAAGTCTGAGACAGCTCCCTCCCTGCATTACTAGTGAGAGGCTGGCTTCACAGACAGGGGGGAGCTGCCTGACCCTCACTCCTGACTTCCCCCATGTCCCAGCTAGTGAATGGTGTGTGGGTGAGGGGGGGGGGAGGAGGATGGTGAAGTCTGAGACAGCTCCCTCCCTGCATTACTAGTGAGAGGCTGGCTTCACAGACAGGGGGGGAGCTGCCTGACCCTCACTCCTGACTTCCCCCATGTCCCAGCTAGTGAATGGTGTGTGGGTGAGGGGGGGGGGGAGGATGGTGAAGTCTGAGACAGCTCCCTCCCTGCATTACTAGTGAGAGGCTGGCTTCACAGACAGGGGGGAGCTGCCTGACCCTCACTCCTGACTTCCCCCATGTCCCAGCTAGTGAATGGTGTGTGGGTGAGGGGGGGGGGGGGGGAGGATGGTGAAGTCTGAGACAGCTCCCTCCCTGCATTACTAGTGAGAGGCTGGCTTCACAGACAGGGGGGAGCTGCCTGACCCTCACTCCTGACTTCCCCCATGTCCCAGCTAGTGAATGGTGTGTGGGTGAGGGGGGGGGAGGATGGTGAAGTCTGAGACAGCTCCCTCCCTGCATTACTAGTGAGAGGCTGGCTTCACAGACAGGGGGGAGCTGCCTGACCCTCACTCCTGACTTCCCCCATGTCCCAGCTAGTGAATGGTGTGTGGGTGAGGGGGGGGGGGGAGGATGGTGAAGTCTGAGACAGCTCCCTCCCTGCATTACTAGTGAGAGGCTGGCTTCACAGACAGGGGGGAGCTGCCTGACCCTCACTCCTGACTTCCCCCATGTCCCAGCTAGTGAATGGTGTGTGGGTGAGGGGGGGTGGGGAGGAGGATGGTGAAGTCTGAGACAGCTCCCTCCCTGCATTACTAGTGAGAGGCTGGCTTCACAGACAGGGGGGAGCTGCCTGACCCTCACTCAAGCAGAGAAGCCCTTCTTACAAAGCTGAGCTAGTGAGTTAAGTAGGAGGAAAAGTAAACATACTTGTGCCAGTGTGGGTACTTAAAAAATACACTTACCAACAATCAATTACATATATTTGAACTGTGTACAGTTCCAGCCAGGACCACCTTTCTAAAATGCACAGTGATTGGCAAATTCAACATGCACTAGCATTTCAGGTGCCTGCTAACAAAAATAATAAACAAAGAAGTTCTAGTCACGTGAGTGCTGATCATCACATGTCAAGCTTCCAACTGTTTCCATTTCACATCCCCCCAACCATTACCTCAGTGGTAACCTTGGTAACATCAATAGATAAGAGCACAGCCAGCCAATAGGAATACATATTCATTCCTAAGTGACCTTTACTGACCTGGGAAGTGTGAACACTTTGTTTCATTTTCTGTTGGTGTTCATGAGTTTCCAGTTCCATTTCCCATCCCCCCAACCATCACCTCAGTGGAAACCTTGGTAACATCAATAGATAAGAGGGCTGCCAGCCAATAGGAACACATATTCATTCCTAACTGACCTTCAGTGACCTGGAAAGTGTCTATTTGTATCATTTTGAGTTAGTGCGCACTAACTCGAGTTAGTGCGCACTAACGGGGAGTTAGTGCGCACTAACTCGAGTTAGTGCGCACTAATCGGAAAAAACGATTTTTAACGATTTTTCAATGAAATAATCGTGCCAAACACGATTTTCTTCTCCTGCCACACGATTTCTATCGTTAAGACGATATGGAAAACGATTCACAGCCAGCGGAATGAAAATAAAGAATTCCTTGCTGGGTCAGACTAGGTTCATCGAGACCACCAGCATCCTGTCACCAACAGTGGCCAATCCAAGTCACAAGGACATGGCAGCACCCAATATAATACCAGACTCGCTAGTCCCGGATCACCCCTGGAGCCCTTTTTAAAAATCAGTGACATCATGGCCCACCTTCCATTCTTCAGGAATCATGGCTGTTTGAAATGATAAGTTACAGATTACTAGTAACAGGTTAGCAATTTCTTGTTTTAGTTATTTTAAAACTCTGGGATAGATGTCATAAGGTCCTGATGATTTGTTCATCTTTGGTTTGTCTTTCATTGTTATAGGTATTTATTTTAGTTGTTCAGGATCTCCTCTGTTAAAGAATGTTTCACGTGTAAGTATGCTCCGAACATCCTCCTCCATAATGACCGAGGCAAAGAACTCATTCAGTTTTTCTGCTATTTCCTTGTCTTCCTTGAGTGCCCTTTTGCATCTCGATCATCTTACAGGGCAACTGATTTTTTGCTTTGAATATACTTGTTTTTGCCTTACTGTCAAGTTTTTTTTCTCAAAGTATTTATTGCCTAACTACTGTTTTATATGTAACTTGCCAGTGCTTATGCTCGTGCCTATTTTTTGCTTCATTTGTGTCTGCTTTCCATTTTATGAACAATGCACTTTCAGCTTTAACTGCCGTCATGACCTCACCGTTAAACCATGTTGGAAATTGTTTGGGCTCTCTCTGTCACTTTAGTTCACCTGTCCTTTCTTTAGCACCTTTATCAGGTAAGTTATCATGCTTCTGATAGACGATTTGAACCAGCATATTAACACATTTCTTACTTCAGTTATAAAGCTCTAATAATGAACAAATCAAAACAAGAGAAGCTATCTTTAGTTTAACCACCAATCTAAATGTCTTTAAAAAATGCTGCTAGTAGAAGATTTAACACTCTGAATATCTTTTGAAATTTGGAATGCAGATATCACTTTCTTTAAAGTGAATATTTCTAATTTGGTGCATTTGGGGCACTGAAGATATCTAGCTTAATTGTACAATTGTCTTATTTGATTATTTATAACAGAATTATTTATTTATTTAATTTCTTTTCCTATACCGATGCTCAAGACTAGGTCTTATCGTACCGGTTTACAATGTAACTGAGGGGAAACCAATTAACATCAAGGTAGAAAGTAAAGTTACATTAAACAGGGAGCATAAAACCTGGGCAATGGAAGACAGTACAGAGTTTAAACTAAGAAACAATTAGAGAGAGATAAATATATAAATCAACAAAAACTGTAAGATACAAAAACATAGGTTTATCCTAGGCAGTTATTAGCCTGGTATGTCCAGAGGGAGAAGGAAAGGGTGAGGTTGGGTGGGGGGAAGGGATAGGGGAGGGGTGGGGGAGTGAGAGTCGGTGATGGTTGAGGAGATCCTTCAGCGGTAGGCTTCTGCGAAAAGCCAGGTTTTCAATTTCTTTCTGAAAGTTGAATGGCATTGTTCTTGGCGTAAGTCTTGTGGAAGTGAATTCCAATGTAGTGGACCTGATGTTGAAAGAGCTCGCTTGTGAATAGTGTTGTGGACCGATGATTTGTTGGGGGGGGCCTTGAGCGAACCTTTGTAGGCAGTTCTGATCGCTAAATAAATAAATAATTAACAATTATTTATTTATTTAGTGATTTATTTATTTAGTGATTTTTTATATACCGCGGCACGTAAAAAACATCACCTCGGTTTACAATAAACAATAAATTAGCAACAGGCTTTACAGACATTATGCAATTACGGTGGACATAATAAGAATCATATAAGAACAATTTAAGAACAAAAACATAATATAAATGAATAACGAAATCAGTTAAGAACACTAAGCAATTGAACTGTTGCAAGTCATATTCCATTACTTAATGGCAAGTCAATAATCATAAACGGGGGGAGGGCTGGTGAAAAGGAGAAAAAAGCAGAGAGCAAAATAAATAGGGGGGAGGATTGGGTTAGAGGGACAGGGAGAATGTAAATGGCATTTCAGAATAAGAGGGGTTCATAGCGTATAAGCTTGCTCAAATAGCCAGGTTTTGAGGTTTTGTTTGAATTTCTTATGGCATGGTTCGAGACGCAGGTCCGTGGGCATTTTGTTCCAGATGTTGGTTCCGGCTATGGTGAAAGAGCGGTCTCTTGTGGCAACGTGTTTGATGTGTTTAAGAGAAGAAGGGGCAAGTTTAGCTTGGTGGATATTTCTTATTGGTCTCTTAGATGTGTGGAAAATAAAGTGATCAGAGAACCATTGCATCTCTGGGTTATGGATCGACTTATGAATGAGTGTGAGAACTTTGAATATAATCCTAGATGCTACAGGAAGCCAGTGCAGGAACATGAGGGCTGGTGTGATATGTTCGTGGCGGCGAGTATTAGTGAGTATTATATTTGCAAACCTAGAGTAAGATATTATATTGATGTTGTGGACAGGATTTTCCCCTTAAATTTGGATATTTATCATTATTATTAGAGATGTGAATCGGAACCGGAATCGGTTCAGATTCCGGTTCCGATTCACATGTGGGGTTTTTTCCATCAGGCCTGATCGCGGTTTTGTTTATCAGCTGCGCCTGAGCTGATAAACAAAAAACCCACCCCGACCCTCTAAAAATCCCTTTGCTTCCCCCACCCTCCCAACCCCCCAAAAAAACATTTTACAGGTACCTGGTGGTCCAGTGGGGGTCCCGGGAGTGATCTCCCGCTGTTGGGCCGTCGGATGCCACTAATAAAAATGGCGCCGATGGCCTTTGCCCTTACCATGTGACAGGGTATCCGTGCCCTTGGCCGGCCCCTGTCACATGGAGGGAGCACTGGATGGCCAGCGCCATCTTTAAAAATGGCCCGATTTCTGACGACTTTGAAAATCGTCCGAAGCCCGATTCACATCCCTAATTATTATTGGATTTATTAGTTCATTCCTTGGGTTACTTGTATCTGGGAAAGCTTACTAAAATTAGAAGATTAGCTGTACAGGATGATAAATCTGAACCCGATAAAAGAGAAATCCAGGATGGAAATTAGAGAACAAAGCAAATGACTACAAAGGAAAGGAGATGGGTTATCAAGTATTTTTTTAAAGATGTACATATTGGGGACATAATGAATATCAGATTAAAGATGTTTCTATAACTTGGATCAGGGGCTGTGGGATGCCTTTTTCGTTGGAAGCTCTGATCCCTCCCCACCTTCTCCCACTTTGTCTTCCTGTCTGCCAGTAGATCTTCAGAGGGATAGCCATGTTTGTGTGGTATAGCAAAAAAAAAAAAGAGGCAGGTAGCACCTTATAGACTAAATAGTTTATTGAGGCATGAGCTGTCGAGAACAGGGCCCACTTTGTCAGATGCATTGAAAGCTCATGCCTCAATCTCTTGCTGTCATCCACAACTTGTCATTTTTGTCTGCCAATATTCTCCCTCTCCCATTCTCTCCTCCTCTCTCCACCTTACCCCTCCATTTTTCCTTGTATCCATCTCCTCTCCATCTCTTTCTCATCCCTTCCTCTTCCTTTCTTTCCCTCATGATATACCTTTTCCTCCACCCAATCTGAGGAGAATGATAGTGTATAAAGTCTTGTCCTTTTCCTGCAGTCTGACTACTGCTTTGAACTATAAACCACATTAAAAAAAAAAAAGCCAGATAACTCTGACTTATCTGGTTAAGTGTTGCCGTTGAATATCCAGCTGCAGTTAATGAATGTCACTTAACAGAATAAGTGACTTATCCAGGTAAGCTTATAGCCAGATAACTCAGGCAGAGAATGGGGTCATTGGGGTGGGCCTGGTAAAGCATTATTTGCATATGACCTATGGATAAGCGATAATTTTACTGCTTTCATGTTAATGTGTTGTGGGATTTCCTCAATGTTCATGTTATGGGCTTACTGTATAGCATGCTATTTCTGGCATATTCCAAAGGTTCCCGAATGTGCATGACATATGGGCGACCGTCGCCCGTATGACATAGTGAGGGCAAAGGTAGCGCCAGCACCATTTTGAATATTGGCAATACAGCCCGCTCCCGGACCCCGCTGGACTTTTGGCAAGTCTTGTGGGGGTCAGGAGGCCCCCCCAAGCTGGCCAAAAGTCCCTGGGGGTCCAGCGGGGGTCCGGGAGCGATCTCCTGCACGCGTGATGTCGGGAGCCAGGAACCAAAATGGCGCCGGCACTACCTTTGCCCTGTCACATGATAAGGGCAAATGGCCACAAGCGCCAT
Source organism: Rhinatrema bivittatum (assembly GCF_901001135.1). Lineage (NCBI taxonomy): Eukaryota > Metazoa > Chordata > Amphibia > Gymnophiona > Rhinatrematidae > Rhinatrema > Rhinatrema bivittatum. The sequence goes on along the minus strand of NC_042615.1, from coordinate 29,122,399 downwards.
TTCTCTTAATGCAGCCATGGCCAGAGAGTGGGAGATCGCGCCGGGACCCCCCCCCCCCCCACTAGACCCCAGGTAATTTAAAACATTTTGGGGGGGTTCGGGAGGGTGGGGGATTTGTTTTAAAGGTTCGGGGTGGGTTTTAGGGTTGTTTTGGTGTGCCGGTTTTCCGCCCTCCCCCGATTTATGATTTTTAACGATTTAAAAAAACAAAACAAAACACGACGATCAGATTTCCCTCTCCCCCCAGCCAAAATCGATCGTTAAGACGATCGATCACACAAGTCACACCCCTAATGGTTAGTGATAGCAGAGGTCAAGTTCCCAAAGGTCAGTCCAAGAGTAGTCAGCCAAAGCAGGGGTCAGGTTCCAGAGTTCAGACGTGGTCGAGCAGGCAGGCAGAGGTCAGTATCCAGGCAGCAATCAGCATAGTCAAGGTCAGTACCAGAGAGTCAGTCCAAGAGGTACTAGCTGGGGGAATGCAGAAATAGACAGACGCTGGAACAGAAGGATGCTGGAACAGGAAGACGCTAGAACAGGAAGATGCTGGAACAGGACTGAAACAGGACTGGAACAAGACTGGAATGAGACTGGAACAGGCGATGAGACATGGAGGTAAACTAGTACACACATGGTGTCGACCCGATTGCCAAGGCAAGGAAGTGCATGCAGGCACTTCCTTTTCTACTGAGATCAATCAGGGCATGTCGCGGAGCTTGGACCCGCCCCTGGCCCTATAAGGGACCGGACAGTCTATGCACGCATGCCTAGGTGTGGGGACGCTGCCACAAAGGACGCCGAGCCCCACACTGGTGCACTGAGGAAGGCCCAGCGACTGCCGCCACAAGACACCGAGGCCTGGAGGAGCTTGCGGCTGTTGCTGGAGAGGCCGACCCAGGACCTGCAGAGGAGTTGGTGAGGTGAGCAAGCCCATGCATGGGCCGAGCGTGGACGGGGCACGCAACACTATGCAAGATTTCAATAAAGAAACAGTGTGGTACCTGAAGAAATATTCAGAAGAATAGTGATAAGGAAAGAAAAGCTTACAAGAGAATAACAGACTAGGAGCATGAAGTTAACAAAATGTCTCTTTACTAGGCTAAAGAGTCAAAAAATGTTTGTTTTGTTCATTCACTTTGTAGGTCACAGTCATTCATTAGATTTGAAAAAAAAATGTGATAATTGTATTTGTTCATTCATTTGCAATTATTGTCAATAGAGGAAGAAATGCAGAATATTTTGGGCTCACAAACTGGGATTCTCTAATAGTTTGTAATGAAACTATTGGGTAGACATCATCAGGAAGGTGAAGGCATGCCAACATATCAAGACTATGTCAACATGGTAACACAAGTAGCAAGAAGAGCCCAAGGACCAGCAAGGAAGCAAAATAGTACTAGCAAAGGCAGGAGTTGTCCAAGGCACCATCAAAGGAGTAAAATAGCAGCAAGATTGGCAAGATCACCCCAAGAATGCAAAAGTGAGGCAAAGGACCCTAACAATAGTTGCATGAATACCCCAAGGTGGTACAAGAGGTGCAAAGCTGCACCACGTATGGCATGGATAGGTCAAGTACTACAAAGAGGGAAAATAGCACCAAACGAGACAGTGATAGAGGGTAAAAAAAACAGAGAGAGGCATAAAGAGTCTAGAACACCATGAGAGGTACAAAACAGCCAACCAGAATGGGAAGAACACACAAAAGCTCCAAATGAGAAGCAAAGGACACCAATCAAATTGGCAGAAAGCCTTAGGCAGGGAGAAACCAGAGGAAATCCCTGGGGGTAGCACAATGTCATTTCAATATGGCATCATTAAGTGATGGAAATGCCTATTTAGGCTTGGAGCTGTTCTTCACTGGAGGCTAGGATCCTACTGACTAGAGGCACCAAATGCTTTTTAGGGATTCACTGTTTAATATCCTGTGATTCAGGGAATCCAAAACACAATTCTTCTTCTGAATCAGTGTTTGCAAATACTGCTCTGTTAGCTTAGATGTGGTTTTGCTTCTGTCTGCTGGAGTGGCAAAGGAAGCACCCTAAGGTAACAAGACTGTCTTATTGTGGCGGCAGTAGCAGTAGTGCTGGCGATTATTAAAAACTGAAATTATAGGAGCAGAGCAATGAAATGACCTAGAAGAGTTGATGGCTGAGAAGAAATTAATAATGGTATCAAAAGCCCTAGGATGGTGCAGCAAGTACACAAAACAATGGATGGCCAGTGCAAGACCAAAAGTTGGCAAAATCATGGAGGATGGGGATTTGGAATGACAGCAGCAGTAGTGGTACTGGCAATTATTAAAAACTTAAACAGTAGGAGCAGAGAATCACAGAAAGGTAGAGCTGAGTTAACCAAATAACTTATTCAGCGAAATTTTATATTTGGCTAAATCTAGACATGGCCCAGAGTAATGTTAAAGTTATCCAGGAAAATGTTTCCAGATATCTTTAACCTTAATTGTCCATATTCAAAGAAAATAAGTGGTTCAGTGGCGACCATGAAAAAAAAAATCCTTAGAAAACGTGTTGGCCCAATCCTCCATGCACTCCAAGCCCCCATAAAGATTGTGCCAAAGTTTATGGCCTATGGAGTTAATTGCTACCCTTCCCAGCAGTTTCTTCAAAAACATTTATCTCCAGCCCCATCCCCCACCACTCCAACCCTAATCTGCCCACCCCATCCGGAACTCTCCAAAACCCTTTAGGATGCCAAGTTCATCCTATACTTTTATTGGTCCTGACAGTGGTAGGAGTGTACTGCTATCCTAGCAGGCTAAGGGTTTTGGAGGGTGCCAGATGGGGTGGGAGGGTTAGAGTTGGAGTGGAAGTGTGAGAGGGAAGATGGGATAAGGAGGCACCTGTAGGTACATTTTTTTTTTGACAAAATATGGAGTAGAGGTGAGAGAAGAGGCCACTATCAGCTCCATAGGCCTTAACCATTGGCACAATCTTTGGGGGGTGGATTAGAGGAGAAGGGGATCAGACCAGTAAGCCCCACATTAGTCTTCACTAGGGTAAGAGATGGAGGATTGGGACTGCAGGCCTCTAGTTTTTATTTCATTCTTTATTTTATGTTTGTTGCCATTTAACTGGCTGCATTCCTTGAATGCATTTGGTTAAGGTAAAGTTACCCAGAAACACATTCCTGGTCAACTGTGAAACTTAACCATCGATATTCAAAGATAGCTGCTTAGACTATACATAGCCTTATAACTTTATTTGAGATTATTTAGCTCAATGTTTGTCTGACTGAATATCCCTGATAACTTATCCAGCTAATTTTACTTAGGTAAGTTATCCATTGTTTTGATAAGTTTTTTAATATTGACATCCAGATTGCTGGTAGCTGAGGTATCAAGGACCATTCATAGCATAAAGTCCTCAACATCTTATTACTGATTCTGGAGATGTGCACACAATTGATGCTTTATATTAACTGACATTTCTACTAAACAGAAATGTGATTTTCATTATATTCGTTACAGGAAATATCACCTAACTTCTTTGAGTTCCCCAAGTGTGTTTGGATTATTATATTTAAAGATCCTAACTTTGTTATGGTTTCTTTTTACAAGACATTTAACAATAACTTAAGCTCCATTTGAGTCCTTGTATGACAGATATGAGGAATTATACTTAATCTTCTTAGCAGATTTTCATGCAGTGCCTTGTATAGGCAGAATAATAACAATGTTTTATTGACACGCTGCCAATGCTAAAAAAAAACAAACCCAGTTATCTCTTCAAATTAAGCATTCTAAACAAGAATTCCATTTACAAATAAGGTAGTTATTTAAGGTTAATTAAGTTGTAATAATTACTCCCACTCAGCTAATTAGAATGTGATAAGTAGGCAGTTAGCTTAGCACAGGCAAGCCTATGTGAAATTTAAGAACATGCTGCTCCATGCTAAAGTAATCACCTGCAGTGAGAGTAGATAGGAGCTCTGCGAGAAGCAACGGTAAGCCAGGGGACCAGGTTGCATATGGTGAGAATCTCTAACCTTTTCCACCACACATTCCCAACTTATTCTTTTCAATGATCATGGGAGGCTGTCCTTGTTCCATTTGGGTAATAAGCCATACTTTTATTTTTTTATTTATATTCTGCTTTTTGTTCTTTTTTGAGCCCTTCAAAGTGGATTACATTCAGGTACTGTAGGTATTTCCCTATCACCAGAGGGCACACAATCTAAGGGGGGCATTTATCAAAGTGCTATATGGCGTTTTTGCATGTGTTAAGGTGTTTTTGCATGCCAAAAGCACCTTTAACGCATGCGGAAACACCATAATGCATGTCGTGATGCAAATTAGGAAAAGGGGAGGAGTTTGGGGTAGGATTTCTGGCCAAGTTGAGAGAACATTGCACAAATCTCATCTTTGGGTGAGTTTCCTCACTCCGAGGTCATCAAATCTTCACAAGAGTGCACTGTTCTGTTTGTATGTAACACTCTGCATGTCAAAGTGTACCCTAACCCCTACACTAATACCTAAACCTCACCTCGAGTAGCTAGGTGGGCTTCCTATAGAGGTATAAATACCTGCTTAGTATGAGGGTCTTATAGCTAGTCTCTCTCTCTCTCTCTCTCTCTCTCTCTCTCTCTCTCTCTCTCTCTCTCTCTCTCTCTCTCTCCCAAATCCAGCCCTAAGTATATACTTGAGGGTGCTCCTTGCTCCTGTCACAAGGAGCAACAATAGGACTCAAACCCTGGTCACCTAATTTATTGCCCACTGCTCTAACCACTAGGCTACTCCCATAAACTTGCTCCTTGCGAAAACCCAGCCTATGTGTTTAAAATGTACCAAACCATTTTAAAAAATGCACATAATCCATGTTAATCACAGACAAGCATGAATTCATAGCAACACAATAGACTAAAAGGGCCACCAGAAATGTGATTTAAATTTTATTCCTGCTCTGATCCTGCCATTAAATTTCCTGCATTAAAAAACATACACAAAGCTGCAACTTGCTGTGCTTAGCAGCATGTCATCGGTGGCTGTTTAACCAGAGCTACGTAAGTATTGCATCTTTTTAGCCTATTCACTTTTACAACTGATTTTTACAACTAATATTTACAATTGTCCGTGCTGTTTTTCTTTAGTTCCAGATTTGTGTTTTAGTTGCAAGGCAAAATTCAGTATAAAAAGGACATGATTATGTGGTACATGATTAAAGCAGTGCACAGTAAGTCACAGCTGTTACTTTTTTCTCAGACATTTGTGAGGTTTTGACTTTTTTTTTACTAGTAACACTTTTTGTACCAGCTCTAGTGTTTTTGATAGTGGTGACATATTCCTTATTTCATTTCCTCACTTTATGGTTGAATATTCTGTATTTAAGGGGAGTGGATTTTGTTGTGGCATCCTAATACTCCAGAACAAACTAATAAGACAATCACTGTCACATTGATAAAAATCACAGAACCGAGCTGTGGTACAGCAGGCGGCATCTTGAGTCTAACAGAGCTGGCAGGGCTGATCCATATGATATGCTCATTCCTGAATGAGAAGAAGAGATGCCCGCCATGACTGCGGCATTCCTGATAGCTGCAAAGCAGCACTGAAGGTAAGCCTCACTGGAGACTCACCCCCCACGCCTGGATGTGATGAAGGCACTTCTGTCATCTGGGATGACAAAGGCAGCATGCCAGGCAAAAAAATAGAGAAATGTAGCCACACACACCAATTATCAACAAGGCAAGTGTGTTGCAAAAGAACTTCCAGATCTGTCTTTAAAGGGTTCAAAAATCCCAGACGGATGTTTATGCAAAAAGCCTTTAATGGAAATTTCAGAGAAGTCACAAATGTCATCAGTAGTCTATTTCAGAGAAGTCACAAATGTCATCAGTAGTCTATTGATGACATTTGTGACTTCTCTGAAATTTCCATTAAAGGCTTTAAGGTGAATCTTAAAAGCCCGGCATGTGCATTAATTAGAGGATGTGCACACAAATCGGGCTTACATGAGAATACATCTCACCAAGATTCAAAAAGGGGTGGGGCATGGGTGCTCCGGGGCAGGGCTAAGAGAGGTGCATGTATCTACTTACGTGCCTGGACACACCCCCAGGTCCCCTGCCGCGTACATTTACTTCTGCTATGGAAAAAAAACAAAACAGCTGTTTCAGAGGGATTAAAAGGGTCTGGAATAACTGGGGTGAATGTCGAGGGTTTGGACAACCTAGCTCATAACTGGGTGAAATGGTGGCTGAACTGGTGAAATTGGCAATGGTCTGGATGCGCGCCCCTTTTAAAATTCCCTGACTTATGCACTAGATGCGACATTTACGTGCTCAGGCGCACACCCGTTTAAAATCGGGTGCACACGGTCATGCACTATCTGTATTTTGTAACATCCATGCACGTGTGTGCGCAAGTTATGAAATCACCGCATCCCTGGGTGCATGGCGGCACACGTGCCAATATGCGCCCATGTACCAGTTTGAAAGTTACTGTCCCTTTGAAATAACAGGTGTCTGGGATTTTTGAATCCCCTGAGGAGAGTTCTGGAAGTTTTCTTGCAACGCACTTTTTGCCTTGCTGTAAATGAAACAAAACATTATAAAAAAATGATCACAGGACTTCTCCAGTTTCTCTAGTCCAGCAGACACAACAATTGCTGCTTCTGAGTCTATCCCTACATCTGGCATACAGAAAGCCGAGAGAGCTGGTAATTCATTTCCATTTTGAGAAGCAAATGTCCTTTTTCTTAGGAATAAAAGCTGAGTCAGTTTTTCTTACTGACCCTTTTGACAGCCATGCACCCATCCCCCATTAGCATTTTCCTGAAAGCTCGTAAAGTGTAATGTAATTAAATTGTTCATTTATAACTGTTTATTAGATTTTTTTTATAATATAATCAATAAACCTTATTGAACTTTAAAAAACCCTGTTTATTTATAGAATGATTCATTAGTGTTGTTGGAAGCCACAAAAAAATCTGTTGACTGAGCACGACTTTATTGTTATTGCTTGATTTGTTAGAGTGGCAAAGGTTCAAACGGATGTACTGATAAACATGTGGCGGGCCATATTCAAAAGCCATTTAAATAGATAGCTCATAAATTGTTCATTTAAATGTCAAGGTTTTCTATAGTCAACCACTTATCTGGCCAAGTTATAGAAGGAGCCTTAAATAGGGAGCAGGTGATGATACCAAGCAACTTTCTTGTTGTGGGCCCTTTATACTATGGTGAGACAGGTGCACGCATGCCTAGAAGGAGGAGGGACCTGGACCAATGGATCATGTCATCCTGTGGTGCCAGGATTGGTGGCACTGGTGAGACGGCAGCATACCAGCCACAGGAGAACCTTGGCAGCATCCTGCTCCACTCTTGGCTGCATCGAGTGAGTGCAGGTCACTAGGGATGTGCAGAGCAAAATTTTATGTTCATATTTTTTATGTCCGAAAGGGGGTCCCACTTGCGGCCAATATGGACATAAAAAAAATCCAATGAGTTGGGTATATGTACATATGTGCAAAAAAAAAATTAAACCCCCTCACCCTCCTTAATCCCCCCCCAGACTTACCACAACTCCCTGGTGATCGAGCGAGGAGTGAGGACGTCATTTCTGCAATCCTTGCCGGGAATCACGTGACGTCGCGTCTGAGTGACGCGGCGCCACGTGATTCCCGGCTCGTTCACGCTGGACGGCTCGTTCGGCCCAAAAAGAACTTTTGGCCAGCTTGGGGGGGTCAGGAGGCCCCCCCAAGCTGGCCAAAAGTTCTTTTTGGGCCGAACGAGCCGTCCGGCGCGAACGAGCCGGGAATCACGTGACGCCGGCGTCACTCGACGTGCCGCCGACGTCACATGCTTCTCGCCAAGGATTGCAGAAATGGCGTCCTCACTCCTCGCTCCATCACCAGGGAGTTGTGGTAAGTCGGGGGGGGGGGGTTTAAGGAGGGTGAGGGGGTTTATATTTTTATTTTGGCTCAACAATCGCGATTTCCCACATATCGAACATATCTATGTTCGATATGTGGGAAATCCGATCGTTTATGTCGAATCAATTTTTTAAGTAAAAAAAAAATATGAGTTGCGTTTTACTAATGCGGTCAATCCGAATGCACACCCCTACAGGTCACCACAGGTGAAACTATGATAAGGCATTACTCATGAAGTGTAGGGCTCCACTTGGCAATCTGCAAGATGGTCCAATTGATGTGAGGCTGATGTAGCCTATGCCAAGGTATGCCCAAGATAACTGCATTGACTACTTTTAGCAAGACATAAAGATTGATTTATTCTTCACGCAGTAACCCTGTTTGTATAGGAGAGATATGGTGCCCAGGCAAAGGTTCTAAGGCATATGGAGATGATTGAGAGCAGAGTATCCAAAGGGTCTGTCGGTAACCAATAGTGTTGGATCAAAGCCTCATTGATGAAGCTGCCACCAGCACCGCTATCTAAAAAGGTAAAAACATCCACAAAAATGTCCCCAAGAGAAGTGTACAAGAACTAGCAGTTGTGAAGAGGTGCAGGGATGACCTAGGGTAATCTCTCCCACCAGGCCTAGGTGCTTACTTGGCTTATTTGGGCAGTGACTTGCAAAGTGGCCAGATGCTGCTCAATATAGGCACAGGTCAATATTGTGGTGCCCAGGGGCAGATTGGCCTATTGGGGGATCGGACATCCCCCGGTGGGCCGATTGCTCCAGTCACGTGGTCTGCCGTGTGCGGCCGTGAGAGAGCCACGCTCAGCAGACCACGTGATGTGTTCTGGGCCAGCCTGGGCAGTGAATATCCAGGCCGGTGCAACATCGTGAGTCCGCCGCTGGTGGTGCCTTTACTTCTTTTCCACAGATAGCTTGAAGCAGTCAACCAGCATGGCCTCTTCTGGAGCCAGTCTTGGCTCAGGGGGTGAACAGAGGGGAGTCACTGGTTGTTGGAAATTCTGGCTGAAGTGGATGTGGTGGCAAGCTTAGCTCTTTCTTGGAACCTCAGGTCCTTGCCTGAATATCACAATGAGGTTGTCACTGTCCTATTGAAGTTCGGAGCCGAGAGTGAGGAAATGGACTCAATACTCCCCTATAAACAAAGAGCCATGCCTAATCTGCAGGAGTTCAGACACATTGGAAGCTGTGCGACCAGCCTCATCAAACATCTTCCAGAATTCTTGCAGGATGTCAGGTCCCCCAAGAGTGGATCATCCCTTTCCCAAAGGGGTGAGTCCCAACCCAGGGGCAGTGGCATCCAACAAGGAAAGAATATGTCACCTTAACTGGAGCTGTTGGAAAAAAGCATATCTGAAATTCAAACTGCATACAACTGGTTTATTTTATTTATTTACTTTAAAATATTTCTAACTCACACTCTTTTGTTACTTGAGGCGGCTTACATAATTAAAAACATTGAAGTTGATATTCAAAAGCCATTTAGATGGATAGCTGACAAATTTTCTGTCTAAATAGCTATCTGTCTATATTCTAGTCACTTAAGTCATTATGAAGCTAGAATGTTTGCCGCATATGGCTTTCAATGTAGCCAGGTAACCATTTAGACAGATAACTTTTCAGTTATCCATCCAAATGGCTTTTGAATATCCTCCAGGTAAATGAATAAAAGGTACAATAAGAAACCCTTCTTAGGATAAATGTAATAATATATAAGAAAGAAGGTCAAAATACAATATACATTTTTTTATTAGTGTTGTTTCATACTATTTTAACAAGATTTAATAAATGTATAGGGACAATACATAACAAAATAATCAATAATACCTCTTTCTAACAATGAAACCACAAATAATAACTATAAGACTATCACTCACACATAAATCATAACTCACACTTACAACATATAGAAACACCAGAACCCCGACAGAGGCCCGCATTTCGCTATTAACTAGCTTCCTGGGGGGGGGGGGGAGGAGGAGTTAAATTACGATAACGATATTATATGAAGTTATATTATATATTATATGAACCTACATTTTTACAGCAATTTCTGCAACTTTTTATAAAGTTATGTTAGATACAATTAATGAGTTCTTCACATGAAGTATTGTCCCTTAAAGAAATTCTAAGGAAACCACAAAGTTGTCTTCATCATTAGTCAAACGCATGATCATTTGAAAGCTAGCCCATTGAGACTGTGGTAGAAGTGTCAGATTCATGTGATTACTTCAACCTGATAGAATTCTGGAGTCTTCTTTAAATGAGAAAACTGGCAGCTCACGCGTTTGACTGACAATGAAGACACCTTTATGGTTTCCTTGGAATTTATTTAAGGGACAATACTTCATGTGATGAACTCATTAATTGTATCTAACATAACTTTATAAAAAGTTGCAGAAATTGCTGTAAAAATGTAGGTACATATAATATGTAGTATAACTTCATATAATATCTTTAGTGTAATTTTAAATACCCCCGAGGAAGCTAAGTTAATAGCAAAACAGGGGCCTCTGATGGGGTTCTGGTGTTTCTACATGCTGTAGGTGTAAGTTATGAGTGATGTATGACTGGCAGTCATAGTTATTATTTGTGGTTTCATTGTTAAAAAGAGGTATTATTGATTATTTTTCCAAGTGTATTGTCCCTATACATTTGTTAAAATAGAATGCAAGATCATTAATAAAAAACTTACATTGTATTTTGTCCCACTTTTTTTTTTATATATTTTTGAATATCCATCTCATCCATATTTAAAAAACATAATGTAATTAGTCAAATATAGTAATGGAGAGGGAGCAGGTGACTAACTGGTCAGATTGCATTCCTTAGTAAACAAGAAGGTATTTGATGCTTTTTAAATGCCATTTTTTGCATGAATTATCATGGAGGGTGTCTGGGATGGAGTTCCACAGAAGTGGACTTGCCAGAGAGAAAGCTTGTTTTCAAGTAACTTTGAGCCTTGCAATTTTGACAACTGGGACTTTCAGGAGATTTTTTGTTGAGAATCTCAATTGCTTGTCAGGTTTGCAGAGGTGGAAGGCAGCATTTAACCAAATAGATGAATTTGTCTGTGTTAAGATGTGAATGATGGTTAAGATTTTATGCTATATTGTATGTGAAATAGGTAACCAGTGAAGATTAATCAGTGTAGGAGTAATGTGATCTCTAAATTGTGGACCAGTCAGAATTCTGGCAGCGGCAATTGGATCATTTAATACAGACATAAGGTTGTTGCTGGAAGACCAAGGTAAATTGAATAACAATAGTCTATCTGATTTAAGATTCAGGGCTGTCGTGCTAAACAAAAGTCCTATTGCTCAAGAAGAGGTTTCAATATCTTTAATAAGTGCAATTTGTAAAAGGATTAGGAAACTACTTTTAGAAAACCACTAAAGTTTAGTGGATCTCCATCGTACCTCAGGGGTGGAGGCTGCTGAAGCATGGGAGTAGAAAGCTGAAACATGGATGCTAGAGCACAAGCCAAAGTGGACTGTGAGCCTTGCCCTGAAGGTAACTGACCATAGTGTTCAGTTGATCCTGCTTCTGCTGCTGGAGCTGGTAATGGAGGCTATGGCCTCCATTACCCAATGGTAATGGAGGCCATAGCCTCAGCAAACTGTGATAGAAAGCCTCAGTGTGAGCCCTTGTTGATGTGGCATGGATAACGCAGCCTCAGAGGCAAATCTATGAGGCCTATACCAACAGCTAGTGAATGAACCCTGTAGCAGGACAGGCTGGAGCTTCACCTATAGCAGCTGCCTCCCCCTGCAAGTTGAACCCTTGGGTCTGGTAGCTAGCAGAGCATAGGTGGGTCCCTAGAGTGGTCTGGTAAACAAGAGTCCAAGGGCTCACCAAGGTCAGATCAGGCAGCAGACTGCAGGAGTCGGAGACAGGCCAAGGTCAGAGCAGGCAGTAAGTGGGGTGGTCAAGTGCAGGCAAGAGGTCAGGTCCAGGTGGCAGGCAATCATATTCTGGCGCAGACAAGAGGTCAGGATCTAGAAGTCAGGCCAAGGGTGGACAGAGATATACAGAATATACTGAATGAGATGAATAGGACAAGATAAGGCTGGGAAAGGAAGGCTAGATGAGGCAGGGCTAGAAGAAGCAAGGCTGAACAAGGAAGGCTGGATGAGGGTGATACAGGAATCAGAAATGCAAGACAACAGGAACCAGGAACTTGAAGCAACACACATTGCTATGGCAGGATGACCCATTGCTGAGGCATCTTCTGCTCCTCATAAGGAGCCATAAAGAGGGAGCAGGCAATGAAATCATCAGGGAGCTCTGAGGCAACTTTCCCACCATGAACCACTTATGCTGCAATGAAACGGGTGCACACATGCCTAGGAGGGAGGAGAGGCCCAGACCAATGGAGTGTGCCAGCAGTAGGGAAACGGCAGTATCCGGGCTACAAGAAAGTGTTGGTGGCATCCTGAGCCACTCTTGGTGGTATCAGGGTGTGTGCAATGCCTTGCAGGGCCATTCCTATCACCTGGAGTTTCTGCAAGGAGAACTGTTCTGTCAACTGGTAATGGAACCCACATGGTAAGAGATGATACTGGACCTTGTGCTTACCAACAGCAACAATATTTCTGATGTTGTAATGGATGATCATTTGGAAACCAGGGACTACTGGATGATGTGGTTTAATATTAGGATGCAAGAGATGAAGGTTTATTCTAAGGCAAGGGTCCTAGACTTCAGGAAAACTAACTTTCTCAAAATGGGGGAGTATCTGAAGAAGTCGTTAACTGGATGGGAAAATCTAGGGGAAGTAGAAAGGCATTGGGAAAAACTAAAAGGAGATATCATAAGGCAACTAATCTTTTTGTTAGGAATGTAAATAAAGGGAAGAGAAAAAGAGACCATTATGGTTTTCTAAAGAAGTAGCTGAAAACATAAGGGAGAAAAGGTTAGCATTCATAAACTACAAGGGATCACAGAAAGAGGAAGACAGGTGGCAATATCTGAAAAAGTTAAGAGAAGTTGGAAACATAGGAATGCAAAAATTCAAATAGTAGAAAAAATAGTAAATATGAAAACGGGGGACAAGGATTTTTTTTTTTTTTTTTTAGATATGTTAGTGATAGAATGAAGTGCAAAAGTTGTATTGTGAGACTCAAAGGTGAAGGGGGAAATTATGTAGAGGCTGATGAGGAGAAAGCAAAATTTCTTAAGACACATTTCTGTTTGGTATTCACTGTGGAAAATCCTGGAGCAGGACCACATAAACCAAATACAAATAAGATTGGGAGTGAGGTAAACCTCAATAGATTTTCAGAGCAGTGTGTTCAGGAGGAGTTAACTAAAGTTAAAGTAGATAAGGTGATGGGGCCAGATTGTATACATCCAAGAGTACCAAAGGAACTTAGAGATGTCCTGGCAGATCTTCAGGCTGATCTTTTCAATGCTTCTTTAGAGTCTGGAGTAGTTCCAGAGGACTAGAAAAGGGAAAATGTGGTTCCTATTCATAAAAGTAGAAGTAAGGAACAAAGTAATGGAGTCATTGCTAAATCAAAGGATAGTGCAATTTTGGGAATCCAATGGCTTGCAAGATCCGAGTCAGCAAGGTTTTACCGTAGGTAAATCTTGTCAGATGAATCTGATCAATTTCTTGATTGGGTGACCAGAGGGATGGATCAAGGAAGAGTGCTAGATGTAGTGTACATGAATTTCAACAAGGTCTTTGACACAGTTCAGTACAGAAGACATATACATTAATTGTGCGGCCTTATTATGGATCCTAGCGTGACTGACTGGGTTTGAAACTGGCTGAGTGGGAGGCAACAAAGGGTAGAGGTAAATATAGTTTTCTCTGAGGAATGGGTTGTTACTAATGATGTGCCTCAGGGATCAGTTCTTGGACTAGTTGTTATGAACATTTTTGTGAGTGATATAACGGAAGGGTTGTCAGGAAAGGTTTGTCTTTTTGTTGATGATATCAAAATCTGTAACAGGGTGGACAACCAACAAGGAGTGGAAAACATGAGGAGGGATCTAGCGAAGCTCTAGTAATGGTCTAAAGTTTGGCACCTAAGATTTAATGCTAAAAAATGCAGAGCAATGCATTTTGGATGCAAATACCCAAGGGAAAGGTACAGTATTGGAGATGAAATTCTTGTATGGACAAAGGAAGAGCAGGATCTGGGGGTGATTGTATCTGATGATCTTAAGGTGGCTAAACAGGCGGAGTAAACAATGGTAAAATCCAGAAAGATGTTTGGCTGCATAGGAAGAGTAATGGTCAGAAGAAAATTGGAGGTGATATTGTCTCTGTACAGGTCCCTGATGAGACTCACTTGGAATACTGTGTACATCTCTGGAGACCACACTTTCAAAAGGATATAAACTGGATAGAGTCAGTCTAGAGGGTGGCTACCTAAATGGACAGTGGACTTCATTCTAAAGCATATGGAGAATGGAGATAGACTTAAAAATCTAGAGAAAAGATGAGATAGAGAGATATGAGAGAGACATTCAAATATCTCAAAGATTTCCATGCACAGGAGGTGAACCTTTTTCAATGGAAAAGAGGCTCTAGAATGAGGGGTGAGGACATGAGGTTGAAAAGGGTAAACTCAGGAGTAATCTTTGGAAATATTTCTATACAGAGATAGTGGTGGATATGTGGAACAGTCTCACAGTAAAAGTGGTAGAGACAAATTCAGTATCTTAATTCATGGGATCATTACAGGCAAATTCTAAGGAACTGCTGACAATAATAATGCTAAATTGATTGGATGGATGGGCAGACTAGATAGGCCATGCAGTCTTTTTCTGCTGTTTTATTTGTGTGTGTGTGTGTGTGTAATATGTTTATTAGCATTTGTAATCAGTCACATAAAAACCATAATGAATAAAGTCAGGAAAACTGCTAAGTTGTAATTCATTCTCAGTTTACTCACCAACCCACGCCAACTACAGATATATGAAAACTTCTAAATTTCCTACTCTTCAATACAAATATATAATGGAGAATCAAATTTTAAATTTTTAATATTCAATCTCAGTTTCCTCAGTAGAGATTGAATATAAGCAAATCTTTCTGAAAGTAGTCCGATAGCTCTGATGTAACCAAGATTGTGGAAGTTGAGATAATATTGCAGGTCTGTTCTGCTCACTTAAATTCCATGTTCTGATTTCTAAACATAACAAATCCATCACTGTAGCTTTCAAACACTGCATGGACAACTTGCCTGGAGAAATCTAATTAATTCAAAATATATTGTTTTGCTATAACCATACATTTACGTATAAATAACAAATCAAATTTAGAACCCTCCAAGTCTTCTGTGGACAATCCAAACAAACACAAACTAGAATCACAGGGGATCATAAAACCAAATATATTTGCAATAAATGTTGTAATTTCCTTCCAAAACCTTTGTATGTTCACAAAATCCCACAACCCATGACTTAATATTGCATTACTAGTCATAAATTTACAACAATCTGCTGAGTTGATTAAATGTGCCTAAAAGGCTCTATAGGGGGAAAAATGATACAATATATTATTTTCAAAACCTGTTCCTATATTACAGCTGATTCTGTAGTTTTACATAAAGCTATAATACTATCCTCAACATCCTCCTCTGTTATTTGTTTCAAATCTGTACTGCAAGAACTTGTGTCATTTTATATTTCATAACTGAATGAAGATACTTATATAAAGAAGATAAACTATGGCTTTTTAATTGATATAACTTCATTAACTAGTTGAAAAACTCCAGAAGAATAACAAACAGTTTGAAACATTCATGGAAAGAATATGTTACAGACCCCAGAAAACCCACCTGGGAAGAGGCATGGGACTACAAGTCAGAATTTGGAGCAAGACAAGAGCTGGTCTTACACCTAGCCAGCCCCCTCCCCCACAGGTGGAGTACATCATTATGTATAGACAGGCAAGGTGAGATTGGTGCATCTGAGCAAGAAAGGTTGGAAAAGGCTTATCAGTCAGGCCACTAAGGAGGACCTGGAACTAGACAAGGGTGACACAAGGCAAGGACAGGACCAACAAGGCAGAAGCCTGAAGGCCCCAAGGGGGTCATTTATCAAAGTGCTATATGGTGTTTTTGCATGTGTTAAGCACCTTTAATGCATGTGAAAAAAGAAAGCGAGAAAGAGAAATGGACTCTCGACCTGGATAACATCAAGCTAGGTTAAGAGAACATTGCACAAATCTCATCTTTGTCTATTTATTTATTTATTTAAAATCTTTTCTATACCGTCGCTAAGTTATATACCATCGCAACGGTTTACATGTAGGCACATATTTAATGTAGGTAAAAGTGTACTATAGTACATTCTAACAGGTGCCGTCAAAGGTTCGGTTACAATATATCATTAGACAAAATAATTTTTAGAGAAGTGGGTCATGACTGAGTGTACTGAATGTACTTTTATGGGTAAATGTATCATACATAGTGTTATCAATATGCTAGTTGTGATGTGGGGTTCATAGACTACTCTACTGTATCGTCCTAAGTACTGTGTGTCGGTGCTTATCTGTTTATTCCTGAATAATTTATATTCTCCCGTCTCCTTGTAAAATGCCTGTTTAAAAAGCCATGTTTTTTTTCTTATATTGAATTGCCTTAAATTTACCTCTAAATGCCTCACTCGAAAAGAAAAGCTAAAATTTGTGAGGTTTCTACCTCTACTCCTGATGCCAGTTTCCGACAGCCGAGGATTGAAGAAATCTTCCGTTTAACACAACAGACGCCGGAGAGTGTGACCGCTGGCGTTGGAGGCGGAGAGCGGCTGCCCGACGCCCTGGTCGAAGAGACATCGTTAACCCCCGGAGCACCATGGTTCCTTCTTTGATCTACAAACCCCCGGGAGAGGGGGGAATGGAACAACTGAACTTGCCATCTTTCTTAATATCGGACGACCGCGCTAAGACCCAGAGGAGAGATGGGGAGATACCATCGACTCCGGAGAGCCCGATAGACAAGGGTTCCAAGGATAGCAGTGGCGTAGTATGGCAGAGAGAAGTAGACACAGAAGGCCCTCTACAAACAGGAGGTAAGGAGCCAGAGATACAAGTGCTCTTAGCCCCTCTGGAAATGCCCGAAAAAGTGACTCTTGTTGAAATTTGGAAAGTTTTAACTAATATAAGCTTGGCAATAAATGATTTATCTAAAACGGTTAAAAAGAACATGGAGGGAACACAGAAGCTTGAAAATAAGGTACAAATACTTGAGAACTTTTCGATTAAAGTAGAAAAAGATCTTAAAGATGTGAAAGAATTACAAATAAAATTTATAAAATCTGAAAATATGGCTATGGAGAAAATGGATTTTCTTGAGAACGAAATGAGAAAGAATAATCTTAGATTTTTAAATTTCCCCAAAACAAAATGGGCGACACCTGTGGACCTTCTGAAAAGTTACCTAGTAAATATTCTGAATTTTTCAGAATTAAGTATTCCAATGATATCGAAGATTTATTATGTTCCAGGAAACGGGAAAAATATACAGCAACAAGAAGAACAAGACAAAGTTTCCTTTGACAATTTATCCGATTTTCTGGAAAAATCTTACGAAGCAAAAATAGAATTGAGAGCTACGCTGTTGGTGATGTTTCCATATACTAAAGATAGAGATGAAATATTGAAAAAATCTTTTCAGAAGCATACACAACTTTTTTATGGAGCTTCAATAAGAGTATTTCCGGACATAACCAGTAGGACACAAGAGATAAAGAAAATATTTCTATCATTAAAGAATCAGGTCCTCGCAAGAGGGGCCAGATTTTACCTAAAATTCCCATGTAGATGCATGATTATTTACCAAAACGATAGATATATTTTCACTGATCCAGAACATCTACGTATCTATTTAGACTCCCACTCCTGATTTAAATTGTAGAGGGTGTTGGTTATTTGAGTAATTGTTGTGTTACACAGTGTTTCAGTTGATTATTGTTAAAGATGAATATAATCCTATGAATCCGCTTGATAAATTGTTCTCCCCTATATTCTTATAAAGTGGATGTGAAATACAATCTGTATAATTTATGTTATATTGATGGAAAATTTTCTCCTATTTTTCTGATTTGAATTTGTTTTCAATGTATTTATATTGAAACATTAATAAATAAAAAAATTTAAAAAAAAAGCATGTTTTAAAACTTTTCTTAAATGCCTTGAGATCACTTTGTAATCTGATCTCTGGAGGCATCGTGTTCCAAATTGTGGGTCCTGCTAATGATAAGGCCCTTTCCCTCACTTGGGTTAGTCTTGCTGTTTTAACTGAAGGGATGGTTAGGAGTGCTTTATTTGCTTTGGGTGAGTTTCCTCACTCTGAAGGTCATCAAATCATCACAAGAGAGCACTGTTCTGTTTGTTCGTCTCACTTTGAATGTCAAAGTGGCCCCTAACCTCTACACTAATACCTAAGCCTCACCTCGAGTTACTAGGTGGGCCTCCTATAGAGATATAAATACCTACCTAGGTTGAGGGCATTAAGGCTACTCTCTCTCTCTCTTCTTGTAGAAGGGCGCTGGCAGTTATCACTATTTGTGCTATCTTAGTGCTTCGCATAGGTATTAGCACAAATATTACATCAGACCCTGAACACCAATACCCCTCTTATTAGGAAAACAGGTTAAAGCCAGGTTGTTGTAAATCCCTACTCAGAAACTACAGGCTAGCAGAATACCTAAAGCCTCAGTCACACAAGCAGAACACAGACAGACTCTCACCAAATACAGAATAAAGAAATCATAAAATATTAATTGAACTGTGCAGACAAAAACTGAACTGGAAATCAGAAGAAGCCAAACTCTGTAAGCAATGCAAACACAATCAAGAAAAATAAAACATTAAACATACCAATAAAAATGAATGTCAAATCTGATGATAAATTCAGCCAATTGAAACACAAAGAAAAATATTTAAAATATTGCCAAATACTAATAAAATATTTCAAAACATCAGATACATCACATCCAATAATTAAAACTAATAAGGATAAAAAAATATCCCCCACTCTCCATAAATGGGAACTTTATATTTCCATTCCTCCTGAGATTGTCGTAGATTGGAGGAGGGTACACAAACTTTAACCTCTCTCACATACATATATACAGGTACTCTCTCTCACACACATATATATGTGAGCAGGCAGTCTCCCTCATAGACACACACATACACATATATACGCAATCAAAAAACACTCTCATATATACACATACACAACACTCCACCCTCACCACTCTCTTAAACACACACATACCACTTTCTCATACTCACCCACCCACACCCCCTCTCCCAAACACCTATACATACACACAACCTTATCCACCCACCATCTCTTATATATATACACACACATATTCAACCTCCCACACACATACACACACCCCCACCCACCCTCTCATATATAT
Organism: Rhinatrema bivittatum; assembly: GCF_901001135.1. Classification (NCBI taxonomy): domain Eukaryota; kingdom Metazoa; phylum Chordata; class Amphibia; order Gymnophiona; family Rhinatrematidae; genus Rhinatrema; species Rhinatrema bivittatum. The sequence goes on along the minus strand of NC_042615.1, from coordinate 29,103,114 downwards.
ATGTGAGTGTGTGTGTGTATAAAAAAAAAAAAATATATATATATATATATAAAGCAAACAAACAAATCAGTAAGGCTTTTCATAGGTTGAGTGCTGGAAATTATGATATGGAAGGCTTACTGTACTGGAATGGTAGTTCAGTTTATTCCTGGCCTTCTGTGAGCCAAGTTCACACCCAGTTGCCTTGAGCTGCCCCTGCTGGCAGGGCATGATCTCTCTGTGTGGAAGGCCACAGATCCCCTTCAACTGCTGGCAGAAGTATGGAAGGGTTTTCCTTAATAAGCCTTGAACCTGAAAAAACATTTCTTCTCAGACAGGTTCAACATTTTTTATCCTGGATATTTATATCCTCTCCATTGGGGTACATCCACCTCCTCTGTTGTCTCTCCTGCCACTGATGGAAATTCTAGAAAATCCACACATTAATAACACTCATTGCAGTACTTGGTATCACCACCAGTACACCCTCACTCACCAGCAAAAACACCCCTCCCACCACCACTACACCCTCAGCCACCACCAGCACGTCTCCTACCACCACTCATGTTCACACGCAGCAGCCTCACACTCTCCAAATGCATACACACACACACACACACACACACACACACACACCCTTAGACCTTGGCACACAAACACAAAAACCGAGAAAGCAGATACACCATCAAATACACTGAATGACAAGCTGAAAAGACTGACCAACTGACAAAGCGCACAAGAAATCACACAAACAGGTAATCCCCAACAGGCAAAATTATTCCAAGCAAGCCAACTGCAAACACCTACAAGCAACTGCCACCAGTGTCCAGTTTCCAGCACTATCTGTCACTCTCAGTACCGGGTCCCAATAGACAACTGAGGTTTATTAAAAAAAAAAAAAAACATAGCGGGTGTAAAAACCTGCGCGCACATGCTTACACTGTTTACAAAATATGAAAAATAGTGCATACTTCCAGCCCCCGCCCCAGAAGTCCCTCGAAACGCAAACCCCTCCCCTCCACATAAGTCTTTGAAAATTAGGCTTCCTTTTTTAAATGTTTTTTTTTTTTTTTTCATTTTCTAGTCAGTCATGAATGCCTGATTCCGTTCAGGAAATGCACTGAATTTAGATTTGGGTTGAGTCCGCTCGTATTCAGACACAAATGCACGCTGAAGCTACGGGTAAAGTAGAAAAAAATAATAATAATTGGTTTAAGAAAGGATGATCAAAATTGCTATTGCCCTTTACAATATTCAGAATGCTTAATGTGAGTATAAAGTGTTCCTGAGAACACAATGAAGATTATTTAACAAGCTCTTTCTTTCCATTGCAAACATTTTCACCATGTTTTCCAATCCAATGCTACCTTTCTTCCAGTCAGCTTCTTAACCTGAGGTCGCTAGCTTTCCAATAACAGACAGCTGAGATATTGGTATTTTGAAAATGAGCCAAGATTTAGACTCAGAAAGCCTTCACCTTGACCTAGAGGCAGAGCTGTTCTAATATGCAGCCTGCTTACTGTAATTTCTTTAAGCGTCGTCTCAAGATTTCTTCGGGAAACTGTACTCACAAAATATGTGTCTTCTTAAATGTTTTTATATTGCCGAGAGAGAAGCAAAGCGTCCATGCTGAAGTGAAATCTGATGCAAGCGCTTAATGACCCATCACTGTGGCAGGCGCTAAAGCCACCGTGGAGTATGTCCTCTCAAGGCACAAAGGAAGCGGACAATTGTCCAGACCAGACACTAAGTTTGAATGATTTGAAAAAAAAAAATGTGAGCACCTTATTTGTGTGGATCTGCTATGAGTGAGGTTTTTTTTTTTATTTAATACAATCCAGTTGAATTTGTCAGGTTTTGCCGATAATGGAAAAGTGGTTACTGGCTCAGAATCACTCCACTAGCAATACTGATGACCTGAAACTCTATCAAACGAAATGACTGACTTTCCAAAGGAAGGCTATTGAATTATTGATCATGTACAGTGCAGTCAGAAACCTGACAGACAAATATTGCAGCTGCCTGCCTTCAGGCTATCGAGGGTTCTTAGTGCATTTTCTAAACCCCAAACACCATTCTCTGAAAGTGACAGAGCATAAGATACTATTTTGTAGCATTTTGCTGAATGGGTAAACTTGTTCTGTTCTGACTTATAGCATGCCCTATTGAAATATCCTGTACTGTACCATTTTGTGCAGTTCTGTATAACTGCAATGAAGATGAAGAGTTGACTTTGATTTTGAACAGTGCATTTTGTACAGGGTTTTCCAAACTGGTCTGAAAGGAGAATTTTCAATAGTGTGGATAACTCAGCACATAGACACATAAGCAGCTGCTTCTGAAGTTATGCTTGTACTTTACAAACTGCAAAGCAGGAGCCACACAGTTTATAAAATACTATGTACTATCATCACTCCTAAAGTACATGCATATGTTTCAGTACACATACACTTTTTAATTATTGCAGAGATCTGAATATAGAGGGTAACTTTCAAACAACTCACGCATTCCCATATTCACTTGTACATGGCTACTTGGAGATCTACTACAGGATGTTTTAACCTGTGCGTAACAGGTATGTGCAGATTGCAACATATGTACGTGTACTTCCCCACATACATGCATATGTTTCCTTACATGCGAATATCTATAATGAATTGAAGGAACACAATTTTCATACCTATTTTTAAAACATGTATGTGTACATTTTATACGTAAAAATAAATTGTGACTAGTTCACATAAAAGGTTTGAAATATTCTTATCCCTCACAAATATATATTTTTTGTTCTCTATGAATTTTTATATATTCATTTTTTTGAAGGGGTTAATAAACATGTGGATAAAGGAGAACCGATAGATGTATTTGGATTTTCAGAAGGCTTTTGACAAAGTCCCTCATGAGAGGCTTCTAAGAAAACTAAAAAGTCATGGGATAGGAGGCAATGTCCTTTCGTGGATTACAAACTGGTTAAAAGACAGGAAACAGAGAGTAGGATTAAATGGTCAATTTTCTCAGTGGAAAATGGTAAACAGTGGAGTGCCTCAGGGATCTGTACTTGGACCGGTGCTTTTCAATATATATATAAATGATCTGGAAAGGAATACGATGAGTGAGGTTATCAAATTTGTGGACAATACAAAATTATTCAGAGTAGTTAAATCACAAGCAGACTGTGATACATTACAGGAGGACCTTGCAAGACTGGAAGATTGGGCATCCAAATGGCAGATGAAATTTAATATGGACAAATGCAAGGTGTTGCATATAGGGAAAAATAAACCTTGCTGTAGTTCCATGATGTTAGGTTCTGTTACGCGCCCCACCTGCGGCCGTCCCATGCACGGGCCTTCTCACCTTCATGGTTCCACAGCGGGTTCCGGGACAACCTCCCTGGTGGTAGTTGCCAGCCCTGCCAGGCCCCGGTGTCCCACAGCGGCGGTCGCCGGGCCTTCTACTGCATGCCAGGCCTCACGCTGAGGCTCGGTGTCCTCTGCCATGTTAGTCATGCCCCTACGCGCGCGCGCGCGCGGACCGCCCATACTCATGTAGGGCCAAGGGCGGGTCTTAGCTCCGCGGCGCACCCTGATTGATCCCTCAATATAAGAAACTTCCTGTCTATGCTTCCTTGCCTTCGCAATCAGGTCAGTTTGTTCTAAGATTGCCTCTGCATTTGTTCCTGCTCTTGCCTGTTTCTAGTCTTGTTCCAAGATCCTTCTGTTCCAGTTCTGTTCCTGACTTGTTCCTGCATCCTAGTTCCTGCATCCTGCTTGTTCCTGTGTTCGTCTGTCTGTCTACCCAGGTAGTACCCTCGGACTGTCTTACTGGTACTGACCTCAGCTTGCTCTTGACCTGCCTGCCTGCCTGCTGCCTGCCTCAAAGACCTCAGCTTGCTCCTGACCTGCCTGCCTACCTGCTGCCTGCCTCAAGATCTCAGCCTGCCTTTGACCTCATCTGACCTCCAGGACCTGAACCTGATTTACTGACCATTCCTTGGACTGACCTCTGGATCTTGACCTTTGCTTGCCTGACCTCGTCTCCAGATTCTGGTTCTGTTCCTCGCCTTGTCATCACCAACTCTGTTCTGGTTCTCCTTGTTCCAACCAGCCTACAACTTCGAACCCGATCTCACTCCCCTTGTGTCCATGGGCACACTGGACATTCATTCTCTCAGGAGACCCTGCAAGGCCCACCTAAGTCCAAGCGGCCCGGGTCCCTATGGGCTCCTCCTGGGGGGACCTCGGGCTTCCAGTGGTGAAGCTCTTCACAACCACTGTCTCCTCCAGTGCTCTGCCCCCTGGGGGCAGTTACCTCCTGTTCCCTTTCAGGAGACGTTCCCTCACTGTCCCAGGACAAGGGTCCACCCCCGAGTGCAACAGGTTCCATATTAGGAGCTACCACCCAGGAAAAAGATCTAGGCATCTTAGTGGATAATACTTTAAAATCATCAGCGTGCTGCAGCAGTCAAAAAAGGAAACAGAATGTTGGGAATTATTAGAAAGGGAATGGTTAATAAAACAGAAAATGTCATAATGCCTCTGTATCACTCTGTATCCACATCCAAAAAAGATATAGTTGCGGTGGAGAAGGTACAGAGAAGGGCAACCAAAATGATAAAGGGGATGGAACAGCTCCCTTATGAGGAAAGGCTGAAGAGGTTAGGTCTGTTCAGCTTGGAGAAGAGACGGCTGAGGGGGGGATATGATAGAGGTCTTTAAGATCATAAGATGTCTTGAATGAGAAAATGTGAATCGGTTATTTACACTTTCGGATATTAGAAGGACTAGGGGGCATTCCATGAAAGCACATTTAAGACTAATCGGAGAAAATTCTTTTTCACTCAATGCACAATTAAGCTTTGCAATTTGTTGCCAAAAGTTGTGGTTAGTGCAGTTAGTATAGCATTGAATCCCGGCTCCCATATTTTTCACCACTGCTCAAGCTTCCTTAAATCACATCTTATTCTCTTTGCAGATCTTAGTGTCATTTGCAGATAGACAAACTTTACCTTCTATCCCTTCCACAATGTCGCTCACAAAAATATTGAGCAGAACTGGTCCTAACACTGATCCTTGTGGCACTCTGATTAACACCATTCTCTCTTCTGAGTAGGTTCCTTTTACCATTACATGCTGTCTTCTATCCATCAACCATTTTTTAATCCACGTCAACACCTTGGCGCTCACGCCCAAGCTTCTCATTTTATTCACAAGCCTCCTGTGCAGGACCGTATCAAAAGCTTTGCTGAAATCTAAGCAGATGACATCAAGTGCTCTTCCATGATCCAATTCTTTAGTCACCCAATCAAAAAAATCAATCAGATTTGTCTGACAGGAACTTCCCTTGGTGAATCCATGCTGCCTCAGGTCCATCAATCCTCCTGAGTTTAAATAGTTTACTATCCTTTCCTTCAGCAGAGTCTCCATTAATTTTCCCACCACCAAGGTGAGACTAACCAGCCTGTAGTTTCCAACCTCCTCTCTGTTCCCACTCTTGTGAAGAGGGACCCCAACGCTCTTCTCCAATCACTCGGTACCACTCCCATTTCAAGGGATCTATTGAACAGGTCATTTGGCGGATCTGCCAGAACATCTCTGCACTCCTTTAGTATCCTGGGATGAACCTCATCTGGCCCCATGGCCTTGTCCACTTTCAGTTTTCCTAGCTCTTCCTATATATTCTCTTCTGTAAATGGAGTTTCATCTACCCCATATCTATCTACAGTCTTGTCAACCAGCAACAGTCATTCTCCAGGGTCTTCTTTAATGAACACTGAACAAGAGCATTTGTTTAACATTTCCACCATTTCTTCTTCTCTGTCCACACAGTGCTCCTTATCACCGTTCAATTTCACTATACCATTTCAAGCCTCCCTTCTTTCTCTGGTATATCTGAAAAATATTTTGTCTCTTCTCTTTACCTCTTTAGCAATTCTTTTTTCTGCTTGACTTTTTGCTTTCCTGATTTCTTTCTTTGTATCTCTCATTTTTAATAGATATTCTTCATTGTGTTCTTTTTTTTTAGATCCTTTATACTTCTCGAATGCTGTTCATTTTGCCTTAATTTTTTCAGCCAGTTCCTTAGAGAATCATATTGGTTTCTTTTTCCTCTTACTCTTCCCTTACTTTCCTAACATATAGATTTGTTGCCTTTGTAATAGCTCTTTTTACTTTGGCCTACTGTTGTTCTATGTCATCCATGTTCTTCCAGTCTTAAAATTGTTCCTGTTACAATGCTGCTCGTCGAGCCCATCCCACGAGCAGCCTCTCACATTCATGCCAGTCAGGCCAGTGCCTGACTTCCTCCTCTACTTTCCTGGCCCAATGCCGCAGGGCCCTCTTCTTTCTTGCAGCCTAGGCCACCCCAAACTGCCACTGTGCTCCTCGCAGCCCGACACCACTGTATGCGGCAGGAAGAGCCACCTCTGTTCTTCGCGGCATAGAAGCCGCTGCCGGGACGCTTCTTTATGTGGCAAGAGTACTGCCACTGACTTCATCTTCACGCGGCAGGGACACCACAAACGTCAACTTCCTCCACCTCCTGGCTCCTCTAGGTGCACGTGCATGTGCCTCTGTTCTTCTTCTAAAGCAGTGGGAAAAGTCCTGTGGCCCCGATAGATTATGTCATCAGCCTGTTTCTTCACTAGCCCTATAAAAGGGCTCAGCTTCCATTCCTTGTGTCTTCATGGTTGCTTGTGGTCTCTTCTCTGTTCAAGGTCCTCCGTGGTCTTCTCATGTCTAGATGGCTTTTCATTAGATATTCCTGATGTCTCTGGTCTTCTTTGTTAGTTGTTCCTGATGTTCCATGTTTCAGTCCTTGTCCTGATGTTCCCATATCCAGCTCTTCGTCCTGTTTCCAGGTTTCCTGCTTATCCACCTTTCGTGATGTGCCACCGTCGTGGTCCATGACCAGCCCATGGGGGCTATGTAGGGTGCTTCATGGCACAAGACCTGTCTCCACGTCTGCAGTGCAAGTCTCTGGAAGGCCCTTGCCTTTAATGCCGAGGTCTGTTCTTGAAGCCTGAGTCTTGAATCTGGTTCTCGGTCTTCAGAGTTCCTTGTTCCTGCTTCGGTCCATGCCCTAGATTCAAGCCAGAACCTGCTCCACTTCAGCATGGTCCATGACCAGCCACAGGTGGCTGTGGAGGGTGTGCCTTGTTGCAGGCCTCTCCTGAATCTTCGACATGTTTCCAGTTCCAAGTCTTCATCTTCTCACCTGGAGTTTGCTTTGCTTCTGGCGTGATCCATGACCATCCATGGGCATCTGTGTAAGGTACACTGAGGTGTAGTACTCACCCTGTATACTGTCTGAATCCTGAATCCTCATCTGAGTCTTCCAATGTCCTCAAATCTTCGTCTGAGCCTTCCAAGTTCCTGAGTTCCATGTCTCATCTTGTTCCTGTCTTCAACCTCTGTCTGGCCTCACGCACTTGTCATTCCCAAGCGACGGGTCCGGAGGGGATACTCTTGAGACCTGTATTGCATTGCTGGGTCTCACCTGTGTGTTCAGGTCTGAGACTGCCTTGTTCCAGTCCTCGATGTCCCACATCTTTGTTCTGGTCCAGCCCATGCTTGAACACTCTCACTTCCCATGGTGTGTTTCTTGGGGCTCCTCCCTGAGCTGTGTCATGGCCCAAAGGCTCACAATCCCTCTAGAGCAAGCAATTACACCCCAGCACTTGCAACAGTTCCTCCAGGTACATCCCCATTTTGACAAAGTCCATATTTGTGAAATTCAGAAGTTGGGTCTAGGTGTGACTTCTCTGTATCCTTTGTGATATTGAGCTTAGGTTAGCTCCTATCATCAGAGACATTATCCCCATTATTGAGCACTAGATCAAGAATCATACCCTCCTTCATAGGTTCCATTACCATTTGTATGAGCAGAGCTCCTTGAAAGGCATCTATTAGCTCTACTTTTTGTAGATATTTCAGAAGGGATGCTTCAATCCACATCTGCAAGATTAAAATCTCCAATAAGTAACACTTCTCCCTTCTTTACCAACTTTTGGATGTCCTTGATCAGGTCTCTGATCAAGGACACCCCAGTAAAAATGGAAGCACCATCTTCTCTTTTTAGGACCCACCATAATGCTTATTCTTTACCTCACATCCATTGCAATTTAGTCGCTTGGATATTATTTTTGACATAAAAAGCTACTCCTCCCTCTTTTCTGCCCTCTCTGTTTTTCCTTAACAAGGTGTAACCTGGGATGCCACTTCCCAATCATGAGACTCAGTGAACCATGTCTCCATAACTGCAACAATGCCCAATTCCACCTCCACCATTAGGGCCTACAGGTCTGGGATTTTATTGCTCAAACAACGAGCATTTGTGGTCATAACTTTCCAGCAGCTCTTCCTAGTCACCTTTACTGTTTTTTTGAACTAATTGATTTTGTTACTTTGTCTTCCCACTTCCTGTATTTCTTGGGTGTGACATTCCAATTTCACTGGCCACCTCCTACCATCCCCACTCCCTAGTTTAAATGCCTGATAATGTATGATCTGAATTTTTCACTTAGCATCTGTTGCAATGCATCTCGTGGCTGGAGCCACGAGTTGCCTCTTACCTCCATGGTGGGACCACTGTCATTGCTGCCATCCCATGGCCCGGTAAGGCCACAGGCAGGCAGGAACCACAGTCGGTGGTTCCTGCCTGCGACAGGAACCACCGACGCCGGGGCCTTTGCGGCCTGGCCACAATCTTGCCGGCACGGCAGGAGCCGTGCTGGGCCTTCCCTAACGCGGCAGGATGCCACTGGTGACTCTGTGTGCTTCGTGGCCCAGAGGCCACCAAAGCTGGGACTTCTCCTGCGGCTGGAGCCACCTTTGGTTCCTCTTCAGCGGCTTGGATGCAGCCGCTTACCTTGGGGCCTGTCCACAGCCCTCCTCCAGCCCCTTCTTCATAACTGCAGCAGGACGTCACTGTCCAGGGTCCTGCCCCCTGCTACAGCTGCTAAGGGGCATACCCACGGCTCTATTCCCTATTTAAAGGGACAGTGAGGGTGCTGTCCCTTGGGCCCCACCTGTAAGCTCCTCCCAGGGAGTTAATGCTTAGCCCTACAAAAGGGCTCAGTTGCCACTTCCACCTTGCCTTGGAATTGGGTCATTCCACTGATCCTGGTTCAGTGTTTGCTCCGGATCCCATTTCCTGGTTAACTGCTTCCTGGGATTTCTGTTCCATCCGGCATCCGCTTCCATGGTGGCTGGGACCCAGGTCTGGAAGAACAATCACTTTGGTTGTTCCCTCGGCAGGTTGCCACTCTGTTGGCTACTGATCCAAGTGCCTTCAGTTCCAGCGTCCTTGTGTCTTCAGTGTCTTTTCCAGTACCTTCAGGTCCAGCATCCTTGTGTCTTCAGTGTCTTCTCCAAGTGCCTTCAGTTCCAGCATCCTAGTGTCTTCAGTTACTTCCATGTCTCACCTTCCAAGGTAGTACCCTGGACTGTCTTCTCGGTACTGACCTATTGCTTGTTCCTTGACCATCCTTGCCTGCCGCCTGGGATATTGTGGCAAAGCAAGCAGGGAGGTCAGTGGGATCACACCTCAGTGGTGGTGTTTGGTAAACACCACTGGGGCATACATCCACTGAGATCCTCTGACTCTTATACAAAAGCCACCACTCAAGAGTAACTTATCCTTTATCAGCCTGGTTTACTCCAGTCTTAACCACTGAGGCCTGTTACTTACAGCTACAGCATGCCATTTTCCAACTTTTACCAATGAGGCCTGTCACTTACAGCTCTGACATGTCACGTTCCAAATATTAACAATTAGGCCTGTCACACTATGGCATGCCATTTTCTAGCCCTAACTACTGAGGCCTCTCATTTAAAGCTACGCATGCCATGCTCAAATCATTAAAACTGAGTCCCTTGCTATAGATTACATTACAAACTTATTGAAGGATTATTAAGGATTTTAAGACCATTTTTCATCTATGGTATTCACCTTCTTGCCATTTCTTGCTCTTGCCACAGCTATCCATTCTTTTGAACACTACTGCATTGCTTCATGAACCATAACTGATTTCATGGCCCACTAGTAATTCCTCTGTTCGTGCATTTGGATAACTACCTACTACCTAGCTATGACATGTGTGTATTATAATCTGGTATGATTATGGACTATGGATCATAGTGAGAGATGACTCCACCCATAGGGAGGAGCCCTGTGGGGACTCACTAAGATAGGCGTGGCCTCAGCTGAGATGGACACAGATGTAAGAGACTTTATTATACTGGAAATGTGGGTATTACCCACAGCTTAGAGAGAAAATACAGTCCAGCGAAGTAAGGCTGCTCAATGATGATATCCCTGGTAGTGGCCCGCAGAGTGGATTATGCCAGGAAACTCCTCTCTTGATGACACACCTCTTCTTGGTAGATCTGGTAGTGGCCAGCAGCACAGGGTACACCGAGGATCAGCAAGTAGCAGTTCAGAAAGGTGCAGGAGGTCAGCAGAGCAGAGTAGATGATGGTACTCGCTCTGTAGTATAGGAAGGTAACTGGGATGAATACGGTAGTGGCCCGAGGCACAGGTTATACTGGCGGTTCCGTCAGTAAGATATTAGAAACTAGAACAGCACTCACAAGGCTGAACAGGCAGGATTCCAAACAAGGATAGATGGATTCTCCAGGCAGGAAGGCCCTCCGAGGAGCGGACAGCCAGAACGTAACAAGGCCCCCGAGGAGCAGGTACCTAAGGCGTTCTAAGTCCAGGAGTTCAGGAACCAGTTCAAGTAATGAAGCGAAGTGTCTCTGAATGAAGTGGAATAAGCAAGAAGGAAGTCTTTTCTATCTCGAAGAAAGCATAGGCTGGATGGTATAAATACAATTGGCGGGTGATGAAATGCGGCGGGGACGCCCCCGAGGTTCACGCCATGAGGTGGATAAGAGAGGGCCTGGCATGCGCGCACATGCCCTAGGTAATCCCCGATTCAAGATGGCAGATGGAATCACCTACACCATCCCAGGGACACTGGGGAAGGTGGCATTTGCAGGCTGAGGCTGCCATGGCCTTGAGAATCACTGGTGCAGGGAAAAGAGAGGTGAGCAGCAAAGGTTGCAGCCGTCTGTGACCAATGGACGCAACAGTGTGGCTTACTCCATGACACAAACATTTCCTACTGGACTGGTGGATCATCCTGGTGCAGCCATACTTTGACAGGAAGAATCATCCACCCTCTCTGTGGTTGACAGCATACTCCAATGGAATGACAGGTATCTCCCATGCAACTCTGCCTTAATGCTAGCTAGGCCCCTTATTCTACAGCTTCAGATCCTGTGCTGCTCAGCCTTGCTGCCATGCGCACCTTTATATACTTAACTTCTCTCTGCCTGTATCTTCCTGGCATACTCCAGCCTTTACACGTTGAGCACTTCTTGCCTATCTGGGGTGCTGCTGTACACCTCTCCCATGGTTTTGAATTCTTTTTCTTGATACCACTCTTTCTGATTCTTGGTCCCTTTATCTGTACCTTGAGATTTTTCTGCTCCATTTTCTGCTTCATTCCCCCTTCATTTTGCCTTAGGGTCCTGATGTCACTTTGGTGCCACTTTGCCTCTTGTGCTACCATCAACTGTTCATGACACTATTGCTGGGCTGCCATCCTCTTTCTAAACCGTGAAGTGTTCTTCCTCTGCTTACTGCTTCTTTGCTTGACTTAAATTGCATTAGAGAACTCCTGACAATGCCATAATCCTCGTTCCCCTTTGTGGAGCCTTAGGCTACTTTTTTGATGCCACTTTGCCATTTTCTAAAGTATCGTGTGACTCTTTCCCCCTTTTGATGATTTCTTCTCCCAAGTTTCATTACAATTGATATAAAATTCACTATTCTAGAACCTATTATAGAGTCTAATAATTCTCCCATATGTTTTAATGGAAAACAAATGAAACTAATGAAACAAATATGGGTCCTAACAAAACGAATGAATGAACTGAAACAAATGTTTTTGGTCTGCACATCCCTATTTCACTTTTCTTGCATTGGAATCATCCTTCTCTTGATGTGCAATGTTGCAGATTTAATGTTGAACTTTTAGAAGATCCTGCATTTATTTTACAATTCATTAAAGCCACTGAAGATTTTTTTTGTCTCAAAATGAGACATCTGATGTTTCTACCCAGGTAATCTGTGAGGCTTTTAAGGTGACTTTACAAGGTCACTTTACAAGGTCTCATAATTGGTTATTCTGTTAAGAAGCATAGGGATATGCGATAAGAATCTGCTGTACTAGAAAAGCAAATATTGCATTTAGAGAAGAGCACATACAATTCCAATCCATAGAGTTATTAACATTGCTACATGGTTTAAAATCTAAATATAATAAACTGCTAAGATGCTAGGTAGGAAAATCCAACTTTCTTAAAAAATCCAGATACTATGCAGACAGAGCACAATAAACCTGGTTGATTACTTGCCCAATATTTACAAGGCTGAAAGGAATACTGGAGGATTATAGCTATAAAATCAAGTTATGTTCATACTGTTACACATCAAGCTGACATACTAAATTAATTCAGGGACTTCTATACCTCACTCTAACCTTACTGAGTCTTGGAATGAACCTTCTCTTTTTGCAGCCTTCTTATCCCTTCTCCAATCACAGTTCAGGAAATTGGGCCTGTGTTATCCTCTTTATAGCTTGGTAAGGCCCCTGGTTTGAATGGCTACACAGTCAAATTTTACAAGGCTTTTTCATCCCAATTGATACCTGAATTGCATTCTCTTTATACTGTCATGCAAACCACGGATTCGTTAACTAGTCAATTTCAAGAAGCAAAAATAGTGGTGTTTCCAAACCCAAACCAAGATCCTCTGTTAATGTCTAATTATAGACTCATCTTCCTTTTAAATATAGATTATAAAATTCTTGCTAAATTGCTGACCTTTAGATTAGAAAGGATAATGTGCAACTTTATAAATCAAGCTCAATCTGGATTTATGAAGGGCTATTATATTACAGATAATGCCCACCTATTTCTTAATCTATTTCAGACTTCTAAGGATTTGGCAATACCATCTGTTGCAGTGACTTTAGATGCTAAAAAGGGTTTTGATCATGTTGAGTGGGATTATTTATTTGAGGGTACTGTAATGATATGGCTAAGGACCAACTTTTACATCCTGCATTCATGGGTTATGCAATTCTTCGATCTCTTATTTGTATGTTAATGGTGCTTTATCTGAATGTATCCCTTTACAGATGGGTACAAGGCAAGGGTGTCCACTCTCGCCCTATCTTTTAATCTTTCTCTGCAATCACTACTGCGGTATTTACAACAAGACCCTCTAGTGCAAGGTATACAATTCAAGACCAAGGATTATTAGCTTTCCTCTTATGCGGAAGACATCTTACTGTACATTTCCCAAACATGTGATGTTTTATCTCATATCATGAAACATATTTCTGTTTTTTCCTATTTCAGGATACCATGTTAAGTAGAGTAAGTCTGAAATGATGCCTCTTAATTTTTGTGCTAGTACTCTCTCTTCTGAGTTTCCAGATTATCAATGGATATCAGAAGTTTTGAAATATCCGGGTATCTATTTTTATAGTTTTATAAATTTGACATTGTCAAAGTCTGAAGAAATATTACTAGCAAAATTGAATAATTACATTACACTTTAGACCCCTTAGGGCAGACTGAATATGATGAAAATGCTTCTGGTACCCCAGATAAATTTTACACTTTGTATGCTTCCTACTTATTTTGATCATAACTTTTATTCTCGATTGCATGGTATATCTCACTTTCACTGTAGTAATAAATTTCCTGAATTGCTCTTCATAAATTAAAATTTCCTTGGAATAAAGGGGGAGTCAATTTTCCTTATTTTCATTGTTATCATACGGCCTATATTCTGCAACACGGGTTGTCTTGGCTGGAAGGAAAGCAAGAGATAGATTATCACCCAATATTGTGTGATATAGATAGAGACATGGTTAGACCCCTGCCTTTGTGGTCTAACCCTGGTTTATCCTCTTTAGCTTGTTTACATACATATTCTCTTATTATGACCATGTGCTCTGCTTTCAAATTGTTGATGTGGTCTATTGAAGCTCACCAGATCATTCATTCAATATCCTCCTTAATTGCTTTAAGGCTAAATCCCACTTTCTTAATAAACTGCAAGTATATAGATTGGTCTTCTTGCTATCAAGCAAATATTTGGACAGTTGATCATTTGATAGCAGACTCAAAATTCAAAATGTTTGGACAGTTATGAGATATGTATAAATTATCAATGAACCATAGGCTAAAACCGAAATTCAGTTTCAGAGCTGCCAATATGGACTTGGAATCATATTCTAGACTCCCTCAAGCTTTCACGCTCTTGCTTTCCCTATGCTCCCAAGGGCATGCTGCATCTCAAATACATAAACATCTTAAGATTGTTAAATGTATTCATTGCCTTTATCTGGAAGAGGATTGGTCTCATGAACTGTCTTTGCAAGATCACTTTCCTTGTGATAATTTTTTGGAGCACCTCTTTAAAATCACCATTGTCATCTCAGATTACTTAATCCTCATTCTTTTTTAGCACACCATGCAGTGTAGACTCCCCTGATGCTTCATAAGACTGGCTCATTCCCCTTTCATACTTACTGGTCCTGTGTGGAACTAATGCTTCACTTTTCCATCTACCTTTTTATTGTAAATTTACTCATATTTTTGGCAAGCAGTGTGGGAAAAGGCTCTCAGACGTTGGGTATCTCTGGTTCTGTAATGTATCCTCTTGTCATTATGAGATCCCCAGTATTTCAACCTCTGCTTCCTTATCTTAAAGTGAAATTGTTGGACTTCTTGCTTTCCATAGCTTTTCAGATGATCTTAACCAATTGGAAGAATGTGTCCTTATTGAATGTTCAGTTTTGGTGGAATTTTGAATGTCTATATTAAAGGTATGAAAAAGGTAGCTGTGATCCACTATCTTAGAGTAACTAACTGGGTAGCAATGTGTAGATAAGTAACCCATTTTTTTGGAGCCTCAATGATCATTTTTATGTTTTGTATTGTTTGATCCTAATTTCTATGCATGTGAGATGCGACTGCTTTTATTGTGTTACCTTTATTCCTTCTGCTTTATACTGTTACTTATGGTAGTAGCTACTGTTTTTCTATTACCCTAGTGAAACTGTTTATATTGACTGTAGATAATTTGATGATGCATTACGAGGTATGCCTGTATCTCCTGTTATTATTTCATTTTTGTTCATTATTTCTGTTTTCCAATAAAAAGATTTGAACAAGAAGAAAAGGCATCCCAAGCTCCAAAGAATCCTCTTTTCCCAAGCCATCATAACCCTATACCACAAGACTGGTTGGAAACCAGACTCCTGTTCCATCTCACAAGAGGAAGAATGTGTTTGTGGTCTGTACTATATATTTTCTTTAACCATTTGATCCAAACCAATCAGAGTAAGAAAATATATGGACTTTTCAGTAGCAATTACTTTCCAAAAGTTTAAGCTTGATCCTCGATGTTGCAAAAATAGCGATTATTTTTAATCCTCCATTTTTTACTTGTATTTTATAATCTCCATTATTTTTCTCCCCCAGCATGATTTGCCTGGGTCAGATCAGTGGGACCTAGTGCTGCAACTGTAATCATGCAGCAAAGCAGTCGTGTCAGAGGACTACTAGCACCTCCTCTTTTATTGAGCTGTTTGCACCTATATAATGTTCTGAATATACATATACTAGCCATGCGACATAGTAACATAGCACCTGATGAAAGAAAAAGATCCGCTGGCCCATTCAGTCAGCCACAGAACAAAATTGCAAGGCCAGCCCTGAGACTGGTGCCATTCTGAAGTCACCAGGACACCAGTCTCAGATCCAGTTGCTTCCATTTGAAAGGGGAGTCAGAAGGACTCTGGGTCACAGCAACACTTTCTTTTATCGGGGATTGGAGACCTCAGGCCATTATTTTAGGGGGCGGCTGGCTGGCAACTTGGTTTGAGGCAGCCCAGGGGAAGACTCAGAGACCGTATTGGAGGCTTGGAGAAGCTTCAGGGACCTGACAGCGAGGCCCAGGGGAAGCTTTTAGTTGGCCCAACTTGGCCTGAGGGAGATCCAAACAAGTGGTGAAGGATTTTTTTTCTTTTTTGGCAGCTTTTCCAAAATGAAACAGAAGTAAAACAAATGAGATTTCATAGTATTTCTTTCATTCCATTTTGAAAACAGCATGAAATGACATGGCAAATGTTGACATTTCCCGTTTTATTTCCTACCAATTCACACATCCCTAATAATAGCGATCACTGCTCCAGCCCCCTATGTTAACCAATCAGTAGTTGTAAGGGTGCATGTCAAAGGTGGCACCCTTCCGACCTTTAATTTGCTGAAGTGCCCCCGAGCTACCCAGGGATGCCAGGTGAGGAAATATAAAAGACTGCTAAGGGAGGAATGATAGAGGAAAATTAAAAAAAAAAATGAATTTGAAGGCATAAAATCCATG
The DNA here is from genome assembly GCF_901001135.1 of Rhinatrema bivittatum. Classification (NCBI taxonomy): domain Eukaryota; kingdom Metazoa; phylum Chordata; class Amphibia; order Gymnophiona; family Rhinatrematidae; genus Rhinatrema; species Rhinatrema bivittatum. The sequence goes on along the minus strand of NC_042615.1, from coordinate 29,086,665 downwards.
GAAATAATATATAAGCACAACACAAAAAAAAAATTATCAAAGATGCAGAAAAAATAGTGAATGTCCCTCTCCACTCCAGGTGATTCAGCAGCAGCACCAAAGACAGCTTGCTCTTCTCTCTGGCCACAGAAGGTCAGCAGCAATACTGGGAGGTGGCGCAACATGAGAGCGTACTGTCTGTTTAACTTCCTGTTCCCTTTTTGAAAGTCTTCCCTCAGCTGTCCTGGTTGTCTCTTTCACCTCATCGGTGGGTACCTGACTGGAGAAGAGAGAAGTCAGTAAGCCCGCTCGACAGCATTGCTGCCAGCACTGAAGGGGAGAAGGCACAGCTGTACTTTCTCACCAAAAGGATGGCAGAGAATATAACTGAATTCTGCAGTGAGGAGCCAGCGGGTGTGTGTATTCGGCGGTGGCGTGTTTATTCGGTGGCGACCTGCTAATTATGTGGCCTCTCCTGTGGCCGCAGCATTACAGGAGACTTGTGGCTATGACTTTAACCCATTCTTTTTAGGGTTTCATAAGATTATCTTTCTGCAGCTGTTGCTGTCAATAAACTGCCAGGAAGAGAGCTGTTAAGTGTACATTAACAGCATTCCGAGTTACATGGACATATGTACATATGTTGGCATTCCGCGTATTTGGAGTTAGCACATCTGGACTCTAAACAAAATACAGGGATGTTTAGTTTGACAGAAATTCAAATTCTCAGCACATTTAAGTAAATGCTGAAGTGCTTAGTTAATTAATCACACCTGGCTCGATGAAATGCCTCGTTACCGCTCTTCTGACCGCCCCACAAGAACAACCCATACAGGCACTCTGCACACCCCATCCCTCAAATCAGCACATTCTACTCATACCAGAGGGAGAGCTTTCTCCATCGCTGGCCCCACCCTCTGGAACTCCCTCCCCACCCTCCTACGCCAAGAGACATCCCTCCACAATTTCAAGAAAGGAGTCAAGACATGGCTTTTCCGACAGGCCTACCCCGACTCAAACCAAATCTAATTTCTCCCCTCGTCAGCTCCTCCCTGCTCGACCATCTACACCTGCCTCCCCTCCTCCCAGCTCCTCCCTGCTCGGCCATCCTTTCCCACTCCCCCCCCCCCCACCGCCCGACCTATCCCTGTCCCCTCTCCCCCTCTCCCCCCTGCCACCCTACTTTCCCTTTGCCACCCGGCCGCCACCAAACCTCGTCAGTATGCCTCTTACCCCCAGTACACCTCCAGTATACCCTTTAAATAAGCTATACCCTAGGGAATACTGTCGCCCATTTAATTCGGCCAGTTTTTCAATACTTCCTTAGTGCTACTTGTTAATGGTACCTGTACATATTTTCAACTGTACATAGTTCCCTCTATTTTATTCTATTTTATTCTATTCGATTTTATTTTGTTTTTTACTTCATTTATCTATCTGCCTCTTCCCATTCCCCCTCCTTCCCCTCCCTCCCTCCCCTTGTCCCGACTCCTCTGCCTATCCTCCCCTACCTCTCCTTCCCCTATCCTCCCTTATTTTATTACTCCCTTGGTTCATTGTATTATTGTTATTGCTATTAATGTTATATTGTTTTATTGTATTTCCCGCCTGAGTTCATTGTAAACCGGCATGATGTGCTTCACGAATGTCGGTAAATAAAAGTTAATAAATAAATAAATAAATAAATAAATAAATAAAATAGGTTCAAAAAAATAGGTATTTCTAAACCAATAGTCCTTTGCATATGGAGAATCAGTTCCTTCATATCTGAAAGTGTAGCCAATTTTCCAAATTAATTGTGAATGGTCAGGTGACCCCCCCTACTTTTTGTGTTTTTATTTTTATTCATTTAATTTTTGTTTTATGTTTTTCGCAATACATATTTTTTTAATGGTGCTTGTTTGGTTATTAATATGGGGGGGGGTTAATTTTGTTGTTTGGGCATAGTTTTTTCTTTTTGTTTTTTGTTGTGCATAAATGCTCGCATGTATATTTCAGAGAACATGCAGATCATTTGTACTCATTCCATTAAATGCACAGCTCATGGACATTTGCTTGGCAGAATCTCAATGGGAAAACTGTATGTACAGAAGGAGGAAAAGGCCACTAGGATCCCACACCCTACACGTTGTGACACATTAATCGATGTCGGAATAAAGCGAGCACTCAATATGCATCTGTCTGTTTTTTGACTAACCTGTTCTGCTCTACCTTTTTTTTTTTTTGCCTGAGTATGTTTTCTAAAATGTGTGTCCAAGCGCTGAAACGAAAGCACTGGTAGACATCTCAGAACATGCAGCTAATATGACTTTTAAATCTGAAACCTAGGATGCAGTTTGAAGTACAATGCTATCTTCATGGATTTCCTTGTTGCAGTAAGTAATGCTCTTCTCCAAGTCAGAGCGTCGACTTTGTCTGGGAGAAGCTGCGTGAAAGGCTTTTTAAGTAATCAGGAGACACTACTGTCTCTGTTGCCTGAATCAGTTTCTCATTTTTCTTAGCAGTGATGTCATTTAATTAATGAAAAGCACGATTCAATTGGCATGAAGATAAGCAAACGCATCTACTATTCTAAACAGAAAGGCTATTAAAGGAGAAACTGAAGAAAATGTGAAAGCAGTTAAAATTTTATATAGATGTTATACATGACAGAAATGAAGTATATTATGCTAATATTTGTTGACAAAGAAACACAAGAACAATGCATTTATTAGTCTTGTCTTCTTGCAATACAGAGCATAAATGTTTTGCAATTGTGTAGTACTGTCGCATAAAACAAAAGAAAAAAGATCCATACCTCATGAGGAGCAAACTCTGCACTTTCCTCTCTCCCTCCACACCCTCTTCACTTTTATTAACTAAGGGGTCGATTTTAAAAGGAGCGCGTAAACGTCCATGTGCACGCGGTGCCCGGCACGTGCACATGGACGCTCCGATTTTATAACATGAGTGCGCCGGCACACACATGTTATAAAATCTCAGGGTCGCGAGCACATGCGCACAGGACTTTTAAATCTGCGCGTGTATGTGTGGGTGGTCACACAGGAGGGGTGAATTTTAGTAAACTATGAGCAACAATGCAATTGGGCCTCCTCCAGAATCCTTCCAGTCCGCTCCAATTAAGGAGGGAACTTTCCTATCCCTAACCTTACCCTTCCTCCCTCTTCTCCTCTCCTCCCCGACCCCTAACCTAACCCTAACTATCCCCATTTTTTTGTTTGTTTTTTTTACTTACTGCTCCGTCAGAGCAGTAAGTGGCCTGGCCACGCACGAAAACCCCGAAATTTACGCATGTGGGGCTTTGAAAATGTACCTGATAGCCTTCCACTCCTAATAATTCACAGCTTCCCTTTCAAAAATTCAGAAATAAGAATTGTCGTTTTCCCATTTCTCCACTTCTTGGACCCATCGATTCTCCCTTCCTTCTGAGTTTCTACATTAAATTAAAGCTGCTGCTTCCCTCTTTCAGGGCCTTACACTGCTTTTACCCCTCTCTTTCTTTACACTGCAGCGAGGTGCTGATGTCTAATGGTAGTAATAGGATTTGTGAGCTCAATTGCACCGTGACCTTTTCTCAGGTCAGCTTGAATGAGATGAGGGACGGGGAGGGAGAACATGAAACAGGATAGATGTCTGCTCACATTATGTCCTGTATTGCTCACTTTCCTCTCGAACCATGTCATTCATATTCATCCCAGAAGTCTCTCTACTTTTCCTCACCTCTCTCCTTGGTTCAGCTTCTCCTCCTTATCTTTTCTCATGGTGTCCTCTGCCACTGAAGTTCTTCATGTCTTTCAGCTTATCACGCCTACTTACTCCTCCACTTCAACATACAGAGAAAGACAGCCATCTTGGAAATAGAATTCTAACTAAACTTGTACCTGCTCTGTGGCTCCCTACTGTACCATTCCTGTGCTTGACCATACTGGCATTACCTCTTGGATATCTCCCCCTTCCTCCCACTTAGATTGTAAGGACGTTAGAGTTCAACATTTTTATCTTTTGTGCTGTATATATAACATATTTTATCTCAAAATCTGTTTAATGAGAGGCAGGTCTAGCTCTTCAATCACAAAGTAAATGTTTATTGTGTGAACCCTCAATAAGAAATGTAAAATTAGCAAATGCAAAAAAAATATACATATAATCAGTATTTTGCATGTACAATGTTGAACTTGCTCCCAAACATTTTGCAACCGATGTTCTAAAACTTAGAAGTGCCTTGAAGACTTCACTGTTCAAAGAGAACCTGGCTAGAGCCAAATAATATTATGAAGATTAAGATAATAGACAACCTATCTTCAGAGCAAAGAAGTAGTTAGTAAGCAGTCAACACAATATCAAATAGAAGATAAAAAGCAGGGTTGAGCCAAACTGAGATGAAAGAATTTGCAGTTAAGGTCATATGCTTTAATTTTGTATTTGTGGTATAGTTGAGTAGTTATGCAAATATTATTTATATGGTTTTGATTTATTATATTGCACAAATTTTGTGTTTCAGACTTGCAAATTGTTTTGAGCTGGCTTTGAGTAAAATAGTATACAAACTAAAATAAATATAATAAATATCTGTATTGACTGTGAATAATAATAATATGCTGGTATAGAGTAATACAGTCCCAACACTTCACTCAGGTATATAAATGCTTAGTTTCATTTATTCAAAATTGGCATGCACACGGGGTCCCCCGTGTGCATGAAAGACTGTGCATTATAACAATGGAGTTGCCAATTTTGAATAAATGAAACTAAGCATTTATATACCTGAGTGAAGTGTTGGGACTGTATTACTCTATACCAGCATTCGTGTTGGATCTCTACATAACCAGTTTGAATGCTGGCCGCAGCTCGGTTGCTCATAATAATAATAATATAACATGAAACTAAAAGGAGACACCGTTATTTGGACTTACATAGAAACATAGTAAATGACAGCAGATAATGACCCAAATGGCCCATCCATCTTGTCCAGCAAGTTCCTTAGGTGGTAACTGCTGCTCCATGCAGGTTACACCCATTCAGAAAAATGACATCCAAAGTTAGCAACAGATAACCCTTTTCTTCATTTCCATCCTTATCCATTAGTGATCTTCTGCTTATCCCATGCATTTTGAAGTCCATTACCATTCTTGTCTTCACCATCTCTTCCAGGAGGCCATTCCATCTATCCACCACCCTTTCCATGAAGAAATATTGCTTGACATTGTTGAGTCTACCTCTTTGGAATTTCAATTCATGACCTCTAGTTTTGCAACTTCCTTTTCATCACAGAAGGTTTGATTCATGTGCATTATTAATACATTTATGGTCTTTAAAATCTGTATCATATCTCCCCTGTCCCTCCTCCTCCTCCTCTAACGTTTATGTATTTAGGTCCCCTGGTCTCCTCTCATAAGTTTTTCAGTGCCGACCCCACCCCATTTTGGTCACCTTTCTCTTGACCACTTCTAACCTGTTTTATATTTTTTGAGCTACATCTCCAGAACTTTGCACAGTACGCTAGGTGACGCCTCACCAAGAAGCTGTACAGGGGCATTATCACTTCTTTTTGCCTGTGGGTTATGCCTTTCTCTGTGGCGCCCAGCATCCCTCTGGCATTAGCCACTTCCTTGTCACATTGCTTTGCCATCTTCAGATCAGGTACTATCACCCCGAGGTCTCTCTCCAGATCATGCACATCAGTCTTTCATCTCCCCTCTACCCCATGCAATTCTTGACATTGAATCCCAGCTGCCAAACCTGTGACCACTCCTTGATCAAATACAAAATTATGCATTACTTAGAGAGAGTAAAGATATATAAATAATGCAATTTTATTCAAAATCACAAGACCTGAACTTGTTGCTTACACAGACATTGGTTGCAGAAAGGTTCTCCATCCAGCATTTTCACAAATCTGTGTATATTCAAGATAAATTGCTTGGTTCACATAGCGCTTATTAATGGCTCCAGTTCACATTTACTTATTAGGCTGAATGTATGGTACCCCATTTCTCTAAGTGACATGAGGCAGATTTTAAAACATACGCATGGGCGTCCATTTGTGCGTGCAACCCAGCGCGCACAAATGTACGCCCAATTTTATAACATTCATGCACAGCCACGCGCATGTTCAGGGGTCGGCACAGCCACGCGCAAAATCAGGGGTCGGCGCTAGCAAGGGGGTGCACACTAGTGCAAATTGGCACGCCAAGCCCTTGGGGAGCCCCGCTAGCTTTACCCGTTCCCTCCCCCCCCCCACCTTCCCCTCCCTTCCCCTCCCTGTCCTGCCCCCCCAGCCCTAAATAACCCCCCATACCTTTGTTTTGGAAGTTACGCCTGCCAGAGGCAGGCGTAACTTGCGCACGAATCCCTGTGCCGGAATCCTCGGCCATGCCTACCGGACCACCCAGCCATACCCCTGGACCACCCCGCCCCGGACCATTTGCCCCATCCCGCCACCGTCCTGCCCTCTGCCTGCCCATTCAGAAAAGCCCCGGGACATACGCGCGTCCAGGGGCTTTACGCACGCCACCGGGCATTTTGAAAATAGGCCCGGCGCGCGTAACCCCCCCTACTCACGTAAATTCTCCTGGATTTACATGCGTAGGTCTTTGAAAATCTGCCCCATAGTCTTTCAGATATTTGGATTGCATTTTGCTGCAATATTGTGATATGTTTTGCCAGGTGCTCAATGACTGGCATCTGAGGTGTCACCATTCTAGATATCAGACATTTGCCATTCTGGTATGTTAGCAGGTTGCATGATTTCAGATGATTCTATAATAAGTAGTGGTGTATCTATTAAGTCCAGTGAAAGAATATGTGCTAGCATAGAAAATTCATATTGTTCTGATGTCATTTCTAGCTCACAGTTAAGGATTTTATCAATGTGATTGTACCAGCAGATCAGTCCATTATATATTCTTGTTCTGTATAAATGAGTTTGGTCGTCTTGACAGTGGTGCAATAGCATGAAAGTTGGACTATCCTGTCAAAACTTGTGTAGTACATTGCATTGGATGATGGTTTTTAAAAAAATGAATCTTTTTTAAGATAAGCAGATCAGTCAGTATGTAATTATTCTGAGGAAGCTTACAAATATTGATTCATAAGCATTTCTACTGGACTTCATATACTTCCAAAACATATACAATTTTTATAATAACACAACATGTGAAATTAGGAAATAAGAAAATCAGAATGACCAGATTCCTTCTATAAATGTTTACACATCTTTGATCATTCATATTATTTTCTTGGTTAGATGCAAGGTGAAATAGTGAATAAAGGATCATATTTTGTTTCATGAATTTCATCAATTCCTTAGGTGTAAATAAGGCTCTATTATCTGATATCATGACAAATATAATTCAACGAGCTGCAAATAAATGGTTACAATCCTGACTGCTGCAATGTTTGACCATTTGGAAGGAAAGTCATAGACAATGCGTATCATTTGTCCTTGAAATATTCGCATGTGTTGTTGTTGTTTTTAAAATCTGCCCCTATGGGGTAGATTTTAAATCCGGAAGGATTTACGCACGCAGGGGTTTTAAAATCCGCCCCTATGTGTTTATCAAGACTTCCCATGAGTGAAACACTATATTCTATGCCAAGCAATGTGAAGAGAGGTGTGTTGCTTTTCTTCATGTTTTGTGAAATTTAAGGATCTGTTTCTGACAAGAAGACATGACTGCAGGGGTAGCAACATGTTTTAGTAGCGTGGGCTCATCCTCTCTCACAGTGCCTTCTTGTGCAGAAGGATGACTTTCTTATCTTTTAAGAAACTGGTGCAGTGGTTTTAAGAGATTAAAGAAACATGAAACGTCTGATTGGAATGAGACAAAGGGGTTTCATGGATAGCTCAGGCCTGCTCATTCATTGATAAAAGTTCTCATTCATCAATATGTTAATCCAGAACCTATGTGTGTGCAAACCCCTTTTTCCCCCACCCATCTTTGTCATCTGTGTTAAGAATAGTAACCACTGCTCCATGCAGTTTACCCCCATTCTATTAAGGGTAGTAACTGCTGCTCTGTGCAGGTTACCCCCCATGCAGAAATATTACACTGTTTCTTTGTTTAAGCCTTTAAGGATCTGCAGTGTTTGTCCCATGCCTTTTGAATTCATTAACTCATCTCATCTTCATTGCCTCTTCTGGGAGGGCATTCTAGGCATCCACTATCCTCTCCAAAAGGAACTATTCCTGATATTGGTTCTGAGATGCCCCCCCCCCCTCCCTGGTGGAGTTTCATATCATGACCCCTGGTTCTACTGTCCTTTCCAGCAGAAAAGGTTTGAAATTTGTGCATAATTAATACCTATCAGGTATCTGAAGTTCTATATCATATCTCCCCAGGATATGCATATTTAGATTCTTCAACCTCTCCTTGTAGGTCTTCTGAAACTGACCTGTCTCAGTTAAGGGCAGGAGGAAGCTTGCATAATTCTACTGCCTCCAGTGTATGCCGGAGAAAGAGGGAAGTTAGAGTTAACCCCTGAGATACTCCTTCAGGGGCTAAGCTTACGATCCCACAGTTTCCTAGCTCTTCCCATACATTTTCTTCTGTAAATGGGGTTGTATCTACTCTACTCCCATTCATGGTCTAGTCAATCAGCTATGGTCCTTCTCCAGAGTCTTCTTTAGAGAACACCGAACTGAAGTATTTGTTTAATGTTTCTGCTATTTCTTAGCTTTCTCTACACATTGCTCCTTTCAAACTCATTACACACCACTTTGTAGGGGTGTGCATTCGTTTTGAACTTATATGTAAAACGCTACTTTTTTTTTTTTTTAACTTAAAAAGTGATGAGGCGAAAACGATCGGATTTCCAACTTATTCAACATAGCTATGTTGAATACGTTGGAAATCGCGATCGTTGATCCTAAATAAAAATTTAAACCCCTCACCCTCCTTAATCCCCCCCAAGACTTACCAAAACTCCCTGGTGGTCCAGCGGGGAGTCAGGAAGCCATTCCTCTATTCCTTTGCGAGGAGCACGTGACGTCCGCGTCACGTTGGAGTGACGCGGCCGTCACGTGGTCCACCGCGGTTCCACTCCCAGACCCCTTGTTGGACACAAACGGAACTTTTGGCCAGCTTGGGGGGGCCTCCTGACCTCCCCAAGCGGGAGCGGAACCGCGGTGGACCACGTGACGGCCGCGTCACTCGTGACGCGGCCGTCACGTGCTCCTGACCCCTCCAAGCTGGTTCCGCTCCCGGACCCCTCGTTGGACACAAACGGAACTTTTGGCCAGCTTGGGGGGGTCAGGAGGCCCGCGGAACCGCGGTGGACCACGTGACGGCCGCGTCACTCCGACGTGACGCGGACGTCACGTGCTCCTCGCAAAGGAATAGAGGAATGGCTTCCTGACTCCCCGCTGGACCACCAGGGAATTTTGGTAAGTCTTGGGGGGGGATTAAGGAGGGTGAGGGGTTTAAATTTTTATTTAGGGAACCGGTGCACGTATGGACATAGACTCAACTTATGGAATTCTCCATATGTCCATATTGACCAAAATTGACCCCCCTTTTCGACTTATGGACTTATGAACATAAACTTTTTGTCTGCACATCCCTACCACTTTGGGCCTCCCTTCTTTCTCTGATATACCTGAAAAATGTTTTGTCATCTCGCTTTACCTCTTTGGCAATCCTTTCTCCTTATTTGCTTATGTTTTTCAGGATACCTGAAATGCAGTATGTCTGCATTTAGTTACATGCACAAAGGACTACACAGGATTACATCCACTCAATTGTTCAGATAAGCATTACTTGTATTTATAACAGCAGCTTTTGATATATTTAATTCTATTCTTTAAATATAAATATAATAATTAATACTTTGTGGTCCCTTTATTTATATATTTATTTATTTATTTATTTTTCTTAGCTAATCAGTGAATATGTCCACAATGGATACCTGTCCAATCTCAAGAATATTTCTAGATAAGTATTTTATTTTCTTTTTATCTCTTTTCTATTCCTTTTTTTCCTTGTATTTCCTTTTTTTGTCTCATCAATGGCTTTTCTATTCTGTTGTATCTTTTATTGTCTTTGTTAAGTAGGCCTTAATTTTTTTGTTGGTGTGTATACATAACTTTATTTTCATGTTGTATCAGAAGTCTTTGGGGTTTGTGATTGGGGTTCATTAAAGTCTTGACTCTCATAGCCTTTCAGCTACTACCTATCACTTTAACAAACCAACAAGATAGACTAACTCCCTAGCACAGCTTAATCTTCCGCAGGCTAAATTTGAATGTTCCCTCAGTGAAATTTGTTCTCAATGAGTATGAAAATAAATGATAATTATACATACCCTAGCGAAGCAAGAACAATAGGGGGGTCTTAAAGATGTTTTTTTTAATATATTAGTTTATCAGTCTCCTTACAAATTATATTTCTTTTGTTTTAGAGTGTCTTTGCTTTATTTATTCTTATAGCTGAAAGAGGTGAGATTCAAGACTGCCAATTGTGTTCCCTTTATAAAGCCAGTTGATATTCTCCTTACTCTGTCTGCCTGGGGAAAGTCTCAGTTACTACTCAGAGATCTTTTTCAACTTTTTTCACCAGTTCTCACAAAGGTATTACTTCAGCCTTAAGCTCCTTTAGAGTAGTACAATATTAGGGAATTTATACTTCAGCTCAGGCTGTTCTCTCACTCTCTCAATCAGTAAATGTTTCCTATAAATTTCTTTACAGTCAGATGCTCTACATATCAAAGCTGTCAATATTTTATGCCACGGGATATCTATTATTAACATTCATTATTAACTGTCACTAACCTTTACCATTATCAGAAACTATTTTTTTAATATACTTAACAATTATACATTTTTTATTCTTTTTCTCAAGAATTTACTATTGTTCTTGCTAACTTTGATAATTTTCTGAGCAAATTCTGTTTATTTTTAGAGCAGCATCAGCACAGCACTTCTCTAGGTCTGATCTGCTCAGGTTCTGCTGGCTTTTACAAATGTCTCTGGGTTTTCTAGCTTCTCTGTATCAAATGCTTGGTGATGTCAACAGGGCTTATTTCTTCTCATTGTTAATAGGTTTTCTTTTAATAGGCATTGGACGGCTCTGCTGATCCTAATTGTAATCTAAGTAGTAATTTAGGAAATTATCCTAGACTTTTTCTTTCACTAGCATTATCTAATAATTATAATCATCTTTGTGCTTTGTCTTCTATTGATACTATTACGCTGACCTCCTTACCAGTTGCTAGCAAAGCTGTTGCTATGACAGCCTCGGATACAGTTTCAAAATTCTATATATCACTATGGAAATTTCCACATTTTAGGGATGCTTTTGGCCTATCCATTAATTTTAGGGGTGGATGGAGTCTACCATTCTATTAAAAATGTTACATTTTCGACTTTTTAGGGATTTCTGAGGTATTTTCTTTAATAGGTAAAAATATTTTTCTATTAATCATGTTTTCTTTATGTTATTTTGAACCTATAAATGGTCCTAAAGTTCTCATAAAGATATTATTACTTTTTTATTTTAAAATCAATTGCTTCAATAATTTTTGACTACTGTGATCTTCATAAAAATTCCCTAGTTCTTAGGTATTTAAATAGGTTTTAAACCATTTAATATGTAAGGCTCCCATCAATTATTTAAACTGACTTCATAATAGGTGAGGTGGTGTCAGTCCCTTATCTTTGTTTTAATTTAATTTGTCCTATTTTTCCTACCTTTATTTTTTATTTTGAAAGCCACCACCAGTGGTGGATATTCCGATGACATCATGATAATGTCAGCGAAGCAGGCCTAGTGGTGTCGACCACGTTGTGGCCTTCCCCTGTTGTCTCCCCATCTCCAGTCACAGGTACTCAGGTAACTCTTTTTATTTATTTATTTTTCCTAAGGGTATCCTATTTACGTCAAGTAAACCTGTTCTTCCTTTGAATACTCACTAGGATTCCATCAATATCCTTCCTGGATTTTAGGGCTCTCCCCATGTAAATGGTAAAGCTTCTCCTTTAAACATAGGATTCCCCTTAATTCCCAAAATCCACTGCTTGCTATCTGTTGATAACTCCACTCTTCTTCTCTTAAATGTGCTGAGTTGGCTCTAAATTTCTAAATCTGTTGGTTCTACTGGGTAAGCAACTAGTTGGTAGCTCTCTACACCCAAAGGGCACTGGGGGGGGCATTAATTCTAAATGTTTCTTGATTGACACTGAATCTCTCAGGCTGAGAGACATAGGAATGCACCACAAAAGGGTAGATTTTAAAAGAACTGCGCGGGCATACATGTGTGCACGCTACCCGGCGTGCACACATGGATGCCTGGTTTTATAACATGTGTGCACAAGTACACCCTGTGCGCGCCGACAACCACGGCCATCACCCGTTCCCCTCCCAGGCCGCTCCGATTTCGGCCTGTGAGGGGAACTTCCCTTCCCCTACTCTATCCTTCCCACCCCTTCTACTAACTTTCCCACCCCCTAGCCCTATTCTAACTGCCCCGACCTCTATTGTACCTTTTGCACCTGCCTCTGGGCAGACACAAGTTGTGCACGCCATCAGTCTGCTGGCACCAGATCCTCCAACACAGGAGCAAATGACCGCTGTGCCAAAGGCCTATGGCCCTGGACAACCCCGCCCCTCCCCGCCCCTTTTTCGAAGCCCCAGGACATAGATGCATATCGGGGCTTTACGCGCATCACCAGGCCTTTATAAAATAGGCCCGGCACACGTAACCCCTCATGCGCATAAATCCTCTAGATTTACACGCGTAGGGCTTTGAAAATCCGGCCAAAGTTTCCAAATGCACAGGGCAACATCTAGTAACAAAAAAAATCGACAAAAAACCTAAATACCTGGCTTCTTCTTCCTGTAAGGAGCAAGAACCTTCAGGAACTGAGGATTTTTGTTCTGTTTTTGGGGAACTTCTGTCCTCTGTCAATAGGAAGGAAAAGAGAAAATATCTTCTTTCCCTAAAAGAAAAGACCAAACAAGGGGAGAATCAACTCAGTAGACCTAAGAGTGAGCTATTAGTGATTCTTGGTATAAACACCAAGGATCCAGCACTAAGATACTCTACCTGCTAATCTAATGCAGGGTAGAAGGGGATAAAAAGCTCCTTTTCTCTAACACTCACCAAAACTCTCAAAAAACAAGAGGGGTCACTGACTATGGCAAAAGATAGAACAGCATATTACAGCAACCTCCACTGGGTATGATGAAAAAAGATAATATATTCCTCTGGCAAACTCTGCGTTGCATGTCCCTTCTTTGAAAGGTTTCCTATGGGCCTAACACAATTGAATGGATTTTGTTGGTTTACTGAAATGTGGCCTCAACTTTAATGGCTTTTTTCTTAAGCCACTGGAAAATGTTAGGTAAGTTCCAGTAAGGAGGAGCACTGTTGAACTTTGTCAAAAGTTCTAGAAGCACAACAGCAGGTATCAAGGCCCCACAGCCCCTAAAAATTAAAAAAAAAACCAACTCTTTATTGTGAAATTCACACCAGTGTCACAGTTCATTTTGATGCAGTCAAGGATCTTTCCAGATAACAATTATTTTCCTTCACATGGTTACTTATATGGTTCATATTACTTGCAGCTTTCTGTTCTCTCTTGTGCTGCTCCTCACGTGCTAGCTGAAGGAACCTAGCTCATCTTTGCTACCAAATACTTACAATACCTGCATATAATCTGCTTTGAAGTATCTGAAAGGTAGAATTTAAATAATAATAAACAATTTAAAAAAAATGGTTGTGTTGTCACCCAGACTGAGCATGGCGAAGTAGTGCTCTTGTGAGTCTTCAAACTGTGCAGCAAATGTCCTTCCAGTGTGCACAGGGATAACTGGATGGACAAGGTGACTAATTATTAGAGATGTGAATCGGAACCAGAATCGGATCCGATTTCAGTTCCAATTCACATCTCTACTAATTATTGTGATTTTTCTGACATCATTGACTGTATTACTATGAAAAATTCATAAAAACATGCACTGTTAGTAACTTGCAAGCAATCATGCTTTATGACTTGCAGCAAATGTCCTTCCAGTGTGCACAGTGTTACTATGAAAAATTCATAAAAAATGCATACACACACACACACACACATATATATATATATATATATATATATATATGAACCATTCCAATCAGGCAATATATAAATTCCCCATTTCTTAACTAGTATAACAATAAAAACACTCCAATGAGAGAGAGTACAAGCACTTTCTATATTACAACAATTTTTTTATAATTATATTAAACAGACATTTTTAGCAAGAAAATTATTTATTACAAAAAGTGTTTTCAATAATTGTTACACAATAATATGCAATTTCATCATCTCTTATTCCATCACCCGACCCAGGGGCTGGTCCGGAAGCCTCGACCACGCCTTCAGGCCAGCATCACGCCCCCGACACGCCTCCGCCCCGCCCCAAAATTTGGTGCCGTCCCACCCGACACGCCCCTGACATGCCCCCTTTGCAAGCCCCGGGACTTACGCGCGTCCCGGGGCTTGCATGCGCCGCCGAGCCTATGCAAAATAGGCTCGGCGCACGCAGGGGCCTTTTAAGAGGGTTACGCGCATAACTTATGCGCGTAACCCTTTTAAAATCCGGCCCTTAATGTTTTTGTATTAAAAAGAGATTGATGTATATAATACACATTGAATAATAAGAGATGATGAAATTGCATATTATTGTGTAACAATTATTGAAAAACACATTTTGTAATAAATAATTTTCTTACTAAAATGTCTGTTTAATATAATTATAAAAAAATTGTAGTAATATAGAAAGTGCTTGCAACCTACTCTTATTGGAGTGTTTTTGTTGTTATAATAGTTAAGCACTGGGGAATTTATATATTGGCCTGATTGGATTGGTTTCTATATAGGTCCTGTGGTTGTTGGGCAATATGAATATTGCATCTGAAATGTCAATGTTTAGCTACTCTGATACAGCAGCAGCAGCAGTTTTATACGGCAATCGTCTTTTTTATTCTAATTCAGAGACAGGGTCAAGGTTAACGGATTGGACTTCTGTGACTAAATTAAGAAAAGTCTGAATCGAACAGAATTACATTCAGCTTCATTAAATGAATACTGTAGGATAAAACAAATTTCTCGTGGCTTGTGTATCTATAAGGAACCTTTTTGGTATACACAAAATGAAAATTTCATTAATAGATGGAATGCAATACTTAATAAATGCTCATACGATTTAATGCTATTAATCATTGAGACAGCAAATGAGTCGGTAATAGAGCTACAGTCCCAGGTTCAGACACAGATTGATGACATTAAGGCACATTTTACACTAGAGACATTTACTATTCAATTAAACACAATACAAAGAATCTATGGACAAATATTGGAATGGAATTTAAACTAAATAAAGTTAAAAATTTTCATTGTGATGAGACTGATTACACCAAAGGATATGTTTATCCTTGGATGAACAAAAACAGGTCTCCGCAGAAAACACACACATTTGATTCCTCATCTAGCGATTCATCTGACGAGGATACAGTAATCCACCTTACACAAGAAACCCATCTAAATCGGTGTCATTAATTTACCCATTCAGAATGAGAGTCAGAATTTACCGATTTATTTTTTGTCTCTTCCAGCAACAATACAACTCCTTCGAAGACCTGGGATTTTCAGGGTCCTCGGGCACAGTATCCACTAGATTGGCAGATCACATGATCGCAACACTAAAGATATCATTAGTATTTAACTTATCTTCAAGGCAGATGTCTTCGTCTGAACTTTCAGACTAATAGAAATGGAGGCAGATCTTTAAATCTGCGCGCGAGTGTAGATTTGTTCGCACAACCCGGCGTGAACAAATCTACGTCCAATTTTATAACATGCGTGCACTGCCGTGCGCATGTTATAAAATACAGGGTCGGCGCTCAAGGGGTGCACAATTGTGCAACTTGCGCGCGCCAAGCTGAGCAGGCTTCCTCTGTTCCCTCCACCACCCACCTTCCCCTATCTAACCCGCCCCCCCCAACCCTATCTAAAAACCACCCTACCGTTATCATTGAAGTTACGCCTGCCTCTGGGCCGGCGTAACCTGCACGCGTCAGCCAGCTGCCGGTATGCCATATCCCGGCACGGCGGTTGTTCCAGAGGCCTCTGTCCCGCCCCTGGAACGGCCCCCGGCTCCATCCCCGGAAAGCCCTTTTTTGAAGCTCCGGGACATATGCGTGTCCCAGGCTTGCGCGTGCCGCCAAGCCTATACAAAATAGGATCAGCGCGCAGGGGCAGATTTTCTCGGGTTATGTGCGTACGTTACGTGCATAGCCTTTGAAAATCTGCCCCATGATGCATTTCAAACAAGGGTTATCTATATACAAATTCATCAGACAACTTAAAATTATTCATTTTTTGATAACAGTTCTCCCTCAGATCAAGGGTTGACTCATCCATCTAAATGGGTACCTCCTGGCCCTGTGGACCCCTTCTATAGCAGTGTTTAAAAAAACTAGTATTACAGGATTTGGAGATCCTTGAACAAGCAGCACCCCATTCATTTTAGGGACAATCTATCTGCAGAAGAATGTGAGGTTTGTATGTAGTTACAATAGGACCAGTCCATCACTATACATCCGGCAGATAAGGGAGGGTGGGATTGGTATATTGGATACCACAGCATATGAGCAGGAGGTATTACATCAGGTTATGACACCAATTTCCATAAGCCATTGGATAATGATCCCACAAAATCTTTAAAAACCTTAATTTTAGATGTTTAGAAGTAGGGTTGGGCCAACACTATATAATTAGCAAGGAAAAAGATTTTCTATATGAACCATTTGTTCCAGTATTTTATGTGCTCCTGAAAATCCACAAGTATTAGAGGCACCTCGGGGATGCCCGATACTATGGGGCATATATTTAGTTCTGGAACCTTTGTCCAATACGTTGATTCATTATTAATCCTTTGGTAAAGTTAAGCAAATCATATGTGTGTGATTCTTCAGACCTTATACTTAGATTGCAATCTGTTTCAGAGTTGGATAAGTGCAAGATTTTATGAATTTTTCATAGTAACACAGTCAATAAAGTCAGAAAAATCACAATAATTAGCCACCTTGGTCCATCCAGTTATTCATGTGTTCACTGGAAGGAACATTTGCTGCCAGTCATAAAGCATAATATATACAAATAAATATAAGTAAATAATAAATAAATAGATAAATAAATAATCTATATAAATAAAAATGTAAATGTTCGTTTTGTTCAAAATCTTAAATCTCCGAAAGTTCTTCACCGATTGCTTTGAACTTTTGACACAACGTTGCATTCGAATACGCATGTGTTTTTATATACCTATATTATATAGATGTCATACTGTGATAGGTAAAAACTTTTGGAAAAACAGCACCATCTGTTGGATGTAAAAGCAACACATGCTATCTACAATATAAATGGGCTCTGACCGACAGACCGCAAATGCGCAGTAGAGAGCAGCTCTACCAGCATGTGTAGACCATAGAGCTCTGCCCTACGTGCTGGGTGTCACAGAGGGGAGGAGGAAAGGGCAGACGAGTCGCCGCTCCGAGAAATGGCTCAGCCTGTTCCTCCGCCACTGGGGAAGGGGGGAGAGAGTAGGGACTGCCAAACAGTTACACACAGGAGGAGGAAAGGGTAGAAGAGTCACTGAGCTAGTCCGTCCACCACCGGGGAAGTGGGGGAGGGAGTTGGGACAGCCAGAGCAGAGCAAATGGAGTAGAAAGTGGCTGTGAAGAGATCACAAGCAGCTGCAGCCAAAGCAGCCAAAGCACAAAGAGCTGAACAGAGAACAGCTCGCACTCCTCCCCCACCCCCAAGTCCCGCAGATAAGGAGAGGCCAAGTAAATATCCTGCAACTACGGGGGGGGGGGGGGGTTGGGGGGAGGGGGAAGGCAGTTCTGTCAAGCTACCTGTGGGTGTCAGCCACCACGGGAAGAGTTTACATGGGCATTGCTCCACTCCCACTCCCAGCAAAGCTCCGTGACAAAAGTGAAAGCCAGAGCCCTGCTCCCTCCTCCCTCTCAAGCCCCGATCGGATTTCTTAAAGGCACAGATCTCCCAGAAAGAGCAAAGTAAGCTAGGCAACATGTCCAAAATCTGTTGCAGTGCTTGCCGCCTGCCCTTTGCAAGGGGGGGGGGGGGGAACGGAGTGTTTTCCTCACTCTCCCAGACCAACAGGCGTGGGAACTTTGCAAGCTCTTGTGAGTGCAGAGCAAAGACTTTGCTCTGCACTCACAAGAGCTTGCTCTGCACTCACAAGAGCTTGCCTGTTTTAACTGTGTGAGAGAGAAGTGTGGGTAATGTGCGCTGAAGGTGATGTGAGTGCCAGAGAGAGAGGGAGACTACGTGAGGATTGTGTATGTGTGTGAGAGGGATTGGGCGTGTGTCTGTGAGGAGCAGAGGGAGAGTGTATGTGCAAGAGAGAGAGAGAGAGGAAGCCTATGTAGGGTATTCTCTACATATGTATGTACTCTCTACCCCCCCTCCCAGCTCTCCACTTATAGGTTAGAGTGGAAGGGGTTGAGTGTAGAGCGGAATGGGAGAGCAAATGAGTTGGGGCCTGTAAGGATAAAGTGAAAGGGGTCTGAGCCTGTCCATCCGCCACCAGGGAAGGGGGGAGGGATTTGGGATGGCAGGACCATTACACCTCGCAAGATCCCCCTCGGTCACCGCTGCAGCTCCTACCACTGCCGCCGCCTCTGGCTCTTCGTGGTGCTGTGGGGGGGGGGGGGGAGGAGCAGAGCAGAGCAAAGGCGTAGGAGGAGAAGGGACAAAAATCTCGCCCGTTTTAATGGGCTTAACAGCTTGTACTAAATATTTTACAATTCCATTTCAATGTTTCCGATTGCATTGTTAAATTTAATTTTCATAAATTTCGATTTCTTTTCATTTTGATTTAATTATTTCGTGTGACATTGCGTTGGAATTGAGCTGTGTCGTTTACCATACCGTTCATTTAGTGAGTATAGTTTATTTTTTTTTATTTTTTCATTCTTTTTCATTTCTAGAATTATGCGGTTTACATCTAGACATGGATTGCTTCTCGCATGGACAATTATATGTTGCGTGTTCTAGAGTCGGCAAACCAGACAATCTCTATATCTGCACAGACAATGGAACAACTAAAAATATTGTATACCCACAAGCACTGTGAAATTAAACATATTAGAAATGTGCACTTTCTCTTTTCTTTCTTTTCCATTTAACCAGACTGAGCCACAGCAACGCATGGCATGGTACAGATAGTAATATATATAAATACAAAATTACTAATGAAATCTGTTAAAATCTGTTAAAACGGGACTCATAGAACAAAAATGAACAATAAATTACATATGCTAATAATACAGATATGGATCACAAACCAAGCAAAGGATTCTAAACCTACATATTGCAGCTGTCAAAATTGTCTATGGTATCCCTTTTGTGCACATAGATGGGCCTGTGGAGATTGATGCTAGTGCTTTATAAATTGTGTGGCAGCAGCCGCAGTTTATAAACACCACATATTTCTGCCTCAAAAATATATGTGCACATTTCAGAATGCACGTACATTTGTAATGCAGGAACATGCATACTTTCTCTATCCATTTACAAAAACACACACACACAAAAGTTGTAGCAATTCATATATTAAAAAACACAATTAAATGCCAAGGCAGGTATTTGATAAAGTATGGGTGTACTCCACTTTTGAAAATACTTGTCCACACTGGTGGAATCACCAGTTCGCTGATACCTCCACCAGTGAGTTCACTCAGATCCTCAGCACTTCACACTGAACTCTCACTACTTCACCCCGACCTCTCCCCCAAAACCTGTGGACAAAAGAAAGGTCTAATTTCAATTGAGCAAGTCAATTGGCAGGCATAAAGGTGTTTGGAGAAGTTTGCCATGTGTCTTCATGCATACTGCTTACAAAATAGGAACGGGTGCACAGATTTTGGAATCCCACTCCGGAACGTCCCAAATCCTCCTCCTTTTCCCCCTGTTCATTATTGTGCATGACATTGAAAGTGCACATGAACGCTCGAGGTTTTATAAAACAGCAGATACGTGCATGCGTGCTGCTTAGGTGTGCATATCCTATGTTTATGTGCCCAACCCCCATATAACTCTTTGAAAATTCTCTTCTTAACCTTTACCATTGAAAGCATTTTTCTGTGCATTCCCTGTTTGGTGGAACAGATGCCATTAGTCTTAGCTAAGACTAAATTGTTGTGGTAGTAACTGAAGTGTAAAATCAGTAACTGAAAGTGTGAAAGTCTTGATAGATAGATAAATAGGTACTTGGAATATCTAGCTATCCATCTCCCTACCCCATTTACTGAAAATAAAAATTCTGTAAGCATAAAGAAGCAAGTTATTTAAATAGAAACAGAAAATATTATTTTCTTATGACTGATTAGTAAAAGATCTCAGAATTGACTACGAGTTAAAATATGAGCCAACATGTAGCAGAACTGCATATTTGCGTAGTTTCTTGCTCTCTTTCATATTTGACATTTTCTTAACATGATCTGCCTACAAACTACTAGGACAAATCATTGTTTTAATCTTATTCGTATAAATAATGTGCTGGATTTTTCTGGGATTCCCTTTAAAGATCAAACAGTAAATATCAATATCTAGGGGTCTGGACTGAAAATGTAAATACCTTCATCCAACACATTATAAGACTCCCTAGTTACCCAAATAGAACTAGAAATATATTTATTTATAACTCACCTTTATAAATGTCCCAACTTCAATAAAGTTCCAGGTAATGCACGATAAAGTAATAAAGCCTATTACCCAGGGACCTAAGAGGGCATTTCACCTGAGTAGACACAGGCAGGCGAGCTCCACTATTCCTTCATTTTTTTCCCATCTGTTTCCATTCATATTGAAAGGAAGTGTAAGGCTGAGATTCTGGCTTGTCTCTGCTTCTTGTTCCCATTGCCCTCATGGAGTTTCCTCATCTGTGGTGATATTAGGCTGGGGAGGACTCAGGAGGGGAAGCAGGAGCCTGTCAGGTGGCATCCCCACTGAATGGAAGTGCTTTCTTAAAACATGTGGCGTGAGACCCTCTGCCTTAGCCTAAGGGATTCTTGCAATTAGATGAGCAGGCGAAGGCATCAGTGAGCTAGACTGGTACTGGGGCTGTTGCAGTTGGAGATCCACCCCGGGGACACTAGTGGAGTGGATGCTTTTGTCATCTGGCTACCTTGCCTTCAACGTGCATGGTAATTTCCCAGCTGCATGCAGTGTTATCAGAGGAAGAGAATGCTTTGGTGTATGCACTAAGAAGTGAAAGAGATGCGGAAACCAGTCGGGCTTATGTGCCCACCGAATTTTCATAGCCACCCAGACACACACTGTGCGCACATCTCAAAAGATTTGAGCATGGACTGGTAGGACATGGGTATTTCTGGCATGGCCAAGAGATGTGTGCGTAAATACTTACACGCCTGGGCACGCACCCAGATCCCCAACCGTGTAAGTTTAATTCTGTGAGGGATGAGTGTTAGTTAAAAAATAAAAAAAAAATGAAAGAACCATTTCTCAGTGGTTTAATGGGTCAGGTGTATCAGGAGGGAGTGCAGACTATCAAACCAGGGGAGTTTGGAGGACCGAGCTGTTAACAGGGTGAGCTGGTGGAGGAACTGGTGAAACTGGCAATGGCATGGACGCACCCCCCCCCCTTTTTTTTTAATTCCCTGACTTCCACGATAGAAGCAGGATTTACCCACATTGGTGCACACCCCCTTAAACTGGGTACACATATGCGCGCAGTCAGGCTACTTTATAACATGGGCGCATATACCCATGCATATGAGAAAATGGCTGCATATCTGGAAACCGATGCAAGGACCAGGAAATAGGTGGAAAGCAGATAGATTTGTATCCTCTGATGAATGCTGGAATGAAGTACAGGGCAGTCTTCACACCAGAGTCACAACTGATTCTTGAAAATCGTGCCTTAAGGTGAAATGACTTAAGTTGAAACCAATTCTCCCATAGGAAGCAATGATATACAAAGGTGAATGGCTCCAGCACAAAGGCTGTGACCCCTCTTTCACCTTAAAAAACAAACAGGATTTATTACTGAACATAAGTTAAAAGCATGAAATTTAATGACATGATTTGTCTCCCCCCCAGTAATCTTTCATTTATACACACAGACCAGTTACCTTTCTCTTTAAATTGCTTACAAGTGCTATATGATCAGAAAAGTGTTAGGTAAAAGGCCATGCCCGATGAGTTGTGACTTCTTCATGATTTGCCAAAGGAATGACTTGCTCAAGCTATTGCTGTCAATAAAAAAGGTAATCCAGGGAACCATAAAACCCTTCCACATAGAGATAAAGGCTTATACAAAGTGCTGACACTGAACATAAATTTCTCAGGAGAATGAGACAGACACAAGCGTATGCAGGTATTGGGCACAGGAACCACAGGACTGTCCTCAGCTCCCAGTGCCCCCTGCACATTCAGTGGCGGGAAGCCGGTTTGAACACATTGATGTCAGTGCCTTGCAACCTCTGCACACTCGGTGCTGGGATTCTACATTTGACATGCTGATATCAGCATGCAACCCCACTCCCAGCACACTGGAAGGGGAAACAGGTGTCATAGGTCCAGAACGGGGTGAGAATTCTCCAGGGAAATAAGAACATAAGATGTGCCATACTGGGTCAGACCAAGGGTCCATCAAGCCCAGCATCCTGTTTCCAACAGAGGTCAATCCAGGCCATAAGAACCTGGCAAGTACTCAAACATTAAATAAATCTCTACCTACTATTGCTTATTAATTAATAGCAGTTTATGGATTTATCCTCTAGGAACGTATCCAAACCTTTTTTAAACCCAGTTACACTAAGTGCCATAATGACATCCTTTTGCAATGAATTCCAGAGCTTAACTGTGCACTGAGTGAAAAAGAATGTTCTTTTATTTGTTTTAAATGAGCTACTTGCTAACTTCATGGAGTGCCCCCATAGACCTTCTATTATCTGAGAGTAAATAACCAATTTACATTAACTTGTTCAAGTCCTTTCATGATTTTGTAGACCACTATCATATCTCCCTCTCAGTCATCTATTCTCCATATTTAATAGCCCTAACTTCATTAGCCTTTCCTCATAGGTCAGCTGTCCCATGCCCCTTGTCAGTTTGATCATCCTTCTCTACATTTTCTACAGTGCAATTATATCTTTTTTGAGATGTGGTGACCAGAATTGCACACAATATTCAAGGTGAGGTCTCACCATGGAGCGATACAGGATCATTATGACATCCATCATTTTATTTGCCTTTCCTTTCCTAAAAATTCTGAACATTCTGTTTGCATTTTCAATCACCACTGCACACTGAGCCATTTATTATCCATTATGATGCCTCTTTCTTGGGTGGTAACTCCTAAGATAGCATTGCGTAACTACAGCAAGGGTTATTTTTCCCTATATGCATCACTTTGCACTTGTCCATATTACATTTCATGTGCCATTTGGAAGCCCACTTTCACAAGGTAATTTATCACAGTTCACTTGAGATGTAACTACTGTGCATAAATTTGTGTCATCCACAAATTTGATCACCTCACTCTTTGCACACCTTTCCAGATCATTTATAAATATATTAAAAAAACACCAAACCAAGTACAGATTCCTGAGGCAGTCCACTGTTTATCTTTTTCCACTGTGAAAACAAACCATTTAATCCTACTCTCTGTTTCCTGTCTTTTAACCAACTTGCAATACACAAAAGGACATTGCCTCCTATCCCATAACTTTTTAAATTTCTTTGAAGCTCTCATGAGGGACTTTGTTGAATGCCTTCTGAAAATCCAAATACACCACATCTACCAGTTCACCTTTGTCCATGTGTTTATTAACCCCTTCAAAAAATATAGGAGATTTGTGAGGCAAGACTTCCCTTGGGTAAATCCATGTTGGCTGTGTCCCTTCAAACCAAGGGGGTCATTTTCCAAAGCGATCGCACGTGAAAAAGGACTTTTCGCACGCAAAAGGTCCCTTTTAGCGTGCGATCACTAAATGGGGCGGCATCAAGACCGAACAGGAGGAGTCAGGGTAGCACCGGGGCGGACGCCGTGAAGACATGGCAGACAGCAAAAAGGTAAGAGCCCTTTTCGCTGCCAATTTCGCGCCCAATAGCACCACCTTTTATGATGGCGCTATTGGGTGCGAAAGGGGGCAGTGATCGCACCGCAGAGGTGTGATCGCTGCCGGCTTTCGCAGGCCCGTTCCCCACTTCGCCCCCCTGTACCGCATGATTCGGGAAGCTGCGGTAGCTTAGAAATTCTAGGCCAAGTCTACAAAACGTTAGGTTTGGCTGAAACACTTTAATTTATAAAAGTCACTGTGTAGTTTTACCCAAACTCTGGTGGACATTTAGGGGTTATTTTCTAAGTCCCTTTTCGTGTGCGATAGCTTGCCGGGGGCGGAGACAGGGCGGAGGTGGGGCGGGGCAGGGAGGAGTTGGGGCAGCGAGGAGGCGGATGCGGCGGTATCTTCTCTGGCAGTAATAAGGTAAGCACCGTTATCGTCGCCAGTAGCACGCCCAGAAGCACCACCGATAACTCAGCAGTGGTGCGATGGCTTCCGGCTTTCGCAGGCCCCCCCCCCCTTCACCGCCCCCCCCCCTTCCCCGTTACAGCTGGATTCACCATTCTGTGTGAGAATGGAAAATCCAGGCCTTAATTTGCACCACTTGCTTGCAGTTTTGTCTTATTGTACATATGTAGTAAAGAATGTTTTCTTTCGTGTTATTATATTATCTTTTTTATTTGTATGAGGTGTTAAAATTTCAATAAAGAATTTTTTTCTTTTAATTACATAGTCGGCAAGAATCTAAACTGCTTTTTAATTGACAAAAATATATCAGAATCATTTCTATCTTGAAAATACTTAACTGGATTCTATTATCATCGATTATTTTTATGCTGTTGGTGTAAGATTTGATGACTTTGAGGGCAATTTGCACATGTTGGTGGGTAGTTGCAGATACTTTTACCTGCATACTTCACACCATTTCTCAAAGGGAAAATAGCACCACACTTTATCCTTCTAAAAGAGCAGAAGGACTTTTGGTTTCATTAATGGATGATGTTTCACTACAATTGGATAGGGGTAGGACGGGAGTTCTGGTGCTGTTAGATCTCATCGGTGCTTTCGATTTAGTAAATCATGATATTTTGTTGGAAAGCTGTTTCCAGGTATGGTTTAGGGTATAATTTGCTGGGAGAAGAGATGGCTGAGGGGGGATATGATAGAGGTCTTTAAGATCATGAGAAGTCTTGAATGAGTAGATATGAATCGGTTATTTATACTTTCGAATAATAGAAGGACTAGGGGCATTCCATGAAGTTAGGAAGTAGCACATTTAAGACTAATCGGAGAAAATTCTTTTTCACTCAACACACAATAAAGCTCTGGAACTTGTTACCAGAGGATGTGGTTAGTGCAGTTAGTGTAGCTGGGTTCAAAAAAGGTTTGGATAAGTTCTTGGAGAAGAAGTCCATTAACGGCTATTAATCAAGTATACTTAGGGAATAACCACTGATATTAATTGCATCAGTAGCATGGGATCTTCTTAGTGTTTGGGTACTTGCCAGGTTCTTGTGGCCTGGTTTGGCCTCTGTTGGAAACAGGATGCTGGGCTTGACCTTGGTCTGACCCAGCATGGCAATTTCTTATGTTCTTATGAATGAATTTCCTCTTTTTCGTCACATAGAACTCAGGGAGTACAAATTGGAGAAGAGCAGTCTGAGAGCATTCAGTTTAAGAGAGGGTACCTCAGGGTTCAAGCTTTTCCTCTCTCCTTTTAATGTTTTCTTATGTCCATTGACTAGTCTTCTTCATGAACTGGATGTCATTGGATGGATGGATGAGGGTAGAAAGGAGCTGCCTAGGAAGTTGAAGTTTTGTTTTGATCATTTTATATCTTGGCTTCTAGGAAGTCAGTTGATTATGAATGTTCAAAGACAGAGATTCTGGGAGTTGGCTGGGCTTTTATGGATCCACTGGGATTAATAAATTAAGATAAGGGGAGAATTATGAAGAATGTGGTGTTTCAAGCTAGCAGCCTTGGTGTAACCTTGGAGAACTCTTCCTCCATGGATACATTCATTAATTAAACTTGTAGAAAGGCTTATTTAGAGCTGAAAATAACAAAAAAAATGAGATTACTGAACTTATACTTAGATAATAGGGTTTTTAAACCTTTAGTAGTGTTTTTGGTATTGGGAACATTAGATTATTGCTATGGATTGCTGGTGGGTATGCCAAGTTATGTAATAATTAATCTCCAATGTATTCAGAATGTGGCAGCACAATTGATATGTGGGAAAACTAGGAGGGATCAGATATCACCACTTTTAGCCTCACTACATTGGTTCTCTGTTTCAGAAAAGATGGCTTAAAATTATGACTTCTTATTGTTTATGTGTGAATGGGCCAGAAACAAATATATTAGCTCAATTTTGTGGTTTTGTATTTTTATATATGTTTTTATGTGAACAGCTTTTAATTGCCTTGACAATTATATGATATATACGTGTTTAAAAATAAATAAAATAAAATCTTCCTAGGGAAAAAGTACCCATAGAGATCTTCCTTTCCTTTTTGTTGAAGGTACTTTCCATTTTAATCAATTCTGTGCATTGTTGCCTATTTCCAACCTAATCCTATCCCAAGCTCTCTACATTTCCATGGGTAAGGTATGCTCATTGTTGATCCTCGAATGTACTTTTAACCAGAAAAAATGATGGGCAATTTTCAGACAACCAATTTATCTGGGTAAATAGGCATCATTGAAAAAAAAGAGTCAGCACTCACATGCTACTCAAACTAAAAGAAAATGAGAGGAAATTGTCTTGTTAAAGAGCTACACTATTGCAAATCGGTTACCAAGGAGTGATCTAAGAGGTATAGGGACTCCCGAAACCTGCCCATTGGGTGATCCTACACTATTTTACATCTTGTTACTCTGTTGAGGATTATACATTTTAATGATATTGGATGCACTGTTTTAAATTGGTTTCAGTTATATTCGACTGGGAGAATGCAAAGGGTACAGATTGGATCTAAGTATCCATGGCGAAAAATTATGTAGGGTGTGCCTCAAGGCTCAGCTTTGTCGTCAGTATTGTTCAATATTTATTTGGCTTCTATAGGAGCCATATTCCAGTCATTGAACATCAATTATTTTATATATGCTGTTAATATTCAATTTTTCTTGCCATGTAGTCCTGGTGGTGAAATACCTGAAGCCAGATTGCAAGAGGTT